>NC_073380.1:89698613-90348756 GCF_028641065.1 Leucoraja erinaceus | reverse complement strand
GCAGGGATTGGAGGGATATGGTTTATGTGCAGGCAGATAAGAGTTGGTCTAGGCATCATGTTCAGCAGACATTGTGGACAGAAGGGCCTATTCTTGAGCTGTACAGTTCTATATCGGCCATACCACGAATTATATATTTTCAGTTTGCGGCTTTTTTAAATTTGGCTTCTCAGTTATGAAAGGATAATGGAGAGGCTAGGTCTCCTTTTTGCTGGAATGGAGGTAGTTAAGTGGAGACGTGATTGAGCTATATACAATTATGAGCTATGCACATTAGGTAGCCTGCAGACAACTATTCCGTTTTTCAGAGGTAAATAAAACTAAAAGACATAGAATTGGAGTAAGGGGTAAAAGAGTTAGAAGGAAAATAGACACAAGAAGCTGGAGTAACTTAGTGGGACCGGCAGCATCTCTGGAGGGAAGGAATGGGTGATGTCACCCATTCCTTCTCTCCAGAGATGCTGCCTGTCCCGTTGAGTTACTCCAGCTTCTTGTGTCGATCTTCAGTTTAAACCAGCATCTGCAGTTCCTTCCTACACTAAAGATATAGAGGGGATTGGAGGAATATACTGCCTGTGAGAGTAGTGGAAGCAGAGTAGCTGCTAGCATGCAAGTAGTACCTGGATGAGCATGAAAATTGTCTGGACATTGATTGAAGTGTTGGAAGATGGGATTGATGGGGTGCCCACTGGTCAGGTGGACCGAATGACCTGTTTCCATACTATACGACTCCAATTGCTTGCTGCATCCACACACCACCTTTCAATTATTTTAGTACAAGCACATCCCGTTCTTTCCGACTACAAGCACCTTTCAATCGTTTTTCTCTTAAAAAGAATGCTCTGCTTTCTATTTTCTATGAACAATCTCCTTCTACTATTCCAAAGGAGCCAAAGCCATTAATGATAAATGGATGATTGCCAAGGGGTTGACTGTCAAACTGCTTGAGGCGTGAGGCACTCATGAGAGGAGCTGTACACATCGTACTTGACAACACATCACTCAGCAACAACACCCTACAGCGACCAGCGGAACAGAATAAACATTGAGAGTTGCTTCTACCTTCTGTTGTCCCGGTGCTTCTTGAGGTTTGATGTTGAGCTTTGAAATATAGCTGTAGATTTTCATACAGCCATAAAGTCACGCAGCATGGATACAAGTCCCTCACACGCCACATCAATCTTTATGACCATCAGCACAAATTTTAATTACCCACATCAAATGCCTCGCCTATTTGTGTGTTGATCCTATGCCCCTTAGGCGTAATAATATTTGATTCATCTTCCTCCTCTGGCAGTGTGCGAAAAGCTTATCCCCCAAAAACTCATTTCTGCAAGACTTCAACTCATTTACTTTGGACATTTCATGTAAGTGAACACTGTGCCACTATCATATGCTCCCAATGGGAATCCCCCAGGAGAAACAGAGTAGTTGATCATATGTATCTTGTTAATGTCCTCGCTTGGAGTTAGAATGGGAAGATGTGATGAATCCAGGCAGGCAGGTTTATGCACTAAAGTTGAGCGAAGCAGACTTCCTCCCCACTGTGGCTACATGACATCTCACTAGTGCCGTCTCCAAAAACTAATTACCTTGTGTTGGTGTGAAACATATCTTCTAAAGAGTCTGAAGAAGGGTCTCGACCCGAAACATTGCCTATTTCCTTCGCTCCATAGATGCTGCCTCACCCGCTGAGTTTCTCCAGCATTTTTGTCTACCTTCGATTTTCCAGCATCTGCAGTTCCTTCTTAAACATATCTTCTAAGACCCCTCAGTTTGGGGGGATTATCTTTTATTTTGAATAAAAGATAATGGAAAATATGTACTGGGATAGTGAGAGTTCAAAATGGCTGTGTCTATGTACGTTTCTCAATAGCATCAGCAGCAGGGAAGAACTGTTAGGGTTATATTGAGGGGTGAGAATGGTGACCATGGATACATCAGAATAATGGAATGTATGGAGAAAGACTGTTATATTTTCCGTGGTAGACAAAAACTCAGCGGGTGAGGTAGCATCTATGGAGCGAAGAAGGAATGCCTATTTCCTTCGCTCCATAGATGCTGCCTCACCCGCTGAGTTTCTCCAGCATTTTTGTCTACCTTCGATTTTCCAGCATCTGCAGTTCCTTCTAAAACGTTATATTTTCCGTGCTAAGAGCAATTCTGAATCAGTTTCTAGCCAATGAGACATGTGACATTCTAACCTCGAAACATGACAAAAATCACCAACCCATTCACAAAGCATGTCAACAATACTGCAGCCGAACTTGCTCATTTCTGACAAATCTAAACATTTTGTGGAAAATCCGCTGGAACGAGAATTGCATCTACCAGATATGGTTGTTGCACAGACTGTAAATTAACAGCTGTGCATTCTGCACCAAATAGGTGCATGTGCATACAGAGTTATAAGACTCTGTCTTATATAAGATATAAGTTATAATGCATTTTGTTGTCTCTGTACTGTACACTGACAATGACAATTAAAATTGAATCTGAATCTGAATCTGAAGACACAGCACAGTACTCACCGCAGGTTGCCGGTCTTAGAATATGGATCGATGCACTCATCTCTTGACAAAATTCGATGCGAAAAAAGTTTCTTTTCTGGATCCAGAAAACCTTTAGTTAAAAATAAAGCAAAACAAAACAAAAGGTTGGTTATTAAATTTGAGGTAAACATGGGTGCAAATGAAGTCACAAGAAACAAAGTCTCAAGTACCCTAAGCAGTCAATTATAAAATTACAATGCTACTGGTGCAGGAGATCTGAGATTATATCAGCAGATTTAAATCAGCATTATCAGATCAGGCACGGTCAGTGGAGAAGAAATAGGTCATCATGCCTTGCGTACTCAGCTACAGAGAACAAGAACATTCTCCTAACTACTGCGTTCCCTATTCTCACAACTTTATTTTTGATTTCCAACTTGAATGGTCCCTGTTCCATGGTGCTGTGATCACACATCAACCCTGCTGTCTTTGCTCTTAACCACATGAACTGCAAGAACCTCGCATGTATGGACAAAAGCACTGAGACCCCTGAATGCTACCTTCCAGATCCTTATGCTGCACAGCTCCAGTGACCCGAATCATCTTGGTCACTGGTGCTGTCTGCGTGCAATCTGCACATCGTCCTCATAACTGTGGCTGGTTTCTTCAGGGAGCTCATGCCTTTTCCCCAAAAGTGCGCTGATGGGAGGTTAATTGGATGCATTAAATTACCTCTGTCTACACTTCACACTGCCTCAGGAAAGCAGCCAACATAATCAAAGTCCTTTTGCACCCAAATCATTCCTTTTCCTTCCCGCTCCTTTCGGGCACATGATGCAAAGCTCAAAGGTGTGCACCACCAGATTCAGGAACATCTTCTTCCTCTCTGTGATCAAGCTTCTGAATGGCTGTTCCATAAGTTAGGGTACAGTCCGATTCCCTCCACCGCCCTGCGGACATTGGATTTCGTCTCTGGATCTGTTGTGCTATAATGCGGACAGTACGGTGACATGACTGGTAGAGCTGCTGCCTCACAGGGCCAGAGACCCAGGTTCAATTGTGATATTGGATGCTGCTTGTGTGGAGTTTTCACGTTCTCCCTGTGACAACGTGGGTTTCTTCTGAATGGTCCGTTTTCCTCCCGCAACCCAAAGACGCACAGGTTAAATAGTGTAAATAGTGTGTAGGATGTGGATGCAAAACTAGGATAACATAGAACTAGTGTGCAAACAGATGATTGATAGTTGGCGTGGGTCAAAGGGTCTATTTCCATGCTGTACCTTTGTTCTAAACTTCCCTAAATGTTTGCATGGATTCGATGGGATGAATGACTTATATTGTAAGAGAATTAAATATCAAATACCAGCCTTATGCAGTCACACTCCTATGCCTCTCAAATGACCAATTGTACAGTTAATTCCCCTACAAACCTCTTTTACCTTCTGCCCTCGCCCTCTTTATCATTTAACACCCTCTTCCACTGTATTGCACACCCGACCTTTTGTTCTCTCCTCTGTTCACCTCATTTCCAGCATCCTATATTTTTATCGCTACTTTATTCCCAGTGGTATCCACTTGGTCTCAATTTGAAAAAGAGAGTTCTGGTTCTCTCTCTGGATAGCGCCAGATCTGCTGACCAACACTCCCATTTGCTGACTTTATTTTGGATTGCCAGAGTGTGGAGCGTTTTGCTTTTGCACCGGTGGAAAACTTGTGACACGCACGCACGCGCACGCACGGCTGTAACGTTAAAAGGACAACTCAAACTTAAGCTCAATGAAAAAAAGGGTGGCATCACAAACAAGAAAAAGAGATTACAAATCACTTTTTTTGGTTAATGCTAAAAAGCAACCCAGCTTGCTGCTGTGTTCCCGAAACGGAGAATTGTAGATTTTCAATTGATCCAAATTTTAATTTAATTTTAATTTAAAACCTTCACAAGATTCAGTGGTGCATTAAAATAGAAAAATCTGTCCAAATGCTGGTGTTACAAGGACTTTGCTAGCAGAAAACATCTGCAATGTTAAATGAAAAACAAATTCCAAATAACATCAAAGAAATTGGCCATTCTCTGCACATTTAGAGACATTACAATGTTAATTATATTAACATCAAATGCTGAAGACGACTGTCAAATGTACCCAAGTAATAATAGTTGCTTAGTCATTAGAAGATTGCAAAATTTGAGACATCTAATAATTAAGGAGCAATGCAATTCAGATTAATTGCCTCAGGATAATACCTGCAAACAAGATAATGGAGATATACTTAATGTGTATATACTTTTCTGACAAATTAAATAAAAGCATGCAGACAAAACCAACAAAATACATCGAATATCAGAATTGTGTGGCAAAAATAGTCAGATTTCACCTCTTTATCAAGGTCATGATAATCAGAACCTTAAAATACTTTTTAGGACCCATTGATTCCAGGAGGGGAGAAAGAGAGGCGGGAAAAAAAAAAAGGATGAACTTAACCATGGAAGGAAAAAGAGCATTTTAATGAACAGCAGAATTATTCTCAGCCCCAGCCACATCCAAACAGTGCAGACAGCACTTGTTGCCTACCCCCCAGTGGCGTAGCGTGGGGGGGGGGGGGGGGCAGTGGGGCGGTTGCCCCGGGCGCTAAATTTTTAGGGGCGCAAAAAAATTGTTGGATAATTTTTTTTTACCGAGGCCAGGCCGCCGCCCCAGCTCCGTGGCCAGGCCGCCGCTGCCGCCGCCCCAGTCGCTGTCGCTGCCCCAGCCGCTGCCGCCGTTCCAGCTCTGATGCCGGGCAGCCACTGCCGCTGTCCCAGCTCCATGGCCAGGCCGCCGCTGTCGCTGCTGCTGCTGCCGCTGCCCCAGCCGCTGTCCCAGCCCCGTGGCCAGGCCGCCGCTGTCGCTGCTGCCGTCCCAGCCGCTGCCCCAGCCGCTGCCGCCGCCGTCCCGGCTCTGATGCCGGGCGGCCGCTGTCCCAGCTCCGTGGCCAGGCCACCGCTGTCCCCGCTCCGAGGTCAGGCCGCCGCTGTCGCTGTCCCCGCTCCGAGTTCTGGCCGCCGCTGCCTCTGCCCCAGCTCCGCCATTAGGCCTCGGCGCAGGCGGAGACGGGGGATACGAAAAAAGAAGTCGCATCCCCCGAAGGAAGAGACCAAAAACGTGTTCCTTCCCCTTCCCCCCGCCCCCGCTAATGAGGAGGCGCAAAAGTTTAAACTGCCCCGGGCACTCAAAACCCACCCTACGCCACTGCCTACCCCTAATTGTCCTCGCAGGTGGGGGTGACCTTTGTCCACTGCCGGCCATTCCTGCAGTGCTGTTTGGGTCTGTCCAGGATTAGATCCGCACCCAAACGGAAACCATCGAAGGCTGTGTGTCCTGGGATGAGCAACTCAAGTTTTTGGATCATCCACAAAACGAAAGTCTGGAGTGTGACGGAGTGTGTGGTGGAGTACTCCCCCTACTTGCCCAAGTCATTCCCTCCACCATGGGGCATTGTAACTGTCCTGTTGTAGCGACACCTGGTGGTGGCTTTGGTTAGTCAAACCCTCGGATTGGCTGCACCGATCACGTGGGCGCGGGGGGGGGGGGGGGGGGGGGTGTTTCGTGCGCTTTTTTTACGAGTTGTATCAGACTAGTGCCACACTTGTGAAAGCAGCATCGCATTTCTGGCTGTCTTACCAACCTGAGTTAATTTGTTGTTTTACCGTTGCAAAATAAAGCTATTTAACTGTCCCGACTCGCCAAACTGTTGTCCTTCTTCAATATGCACTGTACTTTCCTTCACTCCCCATCCCCCCCCCCCCCCCCCCAGGCTACTTTAACACCATGCAAACCTGTTACTAAGGACAGAGGCAACAGGTACATAGGAACACCAACTTGGATTGTCAGAGGTGAGGGCACACCTGATAGATGTGTATAAAATTATGAGAGGCATAGATAGGAAGGACATCCTGTCCTGGAGATATATTTGCTGCTTCTTATCTAATCCTAGATAACCTATCGAACAGCATATGGACACAAAAAGCTGGAGTAAATCAGCGGGTCAGACTTTGGAGAAGAGTAGGTGACGTTTCTGGTCGAGACCCTTTTTCAGGACTGCAGGAATAATCTGCAGTGGACAAAGGCAACTGCTCACCCTCACCTGCAAGGACAATTATAGATGAGCAACAAGTGCTGCCTGTTCTCTATTGGTTGTCTGCCACTTATGCTATTACATACTGACTACACTCCAAAGCAGTTTGTGCAATTTCCTTCTGATCTACACCAATGTACTTCTTCACTGCCTCACATAGTTTTATCTCACTCTCTATCTGACTGGGAATGCGGACGCCCAGAGGTTCCAGAGATGGCAGACACAGTGGCGTAGCTGGTAGAACCTCTGCTTCACAGTGCCAAGAACCCGAGTGCAATTCTGATCTCCAGAGCTGTATGTTTGTCCAGATAAGACTTGAAGAAAGGTCTCGACCTGAAATGTCACCTATTCCTTTTCTGCAGAGATGCTGCCTGACCAGCCGAGTTATTCCAGCTTTTTGTGTTTATCTTCTGTTTAAACCAGCATCTACAGTTCCTTCCTTCATATATTACCCGCCTGACCCACCGCGTACCTCCTGCCGCACCTGTGGAAGAGTTTGCATTTGACTCATCAGCTAGCTCAGAACCCACAAAACCAAAGTGGGAACTCTGCCCAAGACGAAGAAATTTGCTGGATATTAGCACCAAAAGGGTTAAATTCTGAAGACTGGTTTTACAGATCCTGTGTTGCCTCATGCGTAAATAACCAACGGGTAGATAAAATTAAGGTGAGTGGAACAGCAATGGCAGGAATTGGTACAGTGAAATGTGTGGTCGCCATACAGCCATACGAGTAATAAAGAGCACATAACACAAAGTCTTAACACAGACATCCCCACACAGCGGGATCAAAGTTTCCCACCGTGAGGGAAGGCTCCAAAATTCAGTCGTCCTCCTCTGTTGTCCTCCCGTGGTTGGGGGGGCTCCCGAACCCCCTGCTATTGCCGCTACAGGCGGCCCGGTGTTCAGGCCCGCAATTTAGAAGGATGAGATGATATCTTATAGAAACGTATAAAATTATAAAAGGAATGGACAAGCTAGATGCAGGAAAAACATTCCCAATGTTGAGGGAGTCCAGAACCAAAGGGGCACAGTCTAAGAATAAAGGGGTGGCCATTTAAAACTGAGATGAGAAAAAACTTTTTCACCCAGAGAGTTGTGAGTTTGTGGAATTCTCTGCCACAGAAGGCAGTGGAGGCCAATTTACTGGATGCATTTAAAAGAGAGTTAGATAGAGCTCTTGGGGCTAGCGGAATCACGGGATATGGGGAGAAGGCAGGCACGGGTTATTGGTTGTGGATGATCAGCCATGATCACAATGAATGGCGGTGCTGGCTCGAAGGGGCAAATGGCCTCCTCCTGCACAAATATTTTATGTTCCTATGTTTCTACTACCAATGGGCTTGACAGGATAAACAGAACCTAGTTCTTCAGCCAGGCAAGTCCAGCACACAAGAGCCCAAGCACAGAGAAACAGATGGAGGCTAATCAGCCCCTTAAAACTATGCCATCATTAAAGCAGATGACAGATTGGTGATCCATAATCCTGTCTTTTGGGCATAATACTTAATACTCCCAGTTTATAAATATCTGACAATCTTTGGTTTGAAATTAGCAGATGAACCAGCATTCAATGCAGCTTGTAGATAAGTTCCAATTCGCCATCACCCTCTGAAGAAAGAAGAATGTTTTAACATTAATTTATCTAGCTTTATTCTTCAGTCTGTCCCCCTTCCCACAGCCCTCACCCCTAGGTCCCAATCTCCCATGCAGCAGAAAGATTCCCTCTAAAGACAAAGGGCGATCCCTTCCCTCAAACATCTGCCACGAGTAAGGGGTGCCAAGGCAAGGGGTGCATCTCACCTGATGTCAATTGCAGTTGCCAATGTCCACAATTGTCTACATTCTACTCCCTGTTGCCATAAGGTTTCATACCCAGCCAAACCATTGTGTGAATAGTATTAACAGTATCGGCCAATCTGGTGCTATTTGGACTTTATGAGGAAAACATTTTTCACACAGAGTGGTGAATCTCTGGAATTCTCTCCTGCAGAAGGTAGTTGAGGCCAGTTCATTGGCTATATTTAAGAGGGAGTTAGATGTGGCCCTTGTGGCTAAAGGGATCAGGGGGTATGGCGAGAAGGCAGGTACAGGATACTGAGTTGGATGATCAGCCATGATCATATTGAATGGCGGTGCAGGCTCGAAGGGCCGAATGGCCTACTCCTGCACCTATTTTCTATGTTTATTAATAGACTTTAGACAGACTGCGCAGAAAAAGGTCCTTCAGTCCATCGATTCTGCACCAGCCAGTGATCACACCCTACACCAGCAGTGTTCTACACACTGGGGACAATTTACAATTTTTACCGGAGCCAATTAACCTATAATCCTGTATGTCTATTGAGTGTGGGAGGAAGCCGGAGCACCCGGGAGAAAACCCATGTGGACAGAAGAAGAAGAATGTACAAACTCTATACAGACAGCACCCGTAGTGAGGATCGAGCATTGTAAGGCAATATGCTACATCTGTGCTGCCCCTGTTGCTTAAACAAAAAAACAATTTTCAAAACCAGAGGACAGAATGAAGATGATTGGCAAAAGAATTAGAGGTAACAAGAGCATTTTTTGTGAAAAAATAGCAGGATCTGGAATACATCAGCAGGAATACATAGCAGTAAAAATTCAAGCATGGTGCTTGAGAGGGAACTGGACATAAGCCATTTGTAAGCCATGGTAACAGAACAGCTAGTAGAGCCACTGTCTTGCAGTGACAAAGACCAGGTTCAATGTTTACCTCAAGTGTTGTGTACGTGGAGTCTATGCATTCTTCATGACCACGTGGACATTCCTCGGGTGAACAGATTTCCTCTCATATTCCAAGGATGAATTAATTGTCCGCTGTAAATTGCCCCTTCCCCAACTTTCACACATCGGAGAGTGAGAGAATCCAGGGGCAGTTGATGGGAATGTGGGGAGAAGCAAAAATCAGATTTTTGTTGAAATTGTGTCAATGGGTGAAGGCCCTGTCTCGGTGCTGCATCTCTCTCCGACTCCAAGTATTTGAATGGAAAGAAATTGGAGGGCAATGAAAAGGGAATGGGTTTATCAGACCCGCTAGGCTGATGTGACAGAGCTGTTCTGGTTTAATGGGCAGAATAGCCTTCTCTGCTGTAATCATTTTGTGATTCCTTCAGGTTGTTTTTAAAAGGAAGAAATGAAACGGCCATTTATTTTATTTCATGGAATGGCTAGAGGAGTTGCAAGTTCCAGGTTGATACTGCCGTCCAGTGTTCATTTGCAGCAGCACAATTAATTCCAAAACATCAAAAACAAAATCCCCTTAATCAGATTAAATGTACAAGTACGTATACAAGCAAGACAAAATACCTAGACTGATGCTGAAAATCTGAATTGAAAATTCAAATTACTGGACATATCCAGTTGGTCAGATAGCATCTGTGACAAGGGAAATAGGATTAACTTGTCATGTCACTGATCTAACATCAGTTCTCAGCATCTGTTTCTCTATAAAAGAAAAATGCTTGATTGAACATAAAATGAATGCAGTTTACAAGTTTCTTAAAAGGGAGAGGCAAACACTATTCCTGCAGTGCTTCTGGTTTGTATTAGTTTGCAAAGGACATTATTAATTAGTGCATGGAGCCATAATAGGTAGTGAAATAAGTGCTTGATGACTTCCTCAGCATTCTATCCATTGCAGCTGTGCATGATGACCATGGCACAGTCCCCATGGAGACAGGGTGGCACAGCTGTAGAGTTGCTGCCTTACAGCGCCAGAGACCTGGGTTCGATCCCGACTACGGGTGCTGTCTGTACAGAGTTTGTACGTTCTCACCGTAACCTGTATGGGTTTTCTCCGGGAAAATCCAGTTTCCTCCCACACTCCAAAGACATACTGGTTTGTGGTTTAATTGGCTTGGTATAAATGTAAATTGTCTCCAGTGTGTAGGATAGTGTTAGTGTGTAGGGATCATTGGTCGGCGCAGACTCAGTGGGCCTGTTTCCACATTGTAACTCTAAGCTAAACTAAACCAAGTCCAGTCTTCACACCCACAATATTTTCCACTACAGTTGTACTAAAGAAGACAGACATCCAAGAACACTGTGGACCATCCGCAGAAATGTATTCCATCACAATCCACAACCTCAGTAGCCTAGTATCAAGTCAAGGGCCCAATTCTAGTTTAATAAACTGTAGAGGGAATGCTGGGAAACAACGCTACACATCAAAAACAACAGTTAAAAACAAGTTAACAAAATGTAAAGGCAGGAACTCACTAAAAATTATGGTGGTAAATCTTCAGAGCATTAGGAATAAAACCTCTGAAGTAAAGGTACTTTTGGATCGGTATAATCCCGATATTGCACAAGGGACAGAAACGTGCTTTTCACAGGACATTAATAATAGTGAGATTTTCCCGGATACATATGATGTCTATCGAAGGGACCGACGAGACAGAATTCATGGTGGCATCTTAATAGCATGTAAAAAGTATATTATTACAACGCTCACCACCTGCCGGAGGCCTGGCCCGACCGACCGCTCTCACCACCCGCTGGAGGCCCGATGGCCCAACTGATCCTCCACAGCATCCATCGGCCTAACGACAAGCCCGGCTGACGGACTGATAGGCTGACTGATTGACAGACCGACCAACTGACTGACCCTAATCCTAGCTCTACATTTGTTCTTTATCATTTTTATTTAACAGTTCACATCATAACTTTATAAAGATAAATCAATGGAAAAACAAAATTATCAGCAAGGTGAGCATTACCTTTATTCCTTGGAAACCTTGCTATTGTTTTGATGTAATGAGGGGGCAGCTATGATCCCAGGGTCCTCGCTGCCTAGCGACCATAAAACAAAGTGCGGGATTGGTCAATTTGCGCCCGACCTCAATGTCAACCGTGCATTGATTGGGCAATTACTACTCAGAAAATTTGGGGTTTTTCTCATATTTCTTAAAAATGTGCAGGTTTTGGTCTTGACGAGCATGATTTTCTAATATTTTTACCCAATATGTTAAAAAATGAGTTGGGTCACGAACCTGAACGAAAAAGCTCATCGGCCCACAGCCTAGTAACCCCCACGAGGTTTGTTGTTGATCTTCTGGAGGAGCGCTTGTGACTGCGTAACCTTTTGGACGTGTCTGCTTGCACAAGGCTGAAGGGCTTGGACAATCAGAGAGAAGGATCGATCCCGCGGTGTGGCAGGTATCGTATAGGGAATTCGTCATTGTTTCATAAAATAAAAGATTTAAGGGCCTGTCGCATTCATGAGCTAAGGGGATCAGAGCGTATGGAGAGAAGGCAGGTACGGGATACTGAGTTGGATGATCAGCCATGATCAGATTGAATGGCGGTGCAGACTCGAAGGGCCGAATGGCCTACTCCTGCACCTAATTTCTATGTTTCTATGTCTATGACCTAATTCACGACCTCTGCCGAGTTTGCCCTTGACTCATACTTACAACATGGTCGTCATGAGGTCGTAGGTAGATCGTGATGCTAGTCGTAGGTACTCGTGGCATCAAGTAGGTCGGGGCGTTTTGATGAAAAATGTCCACAAGCAAAAAAGGTTGTGAATTAGGTCGTGAAAGTGGGACTGGCCCTCAAGTGGTCCAGTGCTTGACTCGGTGTTTTACTGAACTAGACTAAGGGGGTTAGCTCTGGGAGCATAATTACAGCAGGAGAGATAGATCAGCCATGATTGTATGGCGGAGTAGGCTTGATGGGCCTAATGGCCTAATTCTGCTCCTATCACTTATGACATTATGATATATAAAATGAGTGGCGAAAGGCAATAAAGAATCAAACAAAGAATCAACGGGAAGACACAAAGTGCTGCAGTAACTCAGCAGATCGGGTAGCATGGTACACAAAATTGCTGGAGAAACTCAGCGGGTGCAACAACATCTATGGAACGAAGTAAATAGGCGACGTTTCGGGCCAAAACCCTTCTTCAGACTGATGGGGGGTGGGAGGGGAGAAGAAAGGAAAAGGGGAGGAGGAGGAGCCCGAGGGCGAGCGGATGGGAGGGTGGGAGGAGACAGCTGGAGGGTTAAGGAAGGGGAGGAGACAGCAAGGGCTAGCAAAATTGGGAGAATTCAATGTTAATGCCATCCGGACGTAAGGTCCCCAGGTGAGGTGCTGTTCCTCCAATTTCCGCTGTTCGGGTAGCATCTCTGGAGAACATGGTTAGGTGACTTTTTGGGTCAGAACCTTTCTTTAGACTGTAGGTCCAGACCAGAAACATCACCTTTCCATGTTCTCCAGAGATGCTTGATGTCTGACCCATTGAGTTCCTCCAGCACTTCGTATCTTTTTTGTAAACCAGCATCTGCAGTTCCTTGTGTCTCCAATCAATGTAAATAAATGGCCCCAAGAACATTTATGTTCTCAGCAAAGGTAGAATCTAGCTACAATCTGGTACAGACAGTAAGACTAAAAACGCATCAGTTTCACTGAAGCCCACCAGTGGAGGAAGTACGCCTTCCTCAACTAGTCTGACCAATCTGACCCAAACCTCCACTACCCTCGGATATGGCCCAGCAACCAATCCAATTCAGAAGGCAGGCGGCAATGTCCAATTTAAGAATTTCAAAATATTGGCAGCTCTGAGAAGTTGGTTAACCTGCCGTTGACTAACTTTGCCTTGCATACCTGCAATGGTGTGAGCGTAGAGTCTGCTGCCAAAGGTGAATACATGCAGCTCGTAGAGTTTAGCTATTTTTTCCAGGAACTCTTTACATTGTGGTCTCAGGCGTGTGTGCAGCATTGGCTCTCCTCTGCCGAGCTGGAAGTGAATTATTCCCTGCAGGCAATAATAAAAATCAGCACGGTTACAATTCCAAAAGAACTGGCAAGTCCACCGTCAATTTTCAATTCATGCCTAAATCACAGCACTAAATCAGGAATCATGTGTGCCGCAAAACCGATCGTGCCTGCTAAGCAGCCCATAAAACTGTGCGGAAGGCAAGGACGGTGCTAGCCATGGAGCTTCTAATTAGCTTGGCACCCATGAGGAGGTTTGTCAAAGTGTTGAGCAATGGATTTAGAGAAACCTTAACATACGTTGGGCACTTCACAGCAACGCTAGCAATGAGAGGTGACACAGGCCTCTTTAAGGACACATCATGCAGATGATACAACGGTGATTGGCCTCATCAGCAGCAACGATGAGCTGGCCTGCAGGGAGGAGGTCCAGCACTTAGTAGCATGGTGTGCTGACAACAACCTGGCCCTTAACTCCAAGAAGACCAAGGAGCTCATTGTAGACTTCAGGAAGTCCAGAGGCGGCACGCACACCCCCATCCACATTAACGGGACGGAGGTGGAACGTGTTTCTAGCTTCAGGTTCCTGGGAGTCAACATCTCCGACTGCATCACAGTATGGTATGGCAACTGCTCTGTCTCCGACCGGAAGGCATTGCAGAGGGTGGTGAAAATTGCCCAACGCATCACCGGTTCCTCGCTCCCCTCCATTGAGTCTGTCCAAAGCAAGTGCTGTCTGCGGAGGGCGCTCAGCATCGCCAAGGACTGCTCTCACCCCAACCATGGACTGTTTACCCTCCTACCATCCGGGAGGCGCTACAGGTCTCTCCGTTGCTGAACCAGCAGGTCGAGGAACAGCTTCTTTCCGGCGGCTGTCACTCTACTCAACAACGTACCTCGGTGACTGCCTATCACCACCCCCCCCCCCCGACACTTATTATTATTTATTCAAATCGTTTGCTGTGTCGCTCTTCCAGGGAGATGCTAAATGCATTGCGTTGTCTCTGTACTGTACACTGACAATGACAATTAAAATTGAATCTGAATCTGAATCACACCCAGTAGAATACAGGCACCTTGTATTTTACATGTGCTTGATTTACATGTTTTTAGAATTACACATTTGTTTAATTATTGCCAATGTATAATTTATGTGTTCCTATTTTCCGAATAACTTCAAGCTCAAATTTATGCCTGGCACCAAATATCAGCATAGTCGCATGTGATGCCTGACATAGGCTTGATTTACAAGCTTTTTGATTTACTCGCTACCTTTCAAATGCGTAACCGCCACGTAAAACGCACGGTGGCTGTACGGTAATTGTTGTAATGCATTAAACAACATGGCATGTTTGCTCATAGTAAGCTCACACAACCTGCATCATGATTATGCAAGGATGGAAAATCTGGTCATGTGGGATATTGGCCAGGATATCCTGCTACATCCTTTCCCAAAGTGCCACAGAGCCTTTGGCATCCTCCTACGTGTTCTGAGGTAATACCCCACCAATGATATGGCACTCCCTCAGTAGCACACTGTCATCAGCCTAGAGATTCGTACTCAAGCCTCCAACTAACACCTAATATTCCACAGTGGTGCAGCTGGTAGCCAGGGCCGCAACAAGGTAGATTGGGAGATCAGGATTGGAATACACATAGAATTTGAAAAGTTCATTTGAAAGTCTGACCACATCAGGGAGGAAGCTGTTCTTCATTCTGGTGATACATGCTTTTAAAGAGCAGCACAGTGACACAGTTGTTAGAGCCGCGGTCTCATAGAAACATAGAAAATAGGTGCAGGAGTAGGCCATTCGGCCCTTCGAACCTGCACCGCCATTCAATATGATCATGGCTGATCATCCAACTGAGTATCCTGTACCTGCCTTCACTCCATACCCCCCCGATCCCTTTAGCCACAAGGGCCACATCTAACTCCCTCTTAAAAATAGCCAATGAACTGTGGCCTCAACTACATTCTGTGGCAGAGAATTCCAGAGATTCACCACTCTCTGTGTAAAAAATGTTTTTCTCAGCTCAGTCCTAAAACATTTACCCTTTATCCTTAAACTGTGACCCCTTGTTCTGGACTTCCCCAACATCGGGAACAATCTTCCTGCATCTAGCCTGTCCAACCCCTTAAGAATTTTGTACGTTTCTATAAGATCCCCTCTCAATCTTCTAAATTCTAGCGAGTACAAGCCGAGTCTATCCAGTCTTTCTTCATATGAAAGTCCTGACATCCCAGAAATCAGTCTCAGAGCATCAGGGACCAGGGTTCAATCCTGACCTAGGGGTGATGTCTGTGCAGAATGTGGAGTTTGCATATTCTTCCTATGACCATGCGAGTTTCCTCTAGGTGCTCCAGTTAACTCCCACATCCAAAAGAATTGCATGTTTATAGGTAAATTTGCCTCTGTAAAATTGTCCCTCGTGTTAAGGGAGTAAATGAGAAAGTAGGATAACATAGAACTAGTGTGAACAGGTGCCGCATGAACTCAGTGGGCCAAAGCGCCCATTTCCATGCTGCATCTCTAAGCTAAACTAAACTTTAGTATCATCTGACTGACGGGAGAGGGGAGAAGAATGACCGGGTTACAAGATACAAGATACATTTAATTGTCATTTGGACCCCTTGAGGTCCAAACGAAATGCCGTTTCTGCAGCCATACATTACAAACACATAGACCCAAGACACAACATAATTTACATAAACATCCATCACATCGCTGTGATGGAAGGCCTAATAAACTTATCTCTCCACTGCACTCTCCCCCCCCCGATGTCAGAGTCAAAGTCAAAGCCCCCGGCTGGCGATGGCGATTGTCCCACGGCCATTAAAGCCACGCCGGGTGGTGCGAGGTCGCACACCAGGTCTTGCTGTTAGAGCCCCCGGCGTGCGCTCGCAGAGTCCCGCGGCCATTCCAAGCCGCGCGGGGCAGTGATGTTAGGCCCCGCTCCAGGAGCTCTTCAACCCCGCAACTCGGGCGGGGGAAGTCGCCGTTGCGAGAGCCCTGAAAAGCGGTCTCCCTCCAGGGACCCGCGGGCTCCTGGTGCCGCCGTCCACAGACCTGCCGTTGGAGCCTCCTACTCTCCGGTAGCAGCAGCAGCAGCAGCGCTCCTCCACCACTCCACCCGCTCCGGACTCGGCCAGCCCCGCGACGGCGACGGCGAGTCGTAGCACCAGAGTCCCCGGCTTCTTCCTGTTGGAGGCCGCTCCTCGTTGCGGCCCCAACGACAACGGAAACCCGACGAGAAAAGGTCGGGTCTCCAGTGCAGGGAGAGATTTAAAAAAGTTTCTCCCACCCCACCCCCACCCCCCACACACACACCCCAACAAAAAATAACAAAAACTACATTTAAACACAGACAGAAAATAATAAAACGCGGACAGACTGCAGAGGCCGCTGCTGACCAGAGTCGCGCCGCCCACCGGGTTTGAGAGGTCCATGATCATGGAGCCTTTCTGCTGAAGGTGATTGCACAGTGCTGCTAGGGAAGGACTTCCAGGACTAACACACAGTGACAATGAAGGAATGGTGATAAATTGGTACTCAGCAAGAGCTGCAGCTCACCTTGTTGGGTATTCTTTGGTACAACTGCTCTGTCGTGTGGATTAAAGTCTGATCGAGGTCCACCATCAACACTAACTTCCGGTTCTTGTGCAGCCACTGCTGATCCTCTCGACCCAATTGCTCCGCTTGCTGTATGTTGGTGGTGGGGGAGAGGAGATACATGAAATAAAATTACACATCCATACACATCTGTTGATTTATCATGTACAGAGAAACTTTAGAACACAGAAAATGGCTAATCTTCGAATCCTTGTCGGATTCGATCCTCAATTTATGCCTCCTCCAACTCTATTGAACTACAGCATTGTCTTATATTCATTGTCCCTTGAGGGCCACCTGGCTTTCACTTTAAATGCACTCGGGAAATCCTTCAACCACTCTGGGTTTACAAAATTCAGGTTGTCATTATTTCCTGGGTAAAGAAACTCCTCCAGAGTTCATGACTTAACAGCAAAGGTCTTAGTGGACATATTTTCTATAGTTTGTCCTGCTCCGTTATAATTTTAAAGGGGCATTTCAGAGACAATTTGCTCTGCATCTCCTTGATTCATTCACGCCTTCCCAACCCACCGTCTCCTCGGACACTCCCCCCCGCAAACACAGGATATGTAATGCCGGCTCCTATACCTCCTCTTGCCCTTACATCCAGAGACCTCAGCAGCCCTTCCAGGTGAGAGAGAGGTTCAGTTGCGCTTCTTCCAACCCAGTTTGCTAAGTATTTTAACTCCCCTTCCCATTCCCATTCATATATCGACCTCTCTGTCCCTCCCCCTCCTCCATCACCAGTGTAAGAGCACACACAGACTGGAAGAACATCACTTCACATTCCACGTAGGTAGCCTACAACCCCCCCCCCCCCCCCCCCCCCCCCCCCACCATCCCAGTATGCACGTACGCTGCCTGACCCACTACATCCCTCCAGCACTTTGTTTTTTTTAATGCCCAGTTCGATCCATGCAGAATTCAGTGCAGTGCATCAACTTGTCCTACTCTTTGAATTATAAATATCCATGGTGCCGAATGAGATCAATTGCCACATTGCCTGTGTCAGCTCGATATTCTTTTCAGGTGGCCAGCACAGTGTGATCAAGATCAAGTAATTGTTGGGAGCTTGAGAGTGTTAGAAGAACCAGCCAAGTGTAGAACATGGAACAGTACATCACAGGAATACACCCATCAGACCACAGTATCCATGCCAAACCCGAATCTAATCTCCTTTACCTGCACGTGATACATATCCCTCCATTTTCTGCATATCTGCATGCCTATCTAAAAGCTATCGTGGCTACTATCAGTGGTGGAGGCAGGCACCAACATATCTGCCTCCACCACTGCCCTTGGCAGTATGTTCTAGGCACCTACCACTCTCTGGGTAAAAGGAAAATTTAACCCGCACATCTCCTTTCAACTTTTGCCCTCTCGCCTTAAACCCATTCCCTCTAATCTTTGACATTTCCATCTTGTCTACCTCATCTATGCCTCTCATAACTTTACATATTTCTAACGCATCTCTCCTCAGTCGCCAACGCTCCAGAGAAAACAATCCAATTTTGGCACAGCCTGTGACACTCCAGAGACAATAATCCAAGTTGATCAAAACAGGTCAACTCTGACTGACTAGGAAGATGTTTCATGTCAAACAAGAAATGTGAATGAATTTAAGACCATATTAAACCACGTGATATTTTACTTCTTATTCTCCGGCCCTGCTGAGTGCCCCCCACCCCCACGGACTGTCTCCCTCGGATGGTCACGTCGCACAGACACATCAGCACTTTCGTCTGTTTTGACTATTTTACTGGTGTAATGTTCTTTGTACAAACCATGTTCTTGGGGTATCTAAACTTAAATTTTAGTAGTTACTTAAGTAATGATGTCGGATGGATGCTGCATACCCAAATCTCGTTGCACTTATGTGCAATGACAGTAAAATATATTATTATTATTATTATTATTAGAAAAATAGGAATCAGGATAGACCGTTCAACCATTTTTAACCTACACAACAATTCAGCAAGATCTGGATGTAGTTGGCAGGTTTTGTAAATTTGAGGATTAGTGGTATAGTGGAATAGTGGTTAATAAGAATCTAGGTCAACTCTAGTGAAATTACATGGAATTGCTTAGATGACAAGATCAACTAAGAAAGTGCAGTGAGTATGAAATAGAGACATCACAGAAATGGATAGTTCCCTGCCAGTGGCGATAATTGACAAGTGTTTGGCATTAACTTTGGTACAATTAAAGTTGGATGTCAGACTGTACAAGCTCAGACCATACTTGGAATGGACCTGCAGTATGTTGCCAAGGCTGGAGAGCTAGTGTTATGAAGGAGAGAGTAGATAGGTTGAGGCTCTTTTCCCCCCCAAGGTAAAGAAGTATTACACTAGAATATAAAATTTAAAGTGAGAGGAGAAATATTTTGTTTTAGGGATACAGCATGGAAATAGGCTCTTTGGTTACCAAGTCCACACCTCCCATTGATCACCCGTTCACACTTTCACATCCACTCCCTAACACACATGGGGTAATTTACAGAGGCCAATTAAATTACAAACCCGCACATCTGTGGGATGTAGGAGGAAGAACGTGCAAACTCCACAAAGACACCACCCAAGGTCAGGATCAAAACTAGATCTCAGACGCTTTGGGACTACTTGGTCAGGATAGCAACTTGGTCTGCATGGAAAGGTTGAGCAAAAGGGGTTGTTTCTATGCTGTTACGACACAATGAACCAAAAATCCTTTGTTGATCTGAATCTTGACATTATCAGATACCCTTGCTCACATAAATCATTCTCAAAGTTCCAATTAAATAGGAATAACAACAAAAAACTGGTAATCTATTTGTGAGTTTCGGGCGAATGAAGGAGCTGTCTGATTCACTTCTAAACAACACACCTTTCATTTAAACACTTTGGTTACTTGCTCTGGATATCACACCACTGGGAACAGTTCCCACACGACTCCCTCTCCCACACAAGGATGATGAGGGGGATGAAGGGTGTCTTATAGGGATATATATGAAGGGAATAGAGAGGGTAGATGCCCAAAGTCTTTTACCCAGAGTAGGGAAATCAAGAACCAGAGGACAAAGGTTAACGGTGAGAGGGGAAAGATTTAACAGGAACCTGAAGGGCAACATTTTCACACAAGGGGCGGTGGGTATATGCAATGAGCTGCCAGAGGAGGTAGTTGAGGCAGTAATTAGGGAAAATGAGGGAAGAAGATTAGACTTTATTGCTTTCCATCACAGTGAGGAATGTAGGAAATCCGCTTTGGTGGATGTTTATGTTAACGTTAACTTTTATGTAGTTGTGTGTCTTGATGCTTTTTTTTAGTATGGCTGTATGGTAGTACGGATATCACAGTAGCTTAATTGGTACACGTGACAATAAAAGGCCTTTGAAACTATAGAAACGTTTAAAAGACATTGGGACAGGTACATGGATAGAAAAGGGTTAGAAGGAAATGGGCCAAATGTGGGCAGGTGGAACAAGGGTAGATGGGGGATCTTGGTCGGCAAGGGGCCTGTTTCCATGATGTCTATCCATGGGAATACAACCCACATTTTGCTACAGATCTTTATAACATATCCTGTTAAACACCAGGTGCCCTTTCCAATAAATTCATCTGCAGAATGGTGCAGGAAAGAAAGGCACAAGTTCACAACACATCGAGAAACTCTGAAGCAGTGATTACAAAAAATTACAATGATTAGCAATAAAGCAACTAAATGTAAATTATGTTGAAAAACCATAAAAGCAAAAAAAGATTTTGTTTGCAAGTGACATGAAAAATAAATATAAAAGCAGTAACAACAATCAGAACAGACTCCAAACTGTACAATTATCAAGCCATAGCACCATCTACCGATAATAGATCAGATACTCGTGAGAGCCACCTACTGGACTCAGGAAGAGCAACAACATTCCCAAAACACTTTAATCATCACACACTGAAGTGCAGGTATGCTTTAACATGGAAAAGATGACAACCAACTTGGCACAAGCAGCATGCACAGACAACAAAGTGTTAATGAGCACATTACCTGCTTTTAGTGATACTGATTCAGGAATTAAAACATTGGCGCCAAGACAATGGAACAAATACCCCTGCTAACTTTGAAAAATGCTGCCAGATCAATTGTACTCACCTGAGAAAGTGAATGGTTAATGCAACATGTTAACAAAAGTACTTTTGACCATACAGGATCTCTGTCGTTTCTGAATATTAAGCAAATCGAGGGATATGGAGTACATGGAGCTGGTGCAGAAAAGCAGTGTGGATCTGCCTTACGGCGCCAGACACCGCGGGTTCAATCCTGACTAAGGGTGCTTGCTGTCTGTGTGGGGTTTGTATGTTCTCCTCATGACCTGCATGGGTTTTCTCCGGGTGCACCGGTTTCCAAAGGGGTAGAGGTTTGGCGGCTAATTGGCTTTGTAAAATTGTAAATTGTCTCTAGTGTGTAGGATAGCGTTAGTGTGCGGGGATAGCTGGTCGGTGCGGACGGTGGGCTGAAGGGCCTGTTTCCGCGCTGTATTTCTAAACAAGACTAAAAATAAAATTTGCCATGATCGCCACAATATACCGAATAGCAGATCAAGCAATTGGAGACTGATCAAAAAGAGGCAGGCAGTTATTTAAGGCCAAGAGGATGTCCTGAGAGGGAGACAAACCAGGGAGAGAGGACCACTGTTGTGCAACCCAAACAGTTTTAATTCTGCTTGACTTACCTCAGAGCTCACCATCAGCTCTGGAACACTGTGAACCATGGAAATTGTTGCTGTGGCTACTGGTACTATCTGCTTCCCATTCCTCTTCTGTAACCTGAAGGTAAGAATTTGAAACAAAGTAAGAATCACCATCTAGACGACTTGGACCAGAGGAGAAATGTTGTTTTCTGCCCCAATATTCTCAGCCCTCCTTTGTGATAGTTCCTGCAAGATCCAATTCCTGGGACATTGATTCCACTTATTGCTGAATACCATGACAACCACATGTCACTGGATGGGTCCTATTAAAAGGGCAGAGAGGGTGGAGGGGCATTAAAAAGACATCATCCCTGGCTTACGCTAGTGCATCTGGTCCACAACAGCTTCATCCCACCTTTCTTCACCTCACCATCACAAATTCCTCCTTTTCCTTCCCATCTCGCGCGCTTATGCAGCTTGTTATGTGTAAGGTAGACACAAAACTCAGCGGGACAGGCAGCATCTCTGGAGCGAAGGAATGGGTGACAATTCAGATCGAGACCCTTCTTCAGACTGTCCCGCTAAGTTACTCCAGCATTTTGTGTCTACCTTCGATATAAACCAGCATCTGCAATTCTTACCAACATATTCTATTATGTGTATCTTTACTAATTGCCTCAAAACACTCCTTTGATAGCTGATTCTAATCGCTCTCCGCGAAAGGACGTTGCCACAATCGCTTCATGAGCGCGTACTATTAATGTGCAGAGTTTTAATCCCCATTTGAAAGGGATGGTCTTATTGAAACATAAAGATCCTGAGGGGCTGTGACTGGGTAGATATTGTGACTGGTCTCCAACAGTGGGAGAACCTCAAATAAAGCAACATAAATAGCAGATTTTGGGGATGCAGGGGATGCATATAGTGATATCTTCGTATAACCAATGGTAAATTTCTGGAATTTTACACTCTGGAGAGGTGTGGCGGTTAGATCATTTGAGGTATTTAATTTAATGATGAAACAGAAACATTTTAGTAAAGATCAAGAATTATGAGGACCTGGCACAATGGAGAAAATCAACTCTAATGTAGATCAGACACAATCATACTAAACTGTTGGGCAGACTTGATGGCCCAAATGGGCTGCTCCTGCAACCTATTTTCTTGTGTACATACACACACTATTTCCATTTTCCACATCCTCTGTGAATAAAGATGTTACCAGTCTCTTTCATTATTAGGTAGTATTTCACTATGTTGATCTTCAGTATAAACTTCTGTAAGTGATGGCCATTCCCTTTCTAGAGAAAACATCCTGATCTTTGTCTCTCCCGGATCCTACTTGAAAATCATTTCTGCACCCTCGTGTGTTCTGGTGTCCTTTCTGTAAATTGGAGACAAATGTGACTATATGGACTTTAGTAAGGCCTTTGACAAGGTTCCTCATGGAAGGTTGGTTAAGAAGGTTCAACTGTTGGGTATAAATGCAGGAGTAGCAAGATGGATTCAACAGTAGCTGAATGGGAGACGCCAGAGGGTAATGGTGGATGGCTGTTTGTCGGGTTGGAGGCAGGTGACTAGTGGGGTTCCTCAGGGATCTGTGTTGGGTCCTTTGTTGTTTGTCATGTACATCAATGATCTGGATGAAGGTGTGGTAAATTGGATTAGTAAGTATGCAGATGATACCAAGATAGGGGGTGTTGTGGATAATGAAGAGGATTTCCAAAGTCTACAGAGTGATTTAGGCCATTTGGAAGAATGGGCTGAAAGATGGCAGATGGAGTTTAATGCTGATAAATGTGAGGTGCTACACCTTGGCAGGACAAATCAAAATACGACGTACATGGTAAATGGTAGGGAATTGAAGAATGCAGTTGAACAGAGGGATCTGGGAATAACCGTGCATAGTTCCTTGAAGGTGGAATCTCATATAGATAGGGTGGTAAAGAAAGCTTTTGGTATGCTAGCCTTTATAAATCAGAGCATTGAGTATAGAAGCTGGGATGTAATGTTAAAACTGTACAAGGCATTGGTGAGACCAAATCTGGAGTATGGTGTACAATTTTGGTCGCCCAATTATAGGAAGGATGTCAACAAAATAGAGAGAGTACAGAGGAGATTTACTAGAATGTTGCCTGGGTTTCAACAACTAAGTTACAGAGAAAGGTTGAATAAGTTAGGTCTTTATTCTCTGGAGCGCAGAAGATTAAGGGGGGACTTGATAGAGGTCTTTAAAATGATGAGAGGGATAGACAGAGTTGATGTGGACAAGCTTTTCCCTTTGAGAATAGGGAAGATTCAAACAAGAGGACATGACTTCAGAATTAAGGGACAGAAGTTTAGGTGTAACATGAGGGGGAACTTCTTTACTCAGAGAGTGGTAGCGGTGTGGAATGAGCTCCCAGTGGAAGTGGTGGAGGCAGGTTCGTTGGTATCATTTAAAAATAAATTGGAGAGCCATATGGATGAGAAGGGAATGGAGGGTTATGGTATGAGTGCAGGCAGGTGGGACTAAGGGAAAAAAGCTGTTCGGCACGGACTTGTAGGGCCGAAATGGCCTGTTTCCGTGCTGTAATTGTTATATGGTTATATGGTTATATGAGGAGGAACCTCTTTACTCAGAGAGTGGTAGCTGTGTGGAATGAGCTTCCAGTGGAAGTGGTGGAGGCAGGTTCGTTGGTATCATTAAAAATAAATTGGATAGGCATATGGATGAGAAGGGAATGGAGGGTTATGGTATGAGTGCAGGCAGGTGGGACTAAGGGAAAAAAAGCTGTTCGGCACGGACTTGTAGGGCCGAAATGGCCTGTTTCCGTGCTGTAATTGTTATATGGTTATATGGTTATATGAGGAGGAACCTCTTTACTCAGAGAGTGGTAGCTGTGTGGAATGAGCTTCCAGTGGAAGTGGTGGAGGCAGGTTCGTTGGTATCATTTAAAAATAAATTGGATAGGCATATGGATGAGAAGGGAATGGAGGGTTATGGTATGAGTGCAGGCAGGTGGGACTAAGGGAAAATAATTGTTTGGCACGGACTTGTAGGGCTGAGATGGCCTGTTTCCGTGCTGTAATTGTTATATGGTTTATATGGTTTATCAGTGTCACCCATGTTATGAGTCATACTGTGACTGCCCACTGGTTTAATAGAAAGCCTTCTTTCCCTTTCTTCCCCAGTCTTGCGTTATGTGTTAAGATGAAGTTACCTATGCTATATTGCTAATAAAATTATTTGGATCTTAATCACTATACGTGAGTTAAGTCATTCCAACATGGTGTCAGAAAACTCGGACTCACTCCTTGCCTAATTATATTGCTTTTATTTTATTTTTTTATTCTACATGGCTTCTGCTCTCAGAAAACCAGAAATCTTGGTGTTTGATGAAGAACGGTGGAACACATTTGAAGAAGATTTCACCATTTACATAGACGCGGCTCAGGTGTTCGTGCCTCAATTCTCCTTAACTGAGCAGGCACAGAAGCTGCGGCGTGCCAGAAGATTTCATTATGAACCAGCTAGGTTTGACCTGGCTGGTGTCCAGATTGCTCCCGCTGAATCTATCCGGGACACCGATTGCTTGCTACACAAATTCCGACAGGTATGCGAGTTACGAACCAATTTAGTTATGGAGGGACACTTATTTTTGTCACATGGCGAACCTGTTGAAACGTATGTTAGTGCTATGAAACACATTGACAGTGGCTTTTGGTGATTTATATGACAGAGTCCGTGACTGTCTGGTCTAGGGTGTCCACAATGATAAATTACGGGACGAATTACTGCACGATACTGAACTTACTCTGGAGACTGGTGGAAACCGTATCCACGTTGCTGAAATAGCTGATGCTCATGTAAAGGTTTTGGAACTTGGCCTCCACTCTACTCATGATATTAATGTTGTCGGCACACACCTCTCGCCGCTCTCCTCAAGTGCCTGACAGCTCAATCGCTAAGCTCATAGACAATTGTTTTAACTGTGGGGGTTCGCATGTTGCAGCTTATGACCGTTGCCCTGCTTATGGAAATTTTTTGTCATTTCTGTAAGAAAAGTAACCACTTCTTCAAATACTGCCGCTCGCATAGCAACAGAGTTCAAACAAGACAATCTGTCAATTCACTCAACCATGAGAACATGCTCTCATTACGCTCTTAACAAGCTCCCACGGACTTGCTGTCTGCTAACGAAGATCTTGATTTGGATGTACGCTCCCTGTCTGATTTACCTCATAAACATCAAGATCCCAAGGCCGCTTTGCTCGTTAATGGCAAGAATTGTTTTTCTGAAAGTTGATACAGGAGCACAGTGTAATGTCATGTTTTTTTTATCTGAATGGAAAAAGATACAAAAAAGAGACTATTTCTCCTACGGCTGCCTCCCTTCTTCCATTTGCAGGAGGTCCAGTGCACCCTATCGGGCAAGTCGAGTTACGCTGCTGTCCTAACGCGCGTGTCCACAACCTGAATTTCTATGTTGTTCGTGAGAATGTGCCATCCCTGCTGGGTGTCAAGGCTTGACCTGACCTGGGGCTGGTCTCTTTCAGTGCTTGTTTGTCATCTGACTACAACCTGTGAATTTACTCAAAAAATCCTGACACAATACAATCCTTTGTTTGACGACAAGCTGGGCAGGTTACCTGTCAAGTACACAATTCCGATTAACCCCGAGGTACTTCCAGTTGTCCATCCAGCACACCGGATTCCCCATGCTATGCGGGACCGTGTTCAAAGTGAACTCAAAAGAATGGTGTCTCTAGGTGTAATTGCCCCCGTCACTGACCCCTCGGATTGGTCTCGACCATGGTTGTGGCAACAAAAAAAGAATTAGAAAGAAATATGGATTTGTATCAATCCCCCAAGAACTTAAACACAACCATTAAACGACCTCAATATCCCATGCGCACTGTGGACAAGATTGCAACTGTATTCACAGTACTAGATGCCAAGAGTTCATTCTGGCAGATTCCGCTGGAACGCAACTCCTCTAAGTTAACTACCTTCAGCACACCATTCGGGCGATACAGATTCCTTCGCATGCCTTTTGGCATAAGTTCTGCTAGTGAAGTATTTCAACGAGCTATGGAGCAATTGTTTGCAGGTTACCCATGCTCCATTGTAGTGGATGATATCCTTGCTGGACGAATTATCCAAGAACATGATGCTAATCTGACAAAGGTTCTGGACCGCACCAATGCCATCAACCTCAAGTTAAACCCTCAAAAATGCAAATTCAGGGCAAGTGAGGTGAACTACGTAGGCCATGTGTTCACTAAAGACGGCCTAAAAACTGATCCGGCGAAAACCAGTGCCATCAACGAGTTACCAGCATCCACAGACGTGTTTAGTCTGTTTGGGCCAGGCACGAGCAACAGCAGAGGGCGTTCGACACTCTTAAGCAGCAAATGTCTTGCTACTCTCGACTATTTTGATCCTAAACGACCCGTCACACTGACTTGTGACGCGGTGGTGGCGACCCGACTTCGGAGCCTCGGAGGACACGAACTTCACAAGTGAAGCGTCACAAGTCAGTGTGACCGGTCGTTTAAGACCCTATCTTGGGTTCACCTGCTCAGCGCTTATTGGCAAGGCAGGCTCGAGCCACGGTGCCTGTGGCAGATCAGGCATTAATCCCGCAGGTGGTTCCACCATCGGAGGTTCAGTCCAGGCTGCAACAAAAGCGTGATATTCAAAAACATGGTATGACAAAACAAGCAGGCCGCTGCCACCATTAACCGAGGGGTAGGTGGTTAATTTGCAAACTTACAAAGGTCATGACCGTATCGGTGTAATTTCTGGAACTGCCCCTGAGCCACGCTCATATTTGATAAGTGTGGATGGCAGCACCTACAGACGTAACAGACAACATATCATGCCTGTGAATGAGCCGGCTCTACCTCCGTATTTTCCGGACCGAACAAGTGTACTTCCGTCCACGCCCAGTGGCATCGGTCCACTTGTACCAGCACAACAACCTATTTCTGAAACGGCTACTTTCCCAATGGCGACGCTTCCTTCGCCTGTGCCAAAGTCCCCTGTTTCATCACCGGGAATGCTGTTTCAATCTCTGCCACCAGTCATACCACTGAATCTGTCCATGGTGGCGAAAAACGGAGATGGTTTATATCGCACACGTGCTGGTCGTGTTTGCAAGCCCACTGTGACGTACCCGGGCTACGTTTGACTTTTCGCCAGCTTATTATCAATTGCTATGCATGCCTTATTTAGTCAATGGTTTTGTATTGACTCATGTTACGAGTCATACTTGTCTCCACCCACTGGTTTAATAGAAAGCCTTCTTTCCCTTTCTTCCCCAGTCTTGAGTTATGTGTTAAGATTAAGTTACCTATGCTGTATTGCTAATAAGAGTATTTGGATCTTAATCACTGTACGCAAGTTAAGTCATTCCAACAATTTGCAGGAACCAAAACTCCATAATGGAGTAAAGCCCCAATAACCCACCACCTTCAGGACTTTGATTTGCAAAACCAGCATCTTTTTGACAAATGGATGCTATTCTCATCAATACACGAATACACAAATTTTTATTTCACCCCTTTTAAATAATAATAATGTAATTAAGCTTCCTGGCAAGTTTAAAGGGAGCAGGGAATATAACTACATTCTGGCCCCCTCTGGCCACTATCTTACCTACATTTCTAACAGCTGGGGGCTCAGGATCCAAACCTTGGCTCCAGCCACATATCCGGCCCAGAGTCAGGACCCTGGTTTACTGGCTCTGGCCTCACACCCCTGTGTCACTCGAGTCTCCTGGCTCACATTCTGAACTACTGAGCGAATCAAATGATTCCAGCCAATCGGATGACAAACTGGCAGAGTTGGACTGTAATATTCAATCTGCATCACTCCTTGCAATCCCTTGAACACCACAAAGATAACTAGATATGCTGAGGCAGAGAGGGCTTTATATAGGAATTGCGAAATGGGACTGGTACCCTCTTTCAATTAAAGGGATGAGAAAACGAATTAACTGAGAAATCATGGAGCAATTGTTTACCCATTTTCAACCACTTCAGTAATGTCAGTTTGGCTCTCGTTGTCCAAGCTAAACTGCAGATTCCTTTGCAATCTGTCAGTGGTGATACCTGATGCCTCCTTTGAAAAACTATCTGACGACATCTGTGTCAGTTGAGACTCACCTTTGAGTCAGAGGGTTCCAGATACCAAGACTCAGTGTAGACAAAGAAACTCTAGGTTATCTAATGCTGCATTTTGTGAGTGGCCCAACGAGCAGCACTGTAACTTCAAAGCCACCAAGACCTGGATTCAATCATAACCTCTGGTGGGATAAGTGAAAGCTGATGGCCCCGATTTTGTATGAGGTGTTAAGCCAAGGTTCCACCTGCTCTCAGATGGAAGAGAAGGACTGGGGTGGCATGGTGGCGCAGCGGTAGAGTTGCTGCCCTACAGCACCAGAGACCCAGGTTCGATCGTAACCACGGGTGGTGTCTTATGGAGTTTGTATGTTAGGTCGCCTGTGACCACGTGGGGGTTTCCCCGGGTGCTGGCCCGGTTTTGTACTCCCACAATTCAAAGACGTAGAAGACTGGGGTGGCATTGCAGGTTAATTGGCTTTGGTAACCACGGGTGCTGTCTTATGGAGTTTGTATGTTCGCCCTGTGACCACGTGGGTTTCCCCGGGTGCTCCGGTTTTCTCCCACAATTCAAAGACGTACAGATTTGCAGGTTAATTGGCTTTGGTAAAGAATGTAGATTGTCCCTAGTGTGTAGGATGGTGCTAGTGTACGGGGATCGCTGGTCGGTGCAGACACGGTGGGCTGAAGGGCCTGTTTCCACGCTGTGTCGATAAATGTAAAACTAAAGACCCCATTGTGTTATTTCGAAGAGGAGCTGACAGGTGTTAATGGCATAGAGTCAACATTTACTCTCTGCATGTCAGCACCTAACATTACAATTTGGCTCTCAACATATTATTGGTTGTCCAGCACACATTTGAAGTGACTGCATTTGGGAATAGAGAATTTTGGGACATGGTTGCAAAATGCAAGTTTATCCTTCATCAGAAAACCTATCTGGCCTAGATGGAGTGGATGTGGAGAGGATGCTTCCAGTAGTGAGAGAGTCTAGGACCAGCGGGCACAGCCTTAGAATAAAAGGACATAGCTTTAGAATGGAAAGAGGAGGAATTTCTTTAGCCAGAGGGTGGTGATTTTTGTGGAATTCATTGCCACAGGCGGCTGT
The DNA here is from genome assembly GCF_028641065.1 of Leucoraja erinaceus. Classification (NCBI taxonomy): domain Eukaryota; kingdom Metazoa; phylum Chordata; class Chondrichthyes; order Rajiformes; family Rajidae; genus Leucoraja; species Leucoraja erinaceus. Next base: position 90,318,930 of record NC_073380.1, on the reverse strand, counting down.
GGTGGTCGTCTTTGGGTATTTTTAAAGCGGAGATTGATCGGTTCTTGATTAGTAAGGGCATCAAAAGTTAAGGGGAGAATACAGGAGAATGGAGTGTAGAGGGAAAAGTAGATCAGCTAGGATGGAATGGCGAGGCAATAGGTTGAATGGCCTAATTCTGCCCCCCTGTCTTATGGAAATGCTGTATACAAACAACTCCATTTAGGTTATCCTAGTTCAAGTCCAAGTTCAAGTTCAAGTGAGTTTATTGTCATGTGTCCCCGATAGGACAATGAAATCCTTGCTTTGCTTCAGCACACAGAACATAGTAGGCATTTACTACAAAACATATCAGTGTGTCCATATACCATAATATAAATATATACACACATGAATAAATAAACTGATTAAGTGCAAATAACAGATAATGGGTTATTAATGCTCAGAGTTTTGGCCGAGCCAGGTTTAATAGCCTGATGGCTGTGGGGAAGTAGCTATTCCTGAACCTGGTTGTTGCAGTCTTCAGGCTCCTGTACCTTCTACCTGAAGGTAGCAGAGAGATGAGTGTGTGGCCAGGATGGTGTGGGTCTTTGATGATACTGCCAGCCTTTTTGAGGCAGCGACTGCGATAAATCCCCTCGATGGAAGGAAGGTCAGAGCTGATGATGGACTGGGCAGTGTTTACTACTTTTTGTAGTCTTTTCCTCTACAGGGCACTCAAGTTGCCGAACCAAGCCACGATGCAACCGGTCAGCATGCTCTCTACTATGCAAGTCCAAATCTTTGGAAGGGAAGGTTACTCTGCAAAGTGATGATTCCATCAATCTGCTTCTCATCTCACTACAGTGTACATTTTGTATTAAGAGCAAGTGGATGCAAGGATAAAGAACTTACTGAGTCAAGTCTTGACCGCATGCTGCACAGAGACCTTTCATAATGACAGGATGAATACATCCTTCCAGTCGCACCAAGACAGCTCTGAAAAAGATCAAGAAAAAGCAATTAGCAAGTACCCATGCTCGCGGTTTCTTTAACAGAAAGTACAGATGGGATTGACAGATGAAAACTAAAAAAAAACTCAAGTGCAATAGACACAAAGGCAGTTTAGTCTTGATTAGTACCGGTGTCAGGAGTTATGGGGAGAAAGCAGGAGAATGGGGTTAGGAGGGAGAGATAGATCAGCCATGATTGAAAGGCAGAGCTGACTTTATGGGCCGAATGGGCTAATTCTGCTCCTATCACTTATGGACATGAAACAAAAGCAAAAAATGTGACAAACACACAGGTCAACTAAGCATCTGTAGAAAGAGAAGTACAATTAATATAAAAGTAGAGTTAAGTTTAGGTAACAAATACGTACATTGCATCCTCCCCATTCCCTTGCTTTTACCTCCTTCCTGCATGAAAAGTTGGTTAATCTACACTCCAAGCATAGTTTTACCCGATCCTTCTCTGACTGCAGTGAGACCCCTTTATTCCTGCAATCGAATGACAGAATAAGCCTGGGAGGTTGAAAGGGATCCTGAAATCCTCCTGCTCCCCTAGTTGCAGGAACCCGGAGAGCCAGCTGCCTCACTTTCCGACATGGATCATCGATCATGTAAACTCCACGAGCAGACAATGAACTAACTTCCTATTAAAAACAACTATCTCAGATATCCATAACTTTCAACAGCTGTATTTCCTTTCTAAAGGTGTTGGGACTTCCTTAGAGATCAGACATCCATCAGAAGCCTGTGGGTTTTTTAGCCCAGCTGCAAACAGCAAGTCAAGTCAAGTCAAGTCAAGTCAAGTTTATTTGTCACATACACATACGAGATGTGCAGTGAAATGAAAGTGACAATGCTCGCGGACTAACACCACTAGTCCTGTGAAATGACGGTGAATATTTTCCCTTATTCTCACCTGGACACTGCAAAGTAACTGCAATAGATTTTAGGCATAGTTTGCATTGTATGACAATCCTCCAGTCACCTGCAGCATGCTAGAGAAATCATAGTGTTTATAATCAGGAGACAATTCTGCAACTGTGGACCTCGATTCTGTGTGCTGGTTGAGACTGGTGTCAGCTGAGGCTCGAAAACAATTGAGGGTCTGCAGTCCATGCTTACACACCAGCTCAATACTGAGTGTTAGTGCAGAGTCACAAGTACTATGCTTCAGATAGCAATAAAGCCAGACCCTGGCTTGCTCTGGTGAAAGATCCCATAGCACTATATTGAAGAGCTGCTACAGAGCTTTCTACACGGAACTGGCCATTATTTCTCCCTCAATAACTTAATTACAGCCATTTGCATTAGCATTGTGACTAATAGTGACTACACTTGCAGCCAGCGCACCACTTTGTGACATGAATGCTCTGACAGGCAGTGTGTGGAAGTTAATAATGATTTAAAAACACAAAATGGATTCTGATGAAACTAAGACAAGCTTTAACCTTCTTCTATTAAATTGAAAGGCCAGCAAAACACACCGACCTTTGCTTTCAGTACATTAACAAAGCTAGCAGACAGTTGATGTTCCCATTCCAATAACTTAAATGAGATAACAAGCACAAGTTTCACGAGCGTCTCCTCTGTAACATAAACATAGGAACCAACCCTTGTTCCACAATATTATGATGTGCATCATAAGTAGAAAAAAACAAAATGCTTGTTCTGCAGAAATATAACCTTCTTTCTCTGTCAGAAGAACCTGTCAATCTTCTTATGCTTTCAATCTTTAGGATCTGTTAATATTAAGAAGCAAGAGGCTGTGCTACGTTTTATAGATAACGTATTGCTGAATCGTTGATTATTGGAGTATATATATATATATATGTAATTCGATCGCTGCTCCTTTGTGTGGGGATGAGAACTCTGTATAGTCTGTAATCTGCATACTGTTAAGAGTTTTACCACACCCGCCTGGCAAAATAAAGAATGTACTACTTGATCACCGATTTTATTTGCGTTTTAGTCTATTTAAGAATATTGAACCACAACAGGTACGCCTGCGGAGAGACACTAGTGTGCAAGTATAAAGAGTGAGGGAATAGAAGCAAGGAACTGCAGATGCTGTGTTACACAAAAGGATGCAAAATGCTGGAATAACTCTGCAGATCAAGCAGCATCTCCGGAGTGCATGGATAGGCGACGTTTTAGGTCAGGACCCTTCTTCAGACTCTTCAGACCGTCTGAAGAAGGGTCTCGACCCGGAACATCACGTATCGATGTTATAAAGAGTGAGAGGATGGCAAAGGAGGAGGCAGCAAATCTATGCCAGCATAGATTAGCTGACAATTTATTGCCTAGATGGCTACGTGTATGAATTGTACAGGTAACACTGTAAAAGGGCTGGGGCCAATATCCTCACAAGAAGGAATGCAAAAGGAGGCTGAACTGAGTTATTAACTCGACAACGGTCATGGAACCTTGGAATTCAGAGAGGTGAGAAAATAACTGGAAATGGATGCTAGAAAAATAACAAACAAATTAAATAGGCTGGGAAGAGTACAGCAAGCATCAAAATAAATATTGAAAAGCTTTAAAGGGTAAAATTAAAACATACTAATTTTAAATGCATGTTGCATTCGCAAGAGATCAGTTAATGGCACAAGTGAAAGGGTGTGATCTTATTGCCAATACAGAAACATGGCTGCAAAGTGACTGGAGCTCAACACTGAATATTCAAGGTGATTGGACATTCAGGAAGGTCAGACCAAAAAGTTAAAGGAGGTGGAGCAGTGCTATTAGTATGGGATGAGATCAGTACAGAGGTGAGAAATAATTTGGCTCAGCAGATCATAATATAGAATTAGAATCAGTTTGAGTGGAGCAGAGACATAAGAAGGGCAGCAAACATTTGCTGGAGGTTACCATTTGGCCACCAAATCATAGTTATAATAGGCAATGCAGATATCGGAAAATAAAACCAGATTAATGTAGTAGCCAGGGAGGCATTTCATTTACAGTGAGTCGGTAGATTAATGGAAAAGATATAAGATCTTAGTGCAAATGGAATTCAAATGGAATGTGCACAAGATGGTTTACTAGATCAATTATGTTTTGAGAATCACTTAAGGAAAGGCTTTAGATCCCACACTTGGCAAATGAAAAATGGATCATTAATATCTCCGTATTCAAGGGTATGTAAGGAAGTGGGACAATCATCTGATTAAGTTTTACATTGGGTCTGAAAGTGATGTAGTCAATCCAACACTAACCTGAAATGGAAACAAACTAAACAATAAAGATAGCAGGGGATGAGGTGGCTGTACACATTTGGAAAACTTCATTAAAAAGATATGATGATGGACCAAAATTTGAGGAACTGCGTGATTATCAAAATAAATATACTTTAGAAGCAACAGGAAAACAACTGGAAAAAATGGTCCATCTAGGGATGAAATGAAAAAATAAAAGGTAGTATTAAATCAAAGGAAGAGACTTGCACAGTTGCTCAAAATCAAAGTAGGCCTGAACACTGTCAATATTTTAGCATACAGCAAAGGGCATCCAAGGAACTGATTATGGGAAGATAGAAACTGAAACTAAACTGGCATGAAACATAAGAACTAGAGTCCATTAGTATATTTTAACGTGTAAAAAGGAAATAAAAGCAAGTGCTGGTCACAGATGGTCAACGACAAGAGAATTAAATTGAGGCAGGGGGAGAGGTAGGAAATGGATAAGTCCGTAGCCTCCTTTTGCACTGGTATTTTATTTTATTCACATGGTTAAACTATAATGTTTTATTCTTAATGCTTTAGGTTTTATTCTTAATGGTTTACTGTATGTTGTGTTGTCGCTTGCGAGCAGAGCACCAAGGTAAATTCCTTGTATGTGTACATACTTGGCCAATAAACTTATTCATTCATTCCATTGTATTTTGAGCATCTGGTGATAAAACTGAGCAGCGATTGTCGCCATCTTTGCCATCAACCTTCAGGATGGCGGTGGGCGGGGGAAAAGAACGATGCCGGTAAGCAGGCTGGAGGCTTACCTCCTACGCTTTCCAAGCATTCGGAGGTACCCTGGGTGGGCCTAGACGGTGGAGGCCCTGAAGGAGCCCAGGGCTCCATTAAATTGGATGCTGCTCCAAGTGGCCGGGAGAGCTAAACGATGCAGCCTGCAGTGGCATGGAGCAACGGTAGATGATCAAGATCTTGTTGCAATTTTTGATAACCATCTTCACTTTCTACACTACCACCTATGTTTATATCGTCAGCAAACTTGCTAATCTTGTCATGTATGTTATCATACAAATATCGAAGACAAACAGTAATGGGCCCAGCTCCGAACCCCAAAGCACGCCATTAGTCACAGGCTTCCAGTCTGATAAGCAACCTTCCACAACCACCCTCTGCTTCCTTCCATTAAGCCTTTTTAAAAAAAATCTGTTCGACTATCCCTCCATGGATCCCATGCAATCAAACCTTCCAGACCAGCCTACTATGTAGAACCTTGTCGAACGCTTTAATGAGGTCGATATGTACAACATCTACAGCCCTGTCCTCATTGGCCTTTTTGATCACATCTTTAAAAAAACTCAAATCAGATTTGTGAGACACGACCTCCCATGTGCAAAACCATGCTGACTATCCCTAATCAGCCCTTGTCCATCTAAATGCATATCTATCCTGTTCCTCAGAATATTCTCTAGTAACTTTCCAACTACAGATGTTATCCTCACTGGTCTATAATTCCCAGTCTTTTCCCCACAGCTCTTCTTAAATAGAGGCACAACATTTGCCACCCTCCAGTCTTCTGGCATCTCTCCTGCATTTCATACTTAGTATCATTGCACCTAATGCATAGTAGAATTGTCATGGAACTGTATACAAAATAAATATCACTGTACTTAGGTACACATGACAATAAAATATTGTTTAAGAGGGAACTGCAGATGCTGGAGAATCGAAGGTTACACAAAAAAGTTGGAGAAACTCAGCGGGTGCAGCAGCATCTATGGAGCGAAGGAAATAGGCAGGTGCAGCAGCATCTATGGAGCGAAGGAAATAGGCGACGTTTTGGGCTGAAACCCTTCTTCCGACTCTTTTACCAATTGCTAGATTGGTTGACAAGATTTAAAGCCAACAAAATTAAAGCCCCAAGGACCTGATGATCTACGTTGAGTAACTTTGAAAATGATGGATTTAGAGATAAGCGAGTGTTCTGGTCATCAACTTCCAAAATTATATCTATAGATTCTGCATTGGTTCCTGTGGATTGGAAGACAGCAAATGTGACCCCATTGATTAAGAAAAAGAGCAGGCAGGCAACACTTAACAACTATGTTAATCTCCAACGCCAATATATCTACTGGTGCCAAATCAAACGCCCAATTCACCAGAATTATGGGTATTACTTTTTTGAAACACTGCTTATAAAGACAAATGTTGCATAAATATAAGTATTCAACTTTAAAGTGGGTAGATATTAAGTTTTTATCATTTTGGTAATTATTTTTATTTTAGCCAATTATTTTGTATGACTATTTTAAGGTTATTTTAGGTAAAAATAAAAGTTAAAAAATAAATAAAATCTGAAAATCAGTGATGAAGCATTTTTTGGGTTTGGCAGCTGATCATGAAGAAATTAGCATTCAGACTATTTAGAGCCACTGTTAATTAACCCTCTAAATCACTGTGCTAAATGCCGTCTCAAGATTTTCTTCTTCTGCCTACATACGTCAGCAGATCTAGAGGATTTTATTATTTTTTAAAACCAAAATCAACTCTTAACAGTCCAGATGACCAATAAAAGAGTAATCAAAAGCTCCATCTGGCACAGTGAAATTTGTCTCCAGCCTCCCGGATATAGAAGTCCAGTCATTTAACCAAGCCTCCAACCTCATTGTTCCCCAGCCCCGCACGGCCCGATTTTACCTTCTCCACAAAATCCACAAACCTGACTGTCCTGGCAGACCCATTGTTTGTGCCTGTTCTTGGCCCACCGAACTTATTTCCACATATCTCAACTCCATCCTATCCCCCCCTGGTAAACTCTCTCCCTACCCATGTTCAAGACACCTCACACGCACTTCGTCTACTTCCATTTTCCAGGCCCCCATTCACTTAACTTCACCACGGATGTCCAGTCACTCTATACCTTCATTCCCCACCAGGAGGGTCTTAAAGCTCTGTTTCTTCCTCGACCGCAGAATCAACCAATCCCCGTCTACTGATACTCTCCTCCGCCTAGCAGAGCTGGTCCTTACCTGTAACAACTTTTTGTTTGACTCCTCCCATTTCCTCCAAATACAAGGCGTAGCTATGGGCACGCACATGGGCCCCAGCTATGCCTGCCTCTTTGTAGGGTATGTCGAACAATCCTTGTTCAAGGCGTACCAGGACCCTATCCCCAAACTCTACCTCTGCTACATCGACGGCTGCATTGGTGCTACCTCCTGCACCCACATCATCTATTTCATCATGACTTCATCCATTTCACCACTAACTTCCATCCGGCACTCAAATACACCTGGACCATTTCTGACATTTCCCTACCATATCTAGACCTCACTATCTCCATCGCAGGTGATACACTACTGACCAACATCCATTATAAACCCACTGACTCCCATGGCTATCTGGACTACACTTTTTCCCACCCTGCTTCCTGTAAGGACTCCATCCCCTACTCCTAATTCCTCCGTCCATGCCGCATCTGCACCTTGTCCTCGCCTTCCACCCTACCAGCTGTCACATACAACAAATAATCCTCCGACATTTTCGCCACCTCCAACGGGATCCCACCACTGGCCACATCTACCCATCTCCTCCCCTGTCTGCTTTCCGCAGAGACCGCTCCCTCGGCAACTCCCTGGTCAATTCATCCCTTCCCACCCAAACCACCCCTTCTCCTGGCACTTTCCCTTGCAACTGAAGGAAATGTACACTTGTCACTTTACCTCCCCCCTTTACTCCATTCAAGGACCTGAGCAGTCTTTCCAGGTGCGGTAGAGGTTCAGTTCGCAATAGCCAACCTGATCTCCCGGTGGCTCAGCACTTCAACTCCCCCTCCCATTCCGAATCCGACCCTTCTGTCCTGGTCCTCCTCTATGGCCAGAATGAGGCCCACCGTAAATTGGAGGTGCAGCACCTCATATTTCGCTTGGGCAGTTTACACCCCAGTGGAATGAATATTGACCTATAATTTCAGGTAGTCCCTGCTTTCTCCTCCCCTCCTCAGCTCTCCTCAGCTCACTGTCTCTGTCTCTGCCTCTTCCTTTCTTCGTCCCGTTCCCCCCCCCACCCCCTCACATCAGTCTGAAGAAGGGTCTCGACCCGAAATGTTGCCTATTTCCTTCGCTCCATAGATGCTGAATTTTTCCAGCATTTTTGTCTAGCCTCACAAACCCAATTCTTTTCAAATAAAAACTGCACCCCAGCCATCAGGCCTTCTCTCCATCGGTAACTGTGGCCTCTGTTGTTAAGTTGCCCTGCGGCTCCAAGCTCCTCCAGATGGAAAAGAAGAAAATGGAGACATTTGCAGAGCAAGCACAGAATTTAGTTGAAAAGCTGCAGAGTAAAACTTCATAAGGTTTCTCTTTTAACAATGATCTGGAATGCTAAAAGCTAGCTTTGGTAAAGTGAAAATGTTGGAGTGCTGACAAATGCAAGGAGAGGGAGAAAAACCATAGTCTAAGATTACATACTTATAGAACAGTACAGAGTACTTTAAATGATAAATCTGATGGACTGCTTTCATATGACGAAAGATTAAATCAAGTCCTTATCAACAGAAATCAAACAAGTTACAAATCAAATTTGCAGCAAGCTTCCTTCACATTCTAAAGGAAATCCAAATTTAGTTGAGTAAAACATTTTTTTAAACACTCTACTGACTTTCTTGATCAGCCAAGGATCTGAAGGCATCAATGGCAGGTGGCAGGATAAAACAAATAGCAATGAAGTAAAGATAACATTTGCATTTACAAAAAGGACCGTCACAATTTGAAAAATTCCCCTCAACACTTCACAGCCTCCACTTGAAGTGCAGGTATGCCTTTAATGTGGAAAAGATAACATCCAATTTGACACCAGCACTCAGATAGCAAAGTGTTAATGAGCACATTACCCGCTTTCAGTATATACGGATTACTGATGCAGCAATGAAAACATTGGCCTGAGTACAATAGAACAAACGCCCAGGCCGTCATTAAAAAAAATGCTCTTAGATCAATTATTCCTACCCGAGAAAGTGTATGTTAACAAAGGTAAACTGTACAGGATTTTAGACATTTCCGAATATTAAGTAAACTGAGGGAAAGGGGCTGAATGGTCTTCTCTTGCTTATATTTGTGTTTTTACATTGGGTTGACCTTCATTTTTGGATAGGCAGTAGGATGTTTTCTCTCCTTTTAAACTTGTTACATTATGCAACTAATTGTAATTGCCAACAAAAGCTTTTCTGCTCCTCCTTTGTAGATACACATCTCGTTTGAGACAGAACCTCAGGCTATAATGTTAAATCCACATTTTTCAATTCTGCAGGTAGATTTCACAATCTTTGAAATGTTCAATACGTTTTTAGAAACATAAACAAGCAGGTTTTGAAGCAAGTGATTTGTAAATCCACAACAATCCATTCACTCCATTAACCAGGCTTTCCTGTAATAATTCTCAATGGAGAGATGCCCTTAAGGGCATATTTTTGAAAATTATAGGTTGTTGGGCTGGAGGTGTAAAACCACAGAAACATGGTTTACATTTGACCAATTAGTACAAAATATATAACACCAAGGTGACCAGATCAAGACTGACAGATCAAAGATCAATATAACACATTTACAAAGCATATTTTATTTACTCATCAAATATTTATAGTGCCACACAGGATTGGCAGGAAACAAAATATACCACCCAGGGTTTAACCCAAACCTTGGTCAAAGAAATAGATTTTGAGGGCAATCCTAAAAGAGCAATAAAGAGATTTAGGGAGGCAACAGATCGTCCAACAGAACACATTTTTAAGAAAAAACTGCAGATGCTGGACAAATCGAGGGTAGACAAAAATGCTGGAGAAACTCAGCGGGTGAGGCAGTATCTATGGAGCGAAAGAATAAGTGGCATTTCAGGTTGAGACCCTTAGGTAACAGACTACTTACTAACCGAAGGTTACACAAAAAAGCTGGAGAAACTCAGTGGGTGCAGCAGCATCTATGGAGCGAAGGAAATAGGCAACGTTTCGGGCCGAAACCCTTCTTCAGACTTACTAACCGACATCTACTACAAACCCAGTGACTTCCATGGCTATCTAGACTACACTTCTTCCCACCCCGCTTCCTGTAAGGGCTCTATCCCCTACTCCCAATTCCTCCGTCTACTCCGCATCTGCACCCAGGATGAGGTGTTCCACACCAGGGCATTGGAGATGTCCTCATTCTTCAGAGAACAGGGGTTCCCCTCGTCTACTATATATGAGGCTCTCACCAGGGTCTCTTCAACACCCCGTAACTCTGCTATCACTTCCCATCCCCCCACTCGTAACAAGGGCAGAGTCCCCCTTGTCTTCACCTTCCACCCTACCAGCCGTCATATACAACAAATAATCCTCCAACATTTTCGCCACCTCCAACGGGATCCCACCACTGGTCACATCTTCCCACCTCCTCCCGTCTGCTTTCGCAGAGACCGCTCCCTCCATAACTCCCTGGTCAATTCGTCCCTTCCCACCCAAACCACCCCTTCTCATGGTATTTTCCCTTGCAACCGCTGGAAATGCTACACTTGTAGCTTTAACTCCCCCTTCGACTCCATCCAAGGACCCAAGCAGTATTTCCAGGTGAGGCAGAGGTTCACCTGCACCTCCTCCAACCGCATCTGCTGTTCCAGGTGCCAACTGCTCTACATCGGTGAGATCAAGCGCAGGCTTGGCGATCGCTTCACCCAACACATCCGCTCAGTTCGCAATAACCAACCTGATCTCCCGGTGGCTCAGCACTTCAACTGCCCCTCCCATTCTGAATCCGACCTTTCGGTCCTGGGCCTCCTCCATGGCCAGAGTGAGTCCCACTGCAAAGTATGAGACCAGCACCCCATATTTCGCTTGGGCAGTTTACACCCCAGCGGTATGAACATTGATTTCTCCAATTTCAGGTAGTCCTTGCTTTCTCCCTCCTTCTCCTCCCCTTCGCAGCTCTCTCAAAGCATACTGTATCCGCCTCTTCCTTTCTTTTCCTCCCCCACCCACATCAGTCTGAAGAAGGGTCTCGAACCGAAACGTCGCGTATTCCTTTACTCCATAGATGCTGCCTCACCCGCTGAGTTTCTCCAGCATTTTTGACTAGGTCCAACAGAACAATGCGAATTTTGTACTTAATTGTACCTCAAGTCCTTTAAAACAAGGCTCAAACATTGAAGATCACAGGTTTGCCAGTAATTATTATGCCAGCAAAATAAAATAACATCCTATATTTTACTTCATCAATATAAATTGAGCACTGAACAAGAAGCCTTTATTCAACCATTTACTGGAATCAAATAGTGTGTGGTACCTGATTTACATCAAGTCTGAGATTTATAAATAGAATCACAGAATTCAAAGTGATAGGATAAATAAATCAAACACTGGTTTAGCCACAAATGGAGTCATGAACTCAATTCTGGTTGAAATATAAGAAAATAGGTGCAGGAGTTGGTCACTGAGCTGTTTGAATCTGTTCCACCATACATAATCATCAGATGTAGGAGCAGAATTAGGCAATTCGACCCATTGTGTGCGCTCCGCCATTCGATCGTGGCTGATCCAATTTCCCGTTCAACCCCATTCTCTTGCTTTTCCCCCCGTAACCTTTGACGCCCTTCCTAATCATTCAACCCAATCACGGATGATTCCTTATCACTATCCCATAGTCTTAGTCTCTCTCCATACCTTTGTCACTTGAGTGTATTAAAAATGTATTTCTCCTGCTTAAATATATTCAGTGACTTGATCTCCAGATGCTATGGTAGTGAATTCCGCACATTCATTCTCTCATCGCAGTCCTAAATCCCTTGCCCATTAAACTGAGACTTTGGCCCCTTGTACACAATACACCCTGGTCAAAGAAAACATCCAATCTGTCTAGTGCTGTCAGAATTTATTATGTTTCAATTAGATTCCCTCTCTAATTTTAGTGAACACAAACAGAGTCAACTTAATCTTTTTTCATTAGGCAGATGCCCAAGCCCAGGAATCTATTTGATGAACCTTCTCTGCACTCCCTCTCATTAATCTTCCAGAAAGATATTCAAGGCAGAGGGTAGAAAACATATTTAGTGGAATGGCCCTGGAAGTGAGGCAATTCCGATACATTAATAGACCAGAGAAACTAGGATTAATCTCCTTGTGGTAGTTAAGGGATGATTTGATGGAAGTCCCTTTACAAATAATTGAGGTGAATAAGGAGAAATTATTTGCATCAGAATAAGGGACAAAACCCAGAGTTACAGCAAAGGGCAGAATAATCAGGCTCATGAGGAAAATCAGCCTCAAGTAGTGAATAACCATGATCCAAAACTTCCTGGCTGAAAGCATGGTTGCCTCCATGTGGAAATTGGATGGACACACAAGGATAAAGCACAGTCGTGTTCTAAGGAAAGGAGGGAGCAACCACAAGCTCAACAGGCAAAATGGCATCCTTCCATGCTATGACGCTATGCTAAACCACTGCCTCGAAGATTGACACAAAAAGCTGGAGTAACTCAGTGGGTCAGGCAGCATCTCTGGAGAAAAGGAATAGGTGACGTTTCAGGTCAAGACCGTTCATCAGACTGAGAGTCAGGGGGAAAGAGAAAGGGAAATTACAGATATATAGACAGTGATATAGAGAGATATTGGACTAATGAATTAAAGATATGCAAAAAGTAACAATGGGCAAGGAAAGGTGGACCCCACAATTGTCCATTGTTTGCTGTGGGCTAGGTTTTGAGTTATACAGACAGTGAAACTTAACAGGATGACAGTGAAAGTAGTAGGATGACTAGGGTGGGGGAGGAATAGAGAGGGAACGCACGGGCTTGTATACGACTGTTTAAATCTCTCGTTTCCCTTACTCCTGACTCAGTTTGAAGGAGGATCTCAACCTGAAATGTCATCTATTCCTTTTCTCCAAGGATGCTGCCTGACCCGCTGATTTACTGCAGCTGTTTGTGTCTATCTTTGGTTTAAACCAGCATCTGGAGCTACTTCCTATGCATTTTGACTGACTCGATGCATTGTTTTTGTTGAATAATGTTTTGTAAAGCAAACTCATTCTATCGGAAAAACTTAAATTCGCAAACTCATAACTAAGAACATTATTCGGCATTCCACAATTATAAAACAATAATGATAAACATTCTGGAGAGAGGAAAATCCTTTCAGATTTAAAAATACGCAAGACATGTAACTAAGTGGACGAGTGCCAACTGAAAATGCAATCTCACCCTTCTCCATTGTTCAAGTCTCACTTGAGTGCTCGGACATTTTCCATAGCCTTCAGAAATATAACTTAAATGAAAAGGCACCCAGCCAAGCCCTCTTCCAGCCCCACCCAGATTAGGTCTATGAACAAATCCTGAGGAAAGAGTTCCAAAGGACCAGTGGGCCCAGATTTTCTGTCCAGAAACAGAGCCAATCCACTCTTTCCAACCCACAGAACGGCAGCAGTGTTTAAAGACAGGCCAACTGTGTTGGTATCAGAAGCAGTTGGTATCTATTCTTGTCTCATATTCACCTAGGACATTGCATTCAAACTACCTGAAGGAGGTGGCGGGCAAAAGACATCCGGTCCTCCTGATTCAACAGTCTAAAATCAATCATTTAGTCCATTCAGATATCTGAATTAAATTATAATGAACATATTATTGCTTTTTGAATGCAGTGTTACTGCGATTCTGGCAGTGGAAATTCACCCTTACATTTACGTTCTATTATTACTGTGCTCTCTGCTGAGGAAAAATGATCCTCAAGGTTTAATTTGTCATGGTTGCAGATACTTTTTTCAATAAACTTCTATTACATCGGGCGGCACAGTGGCACAGAGATAGATTTGCTGCCTTACAGTGCCAGAGACCCGGGTTCTATCCTGACTACGGGTGCTGTCTGTATGGCGTTTGTACGTTCTCCCTGTGATCGCATGGGTTTTCTCCAGATGCTCCAGTTACCTCCAAAGATGTACAGGTTGTAAACATTGATTTTAGTTTGTTTTTTTCAAATTGTAAATTAGCCCTAGTGTGTAGGATGGTGTAAGAGACCACAAGATGGCTGATTGGCGCAGTCTCGATGGGCTGAAGGGCCTGTTTCCACGCCGTATCTCTAAAGTCTAAAGTAAAGTCTAACATCTCGCATCTGGTTTCTTTATCGTTAAGAAAGCGACTCATTCTTACCAGGCTTTCTTCAAAAGCCAGATCTTTCAAACCCAGGGAATATCCTTAACAGTATTGCTTTTCAATTAGCTTCTCTATTTCACATGAGAATTAAAAACCGCAGTTACTGGAGATCATAAATACAAATAGAAATGGCTGAAAACACTCAGATGTTTTCAATTGATGTTTGAGGTCAAAGAAGCATGATCTGAAATGTTATCTTTCTGCTTTTCTAGATGCTGCCCGGCTTGCCACAAGTTCTACAGAATTTTCTATTTTTATTCCCCGTTTTTCCAATAAGATCTGAATAGCTGATTTACAAAGCCAAATGAAAATGCGATCGTCCCTAAATCCATTTGTTTCTTCTTTGCTCTGCAATGCTGTCTCTCCCCAAAGCAATGATATTCTTACCAAGCTCCCATATGTGAATATCATTGTCTTCAAGTTCCCTGTGTGCTGACCCTCACTAGCATCTAGTTCAGCAGCAGCTCAGGTTTTCAACTTCTCATTCAACTATGATTCCTCCCTCTCATGCTCTCCAACCTTCTACAAGATATACAAACTCTTCCAATTCCGATGCCAGTTATTCGGGTCCATAGAAATCAGAGAAATACAGCACATAAGCAGGGCTTGCTGAGTCTTTGCCAAACGTCAACACCAATGGTTGCATTAACAGTAATCCTACGCTAACGTATTTTAACCTTCCCTCATCCCAACATCCCACCAACCACTTACACACCATGGCCAATTAACCTACCGACTCACAACATGGGACGACTGGATCAACTAGAGGAAAACACACCCAATTAAAGAAGAACACAAAGTGCTGAGGTAACTCATCTCTAGAGAATATGGAGAGGTGATGTTTCTGGGTCAGGAGCCTTCTCCACACTGATTGCAAGGGTAGGGGAGGAAAGAAAGCAGAAAGAGGAGGGGTAAAGAAAGAATATGGGTAGTACTAGGTGAACGCAGACAAAGGGGTTTTCTGATGGGCAAATTGTTGGACAAAGACCAGAGGTGAAAAGACAGGTGTAAGCCCAAAAAGGATAAACAGCTGTGAATTTTGAAACTTGAGGGTAGAAAAGTTGCAAATTGCGTAGCCACTGGAAGAGGGGGAGGGAGTGGTGCAACGTCAGCCAGGGTTCAAGAGAGGGAAGTGGGGAAAAAGGAGGGGGTTAGGTCAAGGTCCTGGCACAGAAATGGGAGGGGAAAGATGTGGGTTAGTTACCTAAAATTGAAGAACTCACCATTTGTAAGGTTACACAAAAAAGCTGGAGAAACTCAGCGGGTGCAGCAGCGTCTATGGAGCGAAGGAAATAGGCAACGTTTCGGGCCGAAACCCTTCTTCACCATTTGTAAAGTTGGGTAGTAAGCTACCCAAGCAAACTTAATTAAAAGGTGCATTTTGTTGAAGACCTCAAACATTATATGATAATCAAGTTTGGTCACAGTTGTAATATGGAGAAAATCAGGACAGCGTTAGGTGGGACAACAATTGGCCTTCCCGTCCTTGAATTAAGGGGATAAAAAAAATGTCTCAGTAGTTAATCCGCATTATAATTCTACAATCCTTCCTGACAGCACGAGTTTATGCCAGTCTCTGTCTCTACGTTCACCGTGCAGGAGACTATGCAGTCGTCACATGTTCGCGGGTGGTTGCCTGGGAGTCGTCTTCATGGTCGTGAGGAGTTCCCGCATTCAGGGAACTAGTCGCGGCGTCATTATGGTAGCCACAAATTTTTCAACATGTTGAAAAATTAGCCGTGACCAGAATGAAGCTGCCATGGAGAGTAGCGAGAATTCTCCTGCCGTAGGTGGGTCACCACGAGGTCCTAGTGGGTTGCCAGGTGGTCGAAGGTTGTCATAGGTTGTAGACTGGCGCTGACCGGTGAATTTCATTGGCTCATTGGGAAAAAGTGTGTGCGTGCGCACGTGTATGTGTGTGTGTGTGTGTGTGTGTGTGTGTGTGTGTGTGTGTGTGTGTGTGTGTGTGTGTGTGTGTGTGTGTGTGTGTGTGTGTGTGTGTGTGTGTGTGTGTGTTTTCCATATATCGGTCGAGTGTTTTTTTAAATGTCATAATTGTACTCGCTTCTACCATTTCCACTGGCAGCTCGTTCCATATACACAACAGCCTCTGTGTGAAATTTTTATTTCCCTCCCCCCCACCTTATAGCAATTTCCATTTTCCCCCAGGGAAGGAAATTCTTCAGCTCCAAGGAAAAAAGACCCAGCTTTTTTTTATCTTTATCAATTTTAATCTTCATAGCTCAAAACCTCCAGGGCTGGTAACATTTTTGTTTACACCCCTTCCAGTTTAATGACCGTCGCAGAGAGACCAGAACTGTACACATTATTGCAAATGTGGCATACCGACATTTTGTGTGCCTTCGATTTTCCAGCATCTGCAGTTCCTTCTTAAATACTGTACTCAATACCCTGACTGATGAAGCGTGAAAAACGGCTTCTTCATCACCTAGTCTACCTATCCCATCATCACTTTCATGGTACTCTGTTTCCACACCCCTGGGGCTCTCTGTTCCACAAACTCTCCGAGGCCCTACCATTTTCAGTGCGTCTTGTCCTGCTTTGGCTTACCAAAATGCAACACCTCGCATTTATCTGAATTAAGCTCCTTCTGCCATCCCTTAGCCCAATTGATTAAGATCTTTTTGTAACTGTAAATAACCTACTTTATTTTCCACTAGACCACCAATTGTAATCTAATGCACTAAATCGTCAAACATGGGACCTATATTCACATCCAGTTAATTGATATAAATAACAAACACCAGTGGACACTGGATAGATCCTTGTGGCACGCCATTTGTTACAGGCCTCCAGTCTGAAAACCAATTCTCTTCCACCACCCCGTCTCCTTCCTTCTAGTCAGTTTTGTATCCAATTGGCTAGTTCGCCTGGGTTAGATTGTCTAGTTTGGCTATATCTCGTGATTTGACCTTCTAGATGAGCCTACCTTGTGGTACCTTGTCAAAGACATGCAGGCAACTTCCACCATGTTGTCCTCAATCTTCTTGGTCACCTCTTTTAAAAACTCAGGCAAGTTCACAGGACATAATTTCCCATATGCAAAACCATGCTGGATCTCCCTATTCAGTCCTTGCTGCGCACACGCGCGCGCACACACACACACACACACATGACCCACACCACACCACACACACACACACCACACACACACACACACTGAACACACACACACACACACACACACACACACACACACACACATCACTCAGCACACACACACACACACACACACACACACACACACACACACACACACACACACACACACACACACACACACACACACACACACACACGTTCCTATTCCATAGTTCAACTTTTGAACTGGCAGCTGGTACAAAAGCTGACACAAAAGTTCTCGTGGCCCAGTCACATGGACAGGAGCCATCACGGTGCCACACGACTGGAACTACTGATGTTGTATCAGATTTACTTTGTTCCACCAGTAAACTGGAGTTCTGGTAAACATTTCATATTAAGAGAGTAACAGCACAAGATTCCCACAGCTGGCTCCGAGCTGCATTGTCCCCATCACTGCGTGCTGTAACTGTAGGTAAGAATGGGAAATAATGACTTTTAATCTACTGTTTACAACTGCGCATAAGCCATCCTTCAAGTGCACAGTAATATTGATGTTAGTTTAAGATACTGAACCCGCTTACCCCCTGCGTGACCTTTCATATCATACAAATCAATTAGCCGCAGTCACTGATGAGAAGCTTCCAACAAAGCAAGGATGCTGGAACCAATCCAGGCGTTGGGGAGACAACACTTCACTGAGCATTGGATCTCAGTGGCAGCTGTGGCTCACATGAATGCACTCCTGCCTCAGAGTCAGTGGGTTTCAGACAAGTCCGAGGATTAAAGGCAAATCTTTCAGGGACAACTGAAGCGTTAGTAAAAATGAACTGCAGATTCCAGTTTATACCATAGACACAAAATGTTGGTGTAACTCAGCAGGTCAGGCAGCAACTCTGGAGAAAGTCTGAAGAAGGCTCCCAACCTGAAACATCACCTCTGCATTTTCTCAAGAGATGTTGCCTGACTCATTGAGTTATTCCAGCATTCTGTCTATGTTTGAAGCTAGCTAATGATTCCTTTAAATCAAATATTGTTTTGTTTTTTAACTCAAAGATCCTTGAATGTCAGGAGTATCAAGAATGTTTTATTGTCATATGTCCTGAAACAGAACAATAAAATTCTTATTTCCAGCAGCACCATAGATATATGTCAACACTGTACTCTGTAAACATCATAATGAACAATAAAAAAGTTCAGTACATATCCAAAAAAAAAATCAAACAATAATAGTACAAAAATAAAAACAATGCCCCCCCAAGTCTATTAAGTCTGAAGAAGCGTTTCGGCCCGAAACGTTGCCTATTTCCTTCGCTCCATAGATGCTGCTGCACCCGCTGAGTTTCTCCAGCTTTTTTGTGTACCCCCCAAGTCTATGTAGTTTAGAGCTTATTTAGAGTTTGTAGTGTTTCATAGCATGATGGCTGTTGGGAAGAAACTGCTCCTGAACTTGGACATTATAGTTTTCAGGTTCCTATGCCTTCTTTCTGGTGGCAGCAGGGAAATGAGAGTGTGGCCAGGGTGATGTGCAGGCATGATATTCACCTCCAGAAAAAAAGTAGGAAGTATTGGCTGGGGGTCCAGTCGGGGGCCAGGGGCAATGCCAGTGGGGGTTCAAGGGGCAACGCACTGTCTAGCACTGTAACTGTAAGTAACATTACCTAAACTTTAGTTTGACTTCCTCTTTGCCCGACACTTTCTGTTTGTAAACTTTCTCAACGTAGCTTCCCTGTGCTTCTTTCTTGCCTGAGGGGCTGCTAGCATGTTCCTTTCTCTTGGCTTCTGCACCCATCCTCTGCTTCAGTAAGGGAAGGTGTTCGGTGATTGGCCGCTACGCTCCTCGGAGACCGCTTCTGATTGGCCGCCGAGAGATCGGCGCATTATGCGATTGGAAGCAACGCCCTTGGAGACAGCGGCTGATTGGAGAAATATAGGCCGAAGCGGATTTTTTGGGAAGCTGGTCGGTGATTGGACGCAACCCCCTTAGAAACAGCGGTTGATTGGCCATCAAGTGACCGGTACGGACCACATTATGTGATTGGACGCAATGCGCTTAGCGACAGCGGCTGATTGGATGGGATTTAAATCGGAATATCATGCCTGGATGTAGGTCTATGATGTTACTAGCTTCCTTTATGAGGCAGTAACTCCTGTGGATCCCTTCGATGGTGGGAAGGTCAGTATCCGTGACAGACTAGGCAGTGTATACCACTTTTTGCAATCGTCGTCGTGCCTGGCCGTTTGAGTTACTGAACAAGGCCGTGAGGAAACCAGTCAATATGCTCTCTACTGTACATGTATAGAAGTTCAAGAGAGTATGTGTTGACATACCAAATCTTCTCAGTCTTTTAAAGTAGAGGCATTGAAGTAGAGGTCTGAAGAAGGGTCTCGACTTGAAAACACCACCCATTTCTCTCCAGAGATGCTGCCTGACCTGCTGAATTACGCAAGCATTTTGTGTCTACCTTAGATTTAAGCCAGCATCTGTCGTTCTTTCCTACGCCTAGAGGCATTGAAGGGCTTTCTTTATGATTGCACCAATGTGCTGGGTGCAGGACAGATTTTCGGAGATATGCACGCCCAGTTTTAGACCACCATTCTAGATAGGTTTGTGGATCCTCAGCCTTACTCTTCTAAAGTCAACAAACAAGATCTCATTGAATGGGAGAAAATCAGGTTTGAGGGGATGAATGACCACCTGCTCAAGGGGACCCAGCGGTATGAACATTGACGTCTCCAATTTCAGGTAGTACTTGCTTTCTCCCTCCTTCCCCTCCACTTCCGAGCTCTCCCACAAGCCTACTGTCTCTGCCTCTTCCTTTCGTTCCCGTTCCCCCCCCCCCATCGACATCAGTCTAGAGAAGGGTCTGGACCTGAAATGTCGCCTAGTCTTTCGCTTCATAGATGCTGCCTCACCCGCTGAGTTTCTCCAGTCTACCTATGATCCAGTCTTTGATGCTTTATAAATTCTGATGGTTTGGCATTTGGCTCAAGTCTCGCGCGCTCTGTGGAATTCATGGGCTCCCGGACTCTGACTGTCGAAACCTAGCTGTTTCAGTTTCCCAGGCTTCCTTGAAATTTAACAGGTTCACTGGAAAATGTACTTTAAAGTCAATGTCATTTAGTCAATGTCATTCCACACTATTATATTGTGTCACTTAGCACAGAAACAGGCGCTTCACCGCAAATTGTCCTTTTCGACCAAGCTAGTCCCATTTGCCTACGTTTAACTCAATGTCTTTCCAAACCTTTCCAGTCCAAAACTATGTAGCATCTTTAAAGTTAAAACAAGTGAATCAAGTGGGTTGGAGTATTAAAAACAAATGAACTAAATGTTTGTTGCAGTATTGATTGCAATAACATCAAAACAACAAATAAACACCAAACTATGAACTGCATGGGTTGCACTCGGAACTTTGGGCTGTTTTGTTTTTGCACTATATTATTTTGTTTTTTAACATGGGATTTTTTTGCCTGTTTATTATCTTATCTTTTGATAATATGTTAGATTGTGTTTCCAAACTATTATGATGCGTTTCCAAACCTTTTGCGCTGTCTCTGCAAATAAGAACTCCATTGTACCGTTCCAGTTTATAAGACAATAAAGCACTCTTGACAAAATAGTTCAAAAATGTGTCTGTCCAATAGCACCAAAGTCCCAAACATGCTGCATTAAAAGATTTTTCACTGTATTACACAATGTGTTAATTTGAGCTCTCTCAGCAAGACGCAAAATATCGCATGGCATTTTTTTTTCAAAATGGAGTTTGGAAAATCTCACTAATGCCCCAGCCAATAATTACCTCTCACTGAATTTAACATTTACAGTACATATTCTGTTTTGCTGCTACAAGTAAGAATTTCATTGTTCTATCTGGGACATATGTCAATATAACAGTCTAGACTCTTGATATCATTAAAGCAGATGATATAGTTATTAACTCAGTGATGTCTTGGGAGTTCTTGCTGTGTATCAAAAGGCTGCTGCATTTGCTCCAGGACTACAGTGACTACCCTTCAAATGGTCCTCAAGGGCCACAAAGTACTTTGGGATGTCTTTGAAAGGGAGATGAAAGGCACAATATACAAAGGTAAGACTCTACTTAAAAACACTGTTGGCAAATTCTTTGGACCTCGCCCGAACTCATTGGGAACCCTGATGCAAAGGGTTTGGCATGCTGAATCTCAGCATAGTCAACTCACCCTATTATACTTATGCAAATGCAACTCAGCAAATATCTTGAATGAAATCTGTGACCAAGACCTTTTTCTGCTTTACTTCAGCGTCCCCACTACTGCCGATAACCCTGACAATCACAGATACATAGATACAGAGAAAATAGATGCAGGAATAAGTCATTTAATGTGATCATGTCTGATCAACCATTCAGTACCCCATTCCTGCCTTCTCCGCGTATCCCTTGATTCCGCTAGTCCTGAGAGCTGTAACTCTCTTTTGAATGCAAATAGTGAATCAGCCTCCACTGCCTTCTGAGGCAGAGAATTCCACAAATTCACAACTCTCTGGAGTGACTTACCGACTAAAAAACTGGATAATATGTTCAGGGAAATTATTTTCTATTGACTGGAGAACAGTATCTGTTAAGTCTCTCAGAAATATCCTCTGATCGTGCAGGGACATGATTCGTAAGTTCGCAGATGACACTAAAGTAGTTGGTATTGTGGACAGTGAAGATCATTAGCAAGAATTGCAGCATGATTTTGTTTAGCTGGGCAAGTGGGCCTTGAAATGGCTAGTGGAGTTTAATTCAGGCGAGTGTGAGGTTTTACATTTTGGGAAGTATAACCAGGGCAGGACCTTCACAGTGGCCCTGGAGAGAGTTGTAGAGTGGAGGAATCTAGGAATACAAGTACATAATTCCCTGAAAATATCATTGCAGCCAGAAAGGGAAGGCATTTCCGACACTGGCCCTGGCCTTCATCAGTCAGGAAATGGAGTACAGGATTAAAGAGCCTGAGCTAGAGTCATAGAGTCACACGGCATGGGAATAGGGCCTTCGGCTTCCAGTGAAGGTGGTGGAGGCAGGTTCGTTTTTATCATTTAAAAATAAATTGGATAGTTATATGGACGGGAAGGGAATGGAGGTTATGGTCTGAGCGCAGGTATATGGGACTAGGGGAGAATATGTGTTCGGCACGGACTAGAAGGGTCGAGATGGCCTGTTTCCGTGCTGTAATTGTTATATGGTTATATGGCTCAACTTGCCCATACCGAACAAGATGCCCCATCTACAATAATCCCACTGCCATGTTTGGTCCATATTCCTCTTAACCTTTCCCATACATGATGTACCTGTACAAATGTTTTTTTTTTTTAAATAGAGTTTGGGCAGGCTAGGAATTTATTCCTTGGAGTGCAAGAGTCTGAAGGGCAATCTGAGATGTGAATAAAATCATGAGAGGAATAGACAGAGAGAATGCATGGAGTCTTTTTTCCCCAGGGTCGCGGAATCAAATACTAGAGGGCAAAAGGTTTAAGGCTAAAGGGAAAACCCGTGGGGTAACTTCTTCCACACCGAGAGTAGCGAGTATATAGAATGAATTGCTGAAGGAAATAAATGAAGCCTGTACAATAACAAAGATATTAGACAAGTACATGGATAGAAAAGATTTTGAGGGATATAGACCAAACGCAGGCAAATGGGACTAATTTAGATGGAGCATGTTGGTCGGCATGGACGGGTTAGGCTGAAGGGCCTGTTTCTGTGTTTGATGACTACAACTCTGAACAACTTTGCACCCATTGACATATTCGGCAGGTTTCTAGCTGGTTTCTGGGTTTATTTGAAAGACAATCATTTCACATTAATTTCCGTGTACATGGAGCCGGAAATTAGCAAGCAAACACTAATAACCTCAAACACTCAACCACAGGGCACTTAAAACAGTAGACTGCATACACTCTAAACGTCGAGCCAGTCAAACACAGGAGCAAAATCCAACCCCATTAACAATGTGGTAGAATGCCATTTGTAGCAGCTTACGCTGCAAAAATTAATCATTGCATTTCCCACATCACAGCTGCAACCACTTCTCAAACGTGCAACATGCTGCAGTCCTTTGCTGCATTCTCCAAGTGCAAAAGACTCAAGAAATTTGTGAATTAAAAAAAATAGAAAATCCCAAAATTACCAATCAAGTTAGGCATCTGTGGTGGAAGAAACAAAGTTGACACTTGGGGTTAATTACCCACCATCAAATTTCATCAGAAACCAGTTCTGACCCAAAATATTAACGCCCATTCTCTCTCACCAGATGCTGCCTCACTAGGTGCTTCAGTCATTTTCTATGCTTATTTTGGATTTCTATCATTTGCAATATTTTTGCTTTATCAACAAAATAAATGCATGTATTTTTTCAGTACAATAGGTGAAATAAATTTTCCATAAGAATTAAGTTTTGTCAATTAATACAATGGAAAACAGCTGCATGTAGTTGCACCTGCCAGTTCATTTCCAACCTAATTAAGTTCCTCGGTCACTATTTCACTACATCATGAGATAGCTCGGAGGCTCCAGCTGCAGCCGCAGGTCCGGTGGACTGGGACATCGGGAGCTTGTGGGTCCGGGTGGAGACCGCTTTCCGGAGTTCCCGCAACGCGACTTCTCTAGCCCGTGTCGCGGGGTTGGAACGACCCGGAGCGGGGCCGTACATCGCCCGGCGCGGCTTCATGGTCGTGGGACATTCCAGCACCCGGCGGGGGCTCCAACTTTGTGACATTTAGACCGGGAGCGGGGCCGTACATCGCCCGGCGCTGCCTAAAATGGCCGTGGGACTCACCATCGCCCGCCTGGGGCTTCGACATCGGGAGAGAAATGGAGAACAGGGGATCGAAAAGACTTTGCCTTCCATCACAGTGGGTTCACTGTGATGGATGTTTTTGTAAATTGAATTGTGAGTATGTCTGTAGGAAATTGTCTTTGTTTGTATGGCTGGGGAAATGGAGTTTCGTTTGAGCCTCACTGAGAGAACAACTCCAGGACTGTTTGGAGTCTGTAGACTGGGCAATGTTCAAGGATTCGGCAACGGACTTGAACGAATATGCCACAGTCGTTACAGACTTCATAAAGAAATGTGTGGAGGATTGCATCCCGTTAAAACCTTCCGAGTGTTTCCCAATCAGAAGCCTTGGATGAACTTTGAGATCCGCACTCTCCTGAAGTCCAGACACAGGGCATTCACCTCCAATGATACAGTGGCCTACATGAAGACTAGATACGACCTTGGTAAGGCCATCAAAAAGGCCAAAAGGGACTTCTGCTCTAAACTGGAGGACGAGACAGATGTTCAGCAGCTGTGGCGGGGCCTGAATGCAATCACCACCTACAAGGTGAAACCAGGAGGCAGCTCGAATGCCGGTATAACATCACTCCCTGACGAGCTCAATGCGTTTTACGCACACTTTGACAGGGAGAATACTGATGTGCCTTCCCGATCCCCCATTCGCTGTGATGGCATTTCAGTCTCAGTCACAGAGGCCGATATCAGGAAATCCTTCAGAGGGGTGAACCCCCGAAAAGCACCTGGTCCTGATGGTATACCCGGTCGTGTTCTAAAAACCTGTGCGGACTAACTGGCGGGAATTTTTACGGACATTTTCAACCTCTCACTTCTGAGGGCTGAGGTCCCCACCTGCTTTAAAAGGGCATCAATTATACCGGTGCCCAAGAAGAGTAAGGTGACGTGCCTCAATGACTATCGACCAGTGGCACTAACGCCGGTGGTGATGAAGTGCTTTGAGAGGTTGATCATGGAGCAAATCAATTCCTACCTCGACAAAAACCTGGACCCACTGCAGTTCGCTTACCGCCACAACAGATCAATGGTGGATGCGATCTCGCTGGCCCTCCACTCCGCACTGGACCACTTGGACAACAAAACTCATATGTCAGGCTGTTATTCCTTGATTACAGCTCGGCATTTAACACAATCATCCCCTCCAAACTGGTTACCAAACTCGCAGAACTGGGTCTCTGTGCATCCCTCTGCAACTGGATCCTTGACTTCCTCATCCACAGACCACAGTCTGTTCGTATTGGTGGAAATGTGTCAGCCTCGATAACAATCAGCACGGGAGCACCTCAAGGCTGCGTGCTCAGCCCCCTGCTGTACTCACTCTATACTCATGAATGCGTAGCGAACCACAGTGCGAACTCCATCATCAAGTTCGCTGACGACACCACTGTTGTGGGACGTATCACTGATGGGGATGAGTCAGAATATAGAAGAGAGATCGAGCAACTGTCCATATGGTGCCAGCGCAATAACCTGGCCATCAACACCAGCAAAATCAAGGAACTGATTGTGGACTTTGGAAGGAGTAGGAGGGGGACCCACAGCCCCATTTATATCAACGGGTCGATGGTTGAAAGGGTCAAGAACTTCAAATTCCTGGGCGTGCACATCTCTGAAGATCTTTCCTGGTCCGAAAACACTAACGCAATTATCAAAAAAGCTCATCAGCGCCTCTACTTCCTGAGAAGATTACGGAGAGTCGGATTGTCAAGGAAGACTCTCTCTAACTTCTACAGGTGCACAGTCGAGAGCATACTGACCGGTTGCATCGTGGCTTGGTTCGGCAATTTGAACACCCTGGAGAGGAAAAGACCACAAAAAGTAGTAAACACTGCCCAGTCCATCATCGGCTCTGACCTTCCTTCCATCGAGAGGATTTATCGCAGTCGCTGCCTCAAAAAGGCTGGCAGTATCATCAAAGACCCACACCATCCTGGCCACACACTCATCTCCCTGCTACCTTCAGGTAGAAGGTACAGGTGCCTGAAGACTGCAACAACCAGGTTCAGGAATAGCTACTTCCCCACAGCCATCAGGCGATTAAACCTGGCTCGGACAAAACTCTGATTATTAATAACCACTTTCTGTTATTTGCACTTTACCAGTTTATTTATTCATGTGTGTATATATTTATATCATGGTATATGGACACATTTATCTGTTTTGTAGTAAATGCCTACTATTTTCTGTGTGCTTAAGCAAAGCAAGAATTTCATTGTCCTATACAGGGACACATGACAATAAACTCACTTGAACTTGAAGTTTACAGAAATAGAGAGGGGAGAGACAAAGAGGGATTTAAAACCAAAATGAGAATTTTCACATCAAATTTACCAGAAACCAAGAATTTAGTAGTCTCAGAGCTGAATCAACAACAATTCCATATCTGTATATCCATCAGAAAGCACTTCTGACTTAATTTATACATTTAGAACTATGTGGAAGGATAAATTGGCAGATGCAGCTTATATCTTGGAGCACAACATAAACATCAGTTTCAAAGTATAGCTGTGAGAAATATTCTTGAAAATCGCTTCATGTCAAAAGATCATTTACATTATCATTGAGATACAAATATGCAACAGGACATCTCTTTTCAAACTCTCCTTCCGAATTGTGTTACGTCGCATGCTATGGGTCAGCTCATCTGCTAACATAACTATCAAATAAACAATGTTGGTTATTCCACGGTACCTTCCAGTTTGTGAAGGACAAGTATGTAAAGTCGGATCTTGTAATACAAGTTCACCACTGATTTTCCAGCACCTCCTTCAATCCGGACGAAATAACACGAGTGTACTTGAAATCCCCATGAAAGTCCCCTCAAAAATGTGGTGCCTAGGCCAGGTGAGGCAACTGATCCCGACCTCATAGTGTGGTTGGCAGCCGATCAGTGGGTCGAATTTGTCCCCTGCAGAGGGGGCTCCGGAACTCCATCCCAGCTGGAGCACGTGGATCCGTTCCTATAGCCGACTTCCATGGCCAACTTGGTGGGTCAGTATTCAGCCACCCCCAACCGCCCACCCCGCGACAGTGAACATTCCAGTACCGTTGGACTCCTCTCAGAGGCCATGACCTCTGTCAGTCTGGAAAAACAGATAATCCGGCTAGGCTCCAAAACCCCAAAATCAGTGGTTGACCTACATATAACACAGCATTCATTAGGATATTCCCTGGAACTGAGATAGGGACAGTGTGAGAGGGCCTTGGGCACAAAGGGGCAAGAGGGATTGAAGGAATCCCGACACAAAAGGATTGAATGGGCTTTAGTGAAAACTTTAATATTTTTGTGATTTCAGCAAGATGCATGTAAGGGCCCAAACAATTACTGTTCATGTAAAGTAAGAGCAGTTGGAGTTAAACTTTGTTATAAAAACTGTACAAAGCCACTAACTGCTTATTTTTCTGTAGTAATTGGGAACAATAATATTAGCTCATATGTTCAACAGGAGATGGTACACTGAACCAGCAACACTCTGATTGCTTCCAAATGGTATGAACGACATAACTTGCATAAACCACACACGCATCCCAAAATAACATGGAAGCACCAACGCATTTAAAGAGCTGTAGTGTCCACTTAAAGAACAAGTTGTAAAAAATTCATAAAGAAAAATAATGGGGCTGTGGGATATTTATTGCTTTAATGAATTGTCAGGTTGTGACTTTCACAGCAAGGCCTGAGATGATTTGCCTGTCTCTAACAGCCATTGAGCTGATTGGCTTGCCAGCTATTCATAGGGCAGTTAAGATTAACCATGCTGATGTGAATTTGGCATCATAAAGATACCGGACCTGGTAAAGTTTCCTGCTCTCAACAATGCAAGTGAACTGCTGGGTGGCTGAGCAGATAGAGCTGCTCCCTTACAACCAGAGAAACACTGGTTCAAAACTGACCCTGGGCCTTCTCACAGAGGATTCTGCTTATTCTCCCTGGGACCACATGGACTTGAGTCTGGTGCTGTGATCTTTCTCCCCACACCAAAAAAGAAGTGCTGATAAGTTATCTGGTAACTGAAATTATCCCGAGTGTAGGTCGGTGGCAGGAGGTTGTAGACGGAGGGTGTTCAATGAGTAAAAGGTAACTGAATGGGGGAAATAGGACTGATGAGAACGTGTTTAATAATAATAATACATTTTATTTTTGGGCACCTTTCAGAAATCTCAAGGACACCTTACAGTGTTTAACAGGAATATAAACATATAATCAGAATAAAATAAATAATAAAGACATCACAGAAACACAAATTAAAAACAGAATTCAGTCCAAAAACAAAAAAATCAAAAACACAATGTGAAGAGAGAGCAGCGGCAGCTAAAGCGCACCAGCGTCCACTCTCCCTTCCGACAGCCATCTTGGACAAAGACTAACAGGATTACTTACAGACAAAAAAATCATCCCCCCACAATGGATACCACTGTGGGGGAAGGCACAATGTCCAGTCCCCAACCCCAAGTTCTCCCAAAGTCAGGCCTATTGAGGCCACCACAATTGCCTCTACGGAGGCCCGATGTTCCTGGCCATTCTCACCGGGTGGTGTTGCCCCGGCGTCGGGAGAGTCCTTTCAGCGGCTGGGCCACCTGGAACGGCCGCTTCCTGACTGGGGACCACGGCTTCCAAAGCCGACAAGGCCGCGCCGGTTTGGAGCTCCCAGGCTCCCGATGTTAGAGTCGGCTCCGCCCGCTCCGCAGACCCGCAGCCCGGCGGAGGTGTTACACACGGCGGTCTCAGCTCACCGGAGCTCCAGCGCGTCGATCCAGCGCGGCGACCCAGGCAAGGCATCGCCCGCTCCGCTCCACGGTAGCGCTCCAGCGCTGTGCCGCCATTGAAGCCGAGGTGCTGGGCGATCCCCGCCAGGAAACGGCGCTCCAAGCCCGCTGGTAGGCCGCGAGGACGGGTCGACGGGCAGCCCGGAGAAAAAGCTGCCTCACCGTCCAGGTAGGGACCTAGAAGTAGAAATGCCCCCTACCCCCCACATTAAAAAGTCAATTTCTCCAACGGACGAAACACAAGACTTACTCAAAACTTTAAAAAAGCTAATTAAGCGGACGGCTGCTGGTTAGCAGCCGTTCCCCAAGATGGCTCCTCCTCTATGTAGGACCCCAACTCGAAATGCTTTCTTTCCATTTCCGTTGCGCAGTTTGTTTTTGTTCAGAATGTCAGTATCTGCAGTCTCTTGTATTTCCTAAACTATTCCAATGTGCATGTCTCATTGACGTCAAAATCTACCGAGGCTGCAAAATGTGCTACGTAACTTTGCAGCTGCTTTTGTTCCTCAGAGAGGCAGCAAGAAACAATGGTCCCATGTATTACAATGCTACTTGAAGAGAGATCGACCAGTGAGATGGCAAGGTTTTGCATGTTACCATTAATGCTGTGAAGAAATTTATAAAGTGGAATATTAAACTTGATAGGAAAACGGAACATCATCCAACTTGTAACTCCACAGAAGATCAGCTAATCGCAAGTTTATCACATAAAACTGAACCAATTGATTTACAAACCAATTATTGTGACATTTTGTGGATGAACCATCAGTTTTCTGTTTCCGTGTATTTCATAAACAATTTGTATATCCTTTACCACTGTCTAGACCAGGGCTTCTTAAACTATTTCAGTGTCATTCACCCTTGAGTCTTTAATCACAAAATGTCATTCACCCTCGTTGAGATTTACTTTTTTGGGGGGTAATTTTCATCATATTCTCCCTCGTGGATAAATATCTGAATAAATTAAGTCATTCACCTCTCTAGTTTCATTCACCCCAAAATAATTTAATCCACCCTTGGGCGAACCATTCACCAGTTTAAGAAGCACTGGTCTAGACAATGCAGTTGAGGGTTCTTTTTCCATTTATAGTGCCAAATGCTACTTCCAACTTCACAATGACAGAAAGACTTACATTTATATCATATTCCTTCACATCCCTTCAAAATATCCCAAAGAACTTGTGGTACTTCTGAAATCAGCGGCCAATCACTGAAGCCAACTGGCAGAGTGCATAATCCACCAAAACAACACTCAGGTGATCTCTTTCTACCAAAACACTGATTCAGGGGTAAATGCAGGCTAGTGCCAGAGGATTTATTTTATATAACCTACCAAAATGGCCTTGAGTTAAACAGCTGATGGAATGCAGCACTTCCCAGTACCACCCACAGCCTTGTCAACCTTGGGTCTTTGTGCCCCAATATCTCTAGAAGTACACAAACCCACAACCCTAAAATAACACTCCATCAAAAGTGTGATGCATCACTAAACAATGCAAATCAACGAGTGCACGTTCAACAAAACGCAAGTTCATGTCACACTGATGATGTAGCAACCAGTATGTAACGCCAATCAATTCAACAGTTTAGATGCTTCTGAGGAGTTCAATTCTCTGGTAAAGAACTGCTTAAAAAGTTTAATTTTGACATTAAAGAGAGCCACCAATCCCTGAAGCTTTTTTCAACACTTGGCTGACAACTGAAGCAACCACACCCTTACAAAAAACTCAATTCCCCGAAGAGAGTGACAGGAACTTAAAAGTTTACATCAACTCTGTCAGCCTCATCTGTAACGGTCTAAGCCCAATAGTGGCTCCACGGGAGTAACATACTTTGCTGCCACAACCACAACTGTTTAAATCCACAAAGAGTTGGCAGTCCCGAGTTGCGTATCAGACACTGGTGGTATAAATATGATTATTCGTCATTCAAGTCAAGTCAAGAGAGTTTATTGTCATGTGTCCTGAACAATGAAATTATTGCTTGCTGCAGCACAACAAAATATTATAAGCAAAAATACAGAACAGTTCAATATACACATAAATAAGCAGGTAAAGTGCAATAGGCTGTTACAGTTCAGTGTCTGTTTGTTGGCGAGTTTAATAGCCTGATGACTGTGGGGAAGAAGCTGTTCCTGAACCTGGATGTAACAGATTTCAGGCTCCTGTACCTTCTGCCCGAAGGTAGCGGAGAGATGGTGTGGCCAGGAGAGTGCGTGGCCAAGATGGTGTGGGTCCTTGATGATGTTGGCTGCATTTTTGAGGCAGTGACTGCGATAGATCCCTTCGATTGTGGGGAGGTCAGAGCCGATGATGGACTGGGCAGTGGTTATAACTTTCAATTGTCTAGAAATGTTTTTAAATCAAAACTTTTATTTTAGTTTTCATGACTGTACCGCGAAGAGATAAAACAACAAGTGGAAATTCTTCTGATGATGTTTCGGACTTGAAACGTCAGCATTCTCGTATCATAGATGCTACTTAACTTGTTCAAAGTTTATAACAGTTTCTATTTTGTTTAGCTTAAATCTAAATTCCAAAGTGGTCATACGCGAGTTTCAATAACACGAGTTTGCAAATCATTTCGCTAATACACACTCACAACAAAGACTTGTCGCTGATATGCACGTTATATCCCAACAGTTGGAGCATTAAGCTGACAACTTGAAAGAGCCGAAAGAAAACGTACAAACACCTTTAGTGTTAACCGCATGTAGAAACAGCAGCGACTGCAGAGCGGCATCTACAGATATCGCATATTTGAAATAATTTTGAAAGAAAAAAGTAGGTAAGGATCCATTCTAAGGATAATTATGCGTGTTCAATTTCACTTCATCCGTTTCACCAGAGATGCATCTTAACGAAATGCATGTCATCAAATCCAAAACGAATACGTTTAGGGTTACATACACACCCATCCACAAACCAAGTCAAGCCCTCCCACTGAAGATCTCTGCAATCAACACGCGTTTTTTTTTGTCAAAATATTTTGCTTCTTGCAAAGTGTCCCGTAAATGGGTCTTACTCTCTCTCTTTCCCCGCGCATTCCACACCACTCCATCCCCACTTGCAACCCAACTGAGCCCGCGCGCTGTGTTCCATTCCCGGGCCCCGTTCCATTCCCATTGCAACGCGGGCCCCGTTCCATTCCCATTGCAACGCGCTGTGTTCAATTCCCGGACCACGTTCCATTCCCATTGCAACGCGCTGTGTTCCATTCCCGGGCCCCGTTCCATTCCCATTGCAACGCGCTGTGTTCCATTCCCGGGCCCCGTTCCATTCCCATTGCAACACGCTGTGTTCCATTCCCGGGCCCCGTTCCATTCCCATTGCAACGCGCTGTGTTCAATTCCCGGACCACGTTCCATTCCCAATGTAACGCGCTGTGTCACGCGCTCCAGCTCCAGTCCTTACCCGCTGGGCACCACTTGGCCCGGTTGCCAGCAAAGCTCCTTCACCACCCCAGCCCGGTCGGACTTCACCCTCTTCTCCTGCGGCCGGGGCCGGGGCCTTTCGCGTTCAGCTCCACCGTCCGGCTCCACGGGGAGGCAGTGAGCCAGCACCGAGCCGATCTGCACGGGGCAGCCGACTTTCACGCTCCATTCTAGCAGCCTCAAAGGCACAGTGCCCGGGGCCGACACTTCCAGCACGGCCCCGGCTGCAGCTGCAGGCGTCGGCTCCCGGTCTTGATATCCTCTCGGTCCCGGTCCGACTCCCCCGCGTCCGCCAACGTCGCCATCTTCTCGCCGCTGGGAAGGAACAAGAACGATGAGATGATTTTTTCGGCGTTTTGTGTTTTGAAGATCCTCGGGCTACAAGCAGAAAAACACTCAGAGGCAAAAGTGCAAGGAAAGGTTCACTCTTCCCGCCTGTAAACAGGAAATAATACACCCGGAGCCTGCACAGGGAACTTCCGGTGCACATGCAAGGATCTTACAACACGTCTTCCGACCGCACTGTCCCGGCGCTCAAATACACACAGACATATGTGTGTAAACTCTTATTTGCAGCCTGGCCATGCAATTGCAGAGGGTTTTGTTTTCACCAACATAGGTCTGACACGCTGCATAATGATACAAACGTTGATGTTCTATTCGGGGAGAGCTGGTCCGATGGTTTCAAATGCACAGTAATCCTCGCCAAAGCAACAACAAAAAAGAAAACCAAAACGGTGACAATTGTCAGGCCCGAATCAGTTAAAGGTCAAAAAGAGGGTGGTGGTCAAATTGCAGCCGGGTCAGGCTGCCACTTGGTCAGTGACTGTTATGGCTCAGCGATGCAGCAAGTCCGAGAGTTAAAACTCAACCCGATAAGCTAGAATGCAAACATGCAGACTGGCATCTGTTGGATATACTGAGAGCGAGTGCTGCACTGTCAGATCTGCCGTCTTACGGGAAGAACAGTTACACTGCTATGAAGGATAACAGTGAAGGATAAAGGTATCCCAAAACAGGCGAAACTCCAGTTTAATGTCGCTGTCCTAACAAGCAAGATAGTTATTGCCACGACTGAAAAACAAACTCGACGTAGGAAGAAACAAAGACATCAAATAAGCCTTAAACATGTGCTCTAAGCATTTATTTCTCCATCTGAGGTAGGACGGCAATAAGGGGAGATGTCAAGCAGTGAGTGCTATAAGAATCACTGATTGCGGGTGACAAGCTAAACTGCCTTTTCATATTCCTAGTGCTTCGTTTTAACTGTTGGGAGGAAAGTGAAGTAGAAGTTAATTTTAATTTTAGTGAAGGGTAATGAGAATGGCATGCAATTTATCTTCAAGCAGGTGTCCTGCAGAAATATATATTTTTTAGTTGCCTTTTTCGCAGTTTCAGTCATTTTGTCTTTTAAGCTAAAAAATAACATTGCCCACAAAAGATGGGATATCGGAATTAAAAGTAGTATTAGGGACTTGTGTAACTTCAAAGATCTGATAAATCGAAAAGCAGCAACTCATTGTTTAGAAGACATATTGGTATTGGTTTATTATTATCACCTGTGCTGAGATAGATTGAAAAAAGTATATATATATGCTACCTAGGCAAATCATACAGCAGGTGATGCAAAAAGTAGGTCCTTTGCAGTCAGAAACGGGTGAATTGATCATGGGGAACAAGGACATGGCAGACCAATTGAATAACTACTTTGGTTCTGTCTTCACTAAGGAAGACATAAATAATCTGCCGGAAATAACAGGGGCCCAGGGGTCAAATGAGATGGAGGAACTGAGTGAAATCCAGGTTAGTCGGGAAGTGGTGTTAGGTAAATTGAATGGATTAAAGGCCGATAAATCCCCAGGGCCAGATAAGCTGCATCCCAGAGTGCTTAAGGAAGTAGCCCCAGAAATAGTGGATGTATTAGTGATAATTTTTCAAAACTCTTTTGATTATGGTTCCTGAGGATTGGAGGGTAGCTAATGTAACCCCACTTTTTAAAAAGGGAGGGAGAGAGAAAACGGGGAATTACAGAACAGTTAGTCTAACATCGGTAGTGGGGAAAATGCTAGTCAATTATTAAAGATGGGATAGCAGCACATTTGGAAAGTGGTGAAATCATTGGACAAAGTCAGCATGGATTTATGAAAGGTGAATCATGTCTGACGAATCTTATAGAATTTTTCGAATATGTAACTAGTAGAGTGGATAAGGGAGAATCAGTGAATGTGTTATATCTGGACTTTCAGAAGGCTTTCGACAAGGTCCCACATAAGAGATTAGTATGCAGACTTAAAGCACACGGTATTGGGGGTTCAGTATTGATGTGGATAGAGAACTGGCTGGCAGACAGGAAGCAAAGAGTAGGAGTAAATGGGTCATTTTCAGAATGGCAGGCAGTGACTAGTGGGGTATCGCAAGACTCAGTGCTGGGACCCCAGCTATTTACATTATATATTAATGATTTGGACGAGGGAATTGAATGTAACATCTCCAAGTTTGCAGATGACACGAAGCTGGGGGGCAGTGTTAGCT
The DNA here is from genome assembly GCF_028641065.1 of Leucoraja erinaceus. Classification (NCBI taxonomy): domain Eukaryota; kingdom Metazoa; phylum Chordata; class Chondrichthyes; order Rajiformes; family Rajidae; genus Leucoraja; species Leucoraja erinaceus. The sequence continues at coordinate 90,283,960 of NC_073380.1, read as the reverse complement.
GTGAGGAGGATGCTAGGAGGTTGCAAGTAGACTTGGATAGGTTGGGTGAGTGGGCAAATGCATGGCAGATGCAGTGTTATTTGGATAAATGTGAGGTTATCCACTTTGGTGGCAAGAACAGGAAAATAGACTATTATATTAATGGTGGCCGATTAGGAAAAGGGGAGATGCAACAAGACTGGGTGTCATGGTACATCAGTCATTGAAAGTAGGCAAGCAGGTGCAGCAGGCAGTGAAGAAAGCAAATGGTATGTTAGCATTCATAGCAAAAGGATTTGAGTATAGGAGCAGGTAGGTTCTACTCCAGTTGTACAGGGCCTTGGAGAGACCACACCTGGAGTATTGTGTACAGTTTTGGTCTCCTAATCCGAGGAAAGACATTCTTGCCATAGAGGGAGTACAGAGAAGGTTCACCAGACTGATTCCTGGGATGGTCAAGACTTTCATATGAAGAAAGACTGGATAAACTCGGATTGTACTCGCTAGAATTTAAAAGATTGAGGGGGGGGATCTTATAGAAACTTACAAAATTCTTAAGTGGTTGGACAGGCTAGATGCAGGAAGATTGTTCCCGATGTTGGGGAAGTCCAGAACAATGGGTCACAGTTTAAGGATAAGGGGGAAGTCTTTTAGGACCGAGAGGAGAAAAACATTTTCCACACAGAGAGTGGTGAATCTGTGGAATTCTCTGCCACAGAAGGTAGTTGAGGCCAGTTGATTGGCTATATTTAAGAGGGAGATGTGGTCCTTGTGGCTAAAGGGATCAGGGGGTATGGAGATAAGGCAGGTACAGGATACTGAGTTGGATGATCAGCCATGATCATATTGAATGGCGGTGCAGGCTCGAAGGGCCAAATGGTCTACTCCTGCACCTATTTTAAGATAAAATGAATCAAATGCAGAATATGGTTTTACACTATAGAGAAAGTGCAGCTAAAAGAAAAGATAAATTGGGAGATTGGAAATTTCTCTTGGCATATGAGAAGCCATTCAAGGAATAAAAGCTGTTCTTGAATTAGGTAGTACATGTTAAGCTTTTTTTTTTTATTGTCTACCCAACAGGAGAGGAGATAAGAGAGAATGCCCAAGGTGTAAGTGGTCCATGATTATGTTTGATGTGCCTTCCTTATAAATTAAGTTGATGGTCTAGTTTATAGATGTATTGGTTGCATGCACAACTCTCTGCAATTTCTTGCAGTGTTGGGCATAGCAGTTGCCCTATGAGGCACTCGATATGATGCTTTCCATAGTACATTTGTGGACATTAATAAGAGTCATTGGAGACATACTGAATTTCTTCTGAGGAAGTAGAGGCATTGGTGTGCTTTCTTGACCATGACATCAATAAAGCTGGTGATATTTGTGCCTAGTAATTTGAAGCTCTCAACCAATTCCACTGCAACAGCATCAATACAAACTGGGCTGTGTACATCACCCCTCTTCCTGAAGTCGTTGACCAGCTCTTTCATTTTGCTGAGGGAGCAAGACGGTCATACAGCCAGAAGGCCTGTGCAAAAACATTGATACAAATACATCGATAGATGCTCCTGAACACATCATCAGTGATGTAACCTGGGGTCATTGGGTGTTTCGGGTCTTTCAACATCAGACACCCTCACACAGGCGACCCGGCCGTGGTTGATCAGACCACGACTTGTGTTCAGGTGGCATTGCCTCCTCCCCATGGACCTCCTCTCCTGATCCAGAGCCATCTCAAGGCCTTCTCCCCTGCCTCTGTGGTGTTCTTGATGGCCTTTCTCCTCGCCACTCCATTGATGCCCAGTGCACTCAAGGCTTTGTAGAGCGATTGCCCTACAAAACCTCTGCAGCCAACCTCGATGGGCATACACCTTGCCTTCCAGCCCTGCTTGCGGCAGTCTATGACCAGCTCTTCATACTTGACCATCTTCTTGTGGGCCTCCTCCAGACGGTCCTCCCACGGCACGGTCAGTTCCAACAAGACAATGTTTTTGGTCGCCTCTGAGACCAGGAGGATATCTGGCCTCAGGGTGGTCGTGGCAATGTGCTGTGGGAACTTCAGCTGTTTCACCAGGTCTACGGAAAGCTGCCAGTCCTGCGCAATCACCAGGATTCCTGACTGATTCCTGGCTGCTGTGGTTCTTGGCAGCTGCACTCCGGCCTTCACGAAGGTGATCATCTGGGTGGTGGGGCGTTCTCGTCTACAGCTGCTGATTCCCATGCTGATGGATTCTGCAATGGGTTTAAAAACCTGGTCGTGACGCCATGTGTACCGGCCCTGCCCAAGAGCCTTTGGGCAAAAACAGCTCAGGATGTGTTCCAACGTCCCCTTGCCTGAGCATTGCGGGCAATCTGGAGATTCCGCTTTGCCCCAAATGAAGAGGTTCGTGATCAAGGGGCTGGGCAGAAGGACATCATACACTGCCTGGGACCAGGAGCCATGATGCGCTGTGGTTCAGCCTGCCAGAGCTCAGTCCCTGTGACTTTTCTATGTTTCCATGTTACTATGCCTGTCTGCTTCACCTAATGTCCAGGCTCCCTGCTGCCTCAATCCAACTGCTCTGGTACACCTCTGCTCCTCCACCACTGCCCTCACTTCCTCCTGGACCAGCCTGCACCTCTTTCCCTTGTCCCTTGTCAAGAACTTCCTGAACCTGGATGGGAAGATTCCCAGGCCACCTTCTTCCCGGACGGAGACTTCTCCTACCAGGACTCTGTGGCGTATCCGAGACAATTTCTAAAAGCGGCTGAAGAGGAAATGATGCCAGCTGACCTTAAAATATAAAGATTGTTCATGTGAGGACGAGGGATAGGTGGTATTCAGTGGCATAATGCCAAAGTAGATACGAGTTGGATCAGTTGGAGAGCATGTAGAAGTTAGAAATACCTCATCGACATACCACTTCGTCAATCTTCTCTGTAAAGATAATGTTGCTTTCTTTGTGTCAGCCTAATTTGAGGAAGGAGAGATCCTTGTGATCGAGGCACGTGCAGCATGGGTTCACGAGACCATTGATCCCTGGGATGGCGGGACTGTCATATGAGGAAAGATTGAAAAGACTAGATCTTGTATTCACTGGAGTTGAGAGAAGGGATGAAGGGGAATCTTATAGAAAATTATAAAAGGACTGGACAAACTAGATGCAGGAAAAATGTTCCCAATGTTGGGCAAGTCCAGAACCAGGGACCACAGACTTAAAATAAAGGGGAGGCCATTTAAGACTGAGGTGAGAAAAAACTTTTTCACCAAGAGAGTTGTGAATTTGTGGAATTCCCTGCCACAGAGGGCAGTGGAGGCCAAATCCCTGGATGAATTTAAGAGAGAGTTAGATAGAACTCTAGGGGCTCGTGGAATCAAGGGATATGGGAAGAAGGCAGGCACGGGTTATTGATTGGGGACCATCAGCCATGATCACAATGAATGGCGGTGCTGGCTCGAAGGGCCGAATGGCCTCCTCCTGCACCTATTTTCTATGTTTCTATGATGTTGGTCTGCTTTACCTAATTGACAGAATTATGAGGTTGTTGCAATAGTCAAGTCAAGTCAAGAGAATTTATTGTCATGTGTCCCAGATAGGACAATTAAATTCTTGCTTGTTTTAAGTTGTGTTTAATAGACTGATGGCTGTGGGGAAGTAGCTGTTCCTGAACCTGGATGTTGCAGATTTCAGGCTCCTGTACCTTCTTCCTGATGGCAACGGAGAGATGAGTGTGTGGTCAGGATAGTGTGGGTCCTTGATGATGCTGGCAACCCTTTTTTGAGGCAGCGACTGCGATAGATCCCCTCGATGGTAGCGAGGTCGGGGCCGAAGATGGACAGGGCAGTGTTTACAACTTTGTGCAGCATTTTCTGCTCCTGGACGCTCGGGTTACCATACCAAGCCACGATGCAACAGGTCAGCATGCTCTCTACTGTGCACCTATAGAAGTTAGAGAGCGTCCTCCTTGACATACCGACTCTCCGTAATCTTCTCAGGAAATAGAGGCGCTGGTGTGCTTTCTTTATGATTACATCAATATTCTGGGAACAGGAGAGATCTTCGGAAATATGCACGCCCAGGAATTTGAAGTTCTTGACCCATTGCACCAGCGACCCGTTGATATAAACGGGATTGTGGGTCCCCATCCTACCCCTTTCCGAAGTCCACTATCAGTTCCTTGGTTCTGCTGGTGTTGAGAACCAGGTTGTTGTGCTGGCACCATTTGGTCAATCGGTTGATCTCACTTCTATACTCTGACTCGTCCCCATCAGTGATACGTCCCACAACAGTGGTGTCGTTGGCGAACTTGATGATGGAGTTCTCACCATGTCCGGGTACGCAGTCATGAGTATAGAGTGAGTATAGCAGGGGGCTAGACACGCAGCCTTGAGGTGCTCCCGTGCTTATTGTTATCGAGGATGACACATTTCCACCAATACGGACAGACTGTGGTCTGTGGATGAGGAAGTCGAGGATCCAATTGCAGAGGGATGCGCAGAGACACAGTTCTGAGAGCTTGGTAACCAGCTTGGAGGGAATGATAGTATTAAATGCCGAGCTGCAGTCAATGAATAACAGCCTGACAAATTAGTTTTTGTTGACCAAGTGGTCCAGAGTGGATTGGAGAGCCAGTGAGATTGCATCCACCGATGTGGCGGTAAGTAAACTGCAGTGGGTCCAGGTTTTTGTTGAGGTAGGAGTTGATTTGCGCCATGATCAGCCTCTCACGACGTCTGTGGTGATGAAGTGATCAGCACTTCATCACCACAGACGTTAGTGCCACTGGTCGATAGTCATTGAGGCACATCACCTTGCTCTTCTTGGGCACCGGTATTATTGATGCCCTTTTAAAGCAGGTGGGAACTTCAGACCTCAGAAGTGAGAGGTTGAAAATGTTCGTAAAAACTCCAGCCAGTTGGTCCGCACAGGCTTTAAGAACACGACCAGGTATACCATCAGGTCCAAGCGCTTTCCGAGGGTTCACCCCCCCTGAAGGATTTTCTGACGTCGGCCTCTGACTGTGACCGAAATACCATCGCGGCGAATGGGGGCTCGGGAAGGCACATCAGTATTCTCCCTATCAAAGCTTGCGTAAAATCCATTGAGCTCATCAGGGAGTGATGCTTCGCTGACATTTGAGCTGCCTCCTGATATCACCTTTTAGGAGATGATTGCATTCAAGCCGAACTTCCATCTCATCCTCCAGTTTGGAGCAGAAGTCCCTTTTGGCCTTGTTGATGGTCTTGCCAAGATCATATCTAGACTTCTTGTAGACCACTATCTTCAGACCTGAATGCCTGGGTTCTGGTCTTCAGAAGAATGCAGATCTCATGGTTCATCCAAGGCTTCTGGTTAGGAATCACTCAGAAGGTTTTTGTTGGGATGCAGTCCTCCACACATTTCTTTATGAAGTCTGTAGCGACTGTGGCATATTCATTCAGTTCCGTTGCCGAGTCCCTGAACATTGCCCAGTCTACAGACTCAAATGGTCCTGGAGTTGTTCCTCGTCTGCCACGCCTGTACACCACGAATAGTTGACCATGAGGTAGACGCTCCCTCCTCTCCCAGATGCCTGCGTACAGTCCATACGGTGGATGGAGAACCCTTCAGGCTGGACCGCTGAGTCGGGAGCTGGGGGTGACCAATGTCTCTGTGAAACAGAACACAGAGCATTCCCTCAGCTCCCTTTGATAAAGCAGCCTTGACCTTAAGTCCTGCACTTTGTTTTCTAGTGACTGTACGTTGGCCAGTAGGATGGTAGGGAGAGGGGTCCAACGTCCCCTAGGCTCAGTCTTACTTGTAGTCCTGCCCGACAGCCACATGAAGACCTCCTCAGTGTTTAAAGGTACAGTACTTGCGAGTCTCCGCGAGGTCGGGGATTCCCCCGAGATCGGGAATTCCATTACAGTCGACACATCCAGCTCCGTTGCTGCTGGGAGATCCTGCCCGACGGCCTTGATTCCGGACTCCATGAAGGCCTCCCCGGTGTGCCTGCGCGCCTCCGCGAGGTCGGGGATTCCCCTCCGGTCGGGGATTCCCTTACCGTCGCTATCTTCGGGAGTTTTGCAGTAGCGCTAATGCATTTAAATGTGTTAGCAGCTTGTTACTTACATCGTTGATTTCTGCAGATTCTTTGATACAGGTGAGCTCAGAAATACCATATTTGAAGATTTTCTGTTGTGCCACTGGCAAAATGTCACTGCACGTAGGTGCCATCTTAGAAGAGGATGTCTGCAATATATCGATGTATCGCAGAGAAGAGTGGTGCCGGAGATGACAGTTTTGTGCAGATGGATCTGGGATATTCCTGCAAGACCTTGCACAATGCCACACATCAGAGATGGCAACTCAATTTTTCCAGCTGAAGAGGGTAGGAGTCTTGGACTGGCCCAGTAACTCGCCTGACCTGAATCCGATTGACAATTTGTGGACAATTATCAAGGAGAGACTGAGAGGGCTGTATCATGAGACAGATGCTCAAAGTGGCATTAATTCAGCTGTGGTATCGAGATGAAAAACATTCTTGGAAACTGTCTGAATCCTGTTGTTTCCATGCCAAATGATGTCAAGAAATTGATAAAGATCTATGATAGACATATAATGTACTAAATACATAATGGTGCAATGATAATGAATAAAAGCTAGCCCTGCAACATGTTTGATGACGTTATATCCAAGTGTATGCTTGATTCAATTATTTTGTACAACGATGTAATATAATTTTACTGGATTGTATGCAAAACAAAGCATCTCACTGTAGGTATGTGACAATAGAGTAACTTTTGATATTGAATATTGAAATGGGACACTCAAGTTCATCAATATAATTCCTAATTCATCAATATAAATTAAATAATGGCCATATCGCATCTTGAGTCTGCTCTGCTCATCAATAAAAATTGATTGCCTATCTCATCAACTTTCTGGCTGGATTTTCATAAGCCTGATTTCCTTAGTGCGCAACAATTCATGACTCGTAGGCTTAAGTGTATTATGTTAATGAGCAGCCACAGCAGTACAGAGTGATGTTTTTCAAAAAATGTATATCCATTTATTGATATTGATGCCAAGTCAATGACTTATCTACCTGTGCATAATCTATATCCCTCCATTCCCTGCATGCCTGTCCAAAAATAGACACAAATGCTGGAGTAACCCAGCGGGCAGCAGCATCTCTGGAGAAAATGAATAGGTGACATTTTGGGTCGAGACCCTTCTTCAAACTGAGAGTCAGGGGAGAGGGAAACGAGAAATGTAGATGGTGATGTAGAGAGACATAGAACAAATGGATGAAAGATATGCAAATAAAGTAATGATGATAAAGGAAAGGCCATTGTTAGCTGTGTGCTAGGTGAAAACGAGTTATAGACAATGACACTCAACAAGGTGACTTTGAAGCTGGTACGACTTGGGTGGAGGAGGGATGGAGAGAGAGGGGATGCTTGAATTTAGAGAAATCAATAGTCTGGGTTGTAAGCTGTCCAAGCGAAATATGAAATGCTGTTCAAAAACCTCTTAAATACCACTATCGTATCTGCTTCAACCACCAATCCTGGCAGTGCATTCCAGGCACTCACGGACAAATAGTTGCCCCGCATATCTCCTTTAAACAATACCCCTCTCATCTTAAACCTACGCCCTGTAGTATTTTATCTTACCATCCTGTGATAAAGGTTCTGACTGTCTACCCTATCTAGTCCCCTCATAATTTTATATACTTCTATCAATCTCCCCACAATTCTAAAGGGTAATAGAATCTGGAGGGAGTTGATGACAATTTGGGGAGAATGAAATGGGATTGGTTTAGGATTAGTAAGGGTGGTTGATGGCCGACATAGAGCCAGTGGGCTGAAGGGCTTGGTTGAGTTTTCTGTGCCTCTCTGACAGGAGATTAACTGGGGCAGTTCCAGTGATGGTTCGACAGTATTGGAATGATAGGAGGATGGAACAGCTGCACCTAATTTTCATTTTCCAGCAACTCATCCCTGGAAAATGAAAGCTCATGGACTACTATGATTCTATATTTAAAATTTAACAAAGTGGAAGTTCAATGTAGATGCTCTTAATTTGACGATAAGGCTAAAAGTAGGGATCATCAATGTATAACCATCCACGAACAAACCTAGTAGTGAATTCAGGAGAAACCTGTTCACCCAACCCAAACCAATTAGGACCAGACGAGGGCATTCGATCCAATTTGTGATCCCAGCTACAAAGACAGATGTATACAGCAATTCGTTCTTCCCTCGCACAATTAAAGCATGGAATAATCTCCACCCAACTATAGTTACCCAACCAGATGCAACTAAATTTAAAGTAGCTCTTTCTTCCCAATAACCCTTTCTGGCTTAAGCCCTCCCTTCACCACCACCAATTTAAATTCCATTTGTAATATTTTGGAGGACCAAGAAACCAAGAATCAAGAACCCAGAGAATGGGTGGAATATGAAGCTTTCCAGTACATTGAGTCAGCAAATTGAACAGGAATGTAAATTTGCAGGGAATTGAAGATGTGTGTGTATGCATCTTTCATTCTAAAGGACAAACATGCACAGTATGGTGTGGATGATTATTAAAAGCCAATGTTCCTGCTTAATCCAGTTCCTCCTCCTGCACATGCTTGGAGCAATTGAGGGAAATTACTTAAATGTGTTGCCTGGGAGTCCACATCTCAGAGGATCTGACATGGACATCACACGCTCCAGCACTGGTGAGCAAGGCAAGGCAGCGCCTCTACCACCTCAGGCAATTGAGGGAATTCTGAGTGTCTCCGAGGATCCTCCAGAGCTTCTACTCAGCGGCTGTGGAAAGCATCTTGTCTGGAAACATCACGATTTGATTTGGGAACTGCTCTGCCCAGGATAAGAAGGCTTTGCAGAGAGTGGTGCTTTCGGCCAAACGCACTATGGGAACTACACTCACCCCCCTGCAGGAACTATACATCAGGAGGAACTATACATACATTGGCTCCAGAGCCAATAAGAGCATGGGGGACCCCTTCCACCCCAGCAACGGACTGTTCCAGCTGCTACGGTCAGGCAAACGCCTCTGTTGCCATGCTGTGAGAACGGAGAGGATGAGAAGGAGTTTCTTCCCAGAGGCCATTAGGACTGTAAACTCCTATCTCACCAGGGACTAACTTTACTGTACAATTTTACTGTTGTGTGGTGTCTTTAAAATTGCTGGGTTTTTTCTTTTTCCTCACACAAATATGTAATATGTCAATATGTGTTTCTGTTCCATTCTGTTTTGTAGTTTTTCTTGCACAATCCGCAAGCATTGCCACTTTTCATTTCACTACACATCTCGTATGTGTATGTGACGAATAAACTTGGCTTGATCAGAACAAAGTTGGATAGGACTAACAGGGCAATTTGATGGAGTCATGATGATACAATGTGGAAGCAGGCTCTTCGGCCCAATTTGCCCACACTGGCTAACATGTCCCAGCTACACTAGGTCACCTGCCTGCGTATCCCTCCAAACCTGTCCTATGTTGTTAAAATAATACTGCAGCATGGACCTCTTGTGCTAGGTGATTTGATTATTTGCTGTAATCCATCCACTACTCACTCTATTCATCCAATATGCATTGAATGTTGGAGAGAATACCAAGTGGTGACCCTACTGTATAGCACATTTTTCACTATCAGCCAGGGCTTATTCAGAAGCCACCAGGTTCATTTTCCCGCTTAAAAGGCAAGTAGATTGTCTGCACTTTGCGCCAGCAATTTTCCTGTTGCATGGAACACATTTTTATTGCCTACTATCTTTGCTATCATTAATCAATACAACAAAGTGCATCTCCAACCACCAATCTATCCTGAACTTATATGGGAAGGCATGTTGGACTGGTCCAACTGGAGCTGTACACTGCTGCTCCCAGGACTGGAGGGAATTCTGTGCACTCTTTGCAGTTGTTCAAATCCAGAACTTGAAATTAATGGTTGCCCAGGTGCCAATGGTCACCTAAAGTCCCGCCGGGCAAATTAAAAGCTGTGCCATTTCTGCCTGGCTTGGCAAGCACCTGCCATTCAACTCTGAGCGGGGCCCCCCCTCTATATCTCTCTCTATGTCACTCTCCGTCTCCACCCACCATCCACGTTCGGGCCGCCGGGTCTCCGCTCTCCGACCGCTCCTCATCCGCCGGCACGGCCGCCCGCCTTGCACATGCGCACTGCAACAGCCTGCACATCCTCCCCCTGCATATGCGCACAACTACGGCCAGCACATTATTGGCCGCCCTGCACATGCGCACTGCCATGGCAACTGATCGAGGCCGGGCACTTTCTCCCTCCCATTGCGTTGTGGGAGATCTAGCCGCCATTGCTGTCCAGTCGCCGCTTCCGCTGAAAACCAACGCAGAATCACTCCCTGGAGCTGGAGTAACTCCTTGGAGTAACTCTTACTTCTTGGTTTCCTGGTCCTCCAAAAATATTCCAAATGGAATTTAAACTGGAGGTGCTGGAGGGTCCTAAACCAAACTCCAAACTCTGAACAATAACAGCACGTTATCTGTTTATTCATTGTGCATGTATATTGTCTATGGTATATAGATACACTGAACTTCTATCTCCTGTTCTGTATTATGTTTACATATTCTGTTGTGCTGCAGCAAGCAAGAAATTAATTGTCCTATCTGGGACACATGACAATAAAACTCTTGACTCTTGACTCGGACTTAAGCAAAAAAGGGTTCTTAAATTTAGTAGCGTCTGGAACTCAATGGAGCAGCCAGTATCTCTGGATAGAAGAAATTGGGTGACGTTTCGGGTAGAGACGCTTCTTTAGACTCCCTCTGGTTTTAATGCTTTTAGTTTAATTTAAAGATACAGCGTGGAAACAGGCCCTTCGGCCCACCGAGCCCACGCCGACCACCGATCACCCGTACACTAGTTCTATCCCACACATTAACGACGTAGGTCAAGAGTGTTTTATTCTCTCACATCCCAGTTAAAACAATGAAATCCTTACTTGCAGCAGCACAACAGAATATGTAAACATAGTACTCTGTAATCAATGTATATATATACGAAAAAATAAAAAAACATATATATATGAATGTATATTCCACCTCTCCACCAATTCCAATATTGGTGGCCAGTGGGGGGGGGGGGGCCAGGGGGGGGGGGGGGTTTCTGGAGCGCTAGTATGGGTGTTGTGGGCTGAAGGGACTGGTTTCCAGAGGGCTAGTATGGACATCGTGGGCCGAATGGATTCTTGGGCTGGCGGTTCAGTCACTCAAGCCTGTCGTGCTGGCAGCTCACTCATGGCTGGTGGGCTCGCAGTTGGCTCATGGCTATTCCTTAAAATTCCATTTCAAGCAGGGTGCAAGGCCACCAAATTCAAGTGCAGTTTCATACCACTTCAAGCAGGGTGCAAGGCCACTAAAGACAGCAAGTCGTGACCTCTCCCTCCCCCATCTTGCAGAGACTGAGCCACGCCCACATTTCCAGGTTTTATAGTCCATCGCCCCTTCCCACCAGAAGGGGCGTGGCCTTCATGGCGTGATTGACAGGAGAGAGAATCTCAACATTTTTTAAACACTAATAACTTTTATTTTTAATCGATGGGAAAAATCCTAGGCAGCTTTAGCACCTTCAAACCAAAGGCAACACAGCTTTAGCACTTACAAACCAAAGGCAACAGAGCTTTAGCAGTTTCAAACCAAAGGCAACACAGCTTTAGCACTTTCAAACTACATTTTCAAACCACAATACGGGCACTGACAGGTCAGTCAAACCACTCACAGTTTAGTAGACATGTGTTCAGTGTTATTCACAGCTCGGACTGAGAATTGCGACCTCTCGCTCCCCCATCTTGCAGAGAAACAGAAAATAGGTGCAGGAGTAGGCCATTTGGCCCTTCGAGCCTGCACCGCCATTCAATATGATCATTGCTGAGGCACCTCCACACTTCCGGGTTTTATAAGCCCTCCGGAAGGGGCGTGACCGTCAGGAGAGGGAATCTCAACATTTTAAACACTAATAACTCTTATTTTTCATCGATGGGAAAAATCCTCTTGTCCTGCGCAGAGGAGGGGGCTCCGAGTAAGATGGCCAAAAATCACAGCCGTAAGTGGCAGCGTTTTTTCTAAAATCAATATACAGAACAGGAAATGGTCAAGATGAAACTTTTAGTAATATAGATAGATATATACATAAAGCTAGGACCTTGTATCATTCTAATTCACATGGGTGGAAGATTAATTCAGGAAATTGCAGAAGACTTAATATTTCAGTGCTGAATATGTAACTTCATTTGACAATGAGGAAGGGTTTGAATTTTAAACAAGTACACGCGTCTCATCTTAATTCTTCAGATGCAAAGCACTTATAAACAGATTCTGTGGGTGGACAGTCTGGATAAGGCATTGAAAAAATGGGTAATAAATGTCAGGTTAATAAGTAAGTGGCTTGCCTCTATGGAAATAAGTCTTTAATTTATATACGATCTTCTGCAATATCCCACATTACTTTATATCTAGTGAAGTAATCTCAGACTGTTTGCTATTGTAATGGAGAAAATACAGTCAATTTGCACATGGCAAGATCGAGAAACAACTGTGTTTTATAATAATCAGTAATCTCTTTTAGTGATTCTGATTAAGGTGTAAACATTGTAGGGGCACATGCAATATTTTCCCTGTACTTCCCAGGATTTTATTTTAAATCCATCCACCCATGAAGGTCAATGGTTTAGGTTCATTATTGTCATATGTCCCGAGGCACAATGAAAGGTTTTGTTTTGCATGCTATCCTAACAGATCAGAATACTATGCATGAATACAATCAAGTCAAGCTCAGAGCAAAGGAGATGATAGAAAGTTCAGAATATAATTCTCAGCATTGTAGCGCATCAGTTCCATAGACAAAATCCACAGTAAGGTTTAGGTGCAGGTATCATTAAGGTATGCCATCTTACTTTTCTTTTGTACCTGGATGATAATGGTCTTCTTGAAGCAGGTGAGACCTCAGAATGGAGCAGTGGGAGGTTAATGATATCCATGAATACCTCTGACAGCTGATCTGCATAGGACCCAAGGACACGTCTAAGGATTCCATCCGGGCCCAGCACCCTTTCATAAAGGCCAATCTTATGACTGCCATAGTAACCGCTGGTACTGACACAAAAACTGGCAGGGGGGGGGGGGGGGGGGGGGGGGGGGGAGGGTGACCTTCCTCCACCGACATTGTGTTCAAAGCAGAGTGCAGAATGCATTGAGTTAATCGGGGAGGGACCCATTGTTGCCAGCGATATTGTCTGCCTTTGCTTCATAGCCCATTATAGCATGCAAATCTTCGCATAATATATGGTATCCATGTCATTACTTCAGGACTCCAGCTTGGTTCAGAATTCCTTTTTGCATCCCTAATGGCTCGCAAAGATCGTAGATTGATGTATTGTACTGCTTGGGATGGTTTGACTTGAATACTGATAAAATTGGCTTCCCCTGGGAGTGGACTTTGTGGTTCTTCCATGGTTTCCAGTTGGAGAACACATCTTTGATACGTCATCTTCTTTGGTACACCATCTTCTACGCACTTACTGATGAAATCTGTGAGAGCAGTGGAATATTCATCTAGTTAAGCAGCAGAGACCTTGAATATGAACATTAGTGATAGGAATAGAATTAGGCCATTTGGCCCATCAAGTCTGCTCCGCCCTTCAATCATGCCTGATCTATGTCTCCCTCCTCACCCCATTCTCCTAATCAAGTCTACCGTCTCAAAACAATCATGAAGAATCTCAACTGTTTCATCGAACCAGCAGTGCACGACCTTCTGTACCAAAACCTCATGCTTCAGTTTCCACTTGTAAGCCGGGAGTGAAAGCACAGCCAAGTTGTCAGAATATACCAAAGTGCAGTCTAGGAATAGAGTTGTATGCATTTTTGATGGTTGTGTAGCTGGGGTGAGGGTTTGGGGCTCTGGTTGGGCTGGGGACATGTTGATAGCATTTTGGCAGCACACTCTTGAGGGTGGCCTGATTGAAGTCCACGGCTATTATAAACAAGGCCTCAGGGTACATCGTTTCTAGGCTATAGGTGACGGTGTGTGGCTCAAGTGAAAACTTAGCATCGGCCTGGGGTGGGATGCAGAATGCTGCAAGGACAGCCAAAATATATTTGTGCAGCAGGTAGTAGGGATGACACTTCACTGTAAGATATTCCAATTCTGGGAAGCAGGAACGTGCCAGGAACACCATGTCCAAGCACCATTCACCCTTAGCTTTACCTCAGGACACCGTGCAGTCCATCCAGTGAAGCAAGAAGCTCTCAGCATGAATGGCACAGTCAGGTGAGGCAGTAGTGAGCCATACAGCATCTCTGTAAAACACAGCACACAGCAGTCCCTTAGCTCTATAAGGTATGTAAATCAAGCTTTAAGTTTATCCAGTTTCGTCTTAATAGCCTGTACATTTGGTAGATAGGAATGCTAGGGGGTGGGGGAGGGGGACTTGAAAACACATTGTTTCGATGGCGATGTAATTTATCATTTAATCTTGAAAGGTGAGATTCCCCTCAAGTACTGTAAAGATGCATCCACCTGGACTGTTCCGTTCACATCTTTGAAGTGGGACTTGTTATCAATGTACCGAGTCAAAAGCAAACATGTTATGCATTAAGCTGACAATTAAGCGTTGTCATTTGTTGCCTTATCCTTTGATCTTCATAATGCAGAGATCTGACCTTGCCCTGTAATGTAACTTCAGCTCAGATGGAGCTCCCATTGCAGTGTATAATGCCTTGGCAGAACCCTGAGGGTCAAAGAGTAGTCGCCTAAAAAGTCACCTAAGTGGGACGGGCCCATTAGTATTCCTTGATCCTGTGACAAGAGCACACCACTAGCAGGGAGACTCCCCACATTGTGTCTCCCTCTCTTCCTTTGCTCACCTTCACACCTCTGGCTAGAGGGCCTGTGTTTTATATAGAGTCATCATCATCATCATTGGCAGTCACTCGAAACAAGTATGACTGTCCTTTCTGTAATGAGTCTAGGCGTACACACATCAAAATACAACATATATTTATTAAAGTTCACTTACAGTGTTGGTCTGCAGGACATTACAGTGACTAGCAGCTACTCAGACTGAAATACGTAGGGAAGCTCTTGGTAATACAAATTGCATATAGGCGGAGCAACTACTAACAAGCACTACAAAGTACGAATTATACTTTGGCCGCACTGTCCATCAACTCTTCCTCGCTAAGGGTCCCACTCAGCAAATACTCTCTCAATACAGAGAACTATTTAACAATGAGCTTGGCAAGCTGCCCCTCAAGTACCGCATTGCCGTTGATCCCAACGTCACTCCGGTGGTTCGTGCACCACATCATGTTCCGCATGCCATGCGTGACAGAGTACAAAATGAACTCAAGGGGATGCTCCCTGGGTGTTATTGGTGAAGTTACTGACCCATCTGACTGGGTTTCCACCATAGTGGTTGCAACGAAGAAAAACAAGGAGGAAATATTTGCATAAACCCCAGGGATCTCAACACAGCTTTCAAATGCCTGCACTACCCTATACGAATGGTCAAGGAAGTTGCTGCTCAAATAGGCAACGCAGCAGTATTCTCCATTCTGGATTCCAAAAGCTCGTTTTGGCAGATTCCGCTGGACCCAGACTCATCCAACCTTACTATGTTCGGCACCCCCTTCGGCCATTACAAATTCCTGAGAATGCTCTTCGGCATCAACTCTGCCAGCGGGATTTTCCAGAGCACGATGGAACAACTGTTTGCGGGGTATCCATGCGCCATCATTGTTGATGACATTCTCGTCTACGGGCGCAACTTGGCTGAGGAAAGTGCTGGACCGTGCCAAAAACATTTAGCTCAAACTCATTCCCCTCAAGTGCAAGTTTCGAGTCCCGGAAGTTACCCATGTCAGACATGTTTTCACAAGTGATGGTCTCTGACCAGACCCATAAAAAACTGCTGCTATCAACGAGATGCCAGTCCCTTCTGACGTTACGAGTCCATAAAGGTTTCTTGGAATGGTCAACTACCTGTTATTCCCAACCTCAGCGACGTATCTGCCCCCCTGCGGGAACTGACACACAGAGATGCTGCATGGTCCTGGTATCCGCAACACCAAAGAGCTTTTGATATCCTCAAGTTGCAGCTGGCCAGCGCACCTACCTTCGCCCATTTTGCTTTGGAATTCCCAGTAACTCTCACATGTGATGCGTTCCAGTACGGACTTGGTGTTGCTTGCCTGCAGACCGCTGCCAATGGTGACTGCAAGCCTGTTTCATATGCCTCTCGCACACTAACTGATACTGAACAATGTTACGCCCAGATTGAAAAAGAATTACTTGCAGTGGTTTTCGCCTGCACGAAATTCAAATACTTTATTTTTGGGAAGTCTGTGACAATAAAAAGAGACCACCAGCCACTGGTCACCATCTTGAATAAACCCATTCACGCCGCTCCGGCTCGCCTGTAACGGATGATGATACAGCTGCAGCGGTTTGATTTCAACATTGTCTATAAAAAAAGGCAAGGACGTGTACACAGCTGACACGCTATCAAGGGCCCCACGCAAAACCAGCGAACAACAGTCCTCTGAACAGGACCAGTTCTCAGTAATGAAGGTATCGTATGTTCCTACTCATTGCCTAAGCAGCCTGGCAAAGCACACGGCTGCTGATGAGACTTTACAATTGCTGTCCGCAGTCATCCGGCGTGGCTGACCGGATAAACAACGCAGCACCCCGCTCGCGATTCGCCCGTACTTCTTGGTTCGCGACGAACTGGTGTTACAGGACGGGATTATAGTCAAGGGCCACAAGGCATTGGTCCCAGCTGTCCTCCGGGACAAGTACTTCGATGCAGTCCACAGGGGCCACCCCGGTGTGGAGGCAACCTTACAACATATACAGAGCATGTTTTACTGGCCTGGTATGACCAAGTACATGCGTGACAAAACTGAAGTCTGCGCCATCTGCAAAAGCCTGACGCCACACCAGCAGAAGCAGCCCTTATTGCCACACCCGGTTCCTCCTCTACCGTGGCCCACGGTAGCCACCGACATATTCGAATGGCATGGGAAACATTATCTGGTTCTTGTCGACTCTTATTCAGGCTGATTTGACAGAGATCTACTCCAAACCATCACATCTGAAGCAGTTATCCAGAAATTGCAATGCCATTACTCAGTGCACGGTTCCCCTGCATGCCTTCTATTCGACAACGGCAGTGAGTTCACCAGCCAGAGCTTTTCAAAAACTTTGCACAATGATGGGACTTTGGACATATCACCAGCAGCCCTGAGTTTCCACAGTCCAACGGACTCGCCGAACAAGCCGTCCAAAGTGCAAAACAACGAATTGAGCATTCTTACCTTGCTAAATCTGACGTTTACCTGGACCTGCTCAATTTAAGGAACATTGCCAGGGATCCCAGACTTAGTGTGAGAAGCCGTTATCTCAGCAATCCGACAGGCGTGTTCGGCGTGATTAAGAGTCTGTTCAGTGTTACGAAGCAATTCATCTCTTAACTTGTCATTAAGCATACCTCCAATGAGTTTGTTGCGGAGCAGTTCATTGCATGAATCTCGAAATTGACAGCGTGCAGCTATGTGTTTCAAGTCACTAATAAACCATTCTATCGGCTCGCCAACTTGTTGCATACGAGCATAAAACTTGGTATGTTTGATGATATAGTTCGAGGGGAGTTCACACAACTGTCTAAACTTTGCAAGTAGGACAGCAGGGTCATCAATCATTTCTGCAGGCACTTGGATCTGTCCGTTTGCATCTAAAACAGCAGGCACAAAAGTAAAACGATCCACACGTTTCATTGCCTCAGGACCAGCCAGTTTTAGTAACACAGAAGCACGGACATCTGGAGGATCGTGTGATGAAGAATGCAAACGTAGTGAATGTAGTCGCCCTCGAAAAGGCGCCAGGGTTCAGCAATGTCAGAGTCAAAGATCAGAGGACAAGGACGGCGAGACGAGTGTGGCATGATAGAGATAACAGGCACATAAAACAAATATAAAAAACAAAACCCGATAAACGTGAACGATGTAGGTAAGACTCACTTCTTGACACCATGTAATGAGTCTAGTCGTACACACGTCAAGATACAACACATATTTATTACAATTCCCTACCATTCCTTGACCTCACCATCTCCATCGCAGGGGACAGACTTCTGACCGACATACACTACAAACCAACTGACTCACATGGCTATCTGGACTACACGTCTTCCCACCCTGCCCCCTGTAAAGACTCCATCCCCTACTCCCAATTCCTCCGCCTACGCCGCATCTGCTCCCAGGATGAGACGTTCCACACCAGGGCATCGAAGATGTCCTCGTTCTTCAGGGAACGGGGATTCCCCTCCGCCACCATAGATGAGGCTTGCACCAGGGTCTCATCCATACCCCGCAACATTGCTCTCTCTCCCCATCCCCGCACTCGCAACAAGGGCAGAGTCCCCCTAGTCCTCACCTTTCACCCCACCAACCGGCAAATACAACACATAATCCTCCGCCATTTCCGCCACCTGCAACGTGACCCCACCACTCGCTACATCTTCCCATCTCCCCCTACGTCTGCCTTCCGCAAAGACCGCTCCCTCCGCAACTCCCTTGTCAATTCTTCCCTTCCCTCCCGTACCATCGCCTCCTCGGGCACTTTCCGTTGCAACCGCAAGAAATGCAACACCTGTCCCTTCACCTCCCCCCTCAACTCCATTCAAGGACCCAAGCAGTCGTTCCAGGTGCGACAAAGGTTCACCTGTATCTCCTCCAACGTCATCTACTGCATCCGCTGCTCTAGATGTCAGCTGATTTACATCGGGGAGACTAAGCGGAGGTTGGGCGATCGTTTCGCCGAACACCTCCGCTCAGTCCGCAATAACCTACCTGAACTCCCGGTGGCTCAGCACTTAAACTCCCCCTCCCATTCCAAATCCCATTCCAAATCCCATTCCAAATCCCATTCCAAATCCGACCTCTCTGTCCTGGGTCTCCTCCATTGCCAGAGTAGAGGATTGGGATACCCTGTGGCAGCTCTTCACCAATGAGGTGAAATATATAGAGTAGGCTGACAAGGTTCAGGTGGCCAAACCAGTATATCAGTTAATTGGATCAACCTGTTACCAATGATGCTGGAGATTGGCCTTTCCTTACATGTCAGCCAGTGGTGGGGATCAGAGCAGCATCCAAGGGAGGGGGAACTGTCACAGTAAGCAGTAGGTTTCATGGTGAACACCAGCCATGATTGTGAGGTCCATTGGCGGGAACAAAGAATGCAGAAAGTTAAGACCACTGCCCAGTCCATCATCGGCTCTGACCTCCCCACCATCGAAGGGATCTATCGCAGTCACTGCCTCAAAAAAGTAGCCAGCTTCATCAAAGACCCACAGCATCCTGGCCACACACTCATCTCTCCGTTGCCATCGGGAAGAAGATACAGGAGTTTGAAATCTGGAACATCCAGGTTCAAGAACAGCTTCTTCCCTACAGCCACCAGGCTACTAAATATGACATTAAACAAGCTCTGAACAATAACAGTCTATTGCGCTTTATCTGTTTATTTATTGTGTACATATATGGTCTATGGTATTTAGACACACTGAACATTTATCTCCTGTTCTGTATTATGTTTACATATTCAGTCGTGCTGCAGCAAGCAAGAATTTCATTGTCTTATCTGGAACACATGACCTTATCTGGAACACATGACCATAAAACTCTCTTGACTTTGATGCTATTAAAGATTATATACTCAACTCAAACTTGTAATGTATGTCACGAATATGCAAATAATGAGATAATATGGTGGAGGTTCATGTTAACCTCCCTGCTGTTTGTTCTCTGCATAGGGCGCAACAATTGGACTTTGGAAAGGTTGGGCGATCGTTACGCCGAACACCTCCGCTCGGTCCGCAATAACCAAGCTGACCTCCCGGTGGCTCAGCACTTCAACTCCCCCTCCCACTCCGTCTCCGACCTCTTTGTCCTGGGTCTCCTCCATGGCCACAGCGAGCAGCACCGGAAATTGGAGGAACAGCACCTCATATTCCGTTTGGGGAGTCTGCATCCTGGGGGCATGAACATCGAATTCTCCCAATTTTGTTAGTCCTTGCTGTCTCCTCGCCTTCCCTAGTCCACCTGCTGTCTCCTCCCATCCCCCAGCCTTCGGGCTCCTCCTCCTTTTTCCTTTCTTGTCCCCGCCCACCCCCGCCCCCGATCAGTCTGAAGAAGGGTTTCGGCCCGAAACGTTGTCTATTTCCTTCGCTCCATAGATGCTGCTGCACCCGCTGAGTTTCTCCAGCTTTTTTGTGTAACCTTCGATTCTCCAGCATCTGCAGTTCCTTCTTAAACAAAGGACTGTTGGAATGTTTGCCGAAGAATAATATACATCACAGTTATTATATTGAAGGTTTGAAGAGATTTATTAGGCAGAGTAGGTAAAAGCGCTATCAACTCATTCTGGCTTTCGTTCCTGAATGCTTGAAGTAAATGGTCACAAACACAATACTTTTTAAGTAAATGGTCTTGGAAAGATAACCTCAAAATCAATATACTTAGCTTTTATTTGCCTTTCATACACCAGTGGGAAAGAAAAGATTCAGCATAGGAAATAGTGTTCTTATTTCTATTTAAACAGTGTGACTGGAAAGCTGACTAAATAAATAGTGGATGAATGTAAATAGCAGATCTGGTGAACCTTTAGCTGGACAGTTCACCAGAGTGAATTATAATAGGCAGTCATATTCATTCCCTACCCTAATTTCTCTCTGTCCTACAAATCTTCATCGAACTCCAGCTTTTTGCATGAAACGTTAGAAAACTCCTTGTGCCTCCATTACACTTCGCATGGTCTAAGGGTAAACCTTCTCCATGCTGGTCCTAAACTAAACTAAAAACTAAGCTTCTGCGCAAGAAACGTAGCTCCAAACACACCCTAAAATACGTCGTAAATCCCACCCACAATATAACAGGCAGTCTAAAATTTAAAGACACATGCCATAATCAATGACACACAAAACAAGCCGAATGGCCACTACGCACGTGGTACACAGACTCTTCCAGCCCGCAAAAGTGGCAGGCGGCACTCAAACAGCATGGAGGGCTCTGCTGTTCTCTCAGTCGCACCTCCTCAACACCAGGAGGTCTCGACCTTTTGGATGGAAAACCCACCCCTTGTTCAAGTCGGCAAAAATACTTGGCCTCGCCCATAAATCTCCATTGACATCATGGGTCACTCATTTTAAGGACAATTAATGTGCACATTTTTTTTTTTGTTTATTTTATTATGAAGTTTCTACCTAAATTATCTCAATTTTATTAAAGGCTTGCAAACCCCTGGTGGTCTGTGGCACAATTTGCCCCAATGGTCCATACATCTTAGGTTGTGGGGCATAGCTGTAGTCTCATTGTTTGTACCTTACTTCTTCCAATGCATCCTCCTTAACCTGTACCAAGACATTGTTTCTTACTCTCTCCTGCCATTCTCCTGTCAAGTAATCTTCTCTCACAATCTTAGAATACAGTCATAGAACACAGCCATAATGCACAGAAACAGGTCATCAAGCACCCATTTCCAGGATCTACATTTTATTCTTCCGATGTTCCCATCAAACCCCCCTCCCCAGATTCTACCGCTCATCTACACAGTAGGATCAATCAGCTGCCAAATAAACTCCTGACTCAACGTCTTTGGGATGCGAGTGGAAACTGGAACTCTTCTCAGAAGCTTGGGTTCAAAGGTTCAAAGGTATTTTATAGTCACATGTGCCAATTAAGGTACAGTGAAACTCAATTTACCATATAGGGTGATTTCACCAAAGGTCAAATGAGCGTAGATCCCCCCTCACGTGACCGAAAATTTTAACTGGAGGACATCTCTCAGTTTGGTACATGTAAGTGAATGGGGAAACACGCACTTTCCCACCCGTTAAAAACATGGAAAACGGACGATTTTTGAGCTGAAATTTTCTGTGCTAGTCGGGGTGACCGTGAAGCATAGTAACCTAAATTTTCAGGCAAAAAAAAAGATAGAAAGTGAGGTAATTACAAGAGGGAACTGAAACAAGAGGCACTGAAGGTAGAAAGCGGCGGAAGTGAACAGCTGACAATTGCCGTGGTGATTTTAAGATCCAAAATATCGGGAATTATCGCGTTTGCTCGCTGAATTTCATCAAAAGTAAGGCATTATTAACTTACTTTTGATGAAATTCAGCGAGCAAACGCGATAATTCCCGATATTTTGGATCTTAAAATCACCACGGCAATTGTCAGCTGTTCACTTCCGCCGCTTTCTACCTTCAGTTCCCTCTTGTAATTACCTCACTTTCTATCTTTTTGTTTGCCTGAAAATTTAGGTCGCTATGCTTCACGGTCACCCCGACTAGCACAGAAAATCTCAGCTCAAAAATCGTCCGTTTTCCATGTTTTTAACGGGTGGGAAAGTGCGTGTTTCCCCATTCACTTACATGTACCAAACTGAGAGATGTCCTCCAGTTAAAATTTTCGGTCACGTGAGGGGGGATCTACGCTCATTTGACCTTTGGTGAAATCACCCTATAGTCACACTATAAAAAGCAACA
Organism: Leucoraja erinaceus; assembly: GCF_028641065.1. Lineage (NCBI taxonomy): Eukaryota > Metazoa > Chordata > Chondrichthyes > Rajiformes > Rajidae > Leucoraja > Leucoraja erinaceus. The sequence continues at coordinate 90,261,425 of NC_073380.1, read as the reverse complement.
AGAAAGACATCTACATAAGTTATCATAAACATCCACCGCAGCAGATTCGCCACATTCCTCACTTTGATGGAAGGCAATAAAGTCTCTATTCTACCGCGGTCAGGTCAGTTGAACCATCCGCCGTCAGGGTGATCAAAGCTCCTGCAGCCAGCGATTGAGACTCCCACATCGGGGCGATCGAAGCTCCTGCGATCGGGGCGGTCGATGCTCCCGAAGTCGGTCCCTAACCCTAAGCTCCACGATGTTGAAGTTCGCAGGCTCCCGCAGTTGTAGTTCCAAGGTCGATCCTTGACAGGGACTGCCAGCTCCACGATGTTACGTCCTGCAGGATCCCGCAGTGGAGCTCCCAAAATTGATCTCCAGCAAAGGCTGCCAACTCCTCGATGTTAGGCCGTAGTGCGGTCGGAGATACGATATGGAAAAAAATTACATCTCCGTCAAGGTGAGAGACTAAACAAAGTTTCCCCCCACCACCACCACCACCCCCCACACACACACAAAACAAAGCTAAAGAACACTAGAACATACATTTAACACATACTAAAAAACAACAAAGAAGGAAAAGGACGAGACTGACTGTTGGCGAGGCAGCCATTGCGGAGCCACCTGGTTTAAACCTCTTTGTGACCAAATGGGGCTCTGCTATGTGTTCCAGTTCCCCTGCACCCAAATACACATGGGTCAGGAGTCTGAGCACAGAATGACCTAGAGACCATTTAACATCCCCATCCTGTTAAAATCTGTCTTACTTTTTGTAGGTCGGGGTCAGTTACAGAGGGGAAAAAAATACACTATCAGAAATAAATGAAAATCTAGCTACTATTTTCCAAGTGTAATCTTGAATGATGCTTTGTATGTTGCATCTAAAGAAATAGGCATGTGTTTGGAGTCATGCAGAAATGTGTTAGCCTTGTTCCTTCGCTCATGTTACTCAGCTCACTATCTCCTTCCTATACTGTTAATACTGGCCAAATTAAAGACACCATAAAATGGAGGATCCCTGCACTTGTCAGAATCGCATAACCATTGTCAGCTGAAATTTACGGGCTTTGGATGGCGCCGGCCAGTCCAGGCTCAGACTGGTATGCAGGATGGTGAGAATTCCAGCTGCTCTCCTGGTTTCTCCTAAATTGATAACATGTATAGCAGTTTTGCAAACAAAACCCAAGATGCATCATATCGATTGGATTGCTGCAAGGGCATTGTAAATAGTATAAATAATGTTGCAAGACGGTCATCCTGTTAATTGATGATTGGTCGAAATGTTGAGCCTTGGCGAAACTGTTTGAATCTCAGGGCACATGTTTCAATGTTTATTCTTGTTTGCTTCCTTTTAGAACTTTCTTTCAAATACAATGTATTGGTCACTGTATTATTGAGTTAGGGAAATGTCTATCATGTAATGTGTTGATCGATATCTGTTATTGGACTGTATAGAAGCCACCCCCATGTGGTTTGGTCCCCAAGGTTCGGGGACCTATAAAAGGCCGCTCCCAAGAGGTCCTGTGTTGATCTTCAGGGAGAATGCTTAGGACTGCATGACCATCTGGAGTGTCTCTGCTTGAACGAGGGTAGGAGGACTTGGTCAGGCAGATACAAGGATCGATCCCGTGGTAGTTAGTTATAGTTGTGGGGAATTGTTATTGTGTTTTTCCAAATTAAAGTTTAGATGCGCAAGAGCTTGACTCAGTGGTTTTTGACCGAGACTAGACTGGGGGGAAGCTTAGAACGAGATATTTACAATACTTCGTCTCGTCATTATTTGAGACCCACTACAGTGCCTCCTTCAGCAAACCTGTAAATGGAGTTATAACGGAATTTCAAATGCCTTTAGAAACCTACATTATTTATGTAGGTATAATGGTCAGGTTGAGGAAAGTTCCCACCGCCACGGGTACCATGTAATCCCATGCCACCTGCTCCATGGTCAGATAGTCGGCGACTAAACCGTCTCCCCCACCTGGTTTGCCAGTTGACGACAATAGACAATACACAATAGACAATAGGTGCAGGAGTATTTGGTCCTGCGAGCCAGCACTGCCATTTAATGTGATACAAGCCCAGCTGCTGCATTCTCTCAACATATGACAGTCCCGCAATCCCGGGAATTAACCTTGTAAGCCTACGCTGCACTCCCTCAACAGCAAGAATGTCCTTCCTAAAATTTGGAGACCAAAACTGCACACATTACTCCAGATGTGGTCTCATTAGGGCCCTGTACAACTGCAGAAGGACTTCTTTGCTCCTATACTTAACCTCTTGGAGGGGGCTTGACCAGCAGGACCAAAATCAAGACCTGTCAAAGGGCGGATGAGCTTCTAGCGAGTCAACAGCCATCCGCACTTTAGAAGAAGTTACAATCACTGTCATACATAGCATTGTAAGGAATGATGATAAAGCACACACACCAAAATCCTATACTTCCAGCGGCAGACGTCCGCAGGAACTGGAGGACAGAGACGTGTGGTGCGTCCGTTACTGTTCCCGTTGGAAAACAACATCACTGCGTCGCTAATGTTTTCAACGATGATGATATTATTTATCTCTATCATAAAGATACTGTATATTCAACCTGGAATGTAAATATCCTACTAAAGTAACTCATTTCACAAGTGAAAGTTTATTTAATTTTTTGTTAACCATATAACCATATAACAATTACAGCACGGAAACAGGCCATCTCGGCCCTACAAGTCCATGCCGAACAAATTTGTTGATGACTCTTTATTTTTACTATATTATTTAGCAAGCAAATCTTGTGCTCACTTAAACTAAATCTTTCTCAACCAATGGTACTCTGAACCAAAGCCACAGTCTTGGGAGAGATGTCAGTTTTACTGTTAAATCTTCAATGGAAAGATTAGGGAGGCTAAAGGCCTGTCCCACTTATGCGACTTTTCAGCAAACTGTCTGCGACCTTCAAGCTCAAGGGCACTTGCCTGAAAAACCACGAGCTGGATAGACCATCAGCAATGAACACACACACACACACACACACATCGCAAAGGCGGGGGGCCAGGGAAGGCGGGGGAGCGCTGTCTTACAGTGTACGGTAAGTCCTTTAAAAGAGTGAAAATTGAGGGGGAGGGAGAGAAGGGGAGAGAAGGGGAGAGAAGCAGGGAGAAGGAGGGAGAAGGAATAGAGGCACTTTTAAGAAGCCAGACAACTTTAAATAAGCTAGAGATACACAGCTGTCAAATTTAGCGGGCATTTAACATTACCGGTCGGTTTTCCTTGGTTCTGAAAAGTCGTGCTTATGCTTTTTCAAGTCAAGAGAGTTTATTGTCATGTGTCCCAGATAAGACCATGAAATTCTTGCTTGCTGCTGCACAACAAAATATTGTAGGCATAAATACAGATCAGATCAGTGTGTCCATATACCATAGAATATATACATATATATACACACACACACATAAATAAACAGATAAAGTGCAATAGGCTGTTATAGTTCCGAGTTTGTTTGAAGTTGTGTTTAATAGCCTGATGGCTGTGGGGAAGTAGCTGTTCCTGAACCTGGATGTTGCAGATTTCAGGCCCCTGTACCTTCTACCTGATGGTAGCGGAGAGATGAGTGTGTGGCCAGGATGGTGTGGGTCCTTGATGATGTTGGCAGCCTTTTTGAGGCAGCGCCTGCGATAGATCTCCTCGATGGTAGGGAGGTCAGAGTCGATGGTGGACTGGGCGGTGTTTTCAACTTTTTGCAGCCTTTTCCGCTCCGGGACGCTCAGGTTGCTGAACCAAACCACAATGCAACCGGTCAGCATGCTCTCTACTGTGCACCTGTAGAGGTTCGAGAGTCCTCCTTGACATTCTGATTCTCCGTAATCTTCTTAGGAAGTAGAGGCGCTGATGTGCTTTCTTTATGACTGCATCAGCACGCACAGGAATTTGAAGTTCATGACCAATTAAAATGCCCGGTCAGCAAAGGAGATTACCTACGGCTACCTCGACTACCTACAACGACATGGCGACCCCACTACCACTGCACTACGAGTTCAAAAGTATCAATTTTCTCCATGCCGACCAACTTTTACTTGCGGAAAATTTGTAAGCTTGTTGAAAATGTTTTCTCTACCAAACTGTAGTAGAGTAGTAACCATTATGCGGGCGGGAACTCCTCTCGACCATGAAGGAGACTTACCAGTGACCACCTATGACCATGTGTCGACCATGCTGCGAGCTTGTGGCGAGCGCAAACTCTCCTAAACTCGCAAATAAGGTCACCATAATGGGCAGGCCCTGAAGACTGTTTTCTTCAGGGAAGAATGAGGAGAAATGTGTTTGGGTAAGAAATAATGAGGGGTTTGGACAGAGAAGATAGTGGAAGTTTGATCCTTTTGATGGAGAGATTGAGGATTAGAGATCACAGGTAAAATAATAAAGGGAACAGGATTAAGAGTGACATGAAAACAAGGTGTTTTACACAACATGTGGTTGGACACTAGGATGTGCTCCATGTAGATATAATGAAGGCAGGTTTTATTGTGGCCTTCAAGAGAAATGTGTAACTAAATGAAGAGGTGACGAGGAAAGTTGTCAAGATTGCAGAGAATAGAGCCAAGGGGCCACAAGGCCACAAAGCTGTACTGTAATATTTCTGTGATTTCATGATTCCTGAGAGTTAAAATTCGTCCAGTTTCATAAGATGCCATCAAAGTAAAATTCAAATCCCAAACATTTGGTAGAGGTGCAACCAACGTAAATAATTATGAAGCATTGGAATCTTTCCGTGGACGATATTCTATTGACCACTTCATGTTTATATTATCCAGAAGGGCACTTACAACAAGAGGCCTGGATGAAAGAGTTTCAACGAACAGTAGGATTCTTTCTACTAAAGGCATCTCAAAATTATGATATTTGTGTCAGGATGGGGCTTTTCCCCCGATGTAAGCACCACTTTTTATTCCATGTCATTGGATCGTGAATGATTGGATCATTGTCTTTCTGCTGACAGGAGAGCATGCAACAAAAGCTTTCCACTGTACCTCGGTACACATGGCAATAAACTAAACTAAACTGAACTGAACTGATGAAACACTGATGCTTTGTTAAGATGCTACCTACCTGCAAAACAAGAAGAGAGGAAGTGATTGTTGGCAAATAGTCACAATACTCACAGCTTGAAACAATAGGCATTGTATTTTATCAGTCTAGCCACTGATTCATTTTCATTCTCATTCTCTGTAGATACTGTATCTCTGTCTCTCTCCTTTGATACTGTATTGCTCTCTCTCTTTCTATCCCTCTCTCCGCTAGTCTTATTCCGTCTCACCCTTCTTTCTTTCTCCCACCTCGCTCACTTTTTCTCTCTTGAGATCTTTGAAGATTCTTTGAGATTAATGTATTTCTCTCCATGTATGCTGGCTGATCTGCTGAGCACGCTCTGGTATTTCCTGTTTGATCTTAGATTTTCCGTATCACGTAGGTATGGTTGAGATGAATAGTTGTGCCATAGAAAGTATATTTTTGAGTTGCATCACAGTTTGGTTTGGGAACAGCTCTGCCCAAGACCACAAGAATTTGCAGAGATATGTCGATGTAGCCCAGTCCATCACACAGACAAGACTTAGTGTTTAAGAAGGAACTGCAGATGCTGGAGAATCGAAGGTTACACAAAAAAGCTGGAGAATTTTGAGAAGAAGGGTTTCGGCCCGAAACGTTGCCTATTTCCTTCGCTCCATAGATGCTGCTGCACCCGCTGAGTTTCTCCAGCTTTTTTGTGTAACACAGACAAGACTTCCCACCTATATACAGAGTACTCCACTGACAATTCACACTGCCTCAGAAAGCAGCCAACATAATCAAAGATGTGCCTCAAACGGTCATACCTTATTCTCCCTGCTCCCATCCGGCAAAAGGTACAGATGCTTGCAAGCATGCACTACCAGATTCTTCCCCCGTTATCAGGCTTCTGAGTGGCCCTACTGTCTGATTTAGCATGACCCCATTGTGGACATTGGACTTTGTCTATGAAGCTGATGGGCTACAATGCTGAGAACTATATTCTGCATCTTTCCCTTTGTGCTTTATCTATTGTATGTGAATTTGACTTGATTTTATTTATACACAGTAACTCCAATCTGTTTGGAAGCATGCAAAACAAAACTTTTCACCATTCTTCGGTGCCTATGACAATAATTACATGACAATAATAAAGGTGAAGGAATAGATGGACTAAGAGGGTTAGATGAGGAAGTATTTGCATCAACGCCATTATAGACCAATTCAGCAGAACAACCTTATTCTGGGATCAGATCAGCAAAGCCAGTGTGGACCGAATGCAAGGGTTTCCTGACAGTTTTAGGCTCCAAATTATGGCCCAATTTGTTGTCTTTATAACTTTTATGAAGTTTCTGAGCTTGGGAAAGACACGGACTATAATCAGAGGAAGGCACAGAAACATCAACATTATGTATATGACTGTTAAGATCATAAAGTAAATCTAATTAAGAGAATCTGATAATATGTGTCCACCTGCCATTCCACATTGTGACCCTGTTGAGCTACAGGTACATCCAAGTTACTGCTAAAACAAGAAATAGCAGATGCTGGTTTACAAAAATGACACAAGTGCTGGAATAACTCAGCGGGTCATGCAGCATCTTTGGAGAACATGGATAGGTGACGTTTTGGGTCAGGATCCTTGGGTCCCGACTCTGAAACATCAACTATCCAAGTGCTCCAGAAATGCTGCCCTACCCGCTGAGTTACTCCAGCACATTGTGTTCACCTTACTGTTCTTTTCCCTCTCAGGGTTAATTCAAGTTCTACTTCTTGGCATCTGTGGTAATTGCATCAACCACTGCTCATGATAGTGAGTCCTGCGCCTTCTCCTTGAAGACATTTATTTTATTGGATTAATCTGTAGTTGTCTTAAATGAGTCTTGGTTTCAACAGAAGAGTCAAGAGTATTTTATTGTCATATGTCCCGAATGGAACAATTAAATTTGTACTTGCTGCAGCACAACAGAATATGTGAATATGTAAACATAGTAGTACATAAATATCCCTGGTGGTGTAAATAAGTTGTCATTGTTCATACACCCACTTCCAAAATCATTAGGATCGACAAGAGCTCATCTCTCAGCCTTCTTATAGCAAAACAATCCGATTAAAAATGATTATACTGTATGGCACCACTTCTTATGAATGTCGCTCAATGAAAGGTTAATACTTATAGATGTATCAAGCCATATGGAAAAGAGCCACCAGATGGCGATCCATACCCATGTGTGGTAGCACTGCCTTCCTTACACTGGGTTTTATATATCAATAGAATCACTTGATTAACTAAAGAGGGAACAATAGCACACTCATTTGTTTCCTGTGCAAAACTTCAGAAATTTTGGAAGGACATTTTTGAAAGCTTTTCAAAAATATATAAATTAAGACTGGACCCAAATACAGAATTGATTATTTTCGGAGCAAGGGAAGCCTGTTCTGAACTAACTATATTTCAAAGATGTTTCCTAAACTATGGTTTGATAACGGCAAAAAAACATACTTCTTAAATTCTGGAAAAACACTCCTATCCCAACGTTTAAAATTTGGATCACAAATATGTCGGAAATATTACATCTCGAGGAAATGAGACTCGTTCTAGCAGGAAAGCAAGAACAATTCTTAAGAATATGGTCACCTTTCATTGATTTGTTACAAGTGTAATATGGTGCAGCACAACCCTGGAACGTTATTGTTTTAGAACTAGGTGATGGGTGCGAATCATTATGAATTAAGCACATTCCCTTTCTTTTTTGTTTAGCTCTACCTTCTTTGGATTCTTTACTTATTTCCTTTCCCTTCTTAAGGCCCTCTTCTCTTTGGGGCCTTTTTTTCTTTTCTTTTTTCTTTTTTTTCACATTTTCAAGCACACAGTCTACTTAACTATCATCATTCATTTAATGCCAACTACTGTGGATTACACTTCACTACTATCCTCATTCTTCTCTTCTTTCTCTTTTCTCTTTTTCTATTATAGGTTAAAGTTTAAAAAATAAGTTGTACACAAAATGTATTATGTTGCATATCATGATTAAGATGTATAGACATTGCTTCTAATTTTTTAAAAAAGAAACACCACTTGATTAGCAAATTACTTCCCTGCCTATTTAAAAAAAATTGCAGCAAAACGCAAATAATCGACTACTTCACTAATCGAAAATAACAATGGTTCAGCATCTGATGGTACGGTGGCGCAGTGGCAAATTTGCGGCCTTACAGCACCAGATACCCGGGTTTGATGCCTTGCCCTCTTGTTGCTAAAACCTGAAGCCACAGACCCACTATCTTCAGGAGCAGCTACCTTCCGACAGTTATCAGTTCTTGAACCAACCTGCACAACCCTAATCCTACCACAGCAGCAGAACACTGCAGAGCACCTCTTCCATTACCTTGGACATTCTCTTATTACAGTGCGTCATTTGAAAAAAAAGTTTGAAGTATGTATGTATATTAATAAAAATAACATCCAATAGTCTGAAAAGGTTGTCCATATGGTACCACCAAATTCCCAAATTGCAGGATTATCGTAGTTTTACTGTAATGAAAGTTCAAGCTTGTATTCGGAAATGCTATTTTGCTGAATTGAAAGACAATAGGTTGCAGTCCCTATGCAGTGCCTATGTGACTGGGCAGCTCATATTGGACTGGATGTGATCATCACACGAGGTCTCCTCTTTTAGGATGCCCACTATCTCACCTACAGGCACGGCTCATGGCTCCCTACAACTCATCAGCCTTTTAAAACAGTTTCCCAATTTACTCATGCCCCAATTTTTCTCTGTTTAGATTTAAGATTTAACTAAACCATGTTCAATATTTGTTTAGATTTTCTTCCCTAAAGCTCCCTGAAAAGCAAGATTACCAATTTACCCTTTCTTAATGTACATTAGATCAAAAATGCCTGTTCCCTCATTGGGTCCTCAACTTACTGATATTCTACACTGTTAATTCTCCACAATCTTTCTGCCATTGTGGTTTGCCTACTTTATATATTTATTTAACTCTTCCATGATTAACGTATTATACTTATCAATGTGCCATTCATTTACCTAATTAGTGCAAGTGCCCAACTGTTTGGGGACCAATAGACAACTCTCACCAACATTTCATGGTTTTTGCTATTTCTCAGCTCCACCCAACTATTCTACTTTATGAATCACCCAAGACTACTTTATGAATTAGTAAGTTATGACCATTTCTCTCCACTACTTATATCCCATTATTTATTATGAAACAACAGCAACAGCAAACACTGTCATCAACCACAAATTATACCATGAAGCCTGTAAAGCTACATGCATGAATTCTGATTGAAGAATTGGGTGGGTCCTGTCTAAGATGTACGGAGCTAAGTTTGTATCTCAGGAAGTAAGATGTGTAAGAAAGAACTGCAGATGCTGGTTTAAATCGAAGGTAGACACAAAATTCTGTAGTAACTCAGCGGGTGAGGCAGCATCTCTGGAGAGAAGGAATGGGCGATGTTTCATTTCGAATCGAGACTCTCTTCAGACTGATGTCAGGGGAATCTGTCCAGAGATGCTGCCTCACCCGCTGAGTTACTCCAGCCATTTGTCAAGTCAAGTCAAGTCAAGTTTATTTGTCACATACACATACGAGATGTGCAGTGAAATGAAAGTGGCAATGCTCGCGGACTTTTGTGCAAAAGACAAACAACCAAACAAACTATAAACACAATCATTACACACATATTCTTTTACATAATAAATAATGGAAAGAAAAACGAATGGCCTCTGGGAAGAAACTCCTTCTCAACCTCTCCGTTCTCACCGCATGGCAACGGAGGCGTTTGCCTGACCGTAACAGCTGGAACAGTCCGTTGCAGGGGTGGAAGGGGTCTACCTTCAGGAAATAAGATGTTGGCAGAGCAGTGGATGACAAGAAATATTTCAGCTTTTGGGACACTTCCATTCTTGAGAATATGTTGGCGACACAATGAGTTACCATATCTATCAATTACAGGGATGAAGCCATTTTGTCTGTGGTGTCTGTATTGAGGGGAGGAAGAAAAGTTAAGTCAGCATTGAGTTCTCAGCATGCTTGATGCAACTCATTCCTAATGATGAATCGATTAATTGCTGAGGTATCTACATCCCGCAAATTAAACTGAATTCTGTCTAACAACCAACCCTGTCTTGACAGAAGCTCCAGTAACATATGTTGTACTGATACAAAGACAAGTAAAATTATATTGTTTCAGGAGAAAACTTCTCCTGTACCCAATATTTTTATAAATAATTTCTAATTGATTAATTTACTATTTGTTATCTTTTCTGTTAAGTACCTTTAAAGATCTTTGAAGTTTATAGACACTGTGAATCATCAGTGCTCACATTCCAAATCACATTGGACCAGATTTTGTGGTCTGTTGTGTGAGAGTGGTGCTAAGATTTACACACTGGGATTTTGTAAATAATAATAATAATAATAATAATAATAAACTTTGTTTCAGACTCAAGGTCCAGACAAGGGGCAACATTACATAAAAAATGCATTGCATATTAAAAAATATAAAGTACATATAAAATCTTAGTATATCACTTATAAAAGCATCATAAATTATATATTAAAAAAAACACAATACATGAATTAAAATCCAGAATAAAAGAATGATCAATGTCCTACAACGACACAACGATACCAGTGTCTCCACAACTGGGATTTGTAGCGTGTAGTGCTAAACCTTATGTTTGACAAGGCCACAATAATTAAATTTATCCTGCAAATGAATTTATACATATGATTTCTTAGGATAGCTTCTAAAGTACTGACTCCTGCAGCCACAAACATGTTACTAGCACTACACCATCTAAGTTTCCTTAGCAGTGTTCTCATGGCATCATTATTTGACACCTTTAGTCTCTGCATACTTGTCTTTCCATAGTTCGACCACAGGTGCGCAGTGTAGAGTGGTGTGCAGTATGCTCTAAATAGCGACATCTTCACCACATCTGCACACGCACCAAATTTACACAAGAGGATATTTGCCTGTACATACAGCATGCGTCGTTGCCTATAAATATCCTCATCATCTGTCATTTGTTCTTTAATAATATGCCCTAGATATTTTACCTTATTACAGACACTAAGATTATTGTCATACAATTTAAAATCAGGAAATTTTAGACATTTATCCTCTTTGATTCTACAGATCATAACAGCAGTCTTACTAGCATTATATTTAATATCATGTTCTACACCATACACAGAACGTATAGTAAGTAGCTGCTGGAGACCAGCGCTAGATGGACTAAAGACCACAAGATCATCTGCATACATAATATGGTTCACTAAAATATTACCAATCATGCACCCAGTATTACAGGCTTTCAATTGTTTGGACAGATCATCAATATAAAGATTAAAAAGGACTGGGGACAAAATTCCCCCTTGTCTAACACCATTGCTAACCCCAAAATGGGGCAGAGACCCTATTGCCCCATTTTATTTGCATAGTCTGGTGGGCATACCAGTCGGCCAGAATTCTCACAATGTATTTAGACACCCCTCTTTGACTCATTTTAACAAACAGCTTTCTGTGATTAACACGGTCAAAGGCTTTGGAAGCATCAATAAAGCCTTTAGAGTTTTTGCCTCTATATTTGTTTACAATCTCCTTTAGGGCATATATGTATGTCAGTGCCATGTTTAGCTTTAAAACCAAACTGGTTATCTGTGGAGTTAACAAACTCATTTATTCTATCCAGCAGAACTCTTTCTAAAACCTTTTGACAATATGCTGGCTAAAGCTATGGGCCTGTAATTATTTAGGCTACCTACTTTACCAGCTTTGTCCTTAATGACCTGCACGAACAGAACAGACAACATTGAGTCTGGTAACAAGCCATGAATCATAATGCCAGTAAAACAAATAGCAAGAACTTGCTGTCATTAGGAAGCCATTTTACCACAGGAAACACTACAGATTACCTAGAAATTGCATGAATGCAGCATGAAATGGGCATTGTCCATAACCCCAACAGTGAGCAAACTACATCTGACCCAGTTAATTCATTGGTGAATGATTCTCAGAAAGTTATATAAAAAGAGGGGAAAGAACTCAATTCAGAAAAAGTGATGAGACAAAAATAATCAACGCAAAAGTTGATATTTTAAAAGAGGAACCCAGTAATAATAAACATGTTAAGCTACGAGTTTCCATATGCGCAAAATTACAAAAAATGTTGGAGATGTAACCATAACTGTTAAGAATAATGTCTACACTGGAAAAGATATGTTCATTCTAATGAGTTTAATACCCAACCAGGGCTCGAAATTAGCGGTTGCCCGGGTGCCACTGACCACTCAAAGTGCCGCAGGGCAACCTAAACGGCGAGTCATTTTGCCCGGCTTGGCAACTTGGTTTATACCGAAGATAGACACAAAAAAACTGGAGTAACTCCGGAGGGCCTGCAGCGTAACGTTTTGTGTCGGCGACGGTTGTGGGAAAGATGCTAAATGTGGCGTGACGGAGGATCGGAGCGAATGACGGGCCCCGCACAGCAGCAACGGCTCCATCTCCTCCTCCTCCTCCTGCATCCCGCCTGCTCTGTTAGCGGCCGCTGCTGCCACTCCACTTTCAAAACAAACCCTTGGAAGAGGGAGGTGTCGGTAGGAGGCGGAAGTAGGGGGGGGGGGGGGGGGGCTGAGGATAGAGCGCGGTGATTGGAGGAAGGAGACGTGCCAAAACACTCTCGACAGACCTGAACCATAGCCAGGATCGATCCTGGTCTGCAGCACTGCAATCGCTGCCGAACCGCCACTGGGCCATCTCCCCCCACGCCTGAGGGTGGCCAGAGGCGTCGGGAGTCAGACGGGAGCGGTGCCCCTAGGCCCACAGCCAGCGCAGTGAAGCAGCGCTAACCCCAGCTCAGCTCTGCCTGTCCCGCCAGGTTAACCAACAGCCCTGTCTGGATTGATACAGGGCTGTAGGCGAGACAGGCAGTTGAGCTGCATTTAGCGCTGAATTGAGATGAATTTACCATTCACGGGGCCTCCGAATCCTCGCGGGCATGTGTGAGTATGCGCTTGCGCGTACGGCCACCAAGATATTCTGTCCCTCGGTCCCCTCTATATTTAGATACCGATTTCCGTGCCTGACAGGGACGCCCAAGGCAGCAATGAGCCGAGGAGCGCTGGCCTTCCTTCCCACCTCCTCTGCCCCTTCCTCTATCTCTCTCTCTTGTACGCCCCCCTCCACTCCCCTTATCCTGAGTCACCTCCTCTCCATCCCGAACTCATCCCCATTTCTGCCTCTATTCAGTCCTCACTGACATCCCCTGTGGTCCCCCCCCCCCCCCCCCCCCCCCCCCCCCCCCCCCCCCCATCTATTCATCCGCACTGATCTCCCTATCCACCTCGCATTAATTCTCCTCCCCATCAATGCTACACTGGTCCCCCAATTCATCCTGTGCTGACCCCCCTTCCCATCCATCCTGCACTGCTCCTCCCCTTCATCCAGCACTGCTCCCCGCATCCATCCTGCACAGACTCCCCCCCCCCCTTCAACCCACTGTCTCATCCCCCGCGCTCTCCCCTCACAATTTTGCCTACTCCAACCATGACACACACTAATACCCTGCCGCCTGCCAATCCGCAATTCCATCCAAGCCATCCGCACCGATTATCCTCCTCACTGATTCCACCACCCCCCCCCCCCACCCTCCCGATATTACTGGAAATGTCTTCCTGCACTGAGGAGTAGGCCATTCGGCCCCTCTGCACCCCCACCTGATCTCCCGACATATTTGACACTGGAATATAAAATACCCCCCACAAATTGTTTGCATCGAATTGGAAACAGGAAAGAAATTAGGTGCCAAAAGCTAGGAAGTAGGCCATTATCACTAACGGCACCTTCGAGCCTGCACCGCCATTCAATATGATCATGGCTGATCATCCAACTCAGTATCCCGTACCTGCCTTCTCTCCATACCCTCTGATCCCCTTGGCCACAAGGGCCACATCTAACTCCCTCTTAAATATAGCCAATGAACTGGCCTCAACTACCCTCTATGGCAAAGGGTTCCAGAGATTCACCACTCTCTGTGTGAAAAAAGTTCTTCTCATCTCGGTTTTAAAGGATTTCCCCCTGTTCCTTAAGCTGTGACCCCTTGTCCTGGACTTCCCCAACATAGGGAACAATCTTCCTGCATCTAGCCTGTCCAACCCCTTAAGAATTTTGTAAGTTTCTATAAGATCCCCCTCTCAATCTCCTAAATTCTAGAGAGTATAAACCAAGTCTATCCAGTCTTTCTTCATAAGACAGTCGTGACATCCCAGGAATCAGTCTGGTGAACCTTCTCTGCTAAACCTTCAGAGCTAAAATCGACTATATTTGATACCGTAATGCAATCAAATATGTTTTAATTTCCAATGTTATTATTTGTTTAATCCACAAAGATTTGTTTATTCCACAAAAAATTGTGAACACGTGAAACATTGTCACTGCTACCGTTGACACGTTATTACAGAATTCATTTTAATGGCAAATCAATGCTCTTAATATGGAGTATCAGTACTGTAGTTATTTACAGAGCAACATTCACAACTATATGTTGGATTTATCCAGGTTTTACTTCTACAGTCAGTCATATACATCACAAATTTGGTCAGGAGTTATTTCAGTTGAAATTTTAACGTTAATTCTGAAGTGGGAATGATGGAAAAAGCATTTATCAACAATTTTTTTTTAAATGGTTGCTTACAAACTGGGTATCTTCATTGCTGTTCACAACACACACATTTAATCTGAATGTCCGGTAATGCGGCGTCTTGACACGTTTAAATATATTACCAAAAGAATATTTGTTGCATTTATGTCCGTTGGCCATCTCTTGTTAGTTAGTGTAATGTTTAACCTGTCAGACGTATATAGTTACACATGAAATGCCAGAGCATAAGGATTTCTAATGTGGCATAATTGTTTACACTGGGAGGTCAAGTTAGATTCTTTCATTATAGGCCAGTCAGCCCAACATAGTTGATGGGATATGTTATGGAAATATTTCTGAAGAACAGGATTTATGAATTTGAACAGTTTGGACTAATCAGGAAAATTGAATGCTGATCAAATTGATTGTTTTGGAACAGCTTGTGAGATTATTAGAACATAAATAAATATGACAGGAACAGGCCATTCATCCCCTCAAGTCTGCCCTATAATTCAATATAATCATGGTTGATTTGCGTCAGGCCTCATCTTCTCTTGTGCCAGTCTCCCATAGTTCACATTTCCCTGATCTTAAAAGAATGATCTAGTTTTTCTTGAATTAGACCAACGTTCTAACCTCTGGGAAAGAGAGATTTACCATCTTCTAGCACAATAAATTCCTACTACCTCTTATTTAAATAATTATATTCCCTTATTTGAGATTCTCTCACCAGTGGATAGATCTTGACATTACTGTCATGCTCTTATGTGTTATGTGTTTTAGTAATATCACCCATCATTCTTCCAAACTTCAAAGAATAAAAACCTAATTGGTACAAATAAAAACTGCGCATGCAGGAAATCCAAAACAAAAGTAGATATTGGTGGAAATACTCAGCAAGCCAGGCAGCATCTGAAGAGAGAGAAACAGAGGCACCATTTTGGATCAAGGACCCTTCATCGGAATTGGAGAAACGAGAAGGCAAGCAAGCAAGTTGAAATGAGCGCAAAGGTGAAGAGAATAGAGGTAATGCCTGTGACTAAGATTAAAGTTACCAAGTTAACAATTAATTTAAAGACTGACAGTTGTCAATAGAGAAGAAAAATGAAACCAATTGAAACAGGAAGGTATAACCACATCCGTGGAGCAAAAGAGAGAAAAAAAGGGGCTTACCCGAAACATCTAAATTTGATATTAAGTTCGAGTACTCAAATCAAAAATGAGGTGCTGTACCTTAAGCCTAACTGGGCATTGTTTGGGCAATGCAGATGTCTGAAGACACATTAGGCAGGGTGAGAGTGGAACAGTTAGTTAGTGATTGGAAAGTGGAGCTTCAGGCTGGCCCCACTGTCTGAACAGAACCCGAGTGTATAGACTTAAAATGTGTGAGGGAAGATTTAAAGGAGATCTGAGGAGCAAACAATTCACACAGATAGTTCTGGTTTTATGGAATAAGCTGTCAGAAGAGGTAGTAGAAGCAAGTAGTTACAATCTATCTATACTATTACTAAAACTCTCATCTTGACTACTTCTGGTTTGTGTTTTTTTTAATTTGCACAAAAACGGTAACTTATATCGCTAGGATCTTTTCGCCACCTTACTCGCCGTTCTTCTCCGCTCCAAGCCACTAAGTTTTGTTCAGGTCAGTGAAATAATAGAAAAGTTATGAAGGTTTAAACAATTGCGAGATCAGCAGATTGGTCTTCTCGCCTGTCAGTCACTATGAAGGTAACACCCCTTCCGGCACCCGCAGAGAATAAAGCCCCGGAGGCGAGGCTGAGTCCGTAAGCAACGAGCGGGCAGAGAGCCTCTGAGTGAAGTTGGAACGGGACCGGGAGCAGATGCATGAGGCCGAAAGCTGAAGATGTGGGGTGAGCAGAGTGCGAGTGCCTCCTCCCCTCCCACACATGAAGAGGAAATGGAGGGGAGTGCTGGGGAAGAGTGGAAATGAGCCGCACCTGCTCAGTTAGGGGCTATGGGTGAGTTGTGGAATATTGTTTTGGGGGAACAGGTGAGTGGTGGAATATTGCATTGGGGAATGGGTTGCGTTGGGGGGACCAGGCCTCCCGTGTGACTGGGACCCAATGGGTCCCACTTAGTCTAGTTATGTTTAAAAAGCAATTGGACAGGCATATGAATAGGATAGGTGTAGAGGAAAATGGGTCAAATGCAGGCTAATGGTATTATCTTAGGTAGGTATCTTGGTTGGCATGGACAATGTAGGCTGGAAGGCCTGTATCTGTTCTGTATCCTATTAAATACTTATGCTTCAAGACCAGCCCACCTTAGATATGGTATCAATGAGAATTAACACCATTGTATATTGTATCTATTTAATCCTGCTGAACTGAGTCTATTTCCTGTCATTACGTTAATGATATACAGCAAGGGTATGACAGCCAAAAAGGCAAATTGCATTTCTTTTATTCATGCACAATGCTGTAATGGAAAATAAAAATCCTTTCATTTCCCTTAACTGTTCTTGTTTGATCATTAAATCTCTTCCTGCCCTGCATGGCAGCATGTGGGAAGGGTGGAGGCTGCAATGTTAATCTCTTGCATCTCCCTCCAAAAACGTCACATCCACCTTCGCGTGGGACTTTCTGTCCACAGACATTAGAGGCTGTTCTCAGATTTCTTTCAAGCATTTCTGAACCAGTGAATCTTTTGAACCAGTGAACTCTCCCCCCCCCCCCTGCAGCACCCACAATAACTGTTCCTTCCCAATCCAATCTCGTCCAACTCCTTAGGATGCAACATTTTGGACTCAGTGCCAACTCAGAACTTCCCATCGATGGATTTACAATAGACAATAGACAATAGTTACAGGAGTAGGCCATTTGCCCCTTCAAGCCAGCACTGCCATTCAATGTGATCATGGCTGATCATCCACAATCAGTTCTCCGTTCCTGCCTTCTCCCCATATCCCCCGACTCCGCTATCTTTTAGAGCCCTATCTAGTGCTCTCTTGAAAGTATCCAGAGAACCGGCCTCCATCGCCCTCTGAGGTAGAGAATTCCACAGACTCCCAACTCGCTGTGTGAATTAGAGTTTCTTCATCTCCGTTCTAAATGGCTTACCCCTTATTGTTAAACTGTGGCCCCCGGTTCTGGACTCTCCCAACATCGGGAACATGTTTCCTGCCTCTAGCGTGTCCAAACCCTTAATAATCTTATATGTTTCAATAAGATCCCCTCTCATCTTTCTAAATTCCAGAGTATATAAGCCCAGCTGCTCCATTCTCTCAGCATATGACAGTCCCGCCATCCCGGGAATTGACCTTGTGAACCTACGCTGCACTCCCTCAATAGCAAGAATGGTCTTCCTCAAATTTGGAGACCAAAACTGCACACAATACTCCAGGTGTGGTCTCACTAGGGCCCTGTACAACTGCAGAAGGATCTCTTTGCTTCTATACTCAACTCCTCTTGTGATGAAGTCCATAACGTTTTATTATTAATGTTTAATGTTTTATGTGTCATTCCTAACAGTCACTCTATGTCATATTGTCACTTGCGGGTGGAGCACCAAGGCAAATTCCCTGTATGTGAATACTTGGCCTATAAACGTATTCATTCATTCATCCATTCATTCATTCATTCATTCATTCATTCATTCATCCATTCATTCATCATCATTCATTCATTCAATCATTCATTCATTCATTCAACATGCCATTCACTTTCTTCACTGCCTGCTGTACCTGCATGCTTACATTCAGCCACTTCAACCCCCACAACATTCCCTCCAGCCCCTCACATCACCAGAAGTGGAATCTTGTACTCCGATCACATTCCCACCACAAATGTTGTGCTGCCTGGAATCTCGGAGCACTAAGATCTAAGTATCTCCTCCACCCTGGCCACCCGGCCTCGGAGCCCTATAGAGGAGGATTGGGAGGCAGACTGGGGATCGCTAACTGGATTGAACTCAATAACGTAATAACTCCAGCATGGATGGAGATCATAAACCAATTGGCTCCATACCAACTCTGTCATCAGAGCAATCCAACCACAATCCTTTACTTTTCCCATAGCTCTACGAATTCTTATCTTTCAAATATTTAGCCAGTTCCCTTTGAACACTATAATTGAATCTGCCTATATTACAATGCAGCCTAGATGCTGAACTCTCACTGTGTAGAAAGGCTATACCCAATATCAGCCACATTTATTTTGCTGGTCATTTTGATGGTTAACGTAATCAGTACAAATTGGCAACAACACTTCCTCCTCGATAACCATCAGCACAGGTGCAACAAGGCTGTGTGCTCAGCTTCCTTCTCTACGTATTCTACACTCATGACTGTGTAGCCAGACACAGTTCCAACTCCATCTTTACGTTTGTGGACAACAACACCGTTGTTGGACAAATTACAGATAATGATGAGTTAGAGTATAGGAGGCAGATTGATCATCTGATTGAAAGGTGCCAGTACACTAAAAGTTGTTTTTAACTAGATCCACGGTTTGCATCGATGTATCCCTCTTGGGCTCACTCCTGTCTCTAGTCAACAGTCAACCTATTGGAGATCTTCCTTGCCTGAGGTCATTGGTTGCTGGCCTTGATTTCTCCTGTTATTTCTTTGCTTCCAGTTTTCTCCCCCTCTCTCTACTACAATCAGTCTGAAGGGTCCTGATCCAAAACACCACCTATCCATTTTCTCCAGAGATACTGCCTGGCCTGCTGACTTACTCCAGCATTTTCTGTTTATCTATGATATAACCAGCATCTGCAGTTTCTTTTTATTACATATACTGACTTGGAACTCCTTTACATTGTTGAGACAATTCATAGATTAGGTGATCATTTCGCTGAACACTTGTTCTCTGTCCACCAAGGCCTGCTGGATATCCTGGTTGCTAACTATTTTAAGTCCCCGACCCATTCCCATTCTGGCCTTTCAGTCCTTGGCCTCTTCCATTGCCAGAGTGAAGCTATGTGTAAACTGACGGAATTGCACCTCATATTCTCCTAAGGTTTGTTACAAAACAATGGCATGGACATTTATTTATCCCATTTCAAGTAATACCTCCCCTCTCTTGCACTATGTGCCCCTCTTTCACCCCATTGCACACCCATTTCTCCCACTCTATTTGGATTTGAGTATAGGAGCAGGGAGGTTCTACTGCAGTTGTACAGGGTCTTGGTGAGACCACACCTGGAGTATTGCGTACAGTTTTAGTCTCCTAATCTGAGGAAAGCCATTCTTGCCATAGAGGGAGTACAGAGAAGGTTCACCAGACTGATTCCTGGGATGTCAGGACTTTCATATGAAGAAAGACTGGATAGACTCGGTTTGTACTTGCTAGAATTTAGAAGATTGAGGGGGGA
This sequence comes from Leucoraja erinaceus, assembly GCF_028641065.1. Classification (NCBI taxonomy): domain Eukaryota; kingdom Metazoa; phylum Chordata; class Chondrichthyes; order Rajiformes; family Rajidae; genus Leucoraja; species Leucoraja erinaceus. The sequence goes on along the minus strand of NC_073380.1, from coordinate 90,241,413 downwards.
TCTTATAGAAACTTAAAAAATTCTTAAGGGGTTGGACAGGCTAGATGCAGGAAGATTGTTCCCGATGTTGGGGAAGTCCAGAACAAGGGGTCACAGTTTAAGGATAAAGGGGAAATCTTTTAGGACCGAGATGAGGAAAACTTTTTTCACACAGAGAGTGGTGAATCTCTGGAATTCTCACCCGCAGAAGGTAGTTGAGGCCAGATCATTGGCTATATTTAAGAGTGAGTTAGATGTGGCCCTTGTGGCTAAAGGGATCAGGGGGTATGGAGAGAAGGCAGGTACAGGATACTGAGTTGGATGATCAGCCATGATCATATTGAATGGCGGTGCAGGCTCGAAGGGCCGAATGGCCTACTCCTGCACCTTGTTTCTATGTTTCTATGTTTCTATCCCATTCTCAGGTCCCTCATTTCCCTTTTATTCTCTCTCTTTCCCCTTTACCCTTCCACCTATATCCCTCCTTCGGCTTTATATTTCACTCCTCTTTCCTTATCTGGCACCCTTTGTCTCTTTTTCACCTCTAGCATTTGTTGCTCCACCCATCTGCCTCCACCCATCTGCCAATCCCCCCCCCCCCCCCCCCCCCCGCATCCACCCATCCGTCGCCAGGCGTTGTCCTGTCTCCACCTCTCTTTTCCTGATTTCTCCCCCTTACTACAATCAAGCTGAAGATGGGTACCAATCCAAAACATTGCCCGTCCATTTCCTCCACAGATATTACCTGATCTGCTGAGTTCCTCCAAACAGTTGTTGTAAATCTTTTGTATACCCTGAAACTTGCAAGTGGTAAGTTTGGATGAGGGAAGAAAATGTTAGTGAGAGAATTCCAATTTATCAAATCTATCCTGCTGAAAGAATGTTTGTTAGTGATGAAATTATTATATTTGGGGTTGAGAAAGGCCAAAATTGGAGGAGTGCAAATTTCTCCAAAGGGATTTGAGGTTGGAGATATTATTATGACAGACACTGTGGGCGGCACAGTGGTAGAGTTGCTGACTTACCATGCCAGCGACCCCAGTTCAAACTTGACTATGGGTGCTGTCTGGAACAAATTTGGACGTCCTCTCTGTAACAGCATGGGTTTTCTCAGGGTGCTCTGCTTTCCTTCCACACTCCAAGAGAAGTAGAAGTTTAAAGGTTAATTGGATTTGGTAAATAAAATTGTAAATTATCTCTAGTGTGTAGGATAGTGCTAGTGTACGGGGTTGAACGCTTGTCAGAGCGAACTCGGTGAGCTAAAGGTCCTGTTTCCACATTGTATCTCTAAAGTCTAAAGTCTAAGGAATAACAGGGAGCAACCTGAAAACATGCTACAAAATTGTAAAGGTGGAAGGGGAAAGGGGAAAGAGAGAGAATAAAAGGGAAATGAGGGACCTGAGAATGGGATAGAGTGGGAGAATGTCCTTCTGACATTGCCACAAGGAGTGGTGTTATTGCTGCCACCAATATGTAGGACTCGTCTCTTCATGTCTCACCCATTCACAAACTGTACACTAGTGAGTTCCACAGCCTCATTTTTACAGCAATGTTGATCTTTCTAAATAACTGTTACTTTATCCCTTCATCAACTCTCCCCTCTCATCATTATTTTCCAGAGTATTGGTCCCTCTTTTTTTATATTCACTCTGTGCTGGTATCAATGCACTTTCCTCTGTGTCTAATCCTTATAAAGAGCCAGCTAGTCAAACCACATATCCATAAATTATGGTCTAAAACCATTACAAAAGCTCCTTAAATAACTCCACACTAATGAATAACTCAGATCCAGTGTACAACACTTGCCAATTTTTCTTCAAAAAAAGTCTGATGATTACAACTTCTCTTCAAGTATGTTATCAGCAAGGGGTTACTTCTGAAGTTCTGGTGATAGCAATCCTTTTTTCTATGACTTACATGGGGAGGCATCATTTTTCATTCAGTTCCAGTTCTAGGTAAACCAATGCAGAGGTAATAATGTTGGAGGAAAGGTCTTGAGATACTAAGCAGACACTTCCTTTCTTTTTATTTAGTCAGGGCACTGGGGACATATTTTTACACAATTTAAAATTTCTCCAGCAATTGTGCAAGTCTTCTGGGAAGGTGGAAGGGTTTAAAATACCAAGGCATTATAAGATAGGGGATGCTGGGAAGCCAATAAGGAACTGGTGTCCAGAATATGCTCATGAAGTCTGGGTCAGGAGAAGGTGAACTGCTTGGAAGGTTGTGAATTTTTGGAACACTAACCTCAGTAACTGTGATCCTCTATGTGCTGTGTCTTTGGTTGCATTATGGAGTTCAGTTTTTGTACTATTATGGTTACGTAGTATTATGATTATGAATTTATTATATTTTTTGATTACCACATATTATCTTGGTCTTATTGCATTTAAGGGCCCTGTTTAGCTGCAGAAAGTAAAACCTCCTTCTGCTGTCATGTTCTGACCCAGACTATCCCCTCTCACCTGCCAGGCTTTGCTCCACCCCACCTCATTTTTGCAGCTTTCTGTCCCATACTGCTATCAATCTGAAGAAGGATCCCATCCTGAAACATCACCTGTCCATTCCTCCACATGTGTGGCCTGGCCAACATTCCTCCAGCACTTAATGTTTTGATCAAGATTCCTGCATTTGCAGTTCCTTGTGTCTTCATTTTATTGTTCAACTGCACAATCTCAAAATATACTCTTCTCCACGCCAGGAGTTCCTTGAGGACCACTCTCACTGTTCCCCCTCTGTGATTCCTGCTGCTCTTCGACCATGTTCTGACCCAGACTATCCATCTATGACTTGCTAGACTTTGTCCCACCCCCACCTCCCCTTTCCAGTTTTCTCTTCCCAACTGTGATCAATCGTAAGGATCCTGCCCCAAAGGTCACCTATCTATTTCCTCCACATATATTGCCTGACTCGCTGAGTTCCTCCAGCACTTTGTGTTATGCGTAATAAATTAATTGTTCTATGGTCGGTACATATGACAATTAAACACTCTTATATTTAATATTTTTCATTATTTTATACAATTTTTTAACAAAACAGAACAAAACAAACAAAAAAAAAAAAAAAAAAAAAACTGAAAAAGGCAACAGGAAAAAAAAAAGAAAGAAAAAAAAAAAAATAATAATAAAAATAAAAAAAATAAAAATAATAAAAGAAAGCCGCCAGACATAACAGTATTGGTACAATCCACATGGTGCTACACAGTCATGCATTGCAAAAGCAGAAGTAAAGGTCACAGGACTACATCACTGCAGATAATATGAAATTATTGGACTTTGAGATGGTTGATAAATGGTCCCCAAACACTTAACAAGTTGTTTGGTACCTTGGAGTTGTAGAAGCGTATCCTTTCCATCTGTATGATTATTATCATTTCATTGAGCCATTTTTCGAAGTAGGGGGTTGTAGATGATTTCCAGTCTGTTAGGATCATTTTCTTGGCTGCCACCATACCAAGCATCAGTGCTTGTTGTTCTTCAGACGTGAAGTGCAAAGCCGTCTCTGAGCATCCAAAAAGTGCTAGTTCTGGATCAGGGAGAATATCTTTTCCATAGACTCCAGAAAACCACTTAAATATTTTAGACCAGTATCTTTGTATATGAGGACAGAGCCAGAAAATATGTGTTAAAGAACTATCTGCACTTTTGCATCTGTCACATAATGGAGAAATAGCAGGGTAGATTCGATGTAATTTGGTCTTTGAGTAATGGAGTCTGTGGATGACTTTAAACTGAATCAGTTTATACCTGACATTGATCGACCAAGTTTGGATTCTGGTCAGACCTTCATTCCAAATGTTGTCAGACACCTCGAAATTCAGCTCAGTAGACCAGGCTTCTTTCAGATGGGTAGTGGATACAGAGGTGGTGAATAGACTCACAAAGCAAGATATTAGATGTTTGGAGTCTGGAGGAAGCTGCAGGAGCTCATAGAGTGGGCAACTGTCAGGCATGATTTGAAAATTAAACACTCTTGACTCTTGCCTCACTATGTGTACACTGGCCAATGCTTAAAGTGTCCTAATAGATAACAAGAGGGTAGCGGGGCATTAGGCTGACAACTCATCATCTCCATTTTTAGGCATAAACTGGAAGTTAAAAGAAAGCCAGAGCCCAGGGGGAGAGGGAAGATAAATGATGTAGCAGATTATCTGGTGGCCAGCAGAAGGCTGTGATATGTTGATGGTCCAGCTGGAAACTTTCTCCCAGTGGAAATGTTTGTTGAATGGCTTTCAGTGAGCTCTCTATACTAGGATAAAGTGAACACAACTCCATCCCTCACCATTTCCACTTCTCATGAAAGGAATCACCACCTGCTTGGGGCAGTAGTGTTTAGTAGCAATTGGTGACCATTTAGAGTTTGCTTGAGGCAGTCCAAGAGTTAGGACATGTCTTGGGACAAGATTCACCTTCTGATCTAGTTGTTAAATGTGTTGTGTGGGAAATGAGTTGCAGGAACTAGGTTCAATGGGTATGCTTCACTGTAAACTGCCTTTGACAATTATTTAATTACATGTATATTATTTAATTCCAAGTGGTATTGGAAATCACCCCTTTTCACTTCTGTTAAATCAATTTGTTAAATGATTTATTTATTGTTCATTCATGGGATGTACATTGGCTTGACTGGATTCTTAATTTGACCTGCATTGGCATAGTGTTCGAGACCATTTCAAAGGCAACTAAGAGCTTAAATGCAGGATGGTGGGTAAGACAGAACCAGGTGAGTTCCACAGTTATCAATAATTCCAGATTTTTAAAATCACATGAAGTTAAGTTCCCAGCTGTGGTGGTGGAATTCGTTGATGTCTGCAAATTGACTGGATACTTGTTCAGTGTCGTTAATATTACTGATGATCTGCCGTGGACTAGCCACGTTGATGTGACGGCCAAGAAGGCACACCAATACCTCTGCTTCCTGAGAAGACAGAGAATTTTCAGTATGTCCCCAGTGACTCCGACAAACATCTCCAGATGCACCATACAAAGGATACGGACGGATTGCTTCGCAGCTTGGTTTGGGAACAGCCCTGCCCAAGACCACGAATAATTGCAGAGAGTGATATTTGTAGCCCAGTCCCAGGCAATACAGACACCGTCTCATTGATTCCATCAACACTGCACACTGCCTCAGAAAACCAGCCAACATAATTAATGACATCTCACCTCACTCATTCCTTCTTCTCCCTGCTCACATCCAGCAGAGGGTACAGAAGCTTGAAACACACAGCACCAACTCAGGAACATCTTCTTCCCCTCTGTTATTAGACTTCTGAATGGTCCTTCTATAAGCCAGAGTACTGTCTGTTTCACCTCTACCCTTTTGCAAATATTGGACTTTGTCTATGAAACTAATGTGCTACAATGCTGAAAACCTCAAGAAGGGGTACAAGGCTGAATGTGGAAATTACAGGCGCATCTTGCTCCTATCAACAACAGGCAAAGTCCTTGCTCGTATCCCCACAAACCAACTTCTACCATTGTCTGCGGAGGTACTCCCAGAATCACAATGTGGCTTCCCTGCATCCAGAGGTGCAGCAGACATGATATTCACAGCATGTCAACTCCAGGAAAAATGCCGTGAACAAAGGCGGCCTTTGTACATGGCCTTCATAGATCTGACAAAGGCTTTTGACACAGTAGACCGCCAGGCTCTTTGGAGCAAACTATCAAGGTACGGTTGTCCAAGGTACAAGTACATCAGGATATTGAGGCTTCTACATGATGACATGTCGGTCACAGTGCTCAGCAACTGCGGATCTGAGTCCAAGCCCTCACTGTGGAAACGGGGGTCAAACAGGGCTGCATCATCGCACCCACCCTGTTTGCCGTCTTCATTGCTGCCATACTTCACCTCATTGGTGAAGAGCTGCCACAGGGGATCCCAATCCTCTACAGAACTGACGGTGGTCTCTGCAACCTTAATAGGTTGAAGGCCAAGAGCAAAGTCAGTAACACCGCCATCATGGAGCTTCAGTACGCGGACGACTGCGCCATTGCAGCACACTCCACAGACGACCTCCAGGGCATCCTGAATGCCTTTGCCAAACCATACATAGCCACGGGCCTAGCCTTAAATATCAAGAAGACCCAGGTCCTACATCAACCTCCACCCAACCATCCGTCTACCCAGCCCACTATAAAAGTGGACGACACCACACTTGAAAACGTTGATCACTTCCCCTACCTTGGCAGCATTCTTTCCTCAAAAGCTGACATCAACTCTGAGGTCAACCATCGCCTGATTGTGCCAGTGGAGCTTATGTCAGCCTCAGGAAAAGGGTCTTTGAAGAGACCTAAAGACCCAAACAAAACTGCTGGTCTACAGAGCCGTTGTCCTCTCCACCCTGTTGTATGGAGCCGAGTCATGGACCACCTACAGCAGGCACCTGAGAGCCCTGGAACAATAACATCAAAGATCCTTACGAAAGATTCTGAAGATCAGCTGGGAGGACAAACGCACCAACATCAGCGTTTTGGAGGAAGCCAACATGACCAGCATCACCACCACAATAATGCAGCACCAACTCCGATGGACTGGTCATGTCATCTGCATGTTCACCACGTCTCCCTAAACAAATCCTGTACCCTCAACTGAAGGAAGGTCGGCCAGCCCCAGGCGGGCCAAAGAAACGCTTCAAGGACTACATCAAGAACAGTCTGAAAAAATTCCACATCACATCAAGTAACTGGGAGCACATTGCACTGGACAGGCATTCCTGGAGGAAATCCTTGCAGGAAGGAGCTACATTTCATGAAATGGAACTACGCCATGTCGCAGAGACAAAGCGGCAGCACCGTAAGGAAAGAGAGAAGGGGGCTCGATGACTACCAACCCCCATCAGTCTCCACTGCCCACATTGCACCAAGGTGTGTGGATCATGCATCGCTCTACAGACATCTGCAGACCCACAAGTAGACGACCCTATGGAGAGGAGAGGACAGTCATACTTGTTTCGAGTGACCGCCGATGATGATACTTGAATTTGACTTAATTGTATTTATGTGTAATATTATTTGATATGATTGGATAGCATGCAAAACAAAGCTGGATAGATGGAGAAATTGCTTCTTTCTTCTTAAACGTCCTTCTTCAAGAACCTTTCCAATCAATGCAAACCGTTCAGGCAATTGTGGCTACCAGCTATCATGGGCGATGTACTAAAACTGAATATCAGGACGAGTCTGAGTAAGCAACCTTTAGGAGCTAGCTTGTTAATTCAAGATTCAAGATTCAAGATAGATTTAATTGTCACGTGTGCCTGATGGCACAGTGAAATGATTTTCCATACAGCCATACAATAAAAATCAACAGGACACAACACACTATAGGGTTTGACATAAAACATCCCCACACAGCAGAATCAAAGTTCCCCACTGCGTGGGAAGGCACTAAAGTCAGTCTTCTTCCTCCACTATTCCCCGTGGTCAGGGCCTCCCCGTGCCCTCCGCAGTTGCCGCTACGGGCGGCCCGATGTTCAGGACCGCACGCCGGGGTTTTAATAGTCCGACGTCGGGGCTGCGGGACGTCCTCAGCGGCGTGGACACAGAGTCGGCCCCCTCCTACCGGAGTCGGCGGCTCCCAAAGTCCGCAGGTCGCGCCGGGTGGATACTGCCGCTGTAGACCCTCTGCAAGGCGCCCCAGGACTCCACGATGCCGTTCAGCGCTGCCCGCGTTGGAAGCTCTAAATCAATTGTTAAATCAATATAGCTAAGATCACAGTTGCATAACTGTTAGGTTTTCAATTGTGAAGCACCTGGTAAATGTCAAATTGGTGTTTAGAGTCACAGCTTGGAAACAAGCTATTCGGCCCAACATGTCCACACCGACCATCGATCACCAATACACTATGCCTGTATTATACACACTGGAAGCAATTTACAGAAGCCAATTAACCTATAAACTAGCACATCATTGGAATGTAGGAGGAAACCTGAACACCCGTAGAAAACCTGTGCGGTTACAGGGAGAACACAAGCACTCCAGTTCTTGCAGTATCATAAAGGAAAAGACGGAGAAGTACGGAATCTCTTCTCACCAAGCAACCACTTACACCCCAAATGGACTTGAAGCCATACACAAAGACACCCCCAAATCCATACAATAAACCCAACCAACTCTTTGACCACACATGCACACACTCTCACACATATAAACACAAGTGGGACCCATTGGGTCCCATGTTCACACTGGAGGGCTGGTCCCCCAATGCAATAGTCCACCTCTCCACCAATTCCATTGTTGCTGGCCAGTGGGGGGGGGGGGGGCTTTCTGGAGCGCTAGTATGGGTTTTGTGGGCTGAAGGGACTGGTTTCCAGAGGGCAAGTATGGACATTGTGGGCCGAATGGATTCTTGGGCTGGCAGCTCAGTCACTCAGGCCTGGTGGGCTGGCAGCTCAGTCACTCAGGGCTGGTGGGCTGACAGCTCAGAAACTGCCATAAATTCTGCCCAAAACAGGTGAGAGACTCGGAGAGTGAGAGAAGGGGGAGAGGGTGGAGAATCAATTTTGGCCATTTTTCATCTTTTCTCTGCAGATCACAGCAGTGAAGGAGGAAAGTCTATCCTGGCCTGGATCTCACGGGGAGCCAATGAAGGGAGGGAGAAAAATACTGGGGTGAGGTTTAATACTTGCACGGGGAATATCTACTGATGGGCCGAAGTCTGACGGTTTGAAGGGGCTCGTTCTAAAAACAATCTGTGTGGAATCTCAGTGAAAGGCACTTTTTCTGGACTTTTCCTGGCCTGGCACAGACCTTTTGGGCCAAAATGCTCCTCATGGGCTAATACGCGCATTTTGGGCAAAAGGGACGTTTCTCAGCTAATCGGGGCCTTGTGGGCCAATATTAGTGTTTTCAGCCAGGCCAAACAACTAATTTCATTTCCACTTCAATTTCAAGCACAGGGCAGGCCAAACAGCTCATTGCATTTTCATTTCATTCCCATTTCCATTGCAGTTTCAAGCACAGAGCAGGCCAAACAGCTCATTGCATTTTCAATTCATTTCCATTTCCATTGCAGTTTCAAGTACAGGGCAGGCCAAACATCTCATTGCATTTTCATTTCATTTCCATTTCCATTGCAGTTTCAAGCACAGGGCAGACCAAACAGCTCATTGCATTTTCTTTTCATTTCATTTCCATTGCAGTTTCAAGCACAGGGCGGGCCAAACAGCTCATTGCATTTTCATTTCATTTCCATTTCCATTGCAGTTTCAAGCACAGGGCGGGCCAAACAGCCCATTGCATTTTAATTTAATTTCCATTGCAGTTACAAGCACAGGGCAGGCCAAACAGTTCATTGCATTTTCATTTCATTGATCTGAAATTCACAGCCATGATCATATTGAATGGCGGTGCAGGCTCGAAGGGCCGAATGGCCTACTCCTGCACCTAATTTCTATGTTTCTATGTTTCTATTTCCATTTCCATTGTAGTTTCAAGCACAGGGCGGGCCAAACAGCTCATTGCATTTTCATTTCATTTCCATTTCCATTGCAGTTTCAAGCTCAGGGCGGGCCAAACAGCTCATTGCATTTTCAATTCATTTCCATTTCCATTGCAGTTCCAAGCACAGGCCAAACAGCTCATTGCATTTTCATTAAGGACTAACAAATAATTTATTGCAAGTACATTGCAGATTCACAGTTCAGTTGATTCGCAGCTTAGAATCACAGTCGTGGCCTCTCACTCGCGATCTTCCAGAGTGACTGACATGTCCAGGCATCCGGGGTTTTATAGTCCTGCTCCCCCCCCCCGCCCCCCCCCAGAAGGAGTGTTACCTTCATCATGGTGATTGACAGGTGAGAGGACCAATCAGCTGATCTCAAGCTTTTTTTACACACTCATAACTATTTTATTTTTCATCGATCAGGAAAATCCTCGGGGCTGCCTCAGCGGGGAGGACTGTGAGCAAGATGGCCAAAAATCATAGTGATACAGGGTAGCGTTTTTTCTAAAATCAATATACAGCGCAGACAGGAAGTGGTCAAGATGAGACTTTTAGTTATATAGATAACCAGTCACTTGAGCACACAACTTGTACTTCCATACACTATTAATGAACACGTATGCATTCACTACCGAAACACACACAAACCAGTCTCTTGTTTCAATTGCACACATTTGTAGTTAGTGATGAGGTGAATTGTTCCATCCAAGGTCAAGCACAAACATAATGGGAGGTTTGGCCGGGTTCTGTGAGTGTAATTCTATGTCTCTTGTTCTGTGCCAGGGAAATAAACCGATGAAGATAAACGACACTACCTTTGTCCATCTAATGAAAGACATGCCATCTGGTGACATGTTGTTATTCCTACATCATTATAACCTTGCTATCAGGTGGGGCACCAATTTACATTCAGAAATTTCTCACTGTGCCCAGGGTGAATCTGTTGAACCTAGAAACCTTGTCAATCTAGCGTTCTTTGGTCCTTAAGATCAAATGAACAGACTTTTTTTGTTTTGACACAGATATAAAGAAATACAGGAAGCCTTTGTTAGTCAAAGCATTTATTTTCATGAAGTTTAATTACAAACTGAGGAAGTCATTGCAATGGGTTAACCAGTACTGCAGAAATTATTTACAACCAAGGCTTCCTGTACTCAGATACATCTCCAACAATGCCAAATTAATGGTCTTTCTCAGCTGGAACTGCTTGGCAAAAATAAGTTGTTATTGTTAAAGCATTGAGTATCATTGCAATGCTTCCTTCTGGGCTCGTTGATCATTCAGGAAATACATTGATTTCAGATGCCTTATTAATCATAGTCATAGAGAGAGATATGGCACAGAAACAGGCCCTTCAACCCATTGAGTGCACACTGACCATCAACCACAATAAACACTAATCCTACATTAATCCATTTTTTTTTTATTCTTTACAGTCTCATAACGTTCTAAAACTCACTTCACATTGGATACATTTTATTGTGGTTAATTATCCTACCAACATGCCTGTCTTGGGATCTGGAAGGAAACCAGAACACCAGGAAGAATTCCATTCAGTCAAATGGAGAACATGCAAACTCGATAGAGACAGTACTCAAGGCTCATTAATTGATTGAAAAAATACAGCAGGGAAATAGGCCCTTTGGCCTCTAGAGCCCAAGCCGACCATTGATCACCCATTCACACTAGTTCCATGTTATCCGGAAGAAACCCACATGGTCACTGGGTGAATGTGGAAACTCCAAACATCAGCTCCCGAGGATAGAATCGAACCACGGTCTCTGATGCTGAGAGGCAGTGTCACTACCAGTTGTGCCATGTTGCCGTCCTAATCAGGACAGGATAGAACTTTGACGACATGAAGGGACTGCTGCTCATATTGGCCTTTAGGTGTGATGTTCTCCCTGATAGATAAAAGCGAAAATTTGGTTATGCCAAATATCCTATCATTTATTTAACTCACAAGCAATGAGTCATAGAGTCATACAGCATGGAAAAAGGCCCTTAGGCCCAAAAATGCCGATGCTGACCAAGTTACCCCAATTAGGGGTCTGAAGAAGGGTTTCGGCCCGAAACGTCACCTATTTCCTTCGCTCCATAGATGCTGCTGCATCCGCTGAGTTTCTCCAACATTTTTGTGTACCTTCGATCTTCCAGCATCTGCAGTTCCTTCTTGAATACCCAAATTAGTCCTACATGTTAGGCCCATATCCCACTATTTCCCTTTCTTATCCATGTACCTGTCCAAATGTCATTTAAATGTTGTTATAGTAACTTTCTCAACTACCTCCTCCGGCAGTTCATTCCATATACTAATAGCCCTGTCCCACGGTAAGAGTTCATTCCAAGAGCTCTCCCGAGTTTAAAAAATATCAAACTCGTGGTAAGCACGAAGAATGAACGTAGCGGGTACATCAGAGCTCGGGGACCTAACGGCAGGTACTCGGGAAGACTCACTAACGGCAGGTAAGCACGGGAAGACTCGTGAAGATTTTTCAACATGTTGAAAAATGTCCACGAGAGCCACGAGTACCGATGAGTGGCCATTACCGTAAATCACCGAGTTCGAATCAGGGTAAACTCGGGAGAGCTCTTGGAATGAATTCGTACAGTGGGATAGGGCTTTGACCATCCATTGTGGAAAAAAGTTGCCCCTCAGGTCCCTAGAAAATCTTTCCAGTCTCGCCTTACACCTATGTCCCCTTAGTGGCTTTAAAACACTTTAGACATCTTAAAAAGGACATAAAAGTCTGAAGAAGGGTTTCGGCCCGAAACATTGCCTAGTTCCTTCGCTCCATAGATGCTGCTGCACCCGCTGAGTTCCTCCAGCACTTTTGTCCACCAAAGGTTTTATTAATGTGAGTTTCTATCTTCTTTTAAAATTATAATTCTTGTTTGTAAATTCCTCTGTGGTCCTGTCTACTCTTTCAAACCTCTACCAGATTGACAATCTGCAAGTCTTCTTCATGTTTAACTTCAGTCCAATCAAGACCCTATGCTCCAGAATTTCTCTGCCTCCCTATCTTTGTCGTGTTTCTGGAGCATCCTCAACCCACTTCTTTACCCAAATGTTGCCTGTTGTTCAAAACTTCGCAATGTGGCTTGTTTAAATCGCTTTTGTGAAGTCTTTGGAGCAAGCTGCAATGGTACAGACACTACATTGATAGAAAATAAATAAATAGCCACAAAGACTGATAAAACTGATGAGGTGGGTTTAGAAAGTTAGCCAATTCTGTCAAATTACACTTGCTTCTGACTTCTGCCTGGCATTATTATGGAGAGGAATTAAACAGATAACATTAAACCATCTCGTCCCCTGTAATTTGGGCTGTAGCCTAGAAAGTATTCCTTGTGTGCTCTTGTGTATTCGATGTTACTCCTAAAGTTTGTTTTCCCATAATTTAACCGAAACAAAACAAATAGCAAAACAATAACAAAACGCATTTACGCCAAACCCATTTTATACCCTTCACATTTTCAAATCCCCCTGATTCTACCACCCAGCAATTCACGAGGGGTAATTTATGGCTGTCAGTTAACCTACCAACCTGCATGTCATTGGGATGTAGGAGGACACTGGAGTGCTGGGGAAAAACGTATGTCGTCACTTGCTAACTCCATGCAGACATCATCCACGGTCAGGATTGAACCAGAGTTGTGGAATTGCGAAGCTGTACAGTGTGCCGCTGTACTTGAACATGTGCTTGAGAAGTCATGACATCGTGCTGGAAGGCGGGATTGGTTTGGGTAGTTCTATTTCCAGCAACGTGGACATGATGGGCTAAATGGTCTCCTTCTGCTCTATGCTTCTGTTAAGCACAGAGGAAGGAAAGGAAAGTAGGGCAACCCCCTCAAGAATAATACAATCAAAGCATTTCTGAGAACTCGAGCAGGGGAAAGTTTTTGGGCCACAAGAAAATGCAGAAATCACCACTCTTCTTGGACCAACTCATTGCATGTCTTGCTATAGGTGTGTTTCATGTGGCTGTGGCACCACAGAGATAGCCATTGGATGATTACACTGTAAGTAACAAAAGCCAAACGTAACCATCAATTTGTAGCAATGTACAACTGTGGTCTTACAGAAATCTTAACATAGATGTAGCCACACATGCTTCAGGGAAGGAAAGCTGTTCGACCTACTCAATCTAGCCTTAGCAGTCCGCAACCCACAAAAACGTGGTTAATTCACAAATGTCCTCACAATAGGCTGAGCCAGCCACAAAATTATGTTAGAAACCACCTTGCACCTTCACGATAGGGCTGCAACAGTTGAAGAAAGGGTTTCACCATAACATTCTTAGTGGCAGTTAGGGATGTTCGCTGCTTGCGAATGTCACATCCTGTAGGTGAATAAAAAGTTAGCAAAACTTAACCAGAGGAGGAAATAAAATATATATGAACAGAGAAGGAATTGAAAGGGACTGAACATCAATCATCATTAAATGAAGACATAAGAAAATGCAGAAAGTGGAATTGTGAGCAAAAAAACGAAGTGCTAGAGGAACTCAATAGGTTTAGGCATTATCTGTGGAGGGAAATGAACAGACACATTTGTGGGTTAGGACTTTTCCACAGATTTAAGGATAAAAGGGAGATTGATGGCGTAAATGCTTTTTTCAAACCAGGATTATGCTAGTTGCATTCCTGTTACCATCAGCCCCGTGCTGACACACAAGCTGCTATCAACCACAGACATCACATGCTGCACACTGCAATGTTGGGGTGGCGTTATTTGCAGTTTATGTTCATCTCGTGACTTTGTAGGCCAAGTGCTTTGGGCAACCCTGCCGAATACTTCCTGTAGTGTTTCCAACCCTTTCTGCCCACAAGCCAGAGAATGTGGTTAACATGCCAGATGAGCTGTATTGCTAACAGAGGACAAGCAAGATGCTAGATGCTGGAATATCAACAGTACCACTTTCTTCATCTGTGGTGCTGATGTCTGGAAAGGATTTAAAGGGTTGAGCAGGATAGGAACTTAAGAACATTATAAATATAAGCAGAAGTAGGCCATTCGGTCTTCTGTACCTGCTGCACCATTCAAGATGTTCACCTCAAGAGCCACTTTTCTGCGCTAACCTCATATCCCTTAATAACCATTGAATTCTGTATTGAATATACTTCTGCCTTTCTTCACTGTTGTATTCGAGGGCTAAATTTTAGCACTTTCGAGTTCATTTTAAAATTATTTTATTTGTTTTTAAATCGTTGAATGGTCTTACCTCTGAGCTGCTCCACCCATACGCTCCTGCCCGGTGCCTCAGGTCAGCTGATCAGCTGCTCCTTGAGGTACCAAGGTCTAAGCGGAAGCTCAGAGGGGATAGAGCCTTTTCTGTTGCTGCTCCGGCACTCTGGAACACCTTGCCGTTGCACATCAGACAGGCCCCCTCACTGTCCATCTTCAAATCCACCCTAAAAACTTATTTTTATTCTCTGGCTTTCGACACTGGCTGAGACATTGCTCCTGTTTTTAGTGCTTTTAATGTCTTTTAATTTTTACTGTTTTATAGTCCTTTGGTTTACGGTTTTTAATGATTTGTAATAAATTCTTGTCCATGAGTTCTCATGTACAGCACTTTGTGGCAACTGCAGTTGTTTAAAGTGCTTTATAAATAAAGTTATTATTATTATTATTATTATTATTAAATTTATTATATATTTTTTAAAGCAATTGTACAAAGATGAAACATTCGGCATCTAAAATTATATTATTATTGTACAGCTTTATTTTTAACCTTATAACCTGAAAATGAAAAAAGAAAAGAAAAAGAGAACAAGAAAGGGAAAAAGTGAAAAGTGAAAAGATAGATCAAAAAAGAACAAAGGAAAGACCCCTAAACTGCCAAAGTCGTGTGGCCGTCCCCTCCCACCCACCTCATCCAACCCGGCATCGGATTTAAATTTAAATTTGTGTTGCACCATGCTATTCTTGCAAGAACTGATGTATGATGTAGCTTCAAAATAAATTGTCTTGGTGAGCTCTAGGTCCTAGTCGGACTCTCAGGGCTCGATATGCCCGGTCGAGTTGGGGTCTCTCATCCAGATTAAGTACCTGTTGAAATAAGTCGGCAGCAAAGTCACGAGTATCTTTGCCATCTTCTTTTCGTTCCTTCACCCGACAATCCTTAGATTTGACGTTTAGAACGGCCTTCGAGATCTAGGCATTTTTCGGTCATTTTGGCCAATTGCCCAGAAACACGGTTGAGTTCCGTCTTCAGTCTTTGAGTTGTCTGGGTGATCTCAGTAGTTGCAGATTCCAGTTCTCTGATGGCGTTGCTATGTTTTTTTGCAGTGGCAAGTCCAAGCATTTTTAAAATGCTATTTTTGGTACCTGCCTCAACTATCTCCTCTGGCAGCTCTTCCAAAGCGAGAACGTTGCCCCTGTGATTCCTATCAAATCTTTCCCGTCTCATTTAAACCTATGTCCTCTGGTTCTTGATTCCCTACTCTGAATAAATGACTCTGCGTTCTCACCTTATCTATTCCCCTCATGCTTTTATACGCCTCCATAATTTACTTGGAAAATGTAGTCTACCAACTTGACTATTTTTAGGTTGTGGATTTTAGGTTTTAGAAAATGGAGCACCCACACAGCCACAGGGAGAACATGCAAACTCCACACATAGAGCACAGAAGGTCAGGATTGTATAGGGGTCCTTGATCTGTGAGGCAGCTTCTATAAGCTATGCCACTGAGCTACATGTAAAATAGCGCAGAACAACAAATATGCAAAAGAGACGCTGCAGGACTTCCGGTGGCGCTATGGGGTAGGAGAGACTCGCGCCAACTAGCTCCGTGAAAAAAAACGGAAAAACGGGGGGAAAAGCCTGATCCAACCTGCAGAAAACGGCACGGATTGTTTTGCAGTAGGCCCGTGACGTCATCAGGCGCGCGACACCGGCAGTATGTCGACTCAGCATACTCCCCCCCACAAGACAAAAACCGGCAAGACTAAAGAGGTAGGCCCAACTGAAGCCTCGGCCTCAGGTTTAACAGCATCCCGAGAAGGCATCTCAAAGAAGGAGAAAAAGACTGAGATGGAAGAATTAAAAAAGTTTCTTACACAGGAAATCTCTAATTTAATGGAGGAACTTAAAAATCTTAAACAGAACTTTAAAGAAGAGCTGACATCTTTTAAAAAAGAAATTAAAGAACAAATTAAAGAAGATGTTACAGAGATGGTACATGAAGTCCTGGAAGACTGGAAATTAGATATGGAAAGAAATTTGACTCAAAATGTTGAAGAAGTAAATGAAAAACTGAATAAGATGGAATCCAGATTTGATTCTAAACTTGAACCTATCTTCCAGACATTAAACCAACACCACAAGATTGTAAAAGAACTTGAGGAATTTGCTGAGACAAGCACCGCAACTACAAAACAACTCATCACCGAGAACCAACGCCTATCAAAGTTATTGCGTCAAATTAACCCGAAAAATGTACAGACTTGGAGGGACGACAGGGGCGTCAGAACTTAAGAATCGTGAGCATCCATGAAGACAGAGAGGGGACTCGTGACCCCTGTGAATTTGCTGCAAATGTACTGAAAACAATTTTGAACCTGGACCAGGCGCCATTACTTGCCCGAGCGAACAGAGTGCCGGGACGTCCCCCAAAGGTGGGCGACCCTCCAAGAATAATGATAGTAAAGGTCCAATATGACCATGTATTGGATGACATGATAAGGAAAATTGTCAAAAGCAGAAATCTTGTATATGAAGGAGACAAGATTAGCGTATTCAGAGATTATCCTGTGGAAGTTGCTAAGAAAAGAGCATTGTTGGATAGTTATATGGACAAGAAAGGAATGGAGGGTTATGGTCTGAGCGCAGGTATATGGGACTAGGGGAGAATACGTGTTCGGCACGAACTAGAAGGGTCGAGATGGCCTGTTTCCGTGCTGTAATTGTTATATGGTTATATGGTTCACAGAAACAAGAAGAATACTGAAGAACATAAAGAATTTGAGATATGGACTAAGAGTTTCTTACGAGAAGAAGGAACACTTCTTCATCAAGCATACAGAAGCATTTGAATTTGCCAAGAACATCGAGGACAAGATCGAAGATTGAAAAATATTCAACACTCAACACCTACCTGGATACTGCTACCTCGCAGAGAAGATATGGAACTGTAAACTTTAAACTATTATATTTAAGAGTTGCCTAAAATTCGCAATAACAATTGGGTAAATATCCTGCAACGGATATATAATATTTACATTTTAGTACCTGTACTAACTTCTAACAGCTATTAATAATCATGAATACTAACTAACACTAACTATTGATAATTAGATTATTTAGATTATTTAAGAATTAACTAAAAGTATGAAATATAAGTAAAGTGTGATTCAGGTATTTTATAATGAAAAATGTATGGTGGCTCTCTCTCTGATGTTTTTGTTTTTGATTATTCTTTGATAAATGTTTATATTATACAAAACTAATATTTCAATTTGAGACTACTAATTATATCATTAATGGAATATAATCATTATTTCTTTCCCCCCCACAAATTGTTTGCATCGAATTGGAAACTTTCCTTTCAAGGAAAGTACGGAGCTAGTATTTTTATTAACCAAAAGCTACGGAAGTCCATAGATGCTTAGCCACATTAGGGTGGCTATCACTAACTGCACTAATTGTAGTTGTAGTTGCTTTTTCTTTTTACTTTCCACACTTTACTAACCCAATTTGCTATCACTTTTTTAAAAATCTTATATCATATTATATTTTGTATTTGGAATGGAATTGCATATTTTATTTAAGGAGATATGTTCGGATGGAAAACAGACGTGACCTAAAATTCATCTACCTGACGTTCGAGTATAAGGTAGGGTTGAGTGTGCTGAATCATCTGCTCTACCACTTAATCACAAGATGCAAGACATGAATATAAAAATTGGGGGTGAGGGAATTAAATTCTGTAGTTGGAATGTTAAGGGGATTAATGAACCTATCAAGAGAGGCAAAGTGTTAGCTCATTTAAAATCATTGAAAACAGATATAATATTTCTCCAGGAGACACATCTTAAAAAGGAAGCACAACACAGATTGAAAGCAAAATGGATTGCTAAAGCGTACCATTCTTCATTCTCACATAAATCTAGAGGTGTTGCAATATTAACTCGTAAAGGTATACCCTTTAAACATATATCAACGATAGAAGACATTGAAGGCAGATATATTGTAATAATAGGGGAGTTATACTTAAAAAAGGTGACTTTCCTCAATGTGTATGGACCAAATTTTGATAGCCCTCTGTTTTTTAAGAGAATTCTTAACAATATCCCGGAATGTACACAACAAAACTTAATAATAGGTGGAGATTTAAATTGTACATTGGATGCTTGTTTGGATTGATCATCAACTCAAAGAAAACTAAAATCTCGATCAAGTGAATTTTTAAACTCATACATTAATACTACTAATATTAAGGATGTTTGGAGAATTGAAAATCCATCGGGCCGAGAATATTCAATTTTATTCACCAGTACATAAAACTTATTCAAGGATAGACTATTTTTTAGTAGATTCAAAACTTATCCCATTTACCTATAACTCGCAATATCATAACATCATAATCTCAGACCACGCTCCACTAACATTTATGATCAAACTAAACGGAATGGTAGAGACACAGTCACAATGGAGATTTAATCCCCAAATCTTAAAAGATAAGTTATGTAATGAATACCTAGTAAAACAGATTAAAATGTTTTTTGAGGCTAACGATAGCCCTGAAATCTCTGCTTCCCTTCTTTGGGAAACATTTAAAGCATTTGTACGAGGAGCATTAATTTCTTCCCAATCATTTTTTAATAAAGAGAATAGGGCCAAACAACAGAAACTGGAAATGGAAATAAAGCAATTAGACACAGAAAATGCAGCAGCACCATCCACGATAAAACACAATAAAATTGCAATACTGAAATATAAATTAAACGCCTACAGACAATGTACAAATACGCTTATACTCAACAGAAACTCCCAGAAACTCTAAATGAATCTACAATCATACTCATACCAAAAACGGACAAGGATCTTGAAGACCCAGGTTCATACAGAGCTATAGCCCTCTTAAATACTGATCAGAAAATATTAACTAAAATTGTATCTAATAGAGCTTAGTGATCAGCAAATTAATACATCCCGACCAAACAGGGTTTATCCCCAAACGGTTATTCATTTTATAATCTGAGAAGATTATTTAATATTATATACTCCAATAGAATCCCTAATGCAGATCTAGCAATTATCTCGTTAGATGCTGTAAAAGCATTTGACCAGGTAGAATGGCCATATTTATTTTCGGTGATGGAAACATTTCAACTAGGAGAGAAGTACTGTAGAATTTCTATTCATCAGGAGAGAAGTACTAGACATGGGTTAAATAGTTATACTCTAATCCAACAGCTAGAATATTAACAAACAAAATGTTATCAACTAAATTTAATCTCTCTAGAGGCTGTAGACAAGGATGTTCACTATCCCCACTATTATTTGCTCTTGCAATCGAACCCCTAGCAGAAAGCGTTAGAAACCATCCAGGAATATTTGGATACAATACTAGAGACACAAGGAATAAAATCTCCTCATATGCAGATGATGTACTAATATATATTACAAAGTTAGAAACTAGTATTCCAAACCTATTAAATCTAATAACTCAATTTGGTCAGTTTTCAGGATATAGAATTAATTGGAATAAAAGCGAAATCATGCCAATAACAAAATTCAATTTACATACAATACAACAATCCCCTTTTAAAATAGTTAAAGATAAATTTAAATACTTAGGAATCTATGTAACTAAGACATATATCTCTTTATTTAAACTAAATTTCCCACCCTTACTGAATAAACTACATAAGAATATTCAATACTGGAAAACACTCCCCATTTCTATGCTTGGGAGAATTAATGCTATAAAAATGATTTTTTTTTACCGCAACTGCTGTACCTACTTCAATTAATTCCGATATATATCCCAAAAACTTTTTTCAAAAAAGTCGACTCCATTGTTACAAGTTTTGTCTGGGATTATAAGAATCATAGAATAAGTAAAAAACATTTATGTAAGTCAAAGATAAATGGAGGTTTGGCTTTGCCAAATTTCTTATTTTATATTTGGGCAGTCCATATTAAAAACATGAATTTCTGGCTGGAAGAAATGGATCAACAACCAGATTGGTTAATGATGGAAAAGGAAGACTGTCTACCTTTTGAAATTGGACCGATCATATTTGCCCCCACAAAACTGCACAAAAAAACCTATAAAGAAAACCCCATAATACATAGTGGAATACGAATTTGGAAACAAATAAAAAAAGATTTAAAATTGAATAATATACCACTATGCCTTCCCATTGTAAATAATCCTTTATTCAAATCATCCTTTATGGACAAAGGTTTCACACAATGGAAAAATTATGGAATCAAAAATATAGGACATCTTTATGGGAAAGGCACTTTTCTTTCATTTCAAGAGTTACAACAGAATTATGGACTGCACTCAAATAATTTCTTCAGATATCTAAAAATTAGAGATTATGTTAAATCTAATACACAAGTCTACAGGAGTAGGGAATCAGAAATTCTTGATGAATGTTTGAACAAGCATCCTAATACTGAAAAACTAATAGCTTATATTTATAACACCCTACTAAACAACGAGGTACCACCGTCCGAACCATATAGATACAAATGGGAAAATGAAATAGGTCACCCTATAACAAAAGATATGTGGGACGAAAGTTTACAACAAATACATCAATGTTCATTAAATGCCAGACATACTTTAATACAATTCAAGGTCTTACATAGACTACACTACTCTAAAATAAAACTAAATAGAATCTTCCCACAAATCTTCTCCTATTTGTGATAAATGTCTACATCTAGAGGCTAATTTAACACATACGTTTGCAAACTGTATAAAACTTAAACATTTCTGGACTGATATTTTTGAAATAACTTCAGAAGTTATTAATACAAAACTGGACCCAGACACAAAATTAATAATACTTGGAATATCAGAACAAAGTTTAACACTCACAACAAACCAAAGAAATTTCCTCGACTACAGTATAATAATCGGGAAAAAATTAATATTAAAATTTTGGAAAGGCCCTACAACCCCTACAATTAAAATGTGAATTACGGAAATGTCGGAGACCCTATACTTAGAAAGAATTAGACTTGTCTTAATGGACAAACAAGACCTTATCGATAAAATCTGGGCTCCATTCATTAACTATCTGAAGGGATAGATTGGCACAGCACGAGGACCCAACTGAAACTTGAACTCAGGATCAGATGAAAAGCTATACTTTATAATCTACGAACCTATCTCCATTGACGTATTACAGGTAATCCATTCCACCTCCTTTGTTTTTCTGTGTATTTTTTTGTTTTGTTTTTTTTATTTGTAACTTTCTACCCTCTGTTTCTCTCTTTTTCTATAAAAAAATAAAAACACTAGAAGCAGAAGTAATTAGTCTTCTTACTTTAATATGTAACTATACTTTATAATATGTCTACTAATAAAAATATTATTTAAAAAAAATCTTGGTGCTTAGATGCTCTGATGGTGCTTAGATGCTCAGATATGTTTAAGGTGGAGATGGATAAACATTTGCAAGTTTGAAGAATTGAGGGTTTAAGGACTTAATTACCATCAACCCTGGAGGGGAGCTTTGACCACCGGCCCTGCGGTCTGCAGTGTTTCTAGCTGCGGCACGGCGGGAACTTTAAATCTTCGACTGCCGGCCTGCGGCCTACGCCTACCTAAAGCCGCGGTCTCCGATGGGGAAGAGCCGACTCTGGACTTACCTGGACTTGTACCTTGTCCTTTTACCATCTGGATGCCCGCAGTGATGGCTGCGGAGGGTTGAGGTCCCGACCATGGGGGAAAATGGAGGAGGACTGGCCAAATTTTGTGCCTTCCACCACAGTGATGAATGCTGTGATGGATGTTTGTGTTAAATTTTTATTGTGTATTGTGTGTTCTTTATCAGTGTACCGCTGCTGGTAAATTCATTTCACTTGCACTTTATGTGCAATGTGACGAATAAAACCGTATTGTATTGTATTGTATTGTAAGGGAATTGACACAGTAGAGGATTTGAGGCCAGCATAGATCATGTTAAATGCCAGGGTCAGCTTGAGGGGCTGGGTGGCCTACTCCTGCTCCTATTTTCCTGTGCCTGAATACATTTGGGATACTGGCTCACAAACAGCAAAGAATATCGAAAGACAATAAACCTACTTATGCAAAAATGCATGCCTCTCTGGATAGTGATGGTGGCAGTGTTATAATTTTGAATTTACATTTCACTGACCAAGTATTAAAAGGACTTATCAAAATACAAAAAATCATTACATTATTAATTGATTTATTTTTCAAGAGGCCAGATGGCCATGATTTTTGGTGTCTTGACTTTTTGCAGGTTTATTGCACGTTGTGTATATTAACGAGAAGTCATTGTCCCAATGATCCGCCCTCACTGTTCCAACCACCACTGTTCCAACTATCTGTCATGCTCTAATTATGAAATGGATTTAGCAAAAAAGAAAGCAATAGCAAAGATTGAAATCTCTCCTTAATCTGTGACTTATGGCAACTCTCCATAACTCAGCTGCATGGTGGCCTTGTTGCTTCCCTCATGTGGAAATGGGCTAAGGAATTGGTGACAAAATAAAATCTGCTTAGCAACAGTGAGCTTCAAACATCACAATATCACAAGTTACCACTTCTGAACACACAAAGGAAAGCAATTATGGTTGTTAGAGGTCACCATTGACCAGAATCTTAACCAGACCAGCCACATCCACAGGTCAGAAGTGTGATGGATACTCTCCACTTGCTTAGATAAAAGCATTAACCATGTGCACCAAGGATCTTTGAGCTTCAACCATTATTGAGCTGAGCCTATCTTTGCATTTATTTAAGGGTGTTTACATTATTTGCATACATGCTCACTTTACATTAAAATAGGAGGTAAAAGGACAAACAATGACCAAAAATGTCAGTTATTTTCCCTCTAGATATACTGCCTGGCTGCTGTGTTCCTCCAGCACTTTTCTTTGTGCTAATTGTCTGTGCACTCTTTGTTTAGGGCCAGTTCCATCTCCCATATTTTTCCTAAAAAAAGTGTTTAATTTTAAATCATGATCAAATCTTTAATTTTCTAATAACGTTTTCCAGATCAGTATAATTATATTATCAGTTTTATTCTGACTGGTTTCAGTTAGCTGTTAAATAATGGTGTCTTGTGAAATAACTATGTCCTTTCCTTTTTTTCCCCTTTGCTAACAGCCACTCCTTTCCCTACTTCCGCTGATATCTGTTTTGTTTTCATCCTCGCTTGATTTTGTTATCAGTTTGGGTGGACCAGCTCCTTGGTGTATTATGAGGGTGGGTCACTCTCTTCAGAGGATATCAACTGATGATGCAGCTCTTTGGGCTCTGCGTCATGGAACCTGCAACCCATCGACTATTTCAGTATTGGACCCCTTCTAGCTGATTTCCTCATTCATTTCCTTTGATATTCTGCAGTGTTGGACTCGACCCTCCAAACACAGTTAATTATTGAAAGCTCTTAAAATCAAGTGCTTTGTTTGAAACATTACATCTGGAAGAGATGAGATTCCTCCTAGCAAGTAAAGCAGACCAATTCCAAAAGACGTGGTCTATGTTTCTGGACCTATTACAAGTATGAGGTGCAATAGTAATTAAAAAAAAATATATATATATAAATGAGTGGTATCAGGACCTGGTAACGGGAGGTAAAACAACAAAAACAGACTTGGTTGGTAGTCCCCTTTCTGCGGAATTTAATGTTATAATAGAGCGATTGTTTCTATTTTCTCTTTCTTTCTTTTCTAGGGATCTATTTTCTCACTTTACTTCCTTCTCTAACTTCTTTCCTAAGGGGCTTTCTTTTCCCAACACTCTTGCACTTCACGAATCTCTTGCACTTTCTTTACTTTCCTTACTTCTACCTTTTTCTTAAAGCTCAAAAAAAATGAAGCGGTACAAAAATTGTATTAAGATATATGTGTTGTGTAGGATTGTAATTTACCGTACTTCTAATAAAAATAAAATTAAAAAAATAAATAAATAAAATCAAGTGCTTTACTAATGTCCATTTATAAGTTGTTGACATTTCCCAGCATGAACAAATTTTACATTTATACTTTTCTGATCAACTTAATAAATCTGCCCAATTGTCAAAATAGCAACATTACAAAAAATGAACATGTTGTTTTAATCTCAAGCGCATATTTCTATTGTTCTCCAAGTCTTACAATATTGAATGCAGTTGCCCACAAGAGATTGAATTTTCCATTATCTTGCCTCCTACCATCATTTAAAATCTTTATTTTAGTTTATTTCAGGGCATATAGGAATTGTTGGTTGTGGCAAGTATTAATTGCTCGCAAACTAAGTGATTTGCTAGATCAGGAAGGAAAATAAAACACATTGCTTTGAATTTAGTCATTTATCAGCCAGACTGGGTAAGACATCAGGTGTTCAAGAAGGAACTGCAGATGCTGGAAGATCGAAGGTACACATAAATGCTGGAGAAACTCAGCGGGTGCAGCAGCATCTATGGAGCGAAGGAAATAGGCGACGTTTTGGGCCGAAACCCTTCTTCAGTCTGAAGAAGGGTTTCGTTCCGAAGCGTCATCTATTTCCTTCGCTCCATAGATGCTGTTGCCTGTTGTACCTTGGGTAAGATATCAGTTTGCTTTTCTTAAAGGACTGTAGTGAAATGATATTTTATTCTTACACCATTCTAGTAATAACCGATACTAAATTTTTATTCCATATTTGTGAAATTACTTAAAATTCAAATTTCAATTTGCCATAGTGAGATGTGAAGCTATCTCCAAGTCACTGGTCCAGTAATTTAACTTGTTTAATTTAATAAATTTGGATATAAAATCAAGTATCAAAGATGACCATAAACAACTGGAATTATTTATATACACTTGGTATCTTCGTTCTTGCAAGGATATTTTCACTGATAAAGAAACACCTTATTGACTGATCCATATAATAATTTTGAAAATCAACTTTGTTTTTCCAATTTTCCACATTCCTTTACTGAACTCTCGTCACAAACCTGGAATCTGTCCATCCAAAGGACAGCGCACTTATTATTCTTGGCCTTCATTCTTATTTTGATATCAAATCTAACTACACAGAGATCACTAAAACCTGAGGGCACCACCTACTTCCAGGTTACCAGTCATTTCTGGGAGCCTGCTAAATGTTAAATCTACTTGAACATCTGTCCTCAAATCCTGCCTCAATAACTAATTCTGTATAAACAGGAAGTGAATTATTTTACTCTTGAAAATATGCAAAGATCTTACTTTTAATATTGCTGCCTTTTCTTCTACTTGACAGATCAGATCTCCATTAGAAGTTAATAACATCCCGAGACAGAGATATGGATGTATTCATTTGAATGGCATTATCACAGATTCACAAAACAATTACAGTATATAAGGCCTTTTGGCCCATTGTGTCAATGCCTATCTAAAATGGATCACCACCCTTTCCAACTATGAACAGGTTACAAGCCTTTAATATAGGAGAAGCAACACTCAATTTGTCCATATAATCACCCACAACCAGCAATTTGAGTGTAAAGTGTCCATTTAACTCCCCCTCCCATTTTTACACTGACCTTTAAATCCTGGACTTCCTCTATTGTCAGAGTGAGGCCCAGCGCAAATTGGAGGAACAGCACCTCATATTTCACTTAGGCAGCTTACACCCCAGGGGTATGAACATTGACTTCTCTAACTTCAAGTAGCCCTTGTTTTCCCTCTCTCTCTCCATTCCCAGTTCTCTGACCCGTCTTACTGTCTCCAACTACATTTTATCTCTGTTATCTTTGTTGTTACAGTACCTTCTCCCAGCTAACAATGATCTTTTCTACATTTTCCTTGATCCCTTTGCCCCGTTTCACACCTTCACTCATCCTTACCTATCTATCTCCCTCTCCCCTGATGTCATTCGGACGAAGGGTCTCAACCCGAAATGTCACCCATTCCTTCACTCCATTTCCTGCCTACATCCTATAACCCATGACACCATTCAGTGAAGCAGATGTCAAATACTTATCTTAATAATGAAAGCCATCCTGGTTTTGACAAAGACACAAACTGTTTTGTTCTTGCTCACTGCAGTAGATGTTCCACTATTGATGACAAATATGTAGTTTATTAAATATTAAAATGTTCATTGCTGCCCGGGAAATAGAGAATGGTTGCATTTGGGCACTGGTTAGAAATAGGCCGGATTTCTGACACCAGCAGGCCTATAGAGAACCATGGGCTATATACAGTCTGTTAGATTGCATTTCCTGGTCTTCCACGAATCTTGAATTCAGAGACGAGAAAGGAGGTTCGGAGTACTGCAACCGACCTCTGGCTTACTATGCTTGTGTGGAAGTCTGATTGTGCTGAGCCTTGGGCCACCTACGCGTAGATGGCTGCTCTCCATGGAACTACTGATTGAGGAAAACTTCAATGCAGTCGACAGAAGCCAGCAACAGCTGAGAAACATTCTGGAAAGCGCTTTGAACCTTAATTTTTTCATTGGGAACATTCATATCTCCAAATAGCAGGAGCCCACCACTGGCCATACTACCCACTTTCCCACCCCATCAAACAAGTCTTGCCCCACATATAACAGAATCTATGGATCAATCCCATTTTTTCCTCAGTCACTCCTGAACTCTGAAAACTGGAGTAGAAGCAAATCAACTTTGACCCCTGGAACTACCTAAGAACCTACGTGAGTTGAACCAATTCAGCCTTTTGATAATTTATTAAAATTATCTCACAATCTTTGATAATTTATTCCAATTTTTTAAAATAGTTATTTGGCTAATCAACAACAGTTGGTTTGAGTCATCAAACCGTCTTTAAGATGAGAAACTATACACAGTAACAGGGAAATTGCGCTCCTCAATGAAAGCAAATCCAATATATTAGTTGTCCAAAACAGTATTTTGCAGTAAATAATAATAGTGCTATTCAAAGACATGTATTTGACTTTGTCTAGACAAATTCTGATTAGCTTCACCATACATGCACTCCTTGGGTTTTGTTTTGCCAACCAAACTGGTGACTAAGCAACAGAATACTCCCACTTCTGAATCAGATCAATTGGACACTCTCCAAGCCATCTGACAAGTATAAATTCAAATTTGGCTACTGAACTAAACTTAAACTGTTTCTAATTAAACAAAAAGGCCAGGGTTGTGTTTTAAATTGTAAAGGGAAAGGAAAACAGAAATTGGCTTTTGTTAAAGGAACTTTATCGCTATAAAAAGAAATGAGTCAGGCAATGCAACTGGGGAATAATCATATTTCTTCAAATTGTAAATAATTGGCTTCAGGCAGAATTAAGTTCTAAGAGGTAAGAAAAAGGTCAGGAAAAAACAAAATGGGCTGCGTTGGAACTGAAGTCGTTAGGAGGGCAATGAATTAAAGTTAGGCTTTTCTAGTCGTTATTATAATTTCTGCAGGAGGAAAGGAGAAACCACAATGAAAGGATATAAGGCATGTTCCATACATTATATATCTCAGGGATCCAAGTCTGAGAGACACATGTGAACTGTGACTTCCAAACATCCTCCTGTCCCAAGAAATATTTGGGAGTGGTTTCTGGATTCATGGAACAGTGCAGCATAGGAATAGACCCTTCAGCCTACAATGTCTGTCTAGAACACAATGACAAATTGCACCAATCTCCTCTGCCTGCATTTCCTTCCATATCTATGTGCCTATCTAAAAGCCTCTTAAATGCAATTGTGTTATGTGACTCTGCCACCAGCCCAGGCAGTGCATTACAGGCACCCACACTCTGTGTAAAAATCTTCCCCCGCACATCTTCTTTAAATTTTGCCCTCGGACCATAAAACTTTACCCTCCAGTTTTGACAGTACACGGACGTGGCTCCGATGGATGAGAAGCTGGAGCAAAGAAGTGGAAGCCAACTAACCGAATGGAAACAAAGCCGAAACGCCAACTAACCGAAAGGGTGGGACGGCTAAATGCAAACTAACCGAAAGGCTGCATTGCCTAAAAGCCAACTAACCGAAAGGCTGTGTTGCCTAAAAGCAAACTCACCGAATGGCCGTTCTGCCGAAACGCCACCTCCCCGAAAGGCGGCGTTGCCTACAAGCCAAAGAACCGTTCAACAGAAATAACGGACATGACGTTGCGGGGGGGGCGGGACTTGTTAGCGATTGGTCCAGACCCCTGTGTCCATTACATCACTGTGGAGGGATGAACATTGTCCCACACCTCCGCTCCACCCGTCACACAGCCCGCAGAGGGTGGCCGTGGGAGAGTGGGGGCTGTCCCAAGGAATGCGCACCTTCGGCCACTTACAACTTGGTGCTTGGGTTCAGATTGCCCAGTCACCTACGGCTTGTGTGGGAAAATGACCCCGAACCTCCCGCCAGTGGAGACGGGAACGTGGGGGACGAAGGAGCACAACCCTCGGGACAACCCCCACTCTCCCACGGCCACGGCCTCCCTCCGCCTCATCTCCCCCGTGCAGCCGCACTGTGATGGGCTGTGGGTCAGGTGGAGCAGAGGTGTGGGAGAGGCTGGTCCCTCCGACCACCCAGAGTCCCGGGCTGGCGGGACTGTCATATGCTGAGAAAATGGAGCAGCTGGGCTTGTACACTCTGGAGTTTAGATGCATGAGAGGGAATCTCATTGAAACATATAAGATTGTTAAGGGCTTGGACACGCTAGAGGCAGGAAACATGTTCCCGATGTTGGGGGGAGTCCAGAACCAGGGGCCACAGTTTAAGAATAAGGAGTAAGCCACTGAGAACGGAGACGAGGAAACACTTTTTCTCACAGAGAGTTGTGAGTGTGGAATTCTCTGCCTCAGAGGGCGGTGGAGACAGGTTCTCTGGATGCTTTCAAGACAGAGCTAGATAGGGCTCTTAAAAATAGCGGAGTCAGGGGATATGGGGAGAAGGCAGGAACGGGGTACTGATTGGGGATGATCAGCCACGATCACATTGAATGTCTCGAAGGGCCAAATGGCCTACTCCTGCACCTGTTGTCTATAGTCACTGACCGTGATGCATCGCCATCGGACCCCAGCCCCCACACCAGGGCGATTCCTCCCGACCCCCAGACCCTGACACCCAGACCTTGACACCCACACCGGGTGATTCACCCCCAACCCGGCCGTGGGTGTCAGTGTCCGGGGGTCGGAGGGGGGGTGAATCATTTTGTGAATCATTTTCACTGTGCTCTACGTGTTAAGTTAAATGATGGAAAAAAATTATAATTAAATCCATTATTTTCTATCCACAGTGAAAGTGTGAAAATGACCCACCTTCTTGCTTGTCCTGGCGATTCTTGAAAGAAGGATGTCACAGTGAAAGCAAGGCTTGTATTCATACAGTGCTGTTTAGAACGGTGTACCAGGTGTGGCCCAGTTTGAGTGAAAGGTCAAGCCCCTCTGCAGATACTTCAACATAATGAGTTCAGTTGCTACTCCATTGGAGGTGGTGTCTTTTGGACAGCAGTGCAAACTGAGGTCCTATCAACTCTCTCGGGTGGAAATAGTAGATCTCATGGCTCTATTTCAAAGAAGAGAAGGAGATATCCCTCTGGCCAACAACAGCTGAAAGCAATAATCTGAATGTGGGCGTTTGCCATATATCACTACATTTAATATAACACTAACCAGTTACTTCAAAATAGTTTAATTGGTTATAAAGCACAACATTTGCTTTGGAAATGCAAATCTATTTCATTTCAGCCATCTTAGTGATTAACAATCAATGAAAAGCAAAATCAAACATTTAGGATGGGAGTTGATTAACAAATGGTTTTGTTAGATAGGTAAGTTATTGCCTAGTGTAAGTTACCCGTTTCATATATAGATGGGATGTTAATAGGTATGTCAGAGAGAAATGGAAAATAAGGAGGAGCGGTGAGTGGGATTGTCTGGAGAACTGGCAAGTATTCAATGTGTTGAACAGTTTGCAATGTTGTATGAAAGTACATGAAATATATTTCATAGTGGATGTAACAACTTCGACAAGATTAGGATGGAAACCTATAGTTAGGTGTCAGGTAATGCAACAGACAGGATGGTGACAACTGAGTGATGATGATGCCTTTTTTAGGATAATTATCGGTGTTATATTGTGGTGGCAGGAAGTGGATAATTTAACAGGTCAGTCCGCATATTTTAGTTTTTAGTATTTTTTCATTTAGAGATACAAGGTGGAAACAGGCCCTTCGGCCCACCGAGTCCACACTGACCAGCGATTCCCGCACGCTAACATTATCCTACACACACTAGGGACAACTTTACATTTTACATTAATACCAAAGCCAATTAACCTACAAACATGTACGACTTTGTGGAAGGAAACCGAAGATCTCAGAGAAAACCCACGCAAGTCAGGGGGAGAATGTACAAACTCCATACAGACAAGCACCCGTATTCGCGATCGAACCCATGCTTCTGGCGCTGTAAGGCAGTAGCTCTACCGCTACGTCACTTTGCCACCCACCGCGTGCAAGAAGAATATTTTTCTCTCCACAGATGCTGCCTGACCTGCTGAGTATTTCCTATATTTTCTTTTCTCATTTTAGATTTACAATATCTGCAGGTATTTTTGCTTCTTAGTCAAACAAAGAACATAGAGCATAAAACAGAACAGGCCTTTTGGCCCATCATGCCTGTGCTGTCTATGATGCCAATTTGTATTATTTTCTGATCTGCTCACTCATGGTTTATCCCTCTATTCTCTACGTGTTCACGTGCCTGTCTAAATGCCTTTGAATGAGTCTGTCATATCTGCCTCCACTATTGACAGTGCACGGATACCCACCACACTCTGTGTGAAAAAACTTGGCTCATAAATCACATAAACTTCTCCCTTAATTACCTCTAGTATTCAACATTTCTACCACAAGAGAAAGAATTTGAATATCTAGCTTTGACCTTGACTATATATCTCATAATTTTATAAACTTGTTTTGGGTCACCTCCTCAGCCTCCATTGCTGCAGAAAAAAACAATCCAAGTTTGTCCAACTCTTCCTATTGCCCCTGTCCCACTTAGGAAACGTGAACGGAAACCTCTGGAGACTTTGTGCCCCACCCAAGGTTTCCCGGAAGTTACCAGAGATTTTTGTCAGTCTCCCTACCTGCATCCACTACCTGCAACCCCCGGCAACCACCTACAACCTCCGGGAACCGCAGGAGGCTGGTGAAGAAATCACATCTGCGCCTTCCTCCCTCGGAACATGGATCCGTTGCAGTTTGCATACCGTCCGAACAGATCCACGGACGATGCGGTCTCCCAGGTCTTGCACACCGCTCTCTCCCATCTGGACAGCCAGAAGGGGGCTACGTGAGGATGCTGTTCATAGACTACAGTTCAGCCTTCAACACGATAGTCCCCACCAGACTGGCTGGGAAGCTACGGGAATTGGGGCTCAACACCTCCCTGTGTGCCTGGGTCCTGGACTTTCTCACCGCCAGGCCCCAGGTAATCAAGATGGGAGGGAATACATCGACGTCCCTCACCCTGAGCACAGGATCGCCCCAGGGTTGCGTCCTCAGCCCCCTATTGTACTCCCTGTACACACATGACTGTGTGGCTAGGTTCAGCTCCAATTCAATAATTAAGTTTGCTGATGACACTGTGGTGGTGGGCCTGATCTCAGACAATGACGAGAAGGCCTACCGGGAGGAGGTGGCTGGTCTAGCACTCTGGTGCCAGGATAACAGCCTCCTCTTGAACATCAAAAAAACGAAGGAGCTGATCATGGACTTTAGGAGGGCACATCATCCGAGGACGTACACTCCATTGAGTATAAATGGGGATCCTGTGGATAGGGTGAACTGTTTTAAATATCTGGGAGTCCACATCTCTGAGGATATGACATGGGCATCACACGCCTCAGCACTCGTGAGTAAGGCAAGGCAGCGCCTTTATCACCTCAGGCAATTGAGGAAATTCAGAGTGTCTCCGAGGATCCTCCAGTGCTTCTACGCAGCGGCGGTGGAAAGCATCTTGTCCGGGAACATTACCATCTGGTTTGGGAATTGCTCTGCCAAGGACAAGAAGGCTCTGCAGAGAGTAGTGCGTTCGGCCGAACGCACTATGGGAACTTCACTCACCCCCCTGCAGGAACTATACAACAGGAGGTGCAACTCCAGAGCAAACAAAATCATGAGAGACCTCTTCCACCCCTGCAACGGACTGTTCCAGCCGCTACGGTCAGGCAAACGCCTCCGTTGCCATGCAGTGAGAACGGAGAGGTTGAGAAGGAGTTTCTTCCCAGAGGCAATTCGGACTGTAAACGCCTTTCTCACCAGGGACTAACTGTACAGAAAGTTTTTCCTTCTATTATTTATTATGTAAAATAATATGTGTGTTATGATTGTGTTTATAATTTGTTTGGTTGTTTTGTTGTTCCGCGAGCATTGCCACTTTCATTTCACTGCACATCTCGTATGTGTATGTGACAAATAAACTTGACTTGACTTGACTTGACTTGACTTGACTATTGTACTCCCTGTACACACATGACTGTGTGGCTAGGTTCAGCTCCAACTCAATAATTAAGTTTGCTGGTGACACTGTGGTGGTGGGCCTGATCTCAGACAACGACGAGAAGGCCTACCGGGAGGAGGTGGCTGGTCTAGCACTCTGGTGCCAGGATAACAGCCTCCTCTTGAACATCAAAACAACGAAGGAGCTGATCATGGACTTTAGGAGGGCACATCATCCGAGGATGTACACTCCATTGAGGATAAATGGGGATCCTGTGGATAGGGTGAGCTGTTTTAAATATCTGGGAGTCCACATCTCCAAGGTGTAAACGCCTTTCTCACCAGGGACTAACTCTACTGAACGTTTTTCCTTCCATTATTTATTATGTAAAAGAATATGTGTGTTATGATTGTGTTTATAGTTTGTTTGGTTGTTTGGTTGTTTGTCTTTTGCACAAAAGTCCGCGAGCATTGCCACTTTCATTTCACTGCACATCTCGTATGTGTATGTGACAAATAAACTTGACTTGACTTGGTGGGGCGCAAAGTCTCCAGAGGTTTCCCTTCAGGTTTCCTAAGTGGGACAGGGGTATAATACTAATACTCTCCTAGCCAGGGAAATCCTGGTGAACCTTTCATGCGCTCTCTCGAAAGCCTCCCATATACTTCCTACATGGCTGTGACTAGAACAGCACAAAATAATGCATATGTAGCCCAACCACAGTTTTATGCAGCTGCAACATAGACTTGCCAAGTTTTATACTCAAGGCCCTGACTGATAAACAACTGATGGCTAAATTAATGGACTAAAGTCATAGAGTGATATGGTTATAGAGCTGTATAGTACAGAAACAGGCCTTTGACCCACCTAGTTCATGCCAACCAAATTATTATATTGGGATTGTCCCATTTGCCTAAATTTGGCCCATTTCCCTCTAAACCATTCCTATCCAAATGACTTTTAAAAGTCAAAATTATAACCAGTTCTATAGTTTCCTTTGGCAATTCATTCCACGTACAAACTACCCCCTGAGCGAAATAGTTGTCCCTTAAATCTTTCCCAGAGGGATCCACTAGTATTCAGAGATGTGGACTATTGACCTAGAGTCCCATTTCAACAGCTGGGGATGAATAAAATAAAATAGTATCAATAATGTTTGATCATCAGGAAAAAAATGAACCTGGTATATTAATATTCTTCAGGAAAGATCATCTGTTTTAGGTAACGGTTTAAAATTACTAAGTGTCACATGTATCAAGGAACAGTGAAAAGCTTTGTTTTGCATGCTTTCCAAACAGATCAGATAATACTAAGCATAAATACAACCGTAAAGGGTCTGTCCCACTGCGCGCGAGTTCAGACGAGTTTGCCCTTGACTCATACTCGCAACATGGTCGACACAAGGTCCTAGGAGGTCTTTGTCACTCTCCTTCATACTCGAGAGTAGTCCCCGCATACTCGAGGCCCCGCCTAGAGTAAAGGAAGTCGCCATGGAAAAAATTGATACTTTTTTTACTCGTAGGTTTAGTCGAAGTAGGTCGTAATAGGTCGGCATGTTACTCGTAGGTAATCGAGGGTAGTCAAAGGTAATCAAAGGTAGTCGAAGGTAGTCGTAGAGAGTCTTCAACATAGTCGAAGGGAGGTCGAAGGAGATCGAAGAGGGTCGCCTTTACTCTCCACTATTCGATGTCCAATTTTCCCGAAGCTAGTCGAAGCTAGTCTTCTACATAGTCGAAGGAGGTCGAAGGAGGTCTTCTACATAGTCGAAGGAGGTCTTCAACATGACATTTTTGCAAACTCTCCTAAACTCTTCTAAACTCGTCAATTAGGTCGCCACAGTGGGACAGCCCCTTTAAACTCAAGTACACTAGATAGTACATAGGAGGAGGTACAGAGTGCAGAATATTGTTCTCAGCATTGTAAATCATCTGTTCCTTAGACAAAGACCAATGTCTGCAATGGAGTAGATGTGAATCGGACAGTACCCTAGCTTACGAAAGGACTCTTCAAAAGCCTGATAACTAAGGGGAAGAAGCTGTACACAAGTCTGTTGATGCACACTTTTCAAGCTTCTGTACCTTCTACTTGTCCGGAGAAAGGAGAAGTAGAAATGGGACAAGTCTTTGATTATGTTGGCTGCTTTTCCAAGGCAGCGTAATGTGGCGGGAAGTCAGATCTGTGTGATGGACTGGGCTACATTTCCAGTTGTTTGTAATTTCATGTGGTCTTGGGCAGAACTTTTCCCAAACCAAGCTGTGATTCAACCCAGCAGTATATTTTCTATGGTACATCTGTAGACATTTGTAAGACATGCCAAATTTTCTCAGTCTCCTCAGGAAGTAAAGGCATTGGTGTGCCTTTTTTGTCACATCATTGTGGTTAGTCCACATCACATCATTAGTAATATTAATACCAAAGAACCTAAAGCTCTCAACCATTTCCACATTGGCACCGTTGATACTAATCGGGGCATACTAATCCACCACCCTTCCTGAAGTCAATAACTAGCTCCTTCGTCTTCTCTAAGTTCTGATCTAATTCTTAAAGCTTGCAAGTGTTTCCTACAGGGGTTGAGAAGGCAGAATTTACCCTATTCACCTTCTGAATTTCATAAACCTCTCATAAAAGTTGCAATGAAAATCTTACGTGTATATTTGTTCATCAGTTTCCTCATGAGAGCTATTTGCCTGGCAGTGATTGTCAGCACAATATAACATAGGAAACATAGGTTTTATATGTAACATACCCTTAAAACATATTTAAATAAATCTAATGATGAGAACATGTTTACTCACCTCTCAGTTGAGCTGGTTCTGGACTTAAGACAGTTTGACACTTGACACTGCCATCAGTGGCAGGGGTTGATGGGGTTGAGGGGAGAAGGAAGCATTTTCCTTATTCTCCTTCTGAATGAGAAATAACACTATAAAATCCTGTTGCCTCTGGGAAGCAGCCAATATAAGTAAGGGCCACTCACATGCGATCATTCATGCTTGTGATCTTTCTCATCGTCAAAAAGACACTAAAGCACTTACCACCAGATTCAAGAACAGCTTTCTTCCTGGTGTTATCAGAATCTTGAACCAATCTCTTAAGAGCTAAGGTTGCATTCCCAATCCACCAAGCTACCTTGTTGTGGTCCTCGCACTCTTCCTTTTATCTGCACTTCTCTGTTGCTGTAACAATATGTTCTGCATGGTTTGATTGTAATCATGTATGGATGATTTATCTGTGTGGCCCATAAAACAAGGTTTTTCACTATCTTATTAGACACGACAATAATAATCGAATATCATTGCCAATAACAAAATCCTCTAAAGCTTCACATTGAATGATCACATTGAATGACTCGAAGGGCCGAATGGCCTACCCCTGCACCTATTGCCTATGTATCTATTAACACAACTTATACAATACAAAATGCTGCAGTACATCAGCTGAACGGGCAGCATCTCTGGAGAGAAGGAATAGATGATGTTTCGGGTCAAGACCCTTCTTCAGACCGAGTCGGGGAGAAGGAAACTGAAGATGTGGAAGGGTACAAAGACCATGTAAGGTGTGAAAAGAACAGAACAAAGCAGAAGTTGATCAAGGAAATGTGCAATGGGTCATTGTTAGATGAGGAGTAGGTGACAATGAGGCATACAAACAGTAAAATTAGGAAGACGGTGAAACTGGGAGGATAACTAGGATGGGGGAGGGATGGGAAGAGAGAAAGAGAGAGAGAGAGCAAAAGTAAGGCTTACTTGAATTTAGAGAAATCAATATTCATATGGCTGCCCAAGTGAAATATGAGCAGCTGTTCCTCCAATTAGTGTTTGACTTCACTCTGATAGTGGACTAGGCCCAGGACAGAAAGGTCAGTATGGGAATGGAAGGTGGAGTTAAAGTGTTTAACAATCAGGAGATTGTGTAGGCCCAGGTGAACTGAGCTAAGGTGTTCAGGGAAATGATCGCCCAATCTGCACTTGGTCTCGCTGGCATATAAGAGTCCACACCTGGAACAGCGGATACAGTAGATGAAGTTGGAGAAGATGCAAGTGAACCTCTGCCTCACCTGAAAGGACTGTCGGGGTTCTTGGATGGAGTCGAGGGAAGAGGTATAGGAACAGGTGTTGCATCTCCTGTGGTTGCAGGGGAAAGTATCTAGGAAGGGGGTGGTTTGGTGGGAAGGAACAAGTTAACCAGGGAGTTGCGGAGGGAACGGTTCTATGGAGAGTGGAAATGGGTGGAGATGGGAAGATCTGGCTAGTGGTGGGGATCCAGTTTGGAGGTGGCGAAAAAGTTGGAGATTGTCAGCCCCCCCCCCCCATTCTTCTTCACAGCTCTTCCTGTGGCCATTGAGTGGAAAATTGAGCTCCAGCTCAATCCCTAGAGGTCATAGCAGTAACAATGCATCAAATACTAGCTATGCATGCAGGAACTACTGAGGACCTGTTTTAATACACAGACCTGTGTGCCAGATGGGAGAGGTTTTCTTTTAATGGGTTGTTGGCCTAATTTTGCAAATCTTTTCCAGTGGGATTTGATTGTGTGTTCAGGCTACATGAAACACATCTTTAGCGCAGCAAAACAATCTGACGCTGGCACCGAATTCCTTCATATAGTCTCCATATAAATGGTGGCAGGAGTGTGGAACACTTGCCAGGATGTGACTTGCCACTTAGATAATCATTCCATGTCTGAGGTTAATAGAATTTTGATATGCAAGGATATTAAAGAATACTAGACTGTAAGTGGGACCCGTTGGGTCATAGAGTGTGGGGGAACTAGAGGGTGGTGTGTGGGAGAGGGGGGTGTGTGTCGGGGATTGTGGGGGCTATGGGGGACGCTGGGGGGTGGGGGTAGTGAGGTGACTTGTGTGGGGGGTGGTAGGGATGGGGAGGAGGGGGGGGGTGTGTGGGGGAGGGGGGGTATGGGGGAGGGGGGGGGAGTGAGGGTGTGGGGGAGGGGGTGGGGTGTGTGGGGGAGGGGGGTAATCTCTTCAAAACCTTCATAAACTTTTATACTATTTCACCGATCAGAACAAAACTTATTTGACTAGCAGCAGAGGAGAATGGTGAGTAAGATGACGAAAAATCGTAGCGCTATGGGGGGTTGTTTTTGCGCAAATTTTATTACAACGCAGACAGGAAGTGGTCAAGATGAGAGTTTTAGTAATAGTATAGATAGATGTGGCCAACAACAAACAATGGAATTAGGATATATACCTATAAAAGATATTTCTAAATGGCAGGGCAGGCTCAAGGGGCCGAATCAAAAAAGAAAACACAATACAATACAATACAATACAATACCTTTATTTGTCATTTGAGCCTCACATGAGGTTCAAACGAAATGTAGTTTCTGCAGCCATACAATAAAAGAACCAAAACACACACCAACACTATTCACATAAACATCCACTGGAATAACTCAGTGGGTCAGTCAGCAGCTGTTAAGGCAAAAATATGTAAGTCGTCATTTGAGTTGAGACCCTAAACCAGGGCTGAGAAGGAGGGGGAAAGATTGTCAATATTCAGCAGTACAAGAGAGCATGGGGGGGGGGGGGGGGGGGGGGGGGGGGGGGGGGGGGGGGGGGGGGGGGGGGGTGGGGGGGGGATGAGGCTGTTGGGTGATCAGCAGAACCAGGTTGGATGGGGATGATGAGTAGATGGAACCAGTTGGGGATGGGAATGGAAAAGACAAAGAA
This sequence comes from Leucoraja erinaceus, assembly GCF_028641065.1. NCBI lineage: Eukaryota > Metazoa > Chordata > Chondrichthyes > Rajiformes > Rajidae > Leucoraja > Leucoraja erinaceus. The sequence goes on along the minus strand of NC_073380.1, from coordinate 90,202,708 downwards.
AGCCAGAAGAAAATTGGGTGGGCAGATGAATATGTGAGCTAAGAACACTGGAGAGAATGGTCCACTCATGCTAAAGTTGATTATTCCGTGAGTGAGTGAATCAGTGCTATTAAAGTTACGCATGGGATGCTAGTTGTTACTACCCCTTCACAATGCAACAGACACCTCAAACAGGAATTGGTGCGAATGAGTGGGATCCGTCTAACATATTATCTGTCGTTCGATAGAATTGGTAGATTTGCGATGAAATATTTCCAGCTTAGCAGAGGCCTGGTGAGAGTAAAGCCCCTCTATTCGAGGGGAAAAATCCACAAAGGGAACAGCTTTGCACAGCAGACTGAACCATTGATCAAATAGAACTCCAGCGATGTAGGATTACAGTGTTTATCTCCAGATTTCAGTCTTCTTCTCTATTCATCTGTGCCTGGTTTGGTCTATCCCATTTTACACAAACCAGGCACTTCTTCCAATCATGAAAAGCCTCCTGACGTATATGACTCATTATAAGCTTGGACACAAAGATGTTGAACACACCGGTTAACAAGACAAGCTACAACTGAGTTTGACAAGCTTCCTTCACAAGTGTGAAAAAAATCCTGTCCTCGAAAATAACTTCCTCTACAACATCCTATTTATACAACATTATGTCCAGTGCCATGTCAATCCAAATGTAATCTCAGAAGAAACCTGCTCACTTACAATGGAATTCTTGGGACTTGTCCATCTGTCCTCATACTCATACTCAAACTTACTTTATTAGCCAAGTATGTGTTGCAACATACGAGAAATTTGATTTGCGATAGACAAAATCTTCCGCGGTCGGGGGCCTCGAACCTTCTGTTGATGGGATGATCTTGACTCCCGTAGCCAGTGACGGACCCCCTGCGTTGGGGCGATCAAGCTTCTGCATCAGGGGGATGTTAGTTGCCCGTGCTGGTCGAACGGACCCCGGGACAGGGCTTGTCGAACGTCGTGCGGTTTTGGAGCTCCCGATCTGGTCTCTCCCGAGGGTGTGAGCACTTGATGTTAAAGACCACAGGCCGCGGTTGGAGCATTGATCCCAGGCAAAGAATCAGCTCCGATAGTAATTCCAAGGCCAGCGGTAGGGCTCAAAGTCAGTCCCGAGCAAGGCCTCCAGCTCTACGATGTTTGGCCGCAGGGTGACCAGAGATGCGACCCGGAAAACAAACGCACCTCCAGCAAGATAAGCGATTGATAAAAAGTTTCCCCAGACCCCCTCCCCTACCCCCCACATAAAACAAACCAGAGAACACAAACTTTTAAAATACACTAAAAAAAAATAAAAAAGACGAAAGGACAGACAAACTGTTGGCGAGGCTGCCATCGCAACACCACCTGGTGGTCCTGGGATGGTATTTGTGAATCTGTGCAATTGTGCCAAGTATTTCTGTGTTTACATATACCAACTTATCAAAGATCAAAGCTCTGTTCATATGGCCTGGTCAAACTATGGCAATGTCTGAAAATAAACTATCAATATTGCCTTATTTAAATTTAAAAGACACCAAATATCCATGGAAGACAAAAAGTATGATCCCATTTTGGCAAAGTTCCTGGAAAGCAGTATTAATTAAAATTGTAGAACTAAAGATCCAGAGGAATAAGCACAAATCTCATCATGGCATTTAGGGGATTTAAGTGGTTGTTTAAATCTGGAATTAAAAATCCAATAAAATATAATGGTGACCACAGCTGTTGAAAAAACAGCATTGTTCTGAGAGAAAAAAACTGCTTCAGAGTTATTTTTGGCCCACAATAAGATGACTGACTATTAAACGCCCTCTGAAGTGCTGATCAAACTACTTATTTGATGAATAATTAAGATGGATAATAAACATTAGCCTTGCCAGGTTTGGCTACTTTCTGTAAATAAATTAAAACATATTAAATATTTGTAAAATTTGTAAAGTCTTTGGATTGGTTTACAAGAAGTAAAATATTTCAAGAGCATTTATTAAGATATGTGCCACAACTTGATAGACACTGCAGAGAGAGTGGAAATAATTGAAACATAGAGGAACCATTGCTAAATGTGTCTAGATTTACCTCTTGTATATCGGAAAACATCCAGGCAAGTGCACAAGAGAAAACGGCCTTCAACTGGTCATGATCTGGTTGAAATTTGATTTGAAAATTGGACGAGGAATAGGTTCTAGGATTCTGAGTCTGCTCGACTTATATCAATAAAAATGTCAATATGTTTATAGCTGATGTTCAATCCATATAATCTTTAGACAGCGGAAGATAGATGATTTGCTTTTATTCTAAAATCTCAAGCCAGTATATATTTGATGACAGAACTCCCCTGCAATTTGGAGAAGGCAATTCTAAAGACCAATGTAAAAAAAAATCTTCTGCTTCTCAACTTTAAATAACTGTCCCTTTTACACAAGTCCGTGCCCTTAATGGGTCTGTCCCACTTAGGCAACTTTTTGGGAGAGTGCAGGAGACTCTGCGCTCGCCACATGGTCGCCACATGTTCGCTGGTGGTCTCTGGTGATTCTCCTTCATGGTCGTGAGGAGTTCCCGCATTCTGGGAACTTGTCGTGGCCTCAGTATGGTCGCCGCAAATTTTTCAACATGTTGAAAACTTTTCGGCGACCAAAAATTGGTTGCCATGGAGAAAATCGATAATCCTGTAGTTGTAGGTGCAGTTGTAGTGGGGTCGCCATATAGTTATGGGTAGTTGAGGTAGTAGTAGGGAGTATTAGTTAATCGCCTTTGCTGACATTGGGGGAAAAAAACGCAAGCAGGGGTTTTCAGAATCAAGGATATCCGACCGGTAATGTTAAATGTCCCCCGAACTTCACAGCTGTGAATCTCTGGCTTATTAAAAGTTGTCTGGCTTCTTAAAAGTTGTGTCCACTCCTTCTCCCCCCTTCTCCCCCCCTCTCCCCCTTTTCCCCTCTTTTAAAGGACTTACCGTACACTGTGCTAGCCGTCTTAATTACAGCGCCAACCTTCCAGTTCATCTCGGTGTGTGTCTGTATCACCTTGGCTTTGTACCGTGTGAATTTCAGCCAGCGCTCCCCCACTTGCCCTGGTCCCCACCTTTGCGATGTGTTTGTATGTGTGTGTTCCACTCTGACAGTCGCCGTTCCACTTCCTGGTTGTTCAGGCGACTGTTGACAACTTAGCAGTCGCCGGCAGTCCGCTGAACAATCGCCTAGGTGGGACAAGCCCATTAGTTATTGACATCCCATCCTAAGGACACATCTCACAGCATATATTCTGTCATAATATGGGTATCTCTTTATATCTCATTGCATCTTTCAGAATTTATATTTCAATAATTTATTGTTATTACTTTCGATTTACATCCATTGTGAATCAAGGTAATGCGGAAACTAATATATTCATGGCTGCAAACCAATTTAAATAAACCTATTACAAATCGATCATTAAGTTTTATTATTAACAAAATCAATCCTATGAGTCATTATTAATTGTATATGAAGATAATTTGCTCCCATTAAGAATGTTGCTTTCAGGAGGCTGTTTGGCTAGTTTGACCTTTGTTTTTAGTCTAGTTTTCTCCAGACTAGTTTTGTCAGAGATTCCATGACAATCAGAGGTAACAAGAATTGTTTTGCGGTAGCGCAGCGGTAGAGTTGTTCCCACTTGGGCGTCATTTGCGCCTCATTTACGCGTCATGTAGAAAATTGGTCGACGTGTCGTGACGCGTGGGTGGCGTGTGTGTGACGCGCGCATAGCGCATGGTGAGGTGTGGAATTGCACGTAGTGGCGTGCGTTATCACGCAGTGCTCCAGGATTTTACAGTGTACCAAAATACTTGCGTGCCACCTGCGTGGCGTATCGCTTACGCAAACACTGACGCATTGGCTATGCAGCTAACACATTGGCTACGCACGCTGTATCGCGTGGTTACGTCACCGTGCGTCAAAGTCCGTAAATATGCAACCTCGCGCTCCGCCCATACGCAGTCGCCCCGCCTTTTACGTGTCATATAACCTCTAACCTCGTCCACACAGACCTCCTCCTGGGTTTCTTGCTAGCCTTCCTTGTTGTACTCCTGCCTGGCTGATCTGTAAGTATGAGGGCTGCTGCTAACAGATGTCTTTGTTGTTGCCGTAGCAATAAAATCTGTAGTTCTTCCATGATGGTCATGATGCAGAATAGGGAAGCAGGGTATTCTAATGACAACACACACACCAGACGGCTGTGCTGACGTATGATGATGCATGGTGACGCATAATTTGCGCGCGACAGTCGAGCGACCGCCACGCATCAATCACTACCGGCCTGTCTCGCGTAAATGACGCGCAAATGACGCCCAAGTGGGACAAGCCCTTTACAGCTCTTGCCGCGCCAGAGACCCGGGTTTGATCCCGACTATTGATACTGTCTGTACGGAGGTTGTACGTTCCCCCCGTGACCGCGTGGGTTTTTTCCGAGATATTCGGTTTCCTCACACACTCCAAAGACATTGGTAACTTTGCTGATATAAGTGTAAATTGTCCATAGTGCGTGTTAATGTGTGGGGATCGCTGGCGTTGCGGACTCGGTGGGCCGAAGGACCTGTTTCCGTGCTGTATCTCTAAACTAGACTAAACTAAACTAAACTAAAAGTAAACATCAAGAAAACAGTCATGGACTTCGCGAGTTGGGGAAAGGGGGCCATTAACCAATCTCATGACTCAATTGAGAATAAAGCCTGTTTTGTAGATATTCATCTGATTGTAGGAACTGAAGGCGAAAAGGAAAGAAACGCAGACCTAGGGATAGTTTTGTCATAGCAAAAGCGCCAATTTTTGGAGAGATATCTGCCTCAGATCAGATTGCTCAAACTACCCCAGGATTTTGTAGAAAACTATTCTACCAGCTACCTCATTGGAGATTCTTGGACTATCTTTATTCAGATGTAATCTTGTACTAAACGTCATTATCCTGTATCTGTATACAGTGGACAATTTGATTGTAATTATATATAGTCTTTCTTCTGACTGGATTACATGAAGCTTTTCACTGTACCTCAGTACACATGATGACAAACTAAACTAAACTATTCATCCTTGAATTAAGGGATCACTGCTGTTGTACTTCAAGATTTCCTCTCTTCCATTGTTGTCTGCCATGGAAAATAAATGTTTCATTCACATTTCATTTAATAAGTACATAACGATCTAAATGCATAAGATTATTGTAATGTATTCATACATATTCATGTGTATGTTAATGAGTTGGTGTTCAATATAAGCAGGGAATGCTGGGTAATATATCTCTCACTCTCATGATCCAGGCAACCTGTGTTTAAGCCTTGTTCTTCATTCTGCCGTCCAGAATATAACAAAATTGCCATAGGGTAATGATCACTTTCTGGTGCTGGTAGATAGTTATTCCAAATGGATTGAGGTTAAGCATATGGGGTCAAGTACTGCTACTGAGTGTATCATAGATGAGTTGAGATCAATTTTTGCATGCAATGGTTCACCGGAAGAACTTGTTTCTGATAACGGACTCAGTTTCATTCAGAACGGTTGAAAGAGTTCATGCAGTGGAACGGTGTAAAACACACACTTGTTCCCCCATATTATCCAGCCTCCAGGATGTTGGGGAAATAGTGGAATTGTGTGGAACAAAAAGTTGAAGTTGTAGATAGGATCAAAAGTGTTCATGTTAATCAAATGATTCCAGCCAAAGATGAACCCAAAACTGAGCATGAAGTCCTAATCCCTGAGTTTTTATATCTGAAAGTGAGTTGGAAGAGACCACTGTGATTGAAACATAAAGTTCAGTTAGTACAAAGAAACAAATTCCTCTGGTCAAAGTCAGGGTACTAAAACAGAGCCAAACAAGCCAACCGTTGAGTCAAAACCTAAACCTGTCACACCTGTTACTGTTAGACGACCAGGCAGGATCTGTAAATCAGTAGTCAGGTTAGGTTTGTAAGTTAAATAACTCATCGCACAAGTAAAACAGAAATGTGTAGATATGTAAAATAAATACTGGTTTAAATCAAGTATCACAACAACAAAATTGTAGCTGAGTGCTTAATAATACTTGAAAACAAGGAGAGCAGTGTAATGTATTCATACATATTCATGTGTATGTTAATGAGTTGTTGTTCAATAAGTAGGGAATGCTGGGTAATAAATCTCCCGCTCTCATGATCCAGGCAACCAGTGTGTCAGTCTCGTTCTTCATTCTGCCATCCGGAATATAACAATCATCTCTTAAAACCAAAGCCTCCCAATTACATAAAGGTTGGAAGAAAAGAAATTGAGAATGGTCCAGGATGTATTGATTCAAGATTGCATTGCTGGCAAATGAATTTCACCTGGAAATTAACATTGTAGAAACATTTAACAGTAATTTTAAGTGGAAAATGAGGAAGCATGTAGTGATGAATCATTGGAACTCTCATCGCTCCAGGGATGTTCATCTGCATATTTCAAATTGGGGCTGATAGATGTTTGAATACAGTACAGGCAATAAAATATATTTGGGAGCGCTGGAGTAACTCAGCGGGTCAGGTAGGAACTGTGGAGGGAATGGTTAGGCAACGTTTTTCGTTTAACAGGATCTTCTTCAGACTGATATATCACCTATTTGTTCCTTCCACAGATGTTGTCCCGCCCGCTGAGTTACTCCACACTTTGTGTTTTTTCCCAAAATTCCAACATCTGCAGTTCGTTGTGTCTCCAAAGTATACCTGAATACGGTTTGAAAGTGAAGCCCAAAGGTAGAACAGCCCAAACCATACTGAGCATTAAAAAAAACTTAAGGGGTCAATTGTCTATTCCTAATGTTATTTCACACAGACATTGATATTTGTCAATATGAAATTAACCACAAAATTTTAATGATATGGTTGTTTTTTTTTTGCAATTTGCTTCTCCTGAATGTAGTTACAGTGTTGCATTTGGAACCAGAATCTGTTTATAATTATTAGCCATTGCTGGAAGCAAAACTTTTTTAATACTGTATAAACTTATTTCACTATTAGACATAAAATGTGATTGTATAACTATATGGGTGGCATCACCCATAAAAACTCTTTGTACAATAACATTTGCAGGCGTGTCTAAATCAGTCTCTGGAAAACTATTTGTGATGCTCAACAGTACATTTTCTCTCACCACCTCTAGCTCAAAGCTTTCCTAAACAGAAAATGGATTTCCTGCTGGAATGTTGCTTTTGCTCTGAAGTGACTAACCTTGTCCTGTTCCTGAGCCATGCATCACCATTAATTCCTGTATTCAAAACAATCCTGAAATATTATTGAGCTGAGGCTAAGAATTCTTAGCCAAGGGAGAAAAAAAATGTTGCGAATAGTAATAGACACAGCTTAAATTGAATGAGTTCAATAAAAACTACCGGTATTTCGTTAATTATAAATTAAACCACAAAAATCATTTCAGAAGCTTTGGTGCTTTGAGCTCATCATCTGCTTTTTTCCTTGATCATTTATTGGTGTTTTCTCATGCCTCCATGATCCATGGCCGAAACCTTTCACTGATTCTTTGAAGATGTTAAAAGTTAACATTTACCAACTTGTAGTTGCTTGGAAATAGTTGCCAATAAATGGTCACACATGTGCACATAATCCAACCCTTAATTTCACAGCCACTGCCCTACTAGTAATCTGAGTTTTTATATTTGCTGCTTAGAATTGCATCTGAAAATAGTACAGTGACAATTTTATGATTGATCATAACTTGTTTATCTTGTAGATTCATTCTGTACATCATTTAAACCAAAATCACTATCCTTCCCTTTCTCTGGGTGACCCTATCATAAAATGTATTGCATTAACAAGCAAATAGTTTCCACCAGCAGCTATAAGCAGCTTACCAAAATCCTAGCTTTTCCCTCCTCACTGTGTATTATGGTATCCCCGGGGCTGAACATTTTGTCTGCACAAGACAACTTAATTCATCTTCACAAATGGCCCCAAATCTCTTTACTACAAATTCTTCAGAGTCTTATAGAAACATAGAAAATAGGTGCAGGAGTAGGCCATTCGGCCCTTCGAGCCTGCACCGCCATTCAATATGATCATGGCTGATCATCCAACTCCGTATCCTGTACCTGCCTTCTCGCCATACCGCATGATCCCTTTAGCCACAAGGGCCACATCTAACTCCCTCTTAAATATAGCCAATGAACTGGCCTCAACTACCTTCTGTGGCAGAGAATTCCAGAGATTCACCACTCTCTGTGTGAAAAATGTTTTCCTCATCTCGGTCCAAAAAGATTTCCCCCTTATCCTTAAACTGTGACCCCTTGTTCTGGACTTCCCCAACATCGGGAACAATCTTCCTGCATCTAGCCTGTCCAACTCCTTAAGTATTTTGTAAGTTTCTATAAGACCCCCCTCAATCTCCTAAATTCTAGCGAGTACAAACCGAGTCTATCCAGTCTTTCTTCATATGAAAGTCCTGACATCCCAGGAATCAGTCTAGTGAACCTTCTCTGCACTACCTCTATGGCAATAATGTCCTCCCTCAGATTTGGAGACCAAAACTGTACGCAATACTTCAGGTGTGGTCTCACCAAGACCCTGTACAACTGCTCCCTGCTCCTATACTCAAATCATTTTGCTATGAAAGCTAACATACCATTCGCTTTCTTCACTGCCTGCTGCACCTGCATGCCTACTTTCAATGACTGGTGTACCATGACACCCAGGTCTCGTTGCATCTCCCCCTTTCCTAATCGGCCACCATTCACATAATACTTTCCTGTTTTTGCGACTAAAGTGGATAACCTCACATTTATCCACATTATACTGCATCTGCCATGCATTTGCCCATTCAAGCAGCCTATCCAAGTCACATTGCAACCTCCTAGCATCCTCCTCACAGCTAACACTGCCCCCCTGCTTTGTTTCATCTGCAAACTTGGAGATGTTACATTCAATTCCCTCGTCCAAATCATTAATATATATTGTAAATAGCTGGGGTCCCAGCACTGATCCTTGCGGTACCCCACTAGTCACTGCCTGCCATTGTGAAAAGGACCCGTTTACTCCTACTCTTTGCTTCCGGACTGACAGCCAGTTCTCTATCCACATCAATACTGAACCCCCAATACCGTGTGCTTTAAGTTTGTATACTAATCTCTTATGTGGGACCTTGTCGAAAGCCTTCTGAAAGTCCAGATATAACACATCCACTGATTCTCCCTTATCCACTCAACTAGTTACATCCTCGAAAAATTCTATAAGATTCGTCAGACATGATTTACCTTTCATAAATCCATGCTGACTTTGTCCAATGATTTCACCACTTTCTAAATGTGCTGCTATCCCATCTTTTATAACTGATTCTAACAGTTTCCCCACTACCGATGTTAGACTAACTGGTCTGTAATTCCCCGTTTTCTCTCTCCCTCCCTTTTTAAAAAGTGGGGTTACATTAGCTCCCTCCAATCCTCAGGAACAACTCCAGAATCTAAAGAGTTTTGAAAATTTATCACTAATGCATCCACTATTTCTGGGGCTACTTCCTTAAGTACTCTGGGATGCAGCCTATCTGGCCCTGGGGATTTATCGGCCTTTATTCAGGACCCTTGTTTCTGAATTAATAATGTCACTCTCCATCCTAATGAAGAACTCAACCATATTGTGGTCACTCTTGCCCAAGGGACAACGCACAACATGACTGCTAACTAGCCCTTCCTCATTACTCAATACCCAGTCTAGAATAGCCTGCTCTCTCGTTGGTTCCTCTACATGTTGGTTTAGCAAAAAACAATCCCGCATACATTCCAAGAAATCCTCTTCCTCAGCACCCCTGCCAATTTGATTCACCCAATCTATATGTAGATTGAAGTCACCCATTATAACTGTTTTACTTTTGTTGCACGCATTTCTAATTTCCTGTTTGATGCCATCCCCAACTCCACTACTACTGTTAGGTGGCCTGTACACAACTCCCACTAGCGTTTTCTGCCCCATAGTGTTTCGTAGCTCTACCCATATCGATTCCACATCCTCCAAGCTAATGTCCTTCCTTTCTATTGCGTTAATCTCCTCTCTAACCAGCAACGCTACCCCACCTCCTTTTCCTTTCTGTCTATCCATCCTGAATATTGAATAACCCTGGATGTTCAGCTCCCAGCCTTGGTCACCCTGGAGCCATGTCTCCGTGATCCCAACTATATCATAGTCATTAATAGCTATCTGCACATTCAACTCATCCACCTTATTACGAATGCTCCTTGCATTGAGACATAAAGCCTTCAGGCTTGTTTTTACAACACTCTTACCCCTTATATAATTATGTTGAAAAGTGGCCCTTTTTGATTTTTGCCCTGGATTTGTCTGCCTGCCACTTTTACTTTTCACCTTGCTACCTATTGCTTCTACCCTCATTTTACACCCCTCTGTCTCTCCGCTCACACATTTAAGAAACCCTTTCCCTTTAACTCCATCCTCGACTATCCCATTTGACACCCCAACCCCCTTATTCAGTTTTAAAACCACCCGTGTAGCAGTGGCAAACCTGCCTGCCAGAATGCTGGTCCCCCACCTGTTAAGATGCAATCTGACTCTTTTGTACAGTTCCCCCTTACTCCAAAACAAATCCTAGTGATCTTAGAATCTAAATCCCTGCCCCATGCACCAGTTCCTCAGCCACACGTTCAGGTCCCGTATCTCCCTGTTCCTGCTCTCGCCAGCACGAGGAACTGGAAGCAAACCGGAGATAACTATCCTGGAGGTCCTGCTTTTCAGCATTTTTCCGAGCTCTCTAAAGTCACGCTGCAGAATATTCATCCCCTTCTTTCCGACATCGTTTGTGCTGACATGCACTACCGCTTCCGGTTGTTCACCTTCGCCCTTGAGGATTTTCTGCACTCTGTCCATGACATCCTGGATCCTGGCACCAGGAAGGTACAAGACTTACTTAAAGCAGTACTTTTTTTTGAGAAAGTGATAGGCTGGGGTGCAGTGGGAGTGGGGTGGGGATTGGGGAATGTTGGGAAACAACTAATTCATAGAAAATGTATTAGCAAGGAACTGGCTGGTTTATAAAAGAAAGTCACAAACTTCGAGAGACATATGGTGTCACAAAATGATCCAAAACCTCACTTAGTCATATTCTCCAATGATGCTGTGTGGTCCCCTGTGTTACGCCAGTATTTTGTGGCTTTCTAATTTATAGAAAACGAATTTGTCTTATAAAAAGTGAGAGAGTGTCAAATAATAGTAAGATTAAACGAGAACTTACCAGTTTGAAGTTTGATCTTTATTTTATGAGGAGTTACGATGAGGGATTACGTGAAGACCCCGCCAGCACGCATGCGTGGCATTCTTCAATGCAGTAGTGTGGAATCACAGAAATAGTAATTGAAATAAACATAGTAAAGATAAGAAGAACTAGGATACCAGTTGACCTTTAAAATTGAGGGTGGGAGCGGAGGGCACGTAATCCCTCATTGTAACTCCTCATAAAAGAAAGATCAAACTTCAAACTGGTAAGTTCTCGTTTAATCTTACTATTTTACTTCGGAGTCACGTGAGTGACTACGTGAAGATTTTAATGCTCTGTGATTTCAAGCCGTGTAACAGTACATGCTTCACTCACTGCCAAAGTCATCCAAGGGAGGAAGTATGTTATCATAATTAAACATGAAACCATTTTTAAAAAACAATAACAATATTTATTTTTAAACAAAGAAAATAACGCTCCCCCGGGCTTAAATTATATATTTGCAGAACTTAAAATCCTTTCTGCAAATAATGCAGGTTTGGCAATCGGCTTGTTATAAAATATTTGGAAAGTTCTTTCCGTGGACCATCCCGCTGTTGCCAGGATATGGTCCATTGATTCCTCCATATTCCTGGTCGCCAATGTTGCTGCTTCCCTGGTGGAGTGAGATTTTAAAATGTCAGTATCCACCCCAGCAGCTCCCAATACCTGTCTGAGCCATCTTAAGATGGTTTGTACCGACACCCATATGGCTTTTTGAAGCTGACCCATAGTGCCTTTTCGCTCCCTCTGAATGCTTTAGTTGTGCTAAGGTATAGCAGCAGATGTAACATGACACATAAACAGGGGTCAGGTGGGTACGCCCGGAATTCCATCAACAGTCTTGAAGTTCCCGGTCTGCTCTGCTTGACCATCTCCCAGATTTTGAATGTAATTTGGTCAGCTGTTGTGACCATATTGTCCAGTCTTAGATAGTGTAGGGACTGGACCCTTTGGGCTGAGACCAAAGCCATCAGCATTACAGTTTTCAGAGTGAGCTGTTCCAGAGTCAGGGATTTGGCTGGTGACCAACCCCTTAGTAATGACAGGATGATGTCCCAGATCTGGGTGTACCTTGGTCTAGGGCAGTGGTTCCCAACCTTTTTTTGGCCATGCCCCACCTAATCACCTCTAAAATCCTGATGTCCCCCCCCCCATGTGGTGATATATAATTCTTATCATTTAAAAAGTGAACTCCGTTTCAGTTGAAGAAGCTTAAAACGCCAATTCCTTGGTTTAAACAAGCTTCAAAAGAACATGGCATCCATGAAAAAGAAAAATGAAATAAACAAAAGACAGTTAAAGTTCTGAGCATGAAATTACTAAAAAATTGTAAAAAAAAAAAGAAACACAATTGCCCCCCTTAAAAATCAAATTGCCCCCCTGTGGGGCGTACGCCCCACATTGGGAACCACTGGTCTCGGGGGATTGGTATTAAAAATACCTTTCATAAGTTTGGCCACCAGTGGATATGATCCTATGGACTGCTGTCCTGGTGCCTGCCATAGATAGGCTGACAGAGCACTCCTAGCAATATTAATTGTGCTGTAACTCAGCCCTTCATCGAAGTGAAGGCTGGATAGGAACTCCAGGACGTTCGTTATTGTAGCTGTTCTATATGTTACCCCAGACCTCGAGCAGTACACTTCCCACTTCCGGATGCTGGAGAGGTACTGTTTCTTGGTTGATTGTCGGTAAGCTGCCGTCATCATGTCCATGGTCCTGTTTGATAGTCCCAGATCCAATAGTGGCCTTTTTAAATTCTGCAACCCAACAGATTTATCCTGTCATGGCATGGATGACTTTCGCCCATAACAGGGTGACCAACAGATCTGGTCTTCTGGGAATGGTCATGAGTGGTTCAGTGACCATGTCAAGGACCAGAGGGAATCATGGCTGTGTAGGCCAGTCGGGTACTACCAAAATACCTGAAGCAGAGTCCATTTGTATTTTGCGTAGAACCCGACTGATGAGGCAGAAGGGGGGAAAGGCATAGACAAAACAATTTTCCCCAATTCAGCGAGAACGCGTCCATCGCTGCTGCCTCAGGGTCTGGTTCCCAAGCGACATATGTTGATAACTGGTGATCCAGTCGGGATACGAAGAGATCGATATCAGGTGTTCCATATCACTTTGTAATTTCAGCAAATACTTTGGGGTTCAACATCCACTCGGTGTTGTCATTGAATTTTCATGACCTGGTGTCTGCCACTGTATTAAGCTTACCTGGTAGGTAAGTTGCTGATAGTCAAATATGTCTGTCGACACACCATTGCCAGATTGTATTGACCAGATTGTCACACGATATCGATTTTATCCCGCCCATATGGTTAATATAAGCCACCACTGTGGTATTGTCAATTTGTAGGCGGACATGCAAATGGTGCATAGCTGAACAGTAAGCTTTTAGCCCATAAAACGCACCCAACATTTCCAAATAATTTATACCCAGTGTCTGTAGTAGTGATGATTCTTGTATGTTCCATCTACCACCAGTACTAGATATAGTGTTAGTCGCTCCCCAGCCTTGAGCACTGGCATCCGTTTGTATCGTGATTGCTGGGCTATTGATAATGATGGGGCTGGAACTATACCAAATGTATACTCTACACCATTGTAACTCCAAAATTGCTTTAGCTGGTAATTTCATGGGTTGATCAAAATTACCTGCATGTTGTTTTAGTGCTTGCACCTTTGCTCTTTGTAAGTTTTGGTAATGCAAAGGTCCAAGCTGAGTAGCTGGAAATGCTGCTACTAATTTCCCAATTACTCTTGCCACCTGTCGAATAGTTGGTTGATTGGTAACCATCAATTTGTTGCAGGCTTGTGCCAATTCTGTTGCTTTCTCTTTTGGCAACGTTACAGACATGTGGACTGAGTTAATTGTGAATCCCAGATAGTCCATAGTTGTGGATGGTGTCAACTTAGATTTATCTGGATGTATAGCAAACCCCAGAGTTTCAAACAAATCTTTGGTAGCTAATACTGCTGATTTAGCTAATTCCAGGGTTTTGTCCACTATCAAAATGTCATGACAATATGTTTTTGTTTTCTTAGTATTGCCAAGGCCGGATTTAATATCTTGGTATATAGTCTTGGGGCTGATGTTAGCCCATTTGGCAATGCTTTATACAGCCATAGTTGCCCCATCCAGTTAAACTTTAGGTATCTATGATGATCCTTATGAATGGGTACTGAATAGTATGCATCTTTTAAATCGATGCATGCCATGAAGTATCCTCTGGAAATCAATTGTTTGGCAGTAACAAATGTTTCCATTTTGAAATGTATATACTTGACAAAAGTATTCAGTGTCGTCAAGTCAATGATGATGCGACATCCACCATCTTTCTTGGTTTTTGTAAAGATATTTGATACAAATTCCAAAGAGTCATGTTCCGTTTTTTCTATGACTCCTTTTGTATGTAATCTCACCAGTTCTGCCGGCCCTGCACCTTTTATGTTCTGGAAGGAACCAGACCCACCTACCTCCATGGTTACCGGTAGAGTGTTCATTTACTGGGTTTCTGTTTCTTGGTCGGTCGAGGTGTTGCTGTGTAAGGTTGGCGCATCTTCGATGGGGTCCGCTCTGGACCCTGGCCTAAAAAAGACCTCCGGGGATGATATGCGGGCCCCGTGCTTTCACCAGCACCATGATGTTGACGCCTGCTGGTGGATGCATAGGGGTTCTGCCGCCTGGGTTGTGTGGCTTTGCTCGTTCCTAGGCCTGCCCTCATGAGGACTTTCGACTCCTCATCCAGATCTTTAACCTGTTTCGACAGGTCCTTTCCAAATAGCAGGATTTGAGGTTGTGAGGTCGCAGATTTGCACAACCCTGCAAATTTGGGATTGAGGGCAGGTCTGACGGCATCCTTCTGCAGGCTATTTATCTCGTACTGTGTGTTGCACAGCAGAGCCAGGGTGTCCTGCTGGTTGTCGGTCATTTCAACCCCATCCACGAAACGAGCATAAGATGCGACAGCTGACGTCAGGAGGTTCAGGATTTCTTGGAGCTTCACCTCCTGGGTTCGTATGCCCAACCCAATGTACCCCCAAATTTGGCTGTTAACGGCCGGTACATTGAGTGAGATGCAATTCTCCGGGGGCGTGTGTCTGTCCAACGCCTCATTTACTACCTGTTCTTGTAGTGGGTTGAAGGACAGGTAGTCAATACTGACCGCAAATTTTGATTGCAACGGCTGTCCCGCTTGTGGTGTTACCGCGTAGCGGTTGACCACTCCCAGCAGCTCCTCCTGTTCCTGCTCCCCCAGCACACTGCTGTTGTCTTCAGCCACAGACCCCTCTTCTTGACCAGCCCAGCCCTGGCCACCAACGCTCCCCTCTGTCGAGGGAGATGCGATGGACAGTGCCAGGTATTGCACTGTTGTGGGTGTGCATGCACTCCCATGGCGGGCTTCCCCATCTTCCGGAGCAAGTCCCGCTGGAGCATCTGCTCCATGCGGGACAAATGGTCACCTTTGCCGCTCTCGGGCAGCGCGTCTTCCTGGCCGGACTCATCGGAGTCTACCGGCCGGACCGACTTCTGCTTTGCCTTGCCTCCAACCCGCTGCGGTGGTTCGAGCTGAGCAGCTTGCGGCATTGGGCTTGGCTCAGCAGGAATTGCGGCGGTGACTGTGGACCGCAGCAAGTGCAGTCCAGGTGCCGTCGGTCGCCCCCCACTGCTGGAACCCTCCTGGGCCATCACAGTCGGACGGGGTGCGACCCTTTGGTTTTCTGCCCTTGTCCATTTGTTCTCTATAACACAGAGCACAATAAGGGTTTTGACGAAAAAGAATAAGTTTTACTTACCTGGAGGTCCCATTTTAAACTCTATTGTGGGAGAACTCGTTCCCCCGCCGTTCGCTGTTGCACTGTGTGAGACGCTATGTCGTGCATGCGGCTGGCGGGGTCTTCACGTAGTCGCTCACGTGACTCCAAAGTAAAATTATTTTAGTAGTTTCTAGATGCATCAAAGTCTGAGCCTCCAAGAGATTTAGCTGAACCTGTGCATCGACAAAAATACTCTATTTGCAATAGTGTATTGCGAAGGAATATTGTGATGTATCCGATGTTAAGATCTTGGATTGTTTCCTCTAGAATGCTGGAGGCTGAGAGGCAACATTGTGGAAATTTCTACAGTTATGAGAGACATCTTTTACCCAGGAAGAAAATGTGGAACACAAGAGAGCATTAATTTATTGTCGGAGGGATAAAATATAAAGGAGATAGGCAAGGGAGGTTTTAGTCAGATAATTATGGGTGCTATCATATCGTGGGTAAATTATAAGGAATGAGATGGGTGTCCTTTGATTGCAAGGATTCAGTATATCTGTACAAAACTCGGAAATATTTTAAAGCCTGCTCTACCAAAGAGTCTTGAAGGTCTTACTGGACTGAAGTAAAATCTACCTGCAGTTGCACTGTGGGACAGCAGTAGAGTTTCTGCCTTACTGCACCTGAGACCCGGGTTCGATCCTGACCATGGGTGCAGTTTGTATGTTCTCCCTGTGACCATGTAGGTTTTATCTGGGTTCTCCGGTTTCCTCCAATGTTCCAAAGATGTGCAGGTTTGTAGGTTAATTGGCTTCTGTAAATTGTCTCAAGTATGTAGGATGGAAATTGTGTCCATACATGGTGGGCTGAAGGGCCTGTTTCCGAGCTGTATCTCTAAAGTAATCGCAACTAAACTAATCTAAACTAGCAAGAATAGGTATTAAAGAGAGTCTCTGTACTTGTGGCAATCAGAATTAGGATTCAGATGTAAATAGCTCATTCTAAGCTTCCCTCCAGCCTAGTTTCAATCAAAAATCACTGAGTCAAGCACTTGTGCAACTAAACTTTATTTTGGATAAAACACAATAACAGTTCCCATTACTATACCTAACCACCGCGGGTTCAATCCTCATATCTGCCTGGCCAAGCCCTCTTAGCCTCGTTCAAGCAGAGACACTCCAGAAGGTCACAAAGTCCCAAGCGTTCTCCCAGAAGATCGACACAGGACCTCGTGGGAGAGGCCTTTTATATTTTTATTGAACCTTGAGGGGCCGAACCACATGGGGGTGGTCTCTTTACAGTCCAATAACAGATATCGATTAACACAGTACATGATAGACATTTCCCCAACCCAATAATACAGTGACTAATAATATGTATCTGACGAAGTTTCTAGATGCAACTTAAAAGATATGAATGATGCAACATGTGCTTGATAGTCAGGAAACCCAGACAAGGCTCAACATTTAATCCAATCAACATCTAGCAAAGTAAAGCTTTGCAACATTATTTACAATGTATATGTCTGTTTTGTATTCTTCCAATCCGTTCCATGCAATTTGCACCTAATTGTCAGAATCTGCAGATGTTCCATTCTCTTCCTGCAGCTCTTATCTAGACTCAAGACAAACTGGCACCATTCAGCAGCTTGTCCCATTTCTGCAGAAGGCACATTGACCAAATGGCATAGCAGCCCAGAAGCCTTTACTCAGTTTTAGTGTCCTGGCATCGCCAATTTGTCCAGAATTAACATTTCTTCCTTTAATTATGTATGATAAACCATCATTTATGATAACAAAGTAATCAGATAATCAGGTAACCAGATATACATATGTTTGTCTATTACATTCTCCATCTATTAACAACAATAAGATGATGATGTTTCTTCCCAGAACCTTGTCAAGTTTCCCGTGTTTTCGTGGGCGTAGCTTCACAATTTCCATCTGATGAGTTTTTACCTCCAGAGTTTACGTGGGCACAATTTCCCTCCATCTGTGTTGTTGCCTATTCTTCCATCCCTTTCCATAGTTGAACCTATAACCTATAATTCCTGAAAAACTTGGGACAAAACAAGTTACCATTCATGCACCAATGCTTTCCCATACATTCACTGTAATTCTGCAATACTATCCCTTTTCTATTTCACTATAACTATCTCTACTATATTCTGCTTTATCACTGTATTCCTATTACTATTCTGCTTTATAATGTCCGAGGATCAACACTAATCAGCCCTTTCCGTATTCACACAATGCTATAATATGTATATCTGATGATGGTTTCTCATATAAATTTCAGTTGGGTTCAGTCCAGATTTCCCTACGGGCATGACTCCTATTTAAAGCAAATCATGAAGAATGTTTCAATTTAACCAAATTCAGTCTCAGCCTTCAATTTACTATTTTAAGTTTCAGGTCCATCTCATCCTTCTCATTCCACAGCTTTGTGGTCGATAACACAATTCCATTCCAATTCATGTGGAATTCCCAGCTGTTCAAATTTAATCAATCAATTTCCATATGTTGTCAATTTCATCATAAATCCAATTAAGAATGCCGAATCTAGGGACAAGTTCTTTCCACCTTGATAATAGAAGCCGCTTTACCATCAAGGGTTAAACAATTTAGATCCACCGGTCAAGTACATCGACTCTGATATCTCAACACTCATTTAAGTTTCTCCTAATTCAATAGACTTCTCCTCCAGTACTTCTTCCTTAGTATGTTGGCTCGGCTCTCAGTCCATAGGGGTTCTTTCCTATAACTAGTTTCCTTTTACCACTGAGTAATTTCCTAGTCTGGTCTCTTAAAGGGAAGTCTTGCTGTTCACAGTTCCTCTTTTGACTATTTCCAATTCCAACTTTCATGTTCCCTGAATAATTTCCATGTTACCAGATGTTCCCAAGTTCCATCCTTTCCTGATGTTCTTTGAATAATCCTTCCCATCTTCGGCTGCCTGTCTGGGGATGAGACAGTAACTATACCCAATTAATAATCAAACTTTAAATACTCCTAAGCCAAATCTCACAAGTCAGTTCCAAATCTCAAACTTTAAAGTTCTTCCCATTCATTACCATACAATTTAGAGACCGAATTCAACATTTTAACAATTTATTTCTAATAATCATAATTTAGATGCAAAGTAGGTGTTTTACCCCAGACCACAGAGGAATGTCTATTTTCAAATTCAAATGCAGTTCTTCAAAGTAGAGCTCGCCACAATGGTCGTTATAGGTTGTCTGTGTTGTTTCTTTAAGAAACATTGGATGGTGTTACTTTCCTTCACTGGTGTCAAAACCTAGATGATGTTAAAGTTGGGCACTTGGGTCGGTATCTTTTTCTTCTTCCTTGATGTTAGTTTCAAAGGAGTAGGGATACTGAGGAGCAGCTTTCGCTATCTGTTTGCCAGATATGTCTTAAAGGGACAGGACAGTATCAATTCCTCCTTGTTGTTGGTTCCTGTTTCTGGGGAGCTACATTACCTGAGCTGTCTTCTGCCCAGTCTCAAGGGGTCTGTATATTCTTTACCTCACTCCCCAGATAGTATGTTGTTGATCATACTGTCCTACAGGCACAAACTTAGTAACAAGTTAGTACAATCGCTCCTTTCCCCACTCCCGTACCTCCTGCACAATAAGTTTGTTTCTTCTCCCCTAGTGCCATTTCAGTTCTCCTTAGTTCCCATTCCTTCTGTCACCAGTTACTATGTTTCCCTTTTCGTAGTCCTTCCTTTTAGTAAGATTTCTCGATCCCAATTAGTTTATTTGTGTCTCTCCTCCTAGGATTTGGAAGGGGGTGATGTTCTTTCTGGTTCTTATAATTGATTATTATTTTTGGGCAATGTGAGGATGCCCTCAGATTTCATATTTTGTATTAGCTGGCAGGGTCAGGGCAACCAGAGTGGATTTGATTGCCAGAATGTCCTTGCCCCCTGATGTCCAGGCCAGTGTCCTCTTCCTCTACCTTCGGGGTCCCAAGTGTCCCTGTAACCCGCCGGGATCCACTGATTTCTTAAATCCCGTGGCCCTCTTCTTTGCCCCCTTCCTTCTCGGTATTCACTCACAGGGCACCATCGGCTCCAATGTCCTAATTCCCCACAGTTGTAGCACTGATCAGGTCTAACAGCTCTATACCCTCTCAAACCAAACCGAGGAAAAGTCGGCACTCGGAATGGCATGTCTATCCAAGTTTTAAGATCCTCCTCCTCCTTATCTTCCTTCAAAGTTTTTTCCCATTTCTGGATTCTTAGTACGGGCCTCTGAGCTGCCGTTGAACCAGGTTGCATTGAAGTGTGGACGTCTGTGGATCGGGGATCATTTACACCTACTGCGGGATCTAATACCAAAGATGGAGTAGGCAGCTTCCTACAAGGGAATTGCCTATGGGGAATCCATTCTATACCCACACCTTCGGAATTTTCTCCGACCTAATAATACCATCAATGTCAGGATCAGGCACTTCATATCCTCCTGCTGTCTCACCCTCAGAAACGCTACTCGTTCTGTCCCTGCACCTCTGGAAGGATTCTTTCACTTTCCCACTAGATTTCCTAATTAATTTTGGTACCCACTTTGGCGGAACCTTCCCTCTAGCTCCTTGATCTCCCATACTATCCTCCGCTGGTGGAGCAATCATAGGAGCTAGAAAGTCCTTCCCCAATTTTTCCATTTGAATTTAGTGGGTGGAGTTGAAGATACCACTGACTCCTCCCGAGCGCCCTGCTCACAAGCTGCACATGGTGTCTCCGAACTGAGAACATGAGAGTGTTGTGAGGAATGCTGTGGCTCCAATCTGAAAAATTCTGCCACCCTGGCATATAGTGAGCTTCTCTCCCTTCGAGGCCCACGTCACTCTTACTAAATTTAATAAGTTTGATTTTAGTCGGCACCTCCCCTTTAAGATCCATCTCAGCCATTTCTCTTTTAGAAGCTGGTATTCTCTCCTGCTCCTGCACCTGCTGTTGGCTTCCACTATCACCCTTCCCCTGTTCCTGAATGTCCCGAGAAGGGCCAGTTCTCTTGTTCCCTTCTAACCCCGAACGTGAACGTTGCCATTCTTAAAGTAGAAAGCAGAACGATCTCTTTATTTACTTTTCTTTCAGTGAAGAACATTCCCCATATTCCAATAAGCTTGTTCCCTTCTTCACTGTTTCCATATCGACTAACAATTGTCTCTATGTAGGTTATTCCTACTACAGATTTTAGTCCACCCGTCGGCCAAAGTTCGTTCCTCAAAACTCTATTTAATTTCCCAGATAATCCTCTTAATCTTTGTGCTTCATGCGGAAGTTTCTCACAAATTATTCTTATCGGGCTTTCGGGTCTATTTGATAGGTCCTTCTCTGAGACATTCCCCATTTTTCTGCACAATAGACACAATGCAAAATAAAATTCCAGGCCTACTCAATACTCGCTCCTTCCTTTCAGACTCCAAGGTCACTGGAATGGCTCCCACACAATGGATAATCGTCTCCCAGGTTCTCACACAATTGTTCCCTTCCAACCATTATTCAATCACCCACTCAATCGCTCCTATTCATTTATCCAAATCAATTGCTCGTATTCAATCGCTCTCCCAACTTTCTTATTAGTTTGATCACAATCACTTCATTCAACTGTCAGACTCAAACAAAGTATCTCTGGTTTCCCAAACTAAAACCAACTCTTAATCACAACCTCTCCCAAGCAGCAATCTCTCCCACTCAAACCACTTCATGTTCACACAGACAAACAAATCCAAACCACGCCAGTATTATAATCAAACAAGAAAGTATCCCTTGAATAGAAGTAACCCCAGACGCACCCCAATACAAACTACAAACATCCACTTATTATGACGATAAATCACACTCTAATAAATCCTCCTCGCGGCGTTCTCGTCAACGGAATGACTCCTCCCCCGACTCAGCAATTGAAAGAAAATGAACCCTGATCGAACCACCACAAATCGGATTCTAACAATACTACAATCCCGATTTAAACAAATACAAATATTTAATTCAAACACACTTTTACTTCAATTATCTAACACCCAAAAATCCTTAAGCTCTCACACAGGCAATACAAATAGTGGTCCGCGAACTTAACATACTCTAAATCTTAACTCTCTAAATCTTAATACACTTTAAATCTTTTTACATACACAAAGTATTTATACAATTCGGATCCAGTAACGATGCTAAAAAAGACGATGCTGGATTTCTACAATTTTACAATAATAATTTAACACGCTAGCGCGCAGTTTACTAACACTCGATCTCAATGCCGCGTCACGCTGTTATCAATCAATGAACCTCTCCCTCTGATACCGAAGATTTTCCCCTTCCCGGGGTACTCTTTGCTGAGGGGTACGACTCCTTAAATGACTACTTTTCCTCCTAAATGTTACCTTCCCCTGCTAAGACTTCTAGGGGGACCTCTATTCCTTCTCTCTAAGTTCTACAGAATTAGGGGTAGCTTTCGCATCCGGGTACTTTTCACCAAGAAAAACCAGGTTCCCGTCTCTCAGTTACTCTTCGCTATTAGGTACTAATCATCAATCGATCAGAGGGTTATTGTTGATCAGCCACTATTCGGAATTGATCTCAAACATGCACAAACTCCAAAGTTCTATCTACACAGAATTTGAATTCTCCCAAACGGGCAGAACTTCAATGTGAAATTCTGTATTTGGAAATTTGATTCTGCAAATCTACAATCGTTCTCGGACCAACTAGTTTTGGTGCGTATCTCTCCACATATGCGGGCTCTCGAATTCAAATTGCCCAATGAAATCTCAAATGGACTCGAGTATTCCCAGCCAATCTATACTCTAGCCACCGAGCCCAGTGCCTTTACGCGATTCCTCGTCCGTCACTTCAGAGAGGGACTCAGATATCTTCACACAAACACCCCTCACTGCTTGGCACCGCGGGTTCAGCGCCTAGCCTCTTCGCGCTGGAAGTCTATGCTGATTTTTGGAACGCACCTTTCCAATTAGCTCTCCCAGCAACGATAGACCAATACTTAAACAAGACTTGTGTTTCAATCCTCCACCAATTGAATACCAAATCTGAAACAATGAGCCACCACTCGCCCTCGAAGCGTGTCAAGCTCTCGTTAAGAAGCTGCAGTCTGCCAACTACGACCAAGTTTTGGGCCACTCCTCGCCCTGTTTTATGGGCCCCTAACCCAAAGGAGTGCTATCCACTCTCCCCCCCCGTGCTTGCTAGACTATGTTCTATGATCTCGTTGGGTCCCTTTCCCAAGCCCGCGAATGATCGAGTCGCTCAGACTAGCGAAGTGCCGAAAATCAATACGAAAACCGCACAGTGGGCCCGATTTCTGCACTCGCGATCGAAACAGCTCAACCCACTTGGTTGCAAACTTGTTTTGGGGGTCCGTTGAGATCCCGGTTGAGCCCCCAATGTAAATAGCTCGTTCTAAGGTTCCTCCAGACTAGTTTCAGTCAAAAATCACTGAGTCAAGCACTTACGCAACTAAATTTTATTTTGGAAAAAGCACAATTACAGTTCCCACTACTATAACTAACCACCGTGGGTTCGATCCTCGTATATGCCTGGCCAATCCCTCTTAACCTCGTTCAAGCAGAGACATTCCAGAAGGTCACGCAGTCCCAAGCGCTCTCCCAGAAGATCGACACAGGACCTCGTGGGAGCCGCCTTTTATAGGTCCCTTAACCTTGTGGGACTGAATCACATGGGGGTGTTCTCTTCACAGTCCAATAACAGATATCAATTAGCAGTACATGATAGACATTTCCCCAACCCAATAATACATTGACTAATACAATGTATCTGACAAAGTATCTAGATGCAACTTAAAAGAGATTAATTATTCAAGATTCATGATTCAAGATTCAAGAGAGTTTATTGTCATGTGTCCCAGATAGGACAATGAAATTCTTACTTTGCTTCAGCACAACAGAATTTCATGGGCATGAATCCAGAGATCAGTGTGTCAATATACCATTATATAAATATATATATCCAACGACCACAGGTCTTGAATCAGCCAAGTGTTGAGGAAGACAAAGCAAACTTTCTTCCATTGGTTTGTTGAAATTCGAACCTGCTTTATCACATGGATGCCCATGAGTCTAGCATCCTTCAGTTTAGCCACATTGGTAATAACAAACACCAGATATGTGGTGTGAGTATTCCTGTAGCTAGCCCATATGCTGGGGATCCAAGTGAAAAATGGCATTTGCTAAGTGGCAAAGTATCTTCAAATGATGCATTGATACCAACTTCTATGCAAATTCACATCTATGAATTTAATTCAGTTATACACCCGAATTAACATAAAATTATTAGTATTGTGGCATCAGCCTAAACACGGGCCACTCCTGCTCGAAGCCTCGTCAGGAGATACGAGGGCGGACACGTGACGCCATGGGCTAGAGGGAGTGTCCTGATACTAAAGATCTCTCACCGCGAGACCTTGAGCAGACGACAGGTAGCTGAGCCCGAGATAACAACCTCGCTCAGCTACAGCAACATTGTATTATAGTTAGCGCACCAACCACCAATGAATAAATGACTCTTTGAACCAACCTGACGTCTTACCATTATTCACCATGTATGGTGCCGCTACAGTATTTCACTTTTCTCAACCCTCCCTGTTGCAATAATACAACACAACCTTTTGGAAGTGAACTTTGTAGATCTGGGATTAACTAAACATATAGCATCCCCCCTTCTAAAAACAATGAAGTTAATTAACCCTGGACCAGGCAATGTTTATTTTATGACGGCAATAAGGTTTTATCTGAATGTTTAACATTGATGATGAAGTGTATATTTGCTTCCAAAATCCTTATCAGGATCAAATAAAATTGAGTACTGTGGATTTAAATTGTCGAGAGTTTGTGATGAGTGTTTTTAGCATAACAGAAAACAGAAATAATTGAAAGAAGGTTCATGGTGGTCACCATGTGCTAAATTTGCAGAAAGGTTGGGTGTGAGGTTCATTGTTCAAGACAAGCAAGGTATTTCATAATGAACAGCAAAGAGCAATTCACTTTTGAGTACACTCATTGACTGCAAAATGTTGGTAAAATACATATATATAATAGCTTTTATGATTGCATGGTTGCTATGTTATCAGCTGTGGCTCAGTTGACAACACTCTTGCCAACAAAGAGTAGGGATTAACGACAAAGAGTAGGGATTAACAGGTCCCTTTCAGAATGGCAGGCAGTGACAAGTGGGGTAACGCAAGGCTCGGTGCTGGGACCGCAGCTATTTTCAATATACATCAATGATTTGGATGAAGGGATTCAAAGTAACATTAGCAAATTTGCAGATGACACAAAGCTGGGTGGCAGTGTGAACTGTGAGGAGGATGCTATGAGAATGCACAGTGACTTGGACAGGTTGGGGGAGTGGGCAGATGCATGGCAGATGAAGTTTAATGCGGATAAATGTGAGGTTATCCACTTTGGTAGCAAAAACAGGAAGGCTGATTACTATCTAAATGGCGTCAAGTTGGGAAAAGGGGAAGAACAACGGGATCTGGGGGTCCTTGTATATAAGTCTATGAAAGTAAGCATGCAGGTACAGCAGGCAGTGAAGAAAGTGAATGGCATGTTGGCCTTTATAACAAGAGGAGTTAAGTATAGGAGCAAAGAGGTCCTTCTGCAGTTGTACAGAGCCCTAGTGAGACCACATCTGGAGTATTGTGTGCAGTTTTGGTCCCCTAATTTGAGAAAGAACATTCTTGCTATTGAGGGAGTGCTGCGTAGGTTTACAAGGTTAATTCCATGTTGCGCTACCAGAGATTCCAGATTCCTGATCTGAAGAATAGATTGTTGATAAAGCAGATTGTGTTGCTGTTTGTGGGACCTTACACTGTACAGACCAGTGCATCTCCCATATACCGACTGTGACCATATTTTTTAGGTTCTTTGCATTGGCTGGAAAATATGTAAGAATGTTGTAAAAAGTATAGGCAAAGGCATCATATAAAGGTATATCTTATTCTGAGAATTTTCCAAAAACAATTTCAAGTTTTAGGTGTCATATATAAAATCATATATTTAACTATGATCTTTAGGATGTTTATGGTTAACAAAGGACAAACTCGGGAAAGTTGGGAAATTCTATTCCTTTCCCATCAGAGCAAAAAGTATGATGGAAAGGTACAGTGTGCAAAACACACTTCAAATCATGTTAAAAGAAACTAGACTAAGCAGTCACACAGGAGGCCTGGTCCCCCAACGCAACCCATTCCCCAACGCAATATTCCACCACTCACTCGTTCCCCCAATGCAATCCAGATCAGAGTTATGGAAAGATGGAAATAGAGAGATAGATAGAGAGATAGAGAGAGATAGATAGAGAGAGATAGAGAGAGAGATAGAGAGAGATAGAGAGTGATAGAGAGAGATAGAGAGAGAGAGAGAAAAAGTTACATAGATGGTCAGATATTGAATAAAATCAAATTATGTGATAGTCAAATGTTCCTTGGCAAATTATACATTTTAGACAGTAAGGCAGTGGTAGCTATTTTTGGTAATTTGGCTCAATTAATAAAGCATCTCAGATTCTGTATGGTGCTGTGGATAGAATCATCGAGTTGTACAACACAGAAACAGGCCCTTCAGTCCAATTTGTCCATGCCAATCGCATTACTTTACCGGCCTACTCCCTGTACTTTACCTGCACTTGGTCCACTAGGGTGGTGAATCTGTGGAATTATTTGCCACAAAAGGCTGTGGAGGCCAGGTCAGTGGATATATTTAAGGCAAAGATAGATTCTTGATTAGTACGGGTGTCAAAGGTTATGGGGAGAAGGCCGGAGTATGGGGTTAGGAGAGAGAGATAGATCAGCCACAATTGAATGGCTTAGACTTGATGGGTCGAATGGCCTAATACTGCTCCTCTCACTTATTCTTTTTATGATATCCCTCTAAATTTTAGATAGACACAAAAATCTGGAGTAAGTCAGCGGGTCAGACAACATCCCAAAAAGTTAATCTACAAGTCGAATCAGTACTAAAGAAAGCAAACTCAATTCTAGCATTTATTTTAAGAGAGCTTATACACAAAAACAGGGATGTAATGTTGAGGCTCTTAAGGCACTGGTAAGGCCACATTTGGAATAATGTGAGCAATTTTGGGCACCTTATCTGAGGAAGCATGTGCTGGCTCTGGAGAGGGTCCAGAGCAGGTTTACTAGAATGATCCCAGGAATTAATAAATTAACCTCTGATGAGCATTTGCCGGCACTGGGACTGTCCTCGCTGGAGTTAAGAAGAATGAGGGGACACTTCATTGAAACATACAGAATAGTGAAAGGTGTGGATAGAGTGGATGTGGAGAGGATGTCCCCACGTGGGAGAGTCTAGGACTAGAGGTCATTGCCTCAGGATTAAAGGACTGTAGGACGTTCTTTTAGCAAGGAGAGGATGGTGAATCTGTGAAATTCTTTGCCACAGAAGGCTGTGGAGGCCAAGTCAGTGGATATTTGTAATGCAGAGATAGAAATACCTGTATCCTTGATTAGTACAGGTGTCAGAGGTTATGGGGAGAAGGCAGGAGAATGGGGTTAGGAAGGAGAGATAGATGAGATTATTGAATGGCGGAGTAGACTTGATGGGCTGAATGGCCCAATTCTACTACGATCACATGACCTTATGACCTTATATCCTGAAATGTCACCTATCCCTTTTCCCCAGAGTTACTACATTACTCGCTAGATTGCTACATCTTTTTGTGTCTATCTTCAGTTTACAAAACCAGCATCTGCATTTCATTACTACACATGTCAATCTATATGGCAGGTTAATATTTTCAGCATCCGAAGGAATTAATTAAAGTAGTAAATAATCATATTAGGAAGAACCTTCCTTCACCAGTTTTTCTTTTTTTCCCCTCTCCATTCTTGCACTACAATTTCTACAAAATTTATTTCTGTAAGAAAATGTTTGCTCCTTTTAAGTAATAGCAGAAGAAAGTCTATGACATAAATCTACCACTGACTCACCACTACCATTCAATAGTTGCAAAATTTAAAGTGGTCAAATTATATAAAACAATTACAAGGGAAAAATCACAATGTACCCTTTTAGTTTCTAACTTTACTCACGTGATTGAAAATCCCACAATGATATTTCAAAACTCATAGGCTGTGGGCTGAGGAGCTTTTTCGTTCAGGTTCGTGACCCAACTCATGGAACTATCGGAATTTTTAACATATTGTGTAAAACTTTTAAATAAATCATCCAAGTTCGCGGATGACACGAAGCTGGGGGGCAGTGTTAGCTGTGAGGAGGATGCTAGGAGGCTGCAAGGTGACTTGGATAGGCTGGGTGAGTGGGCAAATGCATGGCAGATGCAGCATAATGTGGATAAATGTGAGGTTATCCACTTTGGTGGCAAAAACGGGAAAGTAGATTATTATCTGAATGGTGGCCGATTAGGAAAAGGGGAGATGCAACAAGACCTGGGTGTCATGGTACACCAGTCATTAAAAGTAGGCATGCAGGTGCAGCAGGCAGTGAAGAAGGCGAATGGTATGTTAGCATTCATAGCAAAAGGATTTGTGTATAGGAGCAGGGAGGTTCTATTGCAGTTGTACAGGGTCTTGGTGAGACCACACCTGGAGTATTGCGTACAGTTTTGGTCTCCTAATCTGAGGAAAGACATTCTTGCCATAGAGGGAGTACAGAGAAAGTTCACCAGACTGATTCCTGGGATGTCAAGACTTTCATATGAAGAAAGACTGGATAGACTCGGTTTGTACTCGCTAGAATTTAGAAGGTTGAGGGGGGATCTTATAGAAACGTACAAAATTCTTAAGGGGTTGGACAGGCTAGATGCAGGAAGATTGTTCCCGATGTTGGGGAAGTCCAGAACAAGGGGTCACAGTTTAAGGATAAAGGGGAAATCTTTTAGGACTGAGATGAGGAAAACCTTTTTCACACAGAGAGTGGAATTCTCTGCCCCCGCAGAAGGTAGTTGAGGCCAGTTCATTGGCTATATTTAAGAGGGAGTTAGATATGGCCCTTGTGGCTAAAGGGATCAGGGGGGTATGGAGAGAAGGCAGGAACAGGATACTGAGTTGGATGATCAGCCATGATCATATTGAATGGCGGTGCAGGCTCGGAGGGCCGAATGGCCTACTCCTGCACCTATTTTCTATATTTCTATGTTTCTATACCTGAAACCTGCCAAGACCAAAACCTGCACATTTTATAAAATATGACAAAAATGTCCAATTTTCCGAGTAATAATTGCCCAATCAATGCACGTTTGACATTGAGGTTGGGCGCAAATTGACCAATCCCGCGCTTTGTTTTATGGTCGTTGGGACCCAGGGATCATGGCTGCCTCCTCATTACATCAAATCAATATCAAGGTTTTGAAGGAATAAAGGTAATGCTCACCTTGCTGATCCTTTTGTTTTTCAATTGATTTATCTTTATAAAGTTATGATATGAACTGTTAAATAAAAATGATAAATAACAAATGTAGAGCTAGGGTTAGGGTTAGGTTATGATTTATCGGTCAGTGGGACAAAATGCCCTCTTGTGCTCATTGATCTCCCTCTGGAGATTCATTTTCACTATGAACTGCCACTTGGTACTGGCCCACGGTCTCATCACCTTTGTCTGTCGGTCGGGTTTGTCGGTAGGCCGATGGATGCTGTGGAGGATCGGTCAGGCTGTCAGGCTGCCGGTGGGTGGTGAGAGTGGCCGGGCCGCCGGAGGGTGGTGTGAGTGGTCTGCCGGGCCAAGTCGCTAGAGGGTGGTGAGAGTGGTCGGGCCGCCGGTGGGTGCTGTGAGTAGTCAGTCGGGATGTCAGTAGGCCGGTGTTGCAGCGAGCGAGCGGGCGGACTGACGGATCCGGCGCTATAGGGGGGCTGAAGGCAACCCGGGCGGCGTGCAAGGCAGTGCTGCTCCCCACCATCATCACCACGATAATCCAGAAGGGCAAGCTGGCCGAGATGGACGCGCTGCGGGACCACATGTACGGAGCCCGCGGCTGGTTCCAAAGCGGCTCCAGCTCCAGCCATGGGCAGCTCTGGAAGGGGGGCGAGTTTGGGTTAGGTTTAGTCATTTTCCTGTCAGTGGAAGATGCCTTAGCCCCAGTCCCACTATGGCCGTGACCCCCACTCAGTAAATGGGGGAACCCAGAGGAACTGCCCTCACCCATTAATTAGGCTGGTTCAGGAGCCGGACCTCTGCGGCAGTCTCATCCAAAAAACACAAATTATATTAATTATATTATTTTTATATAATATAATATGATTACAGTCATATTCACAAGTATATATATATATATATTAGTTATATATATATGTGATATATATATATATATATCACATATATATAACTAATATATATGTGGTATATATATATATATATATATATATATATATATATATATATAAAAAACGTGATATATGTATATACATGTGATATTTGTGTGTGTATATATATTTGTATTTTAAATATATGGTTTAAATAGACTGCAACACGGAAATAGGCTTTTCTTGCTGTAATATGGGCATTGGATACTAGATGGTGCTTACTTTTTCGATCTCATTTTCTAATTAGTTTAATTAATTAATGTGCAACCTTTGGCATTGACGAGTTATGACTTCCGTCTGAATTATATTTTATCTAAATCTGTGCAAAATTTCATGTAGTTCCGAGACATGGGTCACGGAAGTTGATTTCTAGCGCTCGGCCCACTGCCTCTCAGGGATTCTTATTAATCAAACCACATTGCCAAATGAGCTCAAATATTAGTTACATAGGAGGTACAGGGTAAAAATTAATCCTTGGTACTTGTATTAAATATATTATTTAGTAAAGGATGAGCATTATTTTTAGCTTCAGAATTTTGGCCCCATTGACTGCAATGGATAAACCTCACCTGGAATGCAAGGCTAATGGCTTTGCCTAACCCTTTTGGATGCAAGAACGAGTGGTGGTTGGCATGTTTCCTGAAACATTTTTGTCTCTGCTGATCTTTTGATCTGTATCATCTATTCTGACAACATTTTGTGGGCAAAAATCCCACACTGGAGACACTATGTATGCTGAAGCTTCAATTAAGTATTGGATGGCTGTACGGTCTTAAGTGCTATTGCTTGGCTGAAATATTAAACCATGATTACACTAATGGATGAAACATTTCCCATTACTTTCTTTCAAAGGAGTTCTTTCCGTTACCTTGGCCAATATTTAACCTTCAACTAATATTATCAAAACAATTAAATTTGGCGGTCACCATGTAAATGTTTCAAAAAACTGTTCTTCATATTTCCCATATTAGAACAGTGGTGACAATTCAAAATAGATCAATGGCTATAATCAATCAATCAATCAATCAACCTTTATTGTCATCTTGCAAGCAACAGTTGTACAGTGCAAAATGAAAAGACGTTTCCCAGGGAATAGTGGAGCATTGCACATGAAATTTAAAACATTTCACACATAATAACACTAAAAACAATCCAGTCCCTGATGGAACAGTATAAATAAATAGTTAAAAGCAGGTAAAACACAACGTTAAAATACAATAAACCAATCATTAAAATGTCCGGGGCAGCTGATTTGAGTGGCCAGTGCCAGTTATTAAAGTGTCCGTGCCAGCCGCAGAATCAAGTGACTGTGAGTACAGAGTGACTGTTTAGCAGCCTCACAGCCTGTGGTAGGAAGCTGTTTAGCAGTCTTGTAGTCCGGGCTTTGATGCTGCGATATCGCTTGCCTGATGGCAGGAGATCCAGGTGTATGTGGAGGGGGTGCAGTTTGTCCTTAGCAATTCTCTGAGCTTTTTTCAGACAGCGGCTCTGGAACATTTCTTGTACCGAGGGTAGGAAGACGCCAATGATCCTCTCTGCTCCCCTCACTACCCTCTGCAGAGTCTTCCTGTCCAAACAGTTGCAGGTGGAGTACCACGTATTTATGTAGTACGTGAGTACAGACTCCACCGTACCCCTGTAGAAAGTCCTGAGGATGTTGGTGGGGAATGAGGCCTGTTTTAGTTTCCTCAGGAAGTGCAGTGGCTAATGGGCCCGTTTGACGGTCCCAGTGGTGTTCCTGGACCAGGTGAGGCTGTCTGTAATTTGCACACCGAGGAACTTTATGCTCTCCACTCTCTCCACTGCAGTGCCACTGATGTTGAGGGGTGTATGCTTTGGCTGCGCCCTCCTGAAGTCGACAACCATCTCCTTCGTTTTGTCGACATTTAATTCTAGATTATTTTTGCCGCACCAGTCCACTAGTTGTTTTACTTCCTCCCTGTACATTGATTCGTCATCTCCGCTGATGAGTCCCACCACTGTTGTGTCATCCGCGAATTTTATGATCTTATTGTCCCTGAATCTGGCAGCACAGTCATGTGTGAGCAATGTGAACAACAGCGGGCTGAGCACACAGCCTTGAGGGGAGCCGGTGCTCAGCGTGATCGAGCCTGAAGTGTTCTTGCCAACACGGACTGACTGCGGTCTCTCTGTCAGAAAGTCCAAGATCCAGTGACACAGGGTGGTGTTGAGGCCCAGCAGGGTTAGTTTCTCCACAAGTCTCTGTGGGATGATGGTGTTAAACGCTGAGCTGAGCTACAGGAGTAAACATAGAAACATTGAAAAATAGGTGCAGGAGTAGGTCTTTCGGCCCTTCGAGCTAGCAATACCATTCAATAGGATCATGACTGATCATCTCAAATCAGTAAGAAGGAACTGCAGATGCTTGTTTAAACCAAAGATAGACACAAAAAACTGTAATAACTCAGCGGGACAGGCAGCATTTCAGGAGAGAAGGAAAATGTGACATTTCTGGTCGAGACCCTTCTTCAGACGGAAGGGTCTCGACCCGAAACATCACCCTTTCCTTCTCTGGAGAGATGCTGCCTGTCCCACTGAGTTATCAGCTTTTTGTATCTATCTAAAACCAGTACCCTGTTCCTGCTTATAAAGACCATCAAAGATGTGAGAGAACCTTTATAAATACGTTTTTCAATGGGGTTTGGCAGAGGACTTCAGAATTTTGAATTGATGATATCAAATAAAATATACATTATGAAAACCTATGATTTAGATAAAGTTACACCTTCAGAGAATTGGTGGCCTTGGGATTATAGGTATATCGCTGTTGAAGGATCCTTCAGGACGAGCCACAGATTATACACTCTGCAGCAATAGTGTGCTGATGGTGTGTGTGGATATTAAGTCCAATGGGAGGTGGTGTGATCAATCAAACCGCTGTGTGCAGGATGGAGTCATGTTAATACACCAATAGGTCGGCAAGGTCAAAAGAAAAGCAAACTGAACACTAGTGTTTATTTCTAGAGTGAGACAATTGAAAAGTTGGGTAGTGGCATTGAACTTATAGTAAACCTTATGTAGAGCACAGGTGAAGTATTGTGTACAGTACTAGATACTATATAAAATATCAAGAGGCTCTGGAGGGGGTCCACAAAAGATTTAGAAGCTGACCCCAATAGTGATAGGGTATTCACATTACAGAAGGATGAACAGGTTAGGTCTCTTCTCTGTTAGTAAGGCTGAGGTGTGAGCTAAAGGAGGTTTTTAAAATAATGAAAGATTTTATTGGAGTGAATGCACAGGTAAAATTTCCAGTTTGGGGGAAGAGTGAAGGCATTCAATGTAAGATAGTTGCCAGGAAATCCATTTGGGATTCCGTAGAAACTTCTTGGACAAAAAGTGGTGAGAATGTGGAGTTTATTGCCTTCGGAAGGAGCTGAAATAAACTATATAGATGCATTTGAGAAGAAGTAGAACAAGGACAAGGCCACACAAAAAAAAATCAAGGTTGAGGTGACCTGCAGTCTCCTACCACCTCCCACGCATATGTTGAAAACCTTCCTCAACTATGAAGAAAACCGGCTTCGACTAGACCTGCGACAAAAAAAATTATCGATTTTTAAAACGGCAACCTATTTTTAGTCGAGGCTGGTTTTAATCACGATGTAAAAA
This sequence comes from Leucoraja erinaceus, assembly GCF_028641065.1. Classification (NCBI taxonomy): domain Eukaryota; kingdom Metazoa; phylum Chordata; class Chondrichthyes; order Rajiformes; family Rajidae; genus Leucoraja; species Leucoraja erinaceus. The sequence continues at coordinate 90,168,751 of NC_073380.1, read as the reverse complement.
TAGCAGCAACCTAGATACAAGATACAAGATACATTTATTGTCACATGTGCACAGTGAAATGTGATCACCAACCAGCCATCCAATAAAATAAATAACACAACACATGATAAATTTCAACATAAAACATCCCCACACAGCAGAATCAAAAGTTTCCCACTGTGAGGGAAGGCACCAAAGTCAGTCCTCTTCCTCTAATGTTCCCCAATGTTCATCCACGGTCGGGGTCTCCCAAGCCCTCCGCAGTTGCCTTTGACAAGGTTCCTCATGGAAAGTTGGTTAAGAAGGTTCAATTGTTGGGTATTAATGATGGAGTAGCAAGATGGATTCAACAGTGGCTGAATGGGAGATGCCAGAGAGTAATGGTGGATGGTTGTTTGTCAGGTTGGAGGCCAGTGACTAGTGGGGGGTCTCAGGAATATGTGTTGGGTCCACTGTTGTTTGTCATGTACATCAATAATCTGGATAATGGTGTGGTAAATTGGATTAGTAAGTATGCAGGTGATACTAAGATAGGTGGTGTTGTGGATAATGAAGTAGGTTTTCAAAGTTTACAGAGAGATTTAGGCCATTTAGAAGAGTGGGCTGAAAGATGGCAGATGGAGTTTAATGCTGATAAGTGTGAGGTGCTACATCTTGGCAGGACAAATCAAAATAGGACGTACATGGTAAAGGGTAGCGAATTGAGGAATGCAGTTGAACAGAGGGATCTAGGAATAACTGTGCATAGTTCCCTGAAGGTGGAATCTCATGTAGATAGGGTGGTAAAGAAAGCTTTTGGTGTGCTAGCTTTTATAAATCAGAGCATTGAGGATAGAAATTGGGATGTAATGTTAAAATTGTATAAGGCATTGGTGAGACCAATTCTGGAGTATTGTGTACAATTTTGGAAGGATTGTGTACTAATTATAAGAAGGATGTCAACAAAATAGAGAGAGTACAGAGGCGATTTACTAGAATGTTGCCTGGGTTTCAGCAACTAAGTTACAGAGAAAGGTTGAACAACTCAGGTCTTTATTCTTTGGAGCGCAGAAGGTTAAGGGGGGACTTGATAGAAGTCTTTAAAATGATGAGAGAGATAGACAGAGTTGACGTGGATAAGCTTTTCCCATTGAGAGTAAGGAAGATTCAAACAAGATGACATGACTTGAGAATTAAGGGACAGAAGTTTAGGGGTAACATGAGGAGGAACTTCTTTCCCCAGAGAGTGGTAGCTGTGTGGAATGAGCTTCCAGTGGAAGTGGTGGAGGCAGGTTCGACTTTATCATTTAAAAATTAATTGGATAGGTATATGGATGGGAAATGAATGGAGGGTTATGGTGTGAATGCAGGTAGATGGGACCAGGGGAAAATAAGTGTTCGGCACGGACTTGAAGGGCCGACACGGCCTGTTTTCCGTGCTGTAATTGTTATATGGTTATATATGGTTATATGGTACAGGCAGCCGGCCGCTCAGGCCCGCTTGCCGGGATGTTGGAACTCCGACATCGGAACGGGAGGCCAACCTCAGCGGCTTGGACTTCCGAATCGGCTGCTTCCCACCGGAGTTCGCTGCTCCCGATGTTCCCAGGCCGGACGGAGATTCACGCTGGTGGCCCTCGGCAAAGGGCCCCAGGACTCCGCGAACGGCAGTCTTTGAGCAGGGACTGTTGGAGGGGAGATCAATTAGGATTTAAAATTACAAAGCCTATTTACTTCCAAAGGAATGACGGATAGGAACCAGAGGACAGAGATGGAAGAGTTGGGGAAGGATTGGGTGTACGTGTCAGTGAACTGGCACAGATATGTGCAACCAGTAGCTCCTGCTGTGCTGTTGTTCAATATTTTTATGACATTTCTTACACATATAGATTGGATTTCTCCCAACTGTAACATAGTCAGAAACATTCTCAGAAAATCTTTCCTAGCAAGAAAAAATACTTTAGATTAATTGTAACATGAAATGATTGGAAATGAACGAAACCGATTCATTACTTCTTGGATGCCCACTTGCCAAGGTAAAGAACTAAGAACTGATTTTAGGGAGGGAGGCTCAACAGTCAGGCAGCATCTATGGAGAGAAACAGAATTAACATTTCAAGTCAATAATCTAATAAACAATCTTTAAGGTCACAAGTGGAAAGGAGTAGAATTATGCTATTTGTCCCATCAAGTCTACTCCACCATTCAATCATGACTGATCTATCTCTCCCTGCTAAACCCATTCTCATGCCTTCTCCCCATAACCTATAATACCTGTACTAATCAAGGACGTGCAATAACTCTTCCGCTCTCCATTGATACTGCTTGACCAGCTAAGTATTTCCAGCATTTTGTTTCCTTCAGGTGTATAGAAACTGCAGTTTTTGCTTTTCTTGGGAAGAACAATCATGTTTTGCTTTACTTCCCCCTACACGTTATCAATTAAAAAACTAAAAATTTCGACATGAGTTTTCAATTGGCCCATATTTAGGCATGGCTGTCTGAGAGTGACCTAAATTGTCGTAACCCTCCTTAAGTTATAATCACGTATTTTACCATGAGCAATACCACAGCAGGGCAACTAACTATAGTAACATTATTTGATTTTGGCCACCACACTTTATTGCAATCGAGATGTTATACTGCTTGAACACAGCTTGACATTTACCCAAGGCAAATGCATCACTCTCACTCGAATGTGACATTGATCCTGAGGTTTATGGTACAAAGAGCAACTGGACAAACCAGGGACGGAATTTAGAAGTCAATAAAACTCTAAAGAAACTTCAAGTGCTGGACACCTGCAATGTCGGCCGTGGAAGTCAGCTATGGGAACGGATTTGCCAGCTTCAGCTGGGCCAGAGTTCCAGAGCCGCGGCTGCAGAGGGCAAATTCAACCCGCTTATCGGCCATGGAAGTTGTCTAGGGTAACGGATCTGCCGTTTGGGGGTTCCAGATTAAATGAGGGGCCAGATCATCAGTTGCCAGAAAATCGGTGATGGACTTGTATATAAAATTGTGAGGGGCAAAGATAGGGTAGACAGTCAAAACGTTTTCCTCAGGATGGGCAATTTCCAACACTAGAAAATATAGCTATAAGGTGAGAGTGGAAAAATGTAATGGAGATGTACGAGGCAAGTAGACAGAGTCCAGGGGCCTGGCACACATTGCCAGGGATGGTGGTTGAGGCAGATACAATAGTGGCATTTAAGAGGCTTTTAGATAGGCACGTGGAAGTATAGGAAATAGAGGGGTATGGATCATATAGAGGCAGATAAGATCAGTTTAACTTAATATCATGCTTGTTTCCCTCTCCCCTGACTGTCTGAGGAAGGGTCTCGAGCAGAAACGTCACCTATTCCTTTTCTCCAGAGATGTTGCCCGACCCACTTAGTTCCTCCAGTTTTTTTGTGTTTAATTTTGTTTAATCCTCTTTACAATGTGGGATTATTTTCTCAGTGGTTGGGAGGCAGAACCCAGCACTTGAATTATAGATTATTGGCAGATAAACCCCTTCAGAATCAAGACTGAGCTAGTAAAATTAGTCTTTGAAACATAAATTGAAAATGTATAGTTTCCTAAAGTGAGGATTATAGTAGATATGTAAATAGATAAGACATAATATCCTGACTTAAGTTTAGGAATCTAGAACAGATACACTCAATATTATCGCACTGAAACATTGATTTAATTTAATTTAGAGATGTAGCATACAGACCCTTTGATCCACTGAATCCATACTGACCATTAATCACCCATTCACTCCTTACAGAATAGGGGGCAATTAACAGACGCCAACTAACCTACAAACCCACATATCTTTGGGATACGGGAGAAAACCGGAGCATCCGGAGGAAATTCATGAAGACAGGGAAAATGTACAAACTCAGTACAGACAGCATCCCCAGTCAGGATCAATAGCATCTGACCCTGAAGCCTTTCCATCTGATAAATCGGACACTGGCTTTTGAACTTTCGCCAAGCAAAATCCACACAGACAGCATCCAAGGTTAGGATCGAACCAGGGTCTGGAACTGTAAGGCAGCAACTCTATCAGCTGCGGCACTCTGCCACTCTGTCAGTTTCTCTTTCCACAGTTACTGCCTGACTGGATGTTTGCTATAAATGTTAGGGCCCTGCCTTTCAGTATGACATTTCTAAATGTAGAGAGTGATAGAAGTGTGAAACCTTTCTGCAAACACCAATTAATAAGGGACAAGTGTTCATTTTAAATCTTTTCCATTTTAATTTTCATATTATAAAAATCATAACAGAATTGGGGAAAGTCAGGTTCTTGGAACAGGGGTGTGAGTTGACCATTATCGCAATAAACATGGGAATAGGCTGGAGATGATAAGTGGCTGTTCGTATTCTATCTGTTCAGTCTGAAGAAGGGTCTCGACCTGAAACATCACCCATTCCTTCTCTCCAGAGATGCTGCCTGCCCTGCTGAGTTACTGCAGCATTTTGTGTCTACCTTTGATTTCTATGTTCCTTTCATGTGATGTTACAGATGCAAAGAAACAGTACAAAAATTACACTGAACCTTAAACGTTGACAAGCACTGTAACTATACCAGTTATTCAATTAAATGCAGCTCTTCTGTTCCATAAGAAAATGCAATATAATATTCAGTTGCCTGATAACAGCTGGGAAGAAAATCCCTGAATCTGGAGGTGTGTGTTTTCACACTTCTATAACTTTTGCCTGATGGGAGAGGGGAGAAGAGGGAGTGACCAGGGTCCGACTCGTCCTTGATTCTGCTGCTGGCATAGAAGGGGGGGTTGGTTTGTGTGATGGTTGTGGCTGCGTCCACAATTTGCTGCAATTTCTTGCAATCTCAGATTCCTAAACCAAGCTGTGATGCATCCTGATCAAATGCTTCCTATGGTGCATCTGTAGAAGTTGGTGAGAGTTGTAGGAAACATGCCAAACTTCCTAAGCCTTCAAAGGAAGTAGAAGTGTTGGTGTGTCTTATTTGTTGTTGCTTCAATATGGGTGGTCCAGGAGTTGTTGGGGATATTGACTCCTACGTATTTGATGTTTTCAGCCATCTCTACTTGGGCGCCATCAATGCAAACAAGGGTATGTGTACCGCTTCACTTTCTGAAGTTGCTCACTATCGCCTTTGGCTTGCTGACATTGATAGAAAGGTTGTTGGCTTGACACCAGGACACCAGGTTCTTGATCTCCTTCCTGTTCTCCGTCTCATCATTATTTAACATCCAACCCAAATTTGAAGATTGAATTAGATTTGCACATGGCTGCATAGTTGTGGGTGTACAACAAGGGGGCTGAGGACACATCCTTGTGGAGCACCGGTGTAGAGGATTATCGTAGAGGATGATGTGTCCCCTTTCCTCACTGAATGGGGTATTTTGGTCAGGAAGTCGAGGATCCAGCTGCAGCTGACACCAAGTTCCATGAGTTTGGTGATGAGCTTGGATAGTATAATGGTATTAAAGGCAACTATAGTCTGTGAATAGGAGTCTGATGTACATTAGGTGTCTCTCCTATCCATGTGTTCCAGGTATGAATGTAGGGCTCGGGCGACGGCATAGTCCGTGGACCTGTTGTGCTGGTAGGCAAACTGCAGTGGGTCAAAGTGGACACTTAAAGGGCTGTAAATAGAGGAGTCATTTTCAGCTCAACACACCCAGGCATCATGTGTATGAGACATACCATGCTTCAGTGGTAAGTGGGCAGATTAGTTATGGGCTTTTATTATATATATAGTTGGTCAATCTCGGTTAAAATTGATAGTTCAGTAATTTTTAAAAAGTAGTTCTAACACTGGAAGATCAAATCGATAACAAACATTAAACCAAAGCCAAATCATTTTGAGCGGCAATTCCTTTTCTCTCCCATCTCCTGGCTGACAAAAGACATTAACACGAATGGGTTCTCCAATCCTACACCTAGTCTAATTGGTGTAAGATCGGAAGTGGCCTCTATTCTGAAGAGGGCATTATTTTTACTCCTTTGTTCACAGGATGCCACCATCACTAACAATGCCATCATTTATTATCCCTCCCTAATTGCCACTACGCTGGGGAACAATTAAGTGTCAACCACATTGATAGCTTTGGAGTTTCATTTGGCCAAGCAATTCTGGGAATTTCCTTTCCTGTATCACATCAATAATCCAAACAATCCAGGATTACTGTTACTGAAACTAGCATTTTTTTTTTGTTAAGGAAACAGCACCAGAAACTCGTGTTCGATCACGATCTTAGGTGCTGTCTGTGTGGGTTTTGAAAATTCTACTTGTGACTACATGGGTTCCCTCTGAGTGCTTCAGTTTCCTCCCACATCCCAAAGATGTGCTGGTTTGTAGGTTAATTGGCCTCTGTAAATTGCCCCTAGGGTTTAGAGAGCGGATGAGAAAGTGGGTTAACATCGAACTAGCGAGAATAGGTGAACAATGGTTGGCGTGGACTTGGTGGGCTGAAGGGCCTATTTCCATGCTGCACCTCTAAACTAACCAAAAGAAAAATGTTTTATTACCTAAATATAAGTTCTCCAGCTGCATTAGTGGGATCTGGAGATTAATGGGGTAGGCACAGTAATTTAGCCAATATGCAACATAACTATGATAAGGGGAGTTTCCAGCCAAACCTGGAATCCAGTGATGGTTGAGATTCACAGATGCAGTGGCATCTTCCACTCCCAATGATCCTCATTCATAGTCGGCCCACCTTTGTCTTGGACGTACTTCTGTGGGACTGGGTAATTCCTATCTGTTCCCTCTTGTAACATTGGTGTCAGCCAGCATAATCCAGCCCAAAGAAATGAACCAGAACTAATCTTTTTTTTGTGTGTGTGGTGTTGATTGAGTGAGGAACGTTAGCCAGGGAAAAGTAGTTGCAATTAGCTGGGATTCCCCCATGGGCAATATTTGAGAAATAGCTTGAAAGAAGCAGGGCAGGTTAACAGCTAGATGTCACGTGCTAACTTGGACCCCAGACTGCTTGTTAGCATGTATGTGTACAAATTAACAGTTGAGCTGAATTGCAGATGTGTCCACGAGTTGCTGATTGCTTTGTGGTTTGTGTAATTAGACTTTGTACTTGTGAGCTCACCGTCCTGTCAGCGCGATCAATAAAAACATTATGACATAATGATATACCAACCTACAGCGAACGTAATCCCTAATATAATGTTCATATATAAATAATAAGAGCTGGCGATGTGAAATGTGTAGCGTGTACACATTTACAAATTAAAGTTTTCCCAGAAATAACTGCATTTGTTTTTTACTTTTATTGCTAGTTAAACCCATAACTAGTATTATGTACAGTGCTGATCGTTACTGTACAGGGCGGATGTGATGGCTCTGGAGAGGTTGCAGAGGGGATTTATGAGGCAACTGTCAGGCCTGGAGAAATTTGCAGCAGAGGCCTGGAAGAAAAGCTGGCCATGTTGAACTCGTTTGCTGTGGAAAGGAGGAGGCTGAGAGGAGACATAATCAAGGCACATAAAATTACATATGGCCTGGACAGAGGGAACAAGATCTATTTCCCCTTAGCAGAGAGGTTGAGAACAAAGGAACATAATGTTATAGCAAATGGCAGAGGGTTAGAGCACTGAAAATGTGATGTGTGTGTGTTTGTTACCCAGCAGCTTAAGATCTGAAATTCATGGCTAAGGTAATGGTAGCGGAGGAAGCCCATGATTAGGATGAGTATGGACAAGCATTGATGTGTTGTTACCTGCAAGGGTCTGTACCAACAGCTGCAACATGGGATAGTCTCAATAGTTTGTTGGAATGAGCAAGATTGACTGAATAGCATTTATGATGGCATAACAAAAGCTCATCGAAACTATGATCTTACCAGTATTTAGTAACATGTGCAAGAGTTTTTACTAGAATAAATGTCAGCAGCTGTAAACCTGTCTATGAAGTTCGTTGGTAAAGGCATCAAATGAAAGGTAGCTCATTTTATTAATAGTGGTCAACTCAGCAGGTCAAATTGTAGTTCTGGAGAACATGGGAAAGCACCATTTTGGGTCAAGACTCCTCTTCAAACTCATGAGTCTGAAGAAGGGTTCCCACCCAAAACATTATTTTCCATGTTCTCCACAGATGCTGACTGACCCAGAGTTGCTCCACCACTTAGTGTTTTTTTGCTTAAGATTCCAGAATCTGCAGTTCCTTGAGTCCATTTTACCACCATTTATTTTTAGTAAATTCTGCAAATGAAACCGTGATCCGATTATCCACATGGCTTTTGAATGTAAAATGTATGTTCCGCTAACATATCAGATGGCAGCAATGCTGAAAAGCAATGCCAGATAGCAGAGGCAGATCATAGTATCCAGTTGTCAGGATGAGTTCTATTGTAATAATAAAAGTTTGTGAACATCATGTAATCAATGGGCTTGAAAAAGATGTATTCATGATCATTGTTCAGGCTGACGCGAGGAGAATGCCAATTTAAGAGAGCCGGTGCATTGTGGAACAGACTCCAAAAAAATTCAATTATTTTCAAGTTACACAGAAGAAAAAATATAGCAAGACAAATGCATTTAAAATTAAGAAAAAACATTATTTTTCCACATTCCTTGTAAGTAAATCATTGGTTTTCAAAGTGGACACTAAAAATAACCAGAGGATATTTTAGAAGGGTTATTTTGTTATCCAGATTGACCTTAATCAGATTAAGTGCTATCCTAAGATTTGTATATGAAAAAACCCTTAAATTCTGCATGGCATAAACATAAAAGCTTGGTTTACATTTTGAAATATCCATTGTTCTAGCTGAAAGCCGGAAACAAATGATGAAGGGTGTGGAGGATAATGAGTTCACCTCCCCACAGTTAACATGCTGCCACTGTTGGGTTTGGAATAGTTTCTAACCAATGACTTCTGGAATCCATTAGATATTGCACAATCCACTATGGATTCCACAGCTGAGGATTAGAATGGAAACTTGGAAGCAAAGGGAAAGGGCAGAGCTAAATTAATCTCACAGTCACTATCTATCCCTAGGGGAATGCTTTGGGTGGAGTGTGGCAGGGTGGAGTGAGAGAAGTGGGAGCAAATATCTTCTACATATGCTCCCCTGTATAACAACTTAAAGAGTCTGTAAATTAGAGGTGCTGAAATATTACCCATTGCAAAAACCAGGCATAATTTGAAACAATAAAATGGGAGTGATAGAAAATCTAAACTCGGGACCAGCTAGCTATCAAATTACTTAAAGGGATTGCATGCAGACTGTGGAAGATGTGGGCGTTGAAGCATCATAACTGGACTAGGCAACTGTAGGCCCCAGGCTGCTAACAGTAGGGTGAAAAGAGCCGTAGGAATAGTTCTTGTTCGTTTTTTGTTGACAACTAAGATTTCCGTCACTTGTGCATGGTACTTAGTACTAGAAAGTACACGGATAAACTATTTCAGCATAGCTATCAACACAAACTTTGCTGAAGACTTGGTTTTAGTCAAGTGATAGTATTCTATTTGATATGTTTTTATTTGAAAGAGCTATCTATTTCCAGTTTAACTACCTCCGAAGAAAGATGACAGCATAAATGTTGAGAGAAATCAGTTAGAGCCAACCTTCAACTTTTACCAAAGTCAATGGAAATTAAGACAAAGCTGATGATCTTCACCAGTAGACGTCTTCTTGGCATCGATATCAGTCAGAGTGCTACTCAATTAGCTTCCAAGTCAAAGATTTTCCAAAGCGAATGTTCGTAGAAGATCCTCAGTCTGAGGCACATATCAAATACTACCAGGCATCCTTCCCAGAACAGCAGGAACGCAGACACCAGACAGGAAATAGAAAATGTTTTGTCCCCAGAGGACATGGTGAAGAGCAGTTTGAACCGATGATAGTGTGTAGTGTAACATGCAAGACCATCCTTCAGGACACAAAATGGCATTGAAGTTCCTCTCTTAGGCCTGAAGATCCAATAGATGAATTAGTCAATTTGCCTTTGGATTGCCATTGTTGAATCTACTTCTATCATTCTTTTCTAAATCAGAACAACTACTGGTGGTTGTTTCATAGTGTCATGAATTCAAGTATCGCTCTCAAACCTCCTCAACGTTCTCTGCTCCAACATCTGAAACATCTCCAGTTTATATGAATAACTAAAACCCTTCATTTTGTGTACAATTCTCCAAATTTTATTTTGTTCCCTGTCCAAGAACTTGACATTTCTCCTAAAATGTGCAACCCAGAATGACACATTATTCCAACTGAGTCATAGCTAGTGGTTTAGAATAACTTTTTTGCTTTTGTTCTCTCAGTCTCCATTGATAAAGCCAAAACTCAAATATTTTAAGCATTTTACGCAGCTGTCTTGCAATCTTCTAATCTGTATCCCTGCATACCATTTCTTTGCATCACTTTTCTAATTGCTCCTTACACTTCTTATTGAAAATGCATCACTCCACATGTGCTTGTGATAAACTTTAATCCCCAGTCTATTGAACAAAACTTTCATGTTTAATCATGGCAAATGTCCCGAAGACAACATTTTGTTACTAGTAGACTTGAATTTCAAAGACAAGCTCAAAATTAAGTTGAAGAATAATTAAAACAATCTTACTGTAAGAGAGCTTGGCAAAGTATGGGAAGGCATTTAATGAAGTCACTAAACTATTAAGGAACTGGGGTCCATACTCTAACCACAACACGAAACCTGAAATGACAGGTACCTATTCAAAAAATGTTGGAATATTTTCCAGTGGGCTATCAAATTTGCAGTTAGTTGTCTTGTTGAGACTCTGTTGATTCCATATCCATTTTTTTTTCTAATCCAGAAGGAAGATACAGCAGATGCTGAAATTCTGAAAGAAACAAATATTGGAAATGCCCTGGTCATCTCCATATACTTCCTCACTTCATCACTTTGTCTTTTACTCATACGATGGTGAATGCTAATGAAGGAGATGAAATTCAGATCTTAAGCAGTGAGTTGTTTCTTAATAGGAACCACCTTCATCAGGGATCAGGGGGTGCGGAGAGAAGGCAGGTACAAGATACTGAGTTGGATGATCAGCCATGATCATATTGAATGGCGGTGCAGGCTCGAAGGGCCGAATGGCCTACTCCTGCACCTAATTTCTATGTTTCTATGTTTCATGATCCATAAGCTAAGATGCCAAGAATCTTAAAAAAGTATCTTTGTTTCAAAAGAAAGAAAAATGTTTATATTGTGCATTTCATTCCCCTTTCAGAATGTTACAAAGTATTTTTCAACTAATGAGACTCTTTGAGGTATAGTCAGTAATGTCAGAGATAGAGCCGTCAATTTATGCACATCAGACTCCATTCAACATCTAAGCTGATACTGCCCATATAACTGGATATTTAGTGATATTGAATGAGGGTTAAATATTAAGCAGGGGAATGCTCCTGCCCTTCTTCGACACTAGAGCTTAACCATATAACCATATAACAATTACAGCATGGAAAACAGGCCATCTTGGCCCTTCAAGTCCGTGCCGAACACTTATTTTTCCCTAGTCCCATCTACCTGAACTCAGACCATAACCCTCCATTCCTTTCCCGTCCATATAACTATCCAATTTATTTTTAAATGATAAAATCGAACCTGCCTCCCCCATTTCCACTGGAAGCTCATTCCACACAGCTACCACTCTCTGAGTAAAGAAGTTCCCCCTCATGTTACCCCTAAACTTCTGTCCCTTAATCCTCAAGTCATGTCCTTTAGTTTGAATCTTCCCTACTCTCAATGGAAAAAGCTTAACCCCATCAACTCTGTCTATCCCTCTCATCATTTTAAAGACCTCTATCAAGTCCCCCCTTAACCTTCTGCGCTCCAAAGAATAAAGACCTAATTTGTTCAACCTTTCTCTGTAACTTAGTTGCTGAAACCCAGGCAACATTCTAGTAAATCTCCTCTGTACTCTCTCTATTTTGTTGACATCCTTCCTATAATTAGGCAACCAAAATTGGCCTCACCAATGACTTGTACAATTTTAACATTACATCCCAACTTCTATACTCAATGCTCTGATTTGAGTATAGAAGTTAGGATGTAAAGTTAAAATTGTACTTAAGAGTGTATTATAGTGGATGTCACTGTAATACAATGCATCATTAGGGCTTTGGAAGCAAAACAGAATTGTGGAAATGGCAGTGACAACAAGGGAGTTTATTTGGATAGATGTAGTCAATGTAATTCTCCTGCAGGTGGGCGGCGCTACCGACGTCGCAGCGGCCTCTGCAGTCTGTCTGTGTTTTATTTTGTTTTTTTTGTCCCGTTGAGGGTACAGTTTGTAGTGGGCTTTTAAATGTGTATTTGTGGGGGGTGGGGGGTAGATGGGGAAACTTTTAAATCTCTTCCCTGCACGGGGACCTGACGTTTTCTCTGTCAGGTCTCCGTTGTCGTTGGAGCCTAGCATCGTGGAGTGGCCTCCAACCGGAACGACCTAGGGGCTCAAGTCACGGACCTACCATCGTGGAGCTGGCTGGCTTCGGAGCGTGAGGAGTTTGGAGTGTGGAGAGCTGCGGTGGAGAGCTGCTACGACCCGAGGAACAGAGGAACAACTCCAGGACTGTTTGGAGTCTGTAGACTGGGCAATGTTCAAGGATTCGGCAACGGACTTGAACGAATATGCCACAGTCGTTACAGACTTCGTAAAGAAATGTGTGGAGGATTGCATCCCTACAAAAACCTTCCGAGTGTTTCCCAATCAGAAACCTTGGATGAACTTTGAGATCCGCACTCTTCTGAAGTCCAGACACAGGGCATTCACGTCCGATGATACAGTGGTCTACATGAAGACCAGATACGACCTTGGTAAGGCCATCAAAAAGGCCAAATGGGACCTGCTTCAAACTGGAAGACGAGACAGATGTTCGGCAGCTGTGGCAGGGCCTGAATGTAATCACCTCCTACAAGGCGAAACCAGGAGGCAGCTCGAATGTCGGCGAAACATCACTCCCTAACTAGCTCAATGTGTTTTACACACGCTTTGACAGGGAGAATACTGATGTGCCTTCCCGAGCCCCCATTCGCTGTGATGGTATTTCAGTCTCAGTCACAGAGGCCGACGTCAGGAAATCCTTCAGAGGGGTGAACCCCCGAAAAGCACCTGGTCCTGATGGTATACCCGTCCTGTGCTGGCTGGAGTTTTTACAGACATTTTTAACCTCTCACTTCTGAGGTCTGAGGTCCCCACCTGCTTTAAAAGGGCATCAATTATACCAGTGCCCAAGAAGAGTAAGGTAACATCCCTCAATGACTATCGACCAGTGGCACTAACGCCTGTAGTGATGAAATGCTTTGAGAGGTTGATCATGGAGCAAATCAACTCCTACCTCGACAAAAACCTGTACCCACTGCAGTTCGCGTACAGCCACAACAGGTCAACGGTGGATGCGATCTCGCTGGCCCTCCTCTCCGCTCTGGACCACTTGGACAACAAAAACTCATATGTCAGGCTGTTATTCATCGATTACAGCTCGGCATTTAACACAATCATCCCCTCCAAGCTGGTTACCAAACTCGCAGAACTGGGTCTCTGCGCATCCCTCTGCAATTGGATCCTCGACTTCCTCATCCACAGACCACAGTCTGTTCGTTTTGGTGGAAATGTGTCAGCCTCGATAACAATCAGCACGGGAGCACCTCAAGGCTGCGTGCTCAGCCCCCTGCTGTACACACTCTATACTCATGAATGCGTAGCCAGTCATAGTGCGAACTCCATCATCAAGTTCGCTGACGACACCACTGTTGTGGGACGTATCACTGATGGGGATGAGTCAGAGTATAGAAGAGAGATTGAGCAACTGTCCATATGGTGCCAGCGCAATAACCTGGCCCTCAACACCAACAAAACCAAGGAACTGATTGTGGACTTTGGAAGGAGTAGGAGGGGGACCCACAGCCCCATTTATATCAACGGGTCGATGGTTGAAAGGGTCAAGAGCTTCAAATTCCTGGGCGTGCACATCTCTGAAGATCTTTCCTGGTCCAAGAACACTATGCAATTATCAAGAAAGCTCATCAACACCTCTACTTCCTGAGAAGATTACGGAGAGTCGGTTTGTCAAGGAAGACTCTCTCTAACTTCTACAGGTGCACAGTAGAGAGCATGCTGACCGGTTGCACGTGGCTTGGTTCGGCATTTTGAGCGCCCTGGAGAGGAAAAGACTACAAATAGTAGTAAACACTGCCCAGTCCATCATCAGCTCTGACCTTCCTTCCATCGCGGGGATTTATCGCAGTCGCTGCCTCAAAAAGGCTGGCAGTATCATCAAAGACCCACACCATCCTGGCCACACACTCATCTCCCTGCTACCTTCAGGGAGAAGGTACAGGAGTCTGAAGACTGCAACAACCAGGTTCAGGAATAGCTACTTCCCCACAGCCATCAGGCTATTAAACCTGGCTCGGACAAAACTCTGACTATTAATAACCCATTTTCTGTTATTTGCACTTTATCAGTTTATTTATTCATGTGTGTATATATTTATATGATGGTATATGGACACATTTATCTGTTTTGTAGTAAATGCCTACTATGTTCTGTGTGCTGAAGCAAAGCAAGAATTTCATTGTCCTATACAGGGACACATGACAATAAACTCACTTGAACTTGAACTTGAACTAGTGACCAATAGGAGCCATCTGTAGCTCACTGCTCATGGTCCAGCATAGCGTTCAGTTAGGACAAACCCAAATGACCTGCAGATATTAATGAAGAGCCTCACATTGTTTGACTGGAACTAAGCTTTAGAATTATATCTAGTGGCGGTCCAAAAACTGACATGCTCCTAACCTCATGGACTCAATTGGGTTTGTCAAACCACAGGATACTGACATTGCAGGCAACATTTACATTTATTGACCATTACTAATTGCCCTGGAAATGAGAAAGCAGTTAGAAATCAAACACATTATTGAATCGGGAATCACAAAAAATTGGGAATAATGTAGGATTAGGGTAATTTGGTACTTGATGGGTGACACAGACTCAGTGGGCTGGAGGACTAGTGACCATCATCTATCAGTTTGATCCTGGAGAGTTCCACATTCTCGCAACTCTCCAATAAATCTATGTTGGATTCAGTTGCTCTCTTAAATCAATGGGTTCTTGCTTTCCTTTACCAGTGGGAGCATTCCATCTGCATCCACTCCATTAAAACGCTATAACAGGTCAGTCTGTGGTGGTCTCAAATACTGCTTCTGAATTGATTCACGTGATATTGATGGAAGGATTAGAGTTTGACTGAATGAAAAAGAAATTAAATGCATAGAGATGTAAAGAGAAGAACCTAAAATGGTTTTTACATATATTGGCTGTGGTTTAGGTGAATGAACAGGTAAATATTGAGGAAAGTTGTCTCAGTAGCAAATTGTACAGGGCTGGGTTTGGCGGAGAGTCTCCAAGTCTGTAATCTCAAGGTGTGTGTTTTTGATTACTATACCCCCATTTCTGTTGGAAGAACAAATGCATGCTCGCCTTGTTCAGGCTGATCGCCCAAGGTGCCTGACCGATGACCTCCGTCTGGTCAGGGAGAGTGAGGAGGTCATAGAGAGAAGTTACAGAGAGGTGGTCACTCCAAGACCACGGGAGACAGACAAGTGGGTCACAGTTAGGAGGAGCAAGGGGCAGAGGCATGGACCCCAGTCCCCTTAGGCAAAGGGGAGATGCAACGAAACCTGGGTGTCATGGTACACCAGTCATTGAAAGTAGGCAGGTACACAGACACATGCACAAGTAGGCATGCAGGTGCAGCAGGCAGTGAAGAAAGCGAATGGTATGTTAGCATTCATAACAAAAGGATTTGAGTAATGGAGCAGGGAGGTTCTACTGCAGTTGTACAGGGTCTTGGTGAGACCGCACCTGGAGTATTGCGTACAGTTTTGGTCTCCAAATCTGAGGAAGGACAATCTTGCCATAGAGGGAGTACAGAGAAGGTTCACCAGACTGATTCCTGGAATGTCCGGACTTTCATATGAAGAAAGACTGGATAGACTCGGCTTGTACTCGCTAGAATTTAGAAGATTGAGCGGGGATCTTATAGAAACTTACAAAATTCTTAAGGGGTTGGACAGGCTAGATGCAGGAAGATTGTTCCCGATGTTGGGGTAGTCCAGGAAAAGGGGTCGCAGTTTAAGGATAAAGAGGAAATCCTTTAGGACCGAGATGAGAAAAACAGTTTTCACACAGAGAGTGGTGAATCTCTGGAACTCTCTGCCACAAAAGGTAGTTGAGGCCAGTTCATTGGCTATATTTAAGAGGGAGTTAGATGTGGCCCTTGTGGCTAAAGGGATCAGGGGGTATGGAGAAAAAGCAGGTACAGGATACTGAGTTGGATGATCAGCCATGATCATATTGAATGGCGGTGCAGGCTCGAAGGGTCTAATGGCCTACTCCTGCACCTATTTTCTATGTTTCTATGCCCCATTTATACTAGTCCCGCCTGGCTGTATTTGGCCCATGTCCTTCTAAACCTTTCCTATCCATGTACCTGTCCAAATGTCTTTTAAATGTGATGGAACTTGCCTCAACGATCTCCTCTGGCGGCTCGTTTCATATACTCTCCACCCTTTGTGTGAAAAGGTTACCCCTCAGGTTTTTATTCAATATTTTTCCTCTCACTTCACGTTCTGGCAACATCCTCGTAAATCTTCTCGGCACCAGTTCCACCAAATTTGCGATTTGCTTTGGAGTGGTGCAGTATGCTGCTATGTACAATCTAGCCTTGTGTTTTGGGAAATAGTTCCATATGGAGTAGTCAATAGGTCCAACAGAGCAAGTGTAGAGGGGTGAAAGGTGAAAAATAAATATATTTAAAGTAAAAGCACAGTCTACTAGTAAAATGGAATTTGAAGATCGTGTTCTATCATTGGCAAAGATAAACACAATGTAACCGCACACATGCAATTTTGCCTCATTTGCCTCAGATTTGTGTTTGTACTAACAGGGAATCTATTACCCATCACTCTGTGTAACTATGTTACCGACAGTAGCTTTGGGATATCCACAAATTCATAACATGACATACAAATCCTAAATTGACTTTGAAATTGACAATTCCTCAGCAAACTATATTGTTTGAGATTGAAAATTGTACAAGCGGGAAATCTGGAATGAAAACTGAAAATGGTGGAATTCTCAGCTGGTCAGACAGCATTTGTGGAAAGAAAAACAGAGTTAACAATGTCGGCCATAGACCCCTGAATTTGATTAGAACCGTACCATGTGATCAAGAGAAATCAGTTGAATCAGTGTGAACTTTTTATTTATGAACTATTATTACTGTCAAATACTTTGGTAACATCATGATTTTATTGAATGTCATCTAAAGGGACTTTTGATGCTGTGCTAGATCCTAAATATTAATTCATAACAATATTGGTCCAATGACAGGGTCACAATGTTGGAGTAACTTGGTGGATCAGTTAGCATCCCTGGAGAACATGGATAGGTGTGTTTCAGGTTTGCCTAATGAAGGGTTCTGATCCAAAACGTTTTCTATCCATGTTCTCCCGTGATGCTGCTTGATCGGTTGAATTACTCCGGCATTTTGTATCTATCTTTGGTATAAACCAGCATTTGCAGTTCTTTGCTATTACATTATAAGCATTGGTCCAGCAATATTTTGTGTGTGTAGATTATATTTAGAAGCATATGCAAAATATTATGAGATTTGTTTTTTTTATTAAACATATATGTGCCTAGGCACACATCGATTTTTAAGACCGTGTTAAAGTTAATTGTACAGGGCTAGTTCATTTGCAAATGAACATTTGTTCATTTGCTGCCTATCAGAATTCAACGCAATTCAGCCCAAGCATTTTGCTAACATCTCAACAGCCGATTTCCGGGATAATGTGATCCTCTTGGTCTGTTATATTGGGATGGTGGGAGGTCCACGTTAGACCTTCGCCAGCCGTTTATTGATGGTCAATAGTCATCCCCACTGACTCCAAAATCTATGCCATGAAGTAAGAATTACACGTTGTAATTTTGAGTATTTTATCAAATGCAATGATAAATATCATCGAGTAAGGTATGCAATAATGAATATCATCAAAGCTTTAGTAGAATTAGTATTGCAAAGGGTGAAATGGCCATGTTTACTTTTTAAAAAAAATTGCTTATGATTAATTCAAGTGAATATAATGGGGCACATCATCTTATATGTTCATAAGTCATAGTAGCTGAATTAGGCCATTTGGTCCATCCAGCATTCAATCATGGCTGAGCTATCTTTCCCTCTAAACCTCATTCTTCTGCCTTCGCTCCATAACCCCTGATGCCTTTATTAATTAAGAATCTGTCAATCTCTGCCTTAAAGATACCCGAACTTGGCCCCCACAGCACTTTATAACAATTAATTCCACACATTTGCCACCGTCTGATTAAAGATATTTCTCCTCATTTCCTTTCTAAAGGTACGTTCTTTTATTCTGAGGCAATAAGTTCATTTATTGTCACATACACCTATTGGTGTAGTGAAATTCACTGGCCAGGTCAGTCATACAGTTTTAAAAAAGCAACACTCAAAAACACATTTTAACATGAACATCCATCACAGTGACTCCTACACATTCCTCACTGTACAAACCAGCCCTCCCCTGTGATGAAGCACCCCCTTCACCACTCAAACTCTACCCCCTCGCTCTCTCCCTTCCCCTCCCTCTCTGCCCCCCCCCCCCCCCGCTCCTTCTCTGCCTGCCTCTCCCTCATGCCCCTCCCGTCCCCCTCGCCCCCCTCCCTCTCTGTGCCTCTGTGTCCCTCTCTGTGCCTCTGTGTCCCTCTCTGTGCCTCTGGGTCCCTCTCTGTGCCCCTCTCGGTGCCTCTGTGTCACTTTTGTTCCTCTGTGTCTCTTTTGTGCCTCTGGGTCTCTTTTGTTGCAGCTGTGTCCCTCGCTGTGCCTCTGTGTCCCTCTCTGTGTCTCTTTGCACCCTCTCTATGCCTCTGTGTCCCTCCCTGTGCTTCTGTGTCCCTCTCTGTGCTTCTTCGTCCCTCTCTGTGTCCCTATCTGTGTCCCTCTGTGTCCCTCTGTGTCCCTCTGTGTCCCTCTGTGTGCCTCTGTGTGCCTCTCTGTGTCCCTCTCTGTGCCTCTGTGTCCCTCTCTCTCTCTGCCCCCTTCCTCTCCAGCTGCGCCTGCGAGTTGGGGGCTATACATGAGTGGATAGGGCAGGGGATGGGGTAAAAGGAGTGAATGAATAATATTAATATAATATCAATGGGGTTGGTTTGTGGTTGTATGTGAGGGGTAGGTTAGTGTGTGTGTGTGTGATGCTGCAGGCCGCCCATTCACCCGCAACCACTTGTTGAGGGGACGGGACCCAACGGGTCCCACTTGGTCTAGTATCCCTTAATTCTGTTAGCTCTAAGAGCTACAGGTATATCTTAATCTCTCTTATTATCTACTTACTCGCTAATGGACTACTTAATGGCTATTTGCTAGTGCCTTTAACATTCAAGGTCATTCAGTAACACTTGGAACCTGTCAATACAAACATTTTGTCCAATCGTTGAAAATATTAAACATTTTTTATATTCAAAATACAAAAAAAACCCTCCAGATGCAAAACATCAATCAGGAGACTTGAAAATGTAATAACCAGTGGAAATGTTGGCATCCCCACAACTGTTCTGAGAGCTAATGTTTTCCAACCTGAGAGCGGGGAAGCCCGCAGTCGTTATGTTACCCTGTCAAACTCCTTGAGGAATCGGCCATGAAGGGGCAGATGTTGCTGCTGACTATGTCAGTTGCCAGCACTGGAAAGAGGAACTACCAAGGGAATAAGCAGGTAAGTCCCAGTGTAAATCTTAGTGCCTGGGTGGAAGATTGACTCTGGTTGCAGTCATAAATGAGGAATTTGTCTTTTGTTTCTGATTTGCAGCTTCTTTAGCTCTTATGTTTTGGCTGGCAGTCAAACCATAATCATTGCTTTATCCTTTGAAATGATATGCTGCTTTTCACTTGGTTTATTGGAGAGACAATATTCTTCCCCTTGGCTTTCTGAATTACATGACATCATTCTTCACCGATTCTACTTAGCAGCTGTGTACTGCAACTACTAAATCTTGTCTCTTGTATGGTGCTGTAAGAGTATGGGACTATGCTGCATTTTGTTTACTGAAAATGTTTATATGGAATTTTCAACCAACATCAAATACAGAGATGACGAAATGTCCTATGAAGAAAACCTCATGAAATCCAAACACTAATAAATGCTACTTCCTTCATCTTGCTCATTGTTAAAGAATGTAGCTAGATCACGCTGGCCAGACAACACTTGAAAATAAATATCTGTAATTATATAGCAGTTTTTATACCTGCAGGTCTTCAATAGACAATAGGTGCAGGAGTAGGCCCTTCGAGCCAGCATCGCCATTTACTGTGATCACTGCTAATCATCCATAATCAGTACCTGTTCCCGCCTTCTCCCCATACCCTTTCACTCCTCTATCCTTAACAGATTTATCTAACTCTCTCTTAAAAGCCTCCAGAGAATTGGCCTCCACTGCCTTCTGAGGCAGACAATTCCACAGATTTACAACTCTGTGTGAAAATGTTTTCCCTCATCTTCGTTCTAAATGGCTTACCCCTTATTCTAAACTATGGCCCCTGATTCTGGACTCTCCCAACATCGGGAACAGGTTTTCTGCCTCTAGCGTGTCCAAACCATTAATAATCTTATATGTGCATACAAGCCCAGCCGCTCCATTCTGTCAACATATGACAGCCCCGCCATCCCGGGAATTAACCTCGTGAACCTACGCTGCACTCCCTCAATAGCAAGAATGTCCTTCCTCAAATTTGGAGACCAAGACTGCACACAATAGTCCAGGTGTGGTCTCTAGAGGGCCCTGTACAACTGCAGAAAAACCTCTTTGCTCCTATACTCAACTCCTCTTGTTATGAAGGCCAACATGCCATTTGCTTTCTTCACTGCCTGCTGTACCTGCATGCTTACTTTCAGCCACTGATGACAGACGCGCATTTTTGAAAAGTGAATTTATAATTCTTGATTTTGATTCAATAACATATAAAAATATATAATAACATCTCTATACTTATAAAACTCTGATCTTGCATGTGTGTATGTGTATATAATCACATCTTCTCATAATCACATCTTCTCGAAAACATGACACGGTAATGGTAATTTTTTATTATATTCCGGTAGAGATTTTTTCCGTGGAGTCCGAAATTGCCTTATCTGAAAATGTCATGCTTTATTTACACAATACACAATACAATACACAATACACAATACACAATACAATTTAATTGTAACTTGAACCTCATAGAGGCTCAAATGAAATGTTGTTTCTGCAGTCATACGCACAAGAAAAAAAGACCCAAGATACAACACAATTTACACAGACATCCATCACAGCGCATCTCCTCCTCGCTGTGATGGAAGGCAAAAAAACTTATCTCTCAAGTCAAAGCCCCCGGCGGGCGATGGCAATTGTCCCGCGGCCTTTAACGCCGCGCTGGGTGATGCAAGGCCCTGCTCCGGGTCTTGTTGTCGGAGCCCCCGGCGGGCGCTAGCAAAGTCCCGCAGCCGTTGAAGCCGCGCCGGGCGCTGATGTAAGGCCCCGCTCCAGGCACTCCTCGACCCCGACTCGACTCGGGCGGGTGAAGTCGCTGTTGCGGAAGCCCCTAAAAGTGGTCTCCCACCAGGGACCCGCGGGCTCCCGGTGTCACTGTCCACTGGACCTGCGGTAAGCCTCCGAATCCCCGGGGTCGGGTCGCAGCAGCGTGCCACCACCGCTCCACCCGCTCCAAACTCGGCCAGCTCCATGATGGTGAGTAGGTCCGCAGCTCTGCGACTGGAGCCCCAGGTCGTTCCTGCTGGAGGCCGCTCCACGTTGCAGCCCCAACGACAATGGAGACCCGACAAGGAAAAGTTCGAGTTCTCCGTGCAGGGGAAAGATTTTAAAGTTTCCCCCCCCACCACCACTCCTGCCCCCCCCCCCCCCCCTGCCCCACCACACACACACACACACACACGTATACCCCATCAAAAAAAAAAATAGAAACTACATTAAAACGGGACAAAAAATAACAAAAAGACAGACGGATGGCAGAGGCCGCCTGCTGCGAGTTTTTCTCGCGTTATTAATGAAAATGTTCAAGATTTCGACTTTGAAATAAAAACGACTCTTTCGCTGATGACGTCGCATTGGGTCTGCGTCCCCTTGCTCACGCTGCGAGTGATGCCGCACCCTGCTGCCCCCCCCTCGCTGCACCTGGCTCCCCCCCCGCTCCCCCCTCTCTCTCCTCTCCCCCCCTCCTCCTCCCCCTCCTCCTCCTCCTCCCCCCCCACCCCGCTGCTCGCTCCACGCTCCACCTCCCCGTTGCTCTCTCCCCACCGCGCCCCTCCTCCCTCCTCTCTCCCTTCCTCCCCCTCCTCCTTTCCCCCTCCCCCCTCCTCTCCCCCATCTCTTTTTTCTCCCCCCCACCTCTGTCCCCCTCCTCTCTCCCCCTCCCCTCTGTCCTCCTCCTCTCTCCCCCCTCCCCCTCCCCCCTCCCCCCCTCCGCTCTCCCCCCTTCTTGTGTTATCTATGAATACTGTGCTTGCTGTGGCAAGTAATGATTTCATTGTAGAGTTTTTTGGTGCATATACAATTAAACACTTCATGCCTCTCACAGCAGGTAACAGAGAGTCCAAACCCAGGAGAACACTACAGAGCGAGTCGTTCAGGGAGGAACAGCAACGTTATGTTTCAATATAATTGCATGGTAGAGGGGGGGAGGGGTAAGTTGTGTAAGCCAACTTTAGTTTGATGTATAAGATGGACACCAAAGTGCTGGAGTAACTCTGCGGGTCAGGTAGCATCTCTGGAGATAAAGGATAGGCATCGTTTCTGGCCAGGACCCTTCTTCAGACCCGACTCGAAACATCACCCATCCTTTTTCTCCAGAGATGCTACCTGACCCGCCGAGTTCCTCTACGTCTATCTTCGGTTTGTAAACTAGCATCGGCGGTTCCTTTCTGCACACTGAGTATAATGTAATTTGATCCTGTCCACGAGTCACTGAAGCTCTGGGATAACTTTTGAGGTGAGAATTGTATCGGCGTTTGGGGAGGACGGTATTCTGCAGAAGATCGACACAAAGTGCTGGAGTAACTCGACGGACCAGACAGCATCTCTGGAGAGAAGGAATAGGTGACATTTCGGGTGGAGACACTTCTTCAGATAGCACCACTTATACTTGAAAATAAACAGCTAAATGGGGTGGGGGAGTGGCAGTGAATCGGGGAACAAACAGCCCAACAAACCGGACCGCAAATCCATTAGAGTTCCTTTAGTCTTGCAAACTGTAAAAGACGATTCCGTGATCATCTCCGTCCATTTCATGGGCTGATATATCCAACAACTTATTCAGTAAAATGCAAAATACATACTGCACAATAACCCCCCCTCCCCCCAAGAACAATAGCCAAATCTATAAGATATGCCCCCCCCCCCGAATGGGTTTTACACTAGATCAACGGGTACACCACGCTCCTTGATTAATTCCATCTCCACTGATAGTTTTATACACTGGAGTTTTATACACATTCCCCGTCCACAACAGGCGTTCTGAGATAGTTGACTTGTGTTGAGAGATATTTTCTCGACACTTACCTCCCTTCACTTACACATCCCGGATAACTAGTAGTTACTTGTTGGGGGTATCAAATTAAAAAAAATTGCTGCATCTGTGGATAAAAAAGAATGGATGTTGTTGTGGGTCAGCACTCTTCTTCTCATTCCGACCTGAAACATCACCCATCCCTTTTCTCCAGAGATGCTGCCTGACCCGCTGAGCAATTTCAGCACTTTGCACCTATAAATCAGCATCTGCAGTTCCTTTCTCCAACTATTGCCTACCACGCATTGTTCTGCCTCTCCTCTCTCCAAGGTTTCTTTCTACCCCCACCCCGATATAATCAGTCTGAAGAAGGATCCCAATCCGAAATGTCACCTATCCACGTTCTCCAGTGATGCTGCCTGACCTGCTCTGTTACTCCAGTTTTAATGTCCTTTTGTGTAAACCAGCATTTGCAGTTCCTTGTTTGTACCAGATATTATCTCTCTGTGATGCTGAAGGATAAATATTGGCCAGGACCGCAGGGATAACTAACCCCATGAGTGCCCAGAGATTGATCCCAGTTTTAAGCAATTAATACAATACATAGAAACTGCCTGTGAGATGGCTTCAATTGATTCAGGTTTCAGAGATATCTTTCTCGTTATCCACAGGAAGTTCTCCCTCAGAAAGGCAGCTTTTATTATCAAGCACCTACACCACTCTAGCCACGCTCTTATCTAGCTGCTATATCAGGAAGAAGGTGCAAGAGCCTACAAAACGTAACCTCCAATTTCAAGAACTGTTTATTTCCATCTACAGTATCATCAGGTTTTTGAACTACCTGCTCAACCCCAGCCACAGTCCTACATCAGCAATGATCTATTATGGATTTTGTTTAAGTTGCACCACATACTTTGGTTTGCACTATTATGGTCTCATTAGTATTACTGATAATTTATTGTATTATTCACTATTGTATATTTATTTGTTGTCTTGGTTTAAGCTGTAGCCAGTAAGAATTGTATCGTTCATTTGTCAGTGTATACAACAATTAAACACTCCTGGGTCTTGGCATAATTGGGTTTATTACTACCAACAAAGGATGATTCTCCAAGATCAATATTCTCCTGAGAAGGAGTTTGTTGATAAATGTTTCATCTGAATGTTGGCACTTCTGACAGTGGTACTTCTTCACTGCTGCACCAGAATGCCATCCAAGATTTATGTGCTCAGATCTCTGGAGTGGGACCCACAGTATCTAGCACAGGCAAGAGTTCGCCCCACAGCTGACAGACTTGGACAAACATGAACTGTACACATTGAATATTCTGAAATGCGAAGACTTCCACACATTGAATTAATTATTGCCTGCAAAATGCCTCACTTCATCCAGATACATAAGGTCCAAACAAAGTGAGTGAAATGAAATACAACATTGTAAATTATAATTAAAGCTTTTTATTAGAAGGCAGCCCTGAGTTGCAACTCAAGTTCCCATTGAATTTGACTTTCAATCCCACACATGCACACACATCTGAGTTGAACTTGGCAACAAGGTTATATTAGCTCTTAGAGCATAAGGCACAGAGAACATATCACACTGTTCTATCATTGACTTTCTATTATTGGGTTTGTAATTGTGGAATTCATTGCAACAGAGGGCTGAGGAGGCTAGGTCAATGGATAGTATTAAGGTGGAGATTGATAAATTCTTGATTAGTACGGGTGTCAGGAGTTATGGGGAGAAGGCATGAGAATGGGGTTGGGAGGGAAAGATAAATTAGTCACGATTGAATGGCAGAGTAGACTTTGTATCAACTATCCAACTTAGTACATAACATCCCAAGTACATTACATATAACAAGAATGGATCAATTCAGAGGGGATTAGTATATCCCATACTCAAGAATACAAGCAAACTCATGAAAGGGTTCTATTATATTGTCATAAGGTCATGGGATAGGAGCAGAACGAGGCCATTTGGCCCATCATGTCTATTCTGCCATTCAATCATGGCTGATCTATCTCTCCCTCCTAAACCCGTCAGGAGTTATGGGGAGAAAGCAGGAGAATGGGGTTCAGAGGGAAAGATAAATCAGCCCAGATTGAATGGCGGAGTAGACTTGATGGGCCAAGTGGCTTAATTCTGATCCTCCAACTTATGATCATTATATCAGTGTAAAAGGCAAGCCATTTTAAAGAATCCAAATCATATTTATGTAACATTTACATTTTCATCAAATATATACTTGTAATTTTATATAATTGGTGTTTGATATTTGTAAGTGATGATTTCCAAATTATTCCTGTCATATTCACTTTTCCTTTATTATTCTGGCCCTTAAAATTCTATACTCCTTAAATTCTGTTCATTTTTGGGATAATAGTCACTTATTGGACTATTTCACCCATCAATGGGTAGAACCTCTAAACCTAAACCAATTACTTACACATTTTCCTTGCAGCTAGTTACATTTATAAATAATTGTCTATCCATCTCTTTGTGTATAGATTTACTTTAATCATCGCCTATCTGGTGTCTTAAAATTTAAATACGATGACTACTGCCTTTGTGAAAACACATTTGCTGCAGTTGATTTGTCTGGAAAAGGAGATGCGTGTGATGTTCACACTTTAAAATATGCATGTAGTGGCATATTTGACTATAATAAATATAACATGTAATATTATATGTTATTTGCAAGAGACTTCTAATGATTCCTTCCATTCTTGCAACTATATATATATTTTCAATATTAGTATGTACTATGACAATATGTATAAAAACATCATTATACACAGTATGCATAATATATATAAATTAATATATTTTACATGATGCTAATATCAAGATGTGCATGATATGATTACATGCACCCTGTTTCTCTTATGTCTTGCTGTTTAGACTGGGAACAAGTAAACAGTAGATATCCTGGTGTTCAGAGTGTACCAACAATCCAACTTAGTACATAACATCCCAAGTACATTACATATAACAAGAATGGAACAATTCAGAGGGGATTAATATATCCCATACTCAAGAATACAAGTAAACTCATGAAAGGGTTCTGTTATATTGTCGTAAGGTCATGTGATAGGAGCAGAACTAGGCCATTTGGCCAATCAAGTCTACTCTGCCATTCAATCATGGCTGATCTATCTCTCCCTCATAAACCCATCCTCCTGTCTTCTCCCAAAAACCCCTGACACCCGTACTAATTTAGAATAAAAATATCCATCTCTGCCATAATTTTTTTTATTGATGGCCTCTGTGACAAAGAATTCCACAGATTCAACATACTATGACTAAATAAATTCCTCCTAATCTTCTTAAAGGAACATCCTTTAATTCTGAGGCTATGACCTCTAATCCTAAACTCTCCCACATGTGGAAACATCCTCTCCACATCCACTCTATCCAAACCTTTCACTATTTGGTAAGTTTCAATGAGGTCCCCCATCATTTTTTTAAAAACTCCAGCGAGTACTGGCCCAGGCTGATAAAAGCTCATCATATGTTAACCCTGCGGAACTCCACTAGTCACTGGCAGCCAACCAAAAAAAGCCCCCTTCATTGCCACTCTTTGTCTTCTGCCATCCAGCCAACCTGCTATCCATGCTAGTAACTGCCCTTTGATTCCATGTGCTCTCATTTTCCTTAGCAGCCTCACATGTGGCACCTTATCAAAAGCTTTCTACAGGGTAGCAGTAATATGATTATGTTATAGGACTGGAAAATCAGAGATTGATTAATGATCTAATGATTTTCAGATATTAATGCACAAAAGTGGTTGGAAATTTGAAAGTTAAACTGAATATATATTTTAAAATCCTGGTGTAACGTTCTAATCTGTCTGCTTCTGGACCGCTGTTAAAACGGAACTGGGTCATTTATCCTTCAGGTAGGAAATGTCCTGTTTTTCCCAGTGTTTCCGCTCATTTGATTTCTTTAACTCTACAGTCCAAAAAGCTGGGTTTCAGCTACATGGAGAGGTTGGATAGACTTGTTTTCTCTGGAACTTCGGACATTGAGGGGGAGATTTGAAAGAAGTATATAAAATTATAAAAGGCATAGATAGAATAAATAGTCAGAACCTTGTTTCAGCGTGGAAATGTCCAACACTAGAGGGCATAGGTATAAGGTGAGAGGGAGAAAATATAATAGAGATGTGTGGGAAAAGTTATTTTGTACAGAGGGCAGTGAGGGACTGGAATGTATTGCCAGGGATGATGGTGAAGGCAAATACAATAGTGGCATTTAAAGGTTTTTTAGATACAGTAGTCACATGAAGGTGCAGGGAATAGAGGAGTATGGATTGTGCAGAGGCAGATTAAATCAGTTTAACTTGGCATCATGCTCGCACAAACATTATGACTGAAGGGCCCATTCCTGTGCTGCACTGTTCTATGTTCTATGTTCTCCCCAAGGGTGTTGGGCATTAAATGTTGTCCTAGCTAGTCATGCACATGAAAATTAATTAAAAAATATAAGAGACCTAGGTGGGATATACATCAGGTCTGGTGAACAGTGGTGAACAGTGACACCAGGAGCCCGCGGGTCCCTGGTGGGAGACCGCTTTTCGGGGCTTCCGCAATGGCGACTTTCCCGCCCGAGTTGCGGGGTTGAAGAGTACCTGGAGCAGGGCCTTACATCGCACGGCGCGGCTTTAATGGCCGTGGGACACTTACCATCGCCCGCTGGGTGCTCCAACACCAAGAAACCGGAGCACGGCCTTGCATCGCCCGGCGCGGCTTTAATGGCCGCGGGACACTTACCATCGCCCGCCGGGGACTTTGACTCTGACATCGGGAGGAGTGCAGGGGAGAGATAAGACTTTGCCTTCCATCTCAGTAAGGAGGAGATTCACTGTGATGGATGTTTGTGTTGTGTCTTGGTTCTTTTCTCTTGTGTGTATGACAGCAGAAACCAAATTTTGTTTGAACCTCAAGAGGTTCAAATGATAACAAATAAATTGTATTGTATCATATTGTATTTTTAAATCTATGCAAACAGATTTGCAGATAAATTTGAGTGAAGATGCGTGTGCGTGAGAAGAATGGTGACTATTGCAACTACAAATTGTGATATAGGATTGCATATGCATGTATGCCAGATATGATGAGTTCTGTCAAACTGTAACCATAGCATTATGTGTATTTAAGAATTCATCCCTGGTTGGTAGAATTATATGTGCTGTACAATACCATCAGTATGCTGGATTTGAATAGAATAATGTCTGCAAGCAGTGAACAATTGGCTGATGCTGCAGTATTTTATATAGACTAAGCACAGCTTTGGATGCTAGGCTTGAATGAAACACCAAGAAAGATGATTATAACGTCAAGACCGATTTCACTATTTTGAAATATAGTTTTCATTTGAGCGTTGGGTATATGGGTAAAGTGAATTAAGGTGTTACAAAGAAAATGAGAGCAAATATTAACCAGTTTACCTGGTATGATAAACAGTTTGGATTAATAATTATAATCATGTACTGGATGACAATATTGTGCATATGTTGGCAGCCAACACCATAGTTTACACAAGAAAGAACCCTTGCTATTAAATATGGATGGCATTTTTCTATCTAGTGTTTATTGATGTTTTCCGTTGAGCAGTTTAAACTTTTCAGATTTTACTAGCACTTAAAAGATTTTTTTTTTAACCTTTTAAATGGCATTTTGCTGCGTTTATGAATATAAACAAGATTAGATGACATTGTCATTTTAGGACAACGCATTCTCTACTGGAGGTATTAGAACGTACATAGCATATAAAGATGGATAGTAAAAGCTTCTTTAGGTATGCGAAGAGGAAAAAATTAGTTAAGACAATTAGTTCCATCCCTTGAAGACAGACACAGGTGAATTTATTATGGGGGACAAGGAAATGGCAGATGAGTCGAACAGGTACTTTGGTTCTGGAAGGAAAAGGAAGACACAAACAATCTCCCAGATATACTAGGGGACAGAGGACCTACGGTGACAGAGAAACTGAAGGAAATTCACATGTCAGGAAATGGTGTTGGGTCGACTGATGGAACCGAAGGCTGATAAACCCCCAGGGCCTGATGGTCTGCATTCCAGGGTACTCAAGGAGGTGGCTCAAGAAATCGGGGACGCATTGACGATCACTTTCCAATGTTCTATAGATTCTGGATCAGTTCCTGTGCATTGGAGGGTAGCTAATGTTATCCCACTTTTTAAAGAAAGGAGGGAGAAAGAAAGCAGGGACCTGTTAGCCTGACATCTGTGGTGGGGAAGATGCTGGAGTCCATTATTAAAGATGTAATAGCAGCGCATTTGGATAGCAGTAACAGGATCGGTCCAAGTCAGATTTACGAAGGGGAAATCATGCTTGACTAATCTTCGGGAATTTTTTGACAAGTGAAATGGACAAAGGAGAACCAGTGGATGTTGCGTAACTGGACTTTCAGAAAGCCTTTGAAAAAGTCCCACAGAGGAGATTAGTGGGCAAAATTAGAGCACATGGTATTGGGGGTAGTGTATTGACGTGGATAGAAAATTGGTTGGCAGACAGGAAACAAAGGGTAGGGATTAACGGGTCTCTTTCAGAATGGCAGGCAATGACTAATGGGGTACCGCAAGGCTCCATGATGGGACCGCAGCTATTTACAATATACATTAATGATTTAGATGAAGGAATTAAAAGTGACATTAGTAAATTTGCAGATGACACAAAGCTGGGTGACAGTGTGAACTGTGAAGAAGATGCTATGAGGATGAAGGGTGATTTGGACAGGTTGGGTGAATGGGCAGATGCATGGCAGATGCAGTATAATGTGGATAAATGTGAGGTTATCCACTTTGGTGGCAAGAACAGGATGGCAGATTATTATCTAAATGGTGTCAGGTTAGGAAAAGGGGAAGTGCAACGAGACCCTAGTGTCGGTCACTGAATCAGTCTCATCAGCCTGCATCAGTAACTGAAAGTAAGCATGCAGGTACAGCAGGCAGTGAAGAAAGCTAATGGCACGTTGGCCTTCATAACAAGAGGAGTTGGCTGCAGGAGCAAAGAGGTCCGTCTGCAGTTGTACAGGGCCCTAGTCAGACCACACCTGCACTATTGTGTGCAGTTTTGGTCTCCTAATTTGAGGAAGGACATTCTTGCTATTGAGGGAGTGCAGTGTAGGTTCACAAGGTTAATTCCTGGGAGGGCGGGACTGTCATATGATGAAAGAATGGACCAACTGGGCTTGTACACTGGAATTTGGAAGGATGCGAGGGGATCTTATAGAAACATATAAAATTAATAAGGGATTGGACCTGCTAGATGCAGGAAACATGTTCCCGATGTTGGGGAAGTCCAGAACCAGAGGCTATAGTTTAAGAATAAGGGGTAAGCCATTTAGAACTGAGATGAGGAAAAACTTTTTCACACAGTTATGAATTTGTGGAGTTCTCTGCCACAAGGGCAGTGGAGGCCGATTCATTAGATGCATTCAAAAGAGAGTTAGATAGAGCTCTTAGGGCTGGCGGAATCAAGGGATATGGGAAGAAGGCAGGAAAGGGGTACCGATTGTGAATGATCAGCCATGATCACATTGAATGGCGGTGCTGGCTCAAAGGGCTCAATGGCCTACTCCTGCACCTATTGTCCATGTATCTATATATCTCAATAATCAAAATAGACCTCAAATTATAATTTGTAATTTAATTTGGCCTGGAGGCAATTAATTCATTCTTTGCCTGCTCATTACTACATGGATTTACAAGATGGAAACCACCATTTATCCCAAGTGTTTATGAATCAGAAGCCTCCTTGTACTTAGAGTTGTTTTAACCTTACTAATACATCCTTCAACATTCTTCTCTCTCATTAAGTGTGAATGACTGCTCACTGAGGCATCAAAGCCAACCACCCAGCAACTGATGCTGGCCTGGCCTGGATGTCTTCTCTTGACCTACAAGTTTCGGCTGTGCACTTCATACACAAGAAGAAGAACATACTGAGCCTCTTAAACTACATTGATGCTAAATATTCCCACTTTTCTCTGCATAAAGGTGCTCACCACAAATTCCTATTAGATTTATTAATGATCATTTCCCACTGGTGTATTTCTTTGAATAAGTTGAATAAGTTGAATAAGGTTGAAGAATAGGTTGAATAAGTTAGGTCTTTATTCTCTGGAGCGCAGAAGGTTAAGGGGGGACTTGATAGAGGTCTTCAAAATGATGAGAGGGATAGACAGAGTTGATGTGGACAAGCTTTTCCCTTTGAGAATAGGCAAGATTCAAACTAGAGGACATGACTTCAGAATTAAGGGACAGAGGTTTAGGGGTAATATGTGGGGGAACTTCTTTACTCAGAGAGTGGTAGCGGTGTGGAATGAGCTCCCAGTGGAAGTGGTGGAGGCAGGTTCATTGGTATCATTTAAAAATAAATTGGATAGGCATATGGATGAGAAGGGAATGGAGGGTTATGGTATGAGTGCAGGCAGGTGGGACTAAGGGGAAAAAAAAATTGTTCGGCACGGACTTGTAGGGCCGAGATGGCCTGTTTCCGTGCTGTAATTGTTATATGGTTATATGGTTTGTATTCGAAGATCTCATTTATTATCAGAACATGAAAGGAAAATGGAAAAGTCTGGAATTTGCACTGTAATGTCAGCAATTGGCGAGAAGCAACCCTACGACTTCCAAGTGCACAGAGGAATCCTTGTTGCAGCTTGTGATTTGCTGCAGCTTCTCTACCTGTTCTCCAACAATTGTGTTTTTTTTCCCCAGCACTTAAGGTGGAAAGGACTGAAGAAAGTATTAGTTACTTCTAAATGTTTTAATTGTTTGTCATCTTAATGTGTTTTTGGATTCTTAATGTTACCGTAAGCT
Organism: Leucoraja erinaceus; assembly: GCF_028641065.1. Classification (NCBI taxonomy): domain Eukaryota; kingdom Metazoa; phylum Chordata; class Chondrichthyes; order Rajiformes; family Rajidae; genus Leucoraja; species Leucoraja erinaceus. The sequence goes on along the minus strand of NC_073380.1, from coordinate 90,136,400 downwards.
AATTATAGATAACTTTAGTAACATTTAGCAAGTTAAATATTTTTGAATAGTTTTGAATGACAGCATTTGAATTGCTTGACTGGAGTGAGGCAAAACCAATGGTCAAACATCTTTCACTTCTTCTAAGCAGTGTCTTGCCCCATCCACTTCACCCCCAACACATGATCCCGGTATCACATTGAAATATTCTTCAGCATTCTAGCTGAATTTTATCTGAAGATTTTAGCTGGCTCTCCGTAATACAGTTAGCTATGGGCCTGTCCCACTTAGGCGACTTTTTAGGCGAGTGCAGGAGACTCTGCGCTCGCCACATGGTCGCCACATGTTCGCTGGCGGTCTCCGGTGAGTCTCCTTCATGGTCGCGAGGAGTTCCCGCATTCTGGGTACTAATCTCGGCCTCTGTATGGTCCCTGCAAATTTTTTAACGTTGAAATATTTTCTGAGACCAAAAATTGGCCACCAGGGAGAAAATCGATAATCCTGTGGTCGTAGGGTGCAGTTGTAGTGGGGTCACCATGTAGTTATGAGTAGTAGAGGTAGTCGTAGGTAGTTTTAGTTAATCTCCTTTGCTGATCAGTCATTTTCATTGGCTCATTGGGGGGGAAAAAAAATGTGAGCAGGAGTTTTCAGAACCAAGGATAACCGGCCGGTAATGTTAAATGTCCGCCGAACTTCACAGCTGTGTATCTCTGGCTTATTAAAAAGTTGTCTGGCTTCTTAAAAGTTTTCTCCCCCTTTTAAAGGACTTACTGTACACTGTGCTAACCATCTTAATTACAGCGCCAACCTTCCTGTTCATCGCTGTGGGTGTCTGTATCATCTTGGGGGAGGGGGGGGGGGGGGGAGGAGGGGAGAGAAGGTGGGGGTGGGGGGAGGGGGGGGGACACTTTTTAAATGCCAGCCAACTTTTAATAAGCCAGAGATACACAGCTGTGAAGTTCAGCGGACATTTACCAGTTCCATTTTTTCCAGTTATCCTTGGTTCTGAAAACTCCTGCTTACGTTTTTTTGCCCCCAATGAGCCAATGAAAATGACCCGTCAGCAAAGGCGATTAACTAAAACTACCTATGACTACCTCGACTACCCATAACTACATGGCGACCCCACTACAACTGCATCTGCAACTACAGGATTATCGATTTTCTCCATGGCGACCAATTTTCAACATGTTGAAAAATTTGTGGCGACCATACTGAGGCCGCGACTAGTTCCCAGAATGCGGGAACTCCTCACGACCAGGAAGGAGAATCACCAGAGACCATCAGTGAACATGTGGCGACCATGTGGGCGAGCGCAGAGTCTCCTGCACTCGCCTAAAAAGTCACATAAGTGAGACAGACCCATTGCTATCCATTTATCTGTCCAACTGTATTTTGAAATTTGTTATTGTATCTGCTTTTAGTTTCCTCTGGTTGTCTGAACAAGGGTTCCGACCCAAAATGTTACCTATTCCTTTTCTCCAGACATGCTGCCGGACCCGCTGAGTTACTCCAGCATTTTGTGTCTACCTTTGGTATAAACAGCATCTGCATTTCCCTCCTACATGCACCCTCTGGTTATATTTTCCAGATACGGACTGCACTCTGAATAAAAAAGGGTGACCCTGAGGTTCTTCTTTAATCTATCCCCTCTCACCTTAAGCTTGTGTCCTCTAGATTTAGAATCCTTTACCCAGGGAAAAGGACTGTGAGCATTTACTTTATGCATGACCTTTATGATTTTGTATACCTTAGTGAAATCACCCCTCAGCATTCTTCACTCCACAATCCCAGTTTATTCATAACACTCTCTATAACACATACCCACAAGTCCTGGTAACATATTGCTGGATCTCTTCTGCACCCTTTCCAACTTAATGGCATCCTTCCTGATGGGTGATGAGAACTGCGCACAGTACTCCAAGAATGGTCTCACTAACAACTTGTTCAGCTGCATCATGATGTCTGAATTGTTGTACTCGCCACAGTATTATATAAATTGCTTATCTCTCACTTCCCTGCCCCACATTGATCCATGGACTGACAATATGTCTATTTTAAAATTCCCAAATTATCCGTGCCACCAAGTAATTTCAGCCCTACGACCCTTCGTCATATTTACATTCCTCCAATTCCGGCCCCTTGAGCACCCTTGATTTTAATTATTCCACAATTGGTGCCCAATGCTTCGATGCTAAACAAAAATAAAACTACTGGAGGTCAGGCAACATCTGTATCGGGAAATGGACAGATGGCATTTTAGGTCTGGACCCTTTTTCAGTTGGATTTTTCCCTGCAAAATCTCCTCAAGGCATGCCCCACTGCAAAATCTCAACGTATGCCCACTTTGAATAGGTTCTCCTCTTCTCTCCAAAATGTCATTTGCCTATTTCCGACCACAGAGACTGCTTGACCTGTTAAGTTCTTCCAGTAGTTTTATTTTTGCTGAAGATTCTGGCATCTGCTGCAACTTATGCTGCCCACATTCTAACTTTTGGAATTCCCCATCTAAATATCTTCAACTCTGCCCTCCCTTTAACATGCTTCTTAAAACTTTATGCTAACCTATTTTATAATCTCCTAATGTGACATGGGAGGACATTTTGTGTGATAATACTTCCATGAAGTGCTTTGGTCTGTTTAACTGAGATGATATGCCATATCAATGAAAGTCGCTGTAAAAGGTAGAATGTAACTGCAAACTGGTACTGGTCTTTGTAAAAGTGGAGCTTCAATTAAAGATATACCACCAGCGCAACAAAGATAGCTTAATATTTGAACAGAATCAATGCCAGCAATTTCTTCTGTAGAAAAGGGAATAAAAGAACAGTGCAATACTTCAAAGTGTGCTTTTATTATATATTACATGTAGAAAATATTTGCATAATTTCCATTAAACAGGTTACACTAACAGCAAGAATGCAAAAAAAAACAAAAAACATACAAATATACAGGAAAATAGAAGCTTTGGAGAACATGAGAGACACAACACACAATGCAGGAACTTTGTCTATTTAACTTAAGAGCCATTCCTGAAATTAAGTGAAAAAGTGGCGTGTGTTTTGCTCTAGAGGCTTCAACCAGTAAGTCAGAGTTATTATACATTCTAATGTATATTCCAAGTCCAGCCTCTCCTCCGGTTTCCTTCTGGGAATACTCATAGAAAGTCAGAACAGTCTTTTCCCTATAAAATCCAGCGCAAATGCAATTTAAAAAGAAGCAGGTTTTACTTATACAAAAGAAAGAAGGCAGCTGGTGTTTTAGGAGATTGGAAGTGGCTGCAACTTATCAAAGGTCCATTGGCTTGAACCAGTCTAGTTGTAGTAAATTGCAAGTAATCACATTTAATGCACTGCAGATATATTGCAACAATAAGCTGCCATTTCAAAACTTTTTTTTTACGTTAACAAAAGCAATTTTGCATTTTTTTTGCATTTCTGCAACATGATTGCAGGATTTACTGCTCAGACATAGTTGAAGAAAGTTATCCTGCTACACAAGTTGTATAAACAACTATTTCAGCATTCCTCCTAATTATATTTCTACACAACAGACCTAGGGGTAATAGTTATATTATAAAACAAAATTGGTAACCTTGTATTAATGGCATAAATAAAATGGAGAAAATGCTTGACATTATCCTCACACATAATTGAGCATAGTTTTCCTTTTTGTTTTAATGTTACTTACGTGAGTTGCTCTTACCTTTCCCAGCCTATATTTTATTTGTCAGAAGCTACTATTTGAACAGCAATCAGACAAATCTCTTCCTAAATGGAATTAAATGTGTGTGGTGTGGACAGGTGCAAAGGATTGCAGTGGTTGAGAGGCATCAGGAAGAAAAAGATGCATTAAACAACACAATGGCAGTTTGCACTAATTGAACAGGTAAGCTGTATTGCATACAATGCCTCAGAGCCAGGAAACAACCCCCCACCCCCCGGAGCTGAATTCTCAGAAGCTTGTCCTAGTTAGAATTCTTAATCAGGACAAGTATTGCCACCATATGTCCTGAACACTTCACAATATGCTACTGAGATGTCTTTGTGGTAAGATTTGCAATAAGGGAATAGCAGGAGCACAAACAATCTGTTGCCATTTGGTTTTCACTTTTTTGCTGAAGCGGTTCCCCACACTTGTCATCTGTGGTTCATGTGCACAGGAACTAAATAACATGATTTGGTACATTGATCTAGTACAACAATTAAGTAATTCCCAGGCAAAGCATAAAGAGGGCACTAATGGTTAAGGCACTCAAAATGGTAGCAGTTTACACATGCCATATGAACTCAACTCTATCTATTATAAAAACATAACATAAAGGAGTGATTATTTAATTTCAGTTAAGCTATATAGTCTGAAATTCTACTTTAACTATAAAGCTGCAATCACTATTATTAAAAGCACAATGTTTAAAGATTTAACATAGCATTAATGTAAATAGCTCAGTAGAAGTTGCATTTAAGATAAAGTTTAAACATTTTTTCTACAGCACAGTGAGCTGAGAAGTCTAAGTTTGATTCAAGAATTAAAAAATAAAATTAAAGTTACCTGTTGAGGCAGATTACTTTGTACTGTTCTGTGCTGTACTTTCTAAAGTGCTTACACAACTGGAAAAGTTAAGGAAATGCACTTCTATGCTTATTCTAGCTTTGTACGTTAAGAGAGAAAACACCCACTAACTAGTTGGTCCAGAAATCGCATGGTATTAAGCAAACTGGTAAGTAGATGTGAATAGATGGTAGCGTGAACTGAATTCCCGACGTGCAATGAATATTTTAGTAACAGTTGATACATAAAGGACAATTTCTGTTAATGTACTGAAAATGTAATTGTTTTTGCTTTTCAACATTTTGTGCGCATAAAATCTGAAATTGGTTTTCTCATGACATATTCCCTAACTGGCACAAAAGAAGTAACTCTAAACCCATCCTTTGAGTTATATAATATATCAAACTCAAAGGTACACCAGTAAAAGATAGCAGATTTTAACATATCTGTGAATGTACAGAGAATGGCAATAAGTAAACAATTCAGCACAAAACATACCAAACATCTAGTCATTTTGTTAACATATTTTGGAAAATGAATCCTTTAATCCTATGAAGTGTACAATGACATCTTACTATGGTCTGCATAGCCATGACGTTGGAGGTATTGATAGTATTTTTATAAGGCCATCTCCAGAGTCTTTTGGAATTTTTGTAAGGTCTCATTCCATCCAATGTATGACATTACATCCTGGCTCAAGCTATAGATCAGGCAGCCAAAACCAGGAATTGTCTATTGGAGTGATGGATGGATTTACAGTGTCACTGAATACATCAGTTGTTTTGAATTGAAATGCAATGTACAGTTACACATCGTTCACTAAAAATCTAAGCATGATCTCCTTCGTAAAAAACATTGTCAATTGCCTACTAATTCACATTAATTTCTTTTAAATTCTTTATGCTGATAAAATATTCCTACAAAGGGCTTGTTTTAATATTAATTTCTATAAACTGATTATTTTAACTGATGGAACCTTCCATAACAAAAGTAAACATAAGGCACTTTTATCTGCATACTTCAAAACCTCTAAATTAATCATTTTCATTGTATGCATTCCTTTGCAACATTATTGATTCTTTGGAATTATTTAAACATTTTCACATGGGAATGATCCAGGAAGACAGTTCATGGCAGAATTGAGAATTCGTCCACACAATAGTTCACTGGGATGATCGGCTGCTCATCAGTCAACATCCTTGCATCATTAGAAAACAGAAAACAGTTTGCATCGCGAATTATTTCTAAAAAAGAGAAATAAAAGCTTGTTTTTTACATTTGATGAATTTTCTTTGAGGCAGTGTAGACCGTGGTCTTTACGTGGTCAACATCTTGATGCCTACAATGGACCATCTTCATTCTCTCCATTGTCTTGAAGCGATTTTTAACTACGAATGTCCATGGACAGAGGCACTTGAGAGATCATTGCGTATGATTTCATTTACTGAGGAGAACCAAAAGAAAGGTTATTACAAAGAGTACATGTGAGGCATTTTAAGCTTTGTTTTAATACACTTTATTTTGTTCATTGGATGAATATAGATGCATTGCCTGTCCCTAATTCCTCTTTGGGCAAATGGTTGTTTTCTTATTCCCAATAAGATTCAGCTATATTATTGTCACTCTGGACTTGCATTTATACCAGACCTTCTAAGGATGGGACATTCCTTCCTGAAAGGGTATTAATGAATGAGTTAGGGCTTTACACAGATTCATAAATCACAAAAATGCAGGTACTTTGAATCTGAACACTGAAAACACTCAGTGGTCAGCCAGCTTCTGTTGAAAGAGAAACAGAGCTAAGATTCTGGTTAAAGATCCTCCATCAGACCTGGGAAAGGGAGAAAAGATGCAGAGATGGTGGTGGAGGGATGAATAGACCGGAGGAGGAGGAGGAAGAGGAGGAAGAGGAAGAGGAGGAGGAAGAGGAAGAGGAAGAGGAGGAGGAGGAGGAAGAGGAGGAGGAGGAGGAAGAAGAGGAGGAAGAGGAAGAGGAGGAGGAGGAAGAGGAGGAGGAGGAGGAAGAAGAGGAGGAGGAGGAAGAGGAAGAGGAGGAGGAGGACGACAAAGAAGAAGAGTTTCAGACAGATAGAAAGGTATGCTGTTGAGACAGAGAACACAACAAGAGTATTAAAAGCTGAAATGCAGAGCTGTGGGAAATGTCCAGCAGATTTCCATTACATGCCCTCAGACTCTCATGGCATTCTCAACCAGACTTCCTTCCACTCTGCCTCGCATAAGGACTTCATTCTGTTCTTCCACTTCCTCCGAATCTGCCTTTTCTTATCCATTCTTATCATCCAGGGACCCAATCAACCTTCCAGTTGAAGCAATGCACCACATGAACTTCTGCCAGTCCAGTGCATTGCTTACAATGTGGTTTCTTGTTTAATGGAAAAGCCCAATGCAGATTGAGTGACAACTATGCATTTGCTCCGTAAGGATCACCTTGAGCTTGCCACTGCCTGCCATTTTAATTCGATGTCCCATTCCTACTCTGACCCAACTGAACTATTGTAATAAGGCCCATCGTAACCATGGCAAACAACATCTCATCTTTCACATGAGCACACTGCAGTCTTCTGGATGCATGAGTGAATTCTACCACTTCAGATTACTCACTTTCTTTATATCAGAACTGGACTATTCTGCTGAATTCTGCCTGTAACATAGCCAGTTTTTCTGTTAATATTTCCATGTTCTGACCTGCTAGAAATTGCCTATAGTTCTATATTTTGCAGCCTTTACATTCCTTTACTTGTATGCTTTCCATCTATCTTCCCTCACTTCACTCCATTTATATTTTTTGTTCTCTCTCTCTATCTTGCCTCATAAAACTATCAACCTGATGATTACATCTACAGCTTATCTCCCTTGTAACTATGGCCTTACCCTATCCAAGATCTTCTCCGTGTCTTGTAGAACATCACCTTCAACCAACCCTCCCTCCACAAATTAAAATTAACTTTTCTTTTTTTCCCAGTTCTGATGAAGGGTTTTTCCACTTGAAACTTGAAAAAGACAAACTCTCTTTCCACAGATGCCACTTGACCAATTAGGTATTTCCAGCATCTGATTTCATAAGTTCACAAGGCATAGGAGCAGAGTTAGGCCATTCGACCCATTGAGTTTGCTCTGCCATGGCTGATCATGGCTGATCATGGCTGATCTATTTTTCCCTTTCAACCCCAATCTCCTGCCTCCTTCCCGTAATGTTTGACGCCCTTACTAACCAAGAACCTTTCAATCCCTGCTTTAAAAATAGCCAACAACTTGGCCTCCATCGCTGTCTGTGGCAATGAATTTCACAGATTTACCACCCTCTGGCGAAAGAAATGCCACCTCATCTCCATTCTAAAGGTACATCCTTTTATTCAGAGGCTTTGCCCTCTGGTCCTAGACTCTCCCCCTATAGGAAACATACTCTCCACAACCACTCTATCAAGTTTCACAAAGTTTCATGCTTACTCTATTGATAATCGCTTTATTGAATAAAAATCTGAATTCTGGTTTCATGAACTTAATTTAAATTTCCTATTAGATTTCTGGATTGCTTGAGTTACTGCTCCAGCAGCTCTTTTGTCATACTTTGTTACCAATGCACATGTTACATGATGCCATTCCCATAACAATCCCTCACTGTAGAACTCTGCTTAATCAAAATCAATTGAATAGACTTTCTTCAGTATGTTGCTTCTGGTTGCATGAATTTGGGACCCACTGTGCAATAAAGGAATTTATACACTTGTTTAATCTGTAAATAATACTACTGCAAATTGAGATTCTGAACTTAAAAGTGCAGACATTAAGCATGCAACCAAGAATGAGGTGAGATTACAGATTGACATACTTCCATTTTGTTCAAGTTTCAGAACTCAACGAAATAAATAATCAGCAAAATATTTGAAATCTTTACAAAATTATTTAAAACAAAACTACTACCCAAAGTAGAATGGATCATTTTTGGAATATCGGAAGGTAACCCAGAATTAAATATGTTTCAAAAGAACTTACTTAATTATGGGCTAATAATGGGAAAAAAGCTTATACTTAAATTTTGGAAAAATGCTCCAATACCAACAACAAAAATGTGGATTTCAAACATGTTCGAAACACTACACTTGGAAGAGATGAGACTCCTCCTAGCAGGCAAAGCAGATCACTTCCAAAAGACGTGGTCTGCATTTATGGAACTATTACAAGCATAAGGTGCAATAATAAGTTAAAACATAAAGGCTACCAGGTCCTGGTAATGGGGGGTATAAAATAAATTTTTAATAAAAACACGGTTGGTATATCCTTTTTTGCGGAGTTTTGTGTTACAATAGAGCGATTGATTTTCCTTTCTTCTTTTTTTTCTTTTCTTTCTAGGGTCTTATTTCTTTTCTTTACTTCCTTCTCTAATTCCTTCCCTAAGGGGTTCTCTTCTCCCAACACTTTCCTGCACCTTCACGATTCTTGCTTACTTTCCTTACTTCTTTTATTTCTATCTTTTTTAAAGCTCAAAAAATGAAGTGGTACAACATAATGTAATAAGATATATGCGATGTATTAATGTGATTTACTGTACTGCTAATAAAAATAAAATTTAAAAAAATATATAAATAAATAAATAAATAATCAGTCATTATCTTAGCCTTTCAACTCAAGTATGTGTTGTATATTGAGCAATCTATTAAATGACTCCATGACTCAATTTTGACACCATTTACATCTCACACTGCCTCGGCAAGGCCAGCAGCATAATCAAGGACGGGTCGCACCCTGGTCACTCCCCTCACTCTCCTCTCCCATCAGGCAAAAGGGATGGAACCTCCAGATTCAGGGACAGTTTCTTCCCAGCTGTTAACAGGCAACTGAATCATCCTACCACAACCAGAGAGCAGCACCCGCTGAGTTTCTCCAGCATTTTTGTGCACCTCTGATCTACTATCTATCTCTTTGGTGACCCTCAGACTATCTATTATCGCACTTTGCTGGCTTTACCTTGCACTAAATGTTATTCCCTTATCACGTGTCTATACACTGTAAATGGATCAATTATGATCATGTATTCTCTTTCTGTTGACTGGTTAGCATGCAACAAAAGCTTGTCACTGTACCTCGGTACACGTGACAATAAACTAAACTGAAACTGAACCACAATGTTATCTATAAATCCAACTCAATGCAGGAGGTGATAAAAATCCCACACATATATCGTGGTTTAGAAAGATTATTTTTCTTTCTCACTTACGTTAGGTAGGAACATTAGAAACTGGTGAAGATGCAAATTAATCGGAATCAACCACAACTGCCATTGCTCACTGACTACAACAGGAACATTTCTAGATGATTAATTACTTGGTGGTATTAGAAAGAATTGGTTATGCCTATAAATAGACATTGCTTATACAGAAGAGTGAGCGTTCTTTCTTTTAACCACATTGCAGAGAAGTTGTAGGCACAACACTGAAGGGACGTAACATTTGAGCTTATTGCTCCTTGGAATTAGATCACGGCTGAAAGGCATCACCATTCTATCTTCCCCACCTTGCTCCCCATTTCGTAAGAGCCAACCCAGCAAGAAACACTCAAAGCAATTTCCAATTGACAGGGTTCCATATTTCCAACATCCTTTGCCTGAAGCAGCCCTTTCTGATTTCTCCCCTGAATGATTTAGCTTTAATTCCTATGTAATGCTCCCAATGCACTTTGGATGGTGTAGCACTGACCCAAAAGGGCACAGTAGCCGGATCCATTAGTTTAAAACCAACTGAGCAGATTTTCAGAATGCTTCATTTCCCTAGTACCAGGAACAGTTTCATAAGGATACACACTCTAGAAATCCCGTTTGTAAAGCGACAGGTGTAAATAAAGTAATAACCGCACAGCCTTTGTTTTTCACATGAAATAGTGCGTTGGAAAGTGTGAAGCATCATTTTCCTTCTTTCTCTAATTCAGAAACACCAGTTATGGTTTTGTTCATTGGACTCTGTGTGTGACGCAGTGCTGGCTTATCAGTTAACATCAGCCCATCTGCTTATCCCCTGACTGTTTCCCTTTGTTGAGATTTTTCAAAAATAAAACCCCATTTTTTCCTGCACAGTGTCCCCACAGTGTGTTTCCCACACTCAGACTGTGCATTTATCTTTCTGTGTTCTTTGGCAGTCGAGAAAGGAAATGACTAAATGTGGCAGGATCAAGTTAACACCACACAAACAATCTCATATCTCTTATTCTGATTTAGATGAGATAACCAAAATGTCAGTGAAGATGTCACTTGTTTGCGCTTCCAACGGCTGCTTAAAATAGTTATTTTTTTCAGAAACGTGTACTGGAATGACCACGTCATGGAACCAACTCCGGAAAATGTACTGGCATTTTTGATGTGGCTTGTGTCCCCATCCCTTCTGAGGAAATAAGAGATAGCAACACGTTGGAAGACTGTGACTGGTTTTTGACACCACAGCAACTGCAGGTGACCTTATGATGTGAAAATTAATGGTGTACATGTCAAAAAATATAAGGCCTTCACCCATGCATGAGGAGGGGAACATCAAGTGATACAGAATGAAAAGAAGCCATGCATACTCTCAAACATGGATTGGCTCTGTGGAAGGGTAGAGCTAATATGACGATGTTTCAATCCCTGTCATAAGTCCTGTTGAGTGTATAGTTTGTGGTGGGTTTTTGACTGTGTATGTGTGGGGGTGGGGGGGGGGGGGGGGGGGGTGGGGGGAAACTTTTAAATCTCATCCACGTACGGGGACCCAACCTTTCCCTGTCGGGTCTCCGTTGCCGTTGGGGCCTAGCACCGTGGAGCGGCCTCCAACCGAAACGACAGCTCAAGTCACGGAGCCTCCGGAGCTGCGGACCTACCATCGTGGAGTTGGCCAGTTTCGGAGCGTGGAAAGCTGTGGTGGCGCGCTGCTGCGACCCGACTCCGGTGGATGGTGACACCGGGAGCTCGCGGGTCCCCGGTGGGAGACTGCTTTGCGGGGCACCCGCAACGGCGACTTCCTTCGCTCGAATTGCGGGGTTGAAAGTGACCTGGAGCGGGGCCTTACATCGCCCGGCCCGGTTTTAACGGCTGCGGGACTTGCTAACGCCCGCCGGGGGCTGCAACATCAAGACCCGGAGCAGGGCCTTACATCGCCCAGCGCGGCTTTAAATAGCCGCAGACTTGCTAGCGCCCGCCGGGGGCTCCAATATCGGGATCCGGAGCAGGACCTTACATCGCCCGGCGCGGCTTTAAGTCGCTGTGGGACTTGCTAGCACCCGCCGGGGGCTTTGACTTTGACTTCAGGAGAGGAATGGAGAGCAGGGGAGAGACAAGACTTTGCCTTCCATCACAGTGAGGAGGAGATTCACTGTGATGGATGTTTGTGTAAATTGTATTGGTGTGTGTCTTAGTTCTTTACTTGTATGACTGCAGAAACCAAATTTCGTTTGAACTTCATGTGAGGTTCAAATGACAAATAAACGGTATTGTATATTTTTGTATTGTAAGTCAGCACTTTTGCTATTTGCAGTGGGATTGGAGTGGTGAAAGGTAGGGTAGGTACGTCATTGGGGTCATCAGGTGGGCACCCTCCTTCTTTCACGTTACATTGATAAGCTCGCAACATCTCTAGAGGGCTCAATGGTGATACCTGGCGTCCCAGCTACACCGCCTCAGTTCCATACCCTCCTGTCTTCATCTTGAAGCCCAATTGTTGTCTCTCCTTTTGATCCAAAACCAATTGCTGTTTTTTTCTGCAGAATTTGATAATTATTTGATTGCTTGTTGGAGGGAGCGACCCCTCACCTCCATTTTCTTTAATAGCCTGGTCATAGATGTAGCAACAAATCCCCTGCATCCCACTTCAACAGGGAAAATCTTGGTCTTCCAGCCATTCTGGGCAGCTTCAGTTGCCAATTCAGAGTACTTGGTCTTTTTCCTCTCATAATCTTCTTCATCTTCCCATGGAACTGCCAATTCCACATCTTATGTCAACTTGGTCATGATCTGGATGATGGTGTGGTAAATTGGATTAGTAAGTATGCAGATGATACTAAGATAGGTGGTGTTGTGGATAATTAAGTAGATTTCCAAAGTCTACAGAGAGATTTAGGCCATTTGGAAGAGTGGGCTGAAAGATGGCAGATGGAATTTAATGCTGATAAATGTGAGGTGCTACATCTTGGCAGGACAAATCAAAATAGGACGTACGTGGTAAATGGTAGCGAATTGAGGAATACAGTTGAACAGAGGGATCTAGGAATAACTGTGCATAGTTCCCTGAAGGTGGAATCTCATGTAGAGGGTGGTAAAGAAAGCTTTTGGTGTGCTGGCCTTTATAAATCAGAGCATTGAGTATAGAAGTTGGGATGTAATGTTAAAATTGTACAAGTATTGGTGAGGCCAATTCTGGAGTATGGTGTACAATTTTGGTCTCCTAATCTGAGGAAAGACATTCTTGCCATAGAGGGAGTACAGAGAAGGTTCACCAGACTGATTCCTGGGATGTCAGGACTTTCTTATGAAGAAAGACTGGATAGACTCGGTTTGTACTCGCTAGAATTTAGAAGATTGAGGGGGGATCTTATAGAAACTTACAAAATTCTTAAGGGATTGTACAGGCTAGATGCAGGAAGATTGTTCCCGATGTTGGGGAAGTCTAGAACAAGGGGTCATAGTTTAAGGATAAGGGGGAAATCTTTTAGGACCGAGATGAGGAAAACTTTTTTCACACAGAGAGTGGTGAATCTCTGGAATTCTCTGCCACAGAAGGTAGTTGAGGCCAGTTCATTGGCTATATTTAAGAGGGAGTTAGATGTGGCCCTTGTGGCTAAAGGGATCAGGGGGTATGGAGAGAAGGCAGGAACAGGATACTGCGTTGGATGATCAGCCATGATCATATTGAATGGCGGTGCAGGCTCGAGGGGCCGAATGGCCTACTCCTGCACCTATTTTCTATGTTTCTATGTTACTCTAGTCCTTTTTCTTCATATCTCATCAGTGCTTCCAATTTTTAATTGATTGCGTTTGCCCTTTTAGGTAACAGAGTCCTTCTCATACAATCTCGCCTTTCTTTTCTAATTGGCCTTCACCAATTGTATTAGGTATGTGGTGTAATACTCTCCTGTCCCTGGAATTAATTTCTTCTCCTCTGCTCCATTGAAGTCCATCATTACTTGGAATAATTCTCCTCTAAATCTCCCCTTCCCAACTAAGAACCTTAGGTTTACTCTGCAACTGCAAGGCCTCATAATCAGGCACTTCCTGGAAATCTCTTTACTCTTTTCCAGATGTCAATATCTTCTTACAGTGGAGCTTCCAAAAATGAATGTGGTGGGAAAGCAATCGATTTCAACATGTTGCCAGAGAAAGAGAGAATTTTTATAGGAGTGATGGAGGCTATACCGTGAATCCTAGAAGCCTGGTTTCCAGAAAGTGAAATCAATCTTAGACCATCCTTAACTCAGGAGTTATTAACAATCCTACAGAGTTTAACCCTGTTTATCCTCCTCTTCATTCATTGGATGTGTACTTCACCAGGGCAATAGGTATTTACCATTCTTATTTTTCCTTTCTCTGGAGTGTTTAGCAGGTTCTAGAAAATAGGTGCAGGAGGAGGCCACTCGGCCCTTCAAGCCGGTTCTATCAGAGTACGATTAAGAATCACCTACATTAGCAGTGGATCGGGTTCCTCTTTTAAGACAGATTGGGTGAGGAATATTGTCAGTAATATGTATGGTTGATGGTTGGCATAGATTCGGTGGCTAGAGGGCCTTCACATGTGCTGCATCTCTCTATGACTCTAGACTTCGTACAGCAGTGTCACCAATATCTGTATGGCCACCAGAAGCTGAATAGGACCCCCCACAACACAACCATGTATAGGAGAGCAAGACAAAGGCTGCATTTTCAGCAACAGACAACTCACAGTCTGTTCCATCATTCACAAGACTCAGATCAGAAGGACTGCATACTATCTGGCTGCATACCATGAATGCATACTAGCTGGAGGTATCTGTAAATTAAAACTCAGAGATGCAGTAGGGATTACTTAATTATTTAATCAGTGGCATGTTGGCTGACCATCACACTACAGCAACCTGGGTTAGACCTTGATCTTATGTGCTGTCTATATGGAGTTTATACATTCTCTCTGTGACTATATGGGCTTCTTCCATGAGTCCATTAATAGCATTGTGGGATTATCTGTGGATAAGAAAGGATTTGAGGGATATGAGTCAAACCTGGGCAAATGGGACTCGCATATGTGGGCATGGTTGAATTGGGCTGAAGATCCCGTTTCTGTGTGGTACAGGTATAATTTTATGACTCTATCATTCTAACCAACATCTCAAGAACAGCAAGAGTTCAAGAAGGCCACAAACTTATTCTGAGGTTAAGAAATCTTTGGTGTCCACTTCCCTAAATGAAAAGAAAATCCACACCACTGCCTACTGGAGGACAACTGTTACGTGTGTTTGACCCGTGTTGCTCTCTGCCCAGTTTTTCTTGTCATTATCCATTTCTGGGATGAGTGATATTGGTGATGATCAGAAATTTGAATCAAGGTGCCAATGGTATACTGAGGATTAGGTTTCAAATTTTAAGGTTCTAGGTTTTATAATAAGGGGGAAATCTTTTAGGGCCGAGATGAGAATTTTTTTTTCACACAGGGAGTGGTGAATCTGTGGAATTCTCTGCCACAGAAGGTAGTTGAGGCTAGTTAATTTGCTATATTTAAGAGGGAGTTAGATGTGGCCCTTGTGGCTAAAGGAACCAGGGGGTATGGAGCGAAGGCAGGTACAGGATGATCAGCCATGATCATATTGAATGGCGGTGCAGGCTCGAAGGGCCGAATGGCCTACTCCTGCACCTATTTTCTATGTTTCTATGTTTCTATAAAGCATGCACCACATTCTGAAAGCAAGAATAACTCAATGAAATGTAAAATGGTAAGATCAAGATAAAGATCATGATTGAGGGTATCTTGAAAGAGGGCCGAGTGTTTACCACCATAGCTTTACTGGGCACCCGTTATGATGTGTTTCCTCTCTGCCAACTTTACCAATCTTCCCATCACCTTCAAAGGACCCCATTCCACATTGTTTGGTATTTGGACAAGGTTTGCCTCCAATGTACCTGCTCATGCTAAGTTCTAGGTCTCAGTTTGTCCATCTGGGACAATAGGTGGAATAGTAGCCGGGAGTTTTCTCCGTGAGGGGGTGGCAGCTTTGGGTGTGGCAGACCAAAGCTAGAATGGAAAATAATTAAAGCTCGACTTTCAGTGTGAAGAGTTCCAATGTCAGGAGCAGGTTATTGTTTGAAAATTTGGAAAATTTGGAATTCGAAAGCATTTCCAAATGGATGTTGAGCCAAAGCAAATATGCAAGTATACAGTAACTGTGATTCTGTGTTAACATTAACAATGTATGTTTGGACAGAGTAAAATATCACAAATAAACCAAGTCATATTAAATGCAGCTAATGTGACCAGGAAACATTAGCACAAGGCAGGCTCGCATCAAATTCAAGACAAACACAAAATGCTGGAGTAACTCAGAGGGTCAGGCAGCATATCTAGATAGAAGGAATGGGTGACGTTTCAGGTCGAGAGTCTCGACTTGCAAACGATACCGATTACTTCTATCCAGAGCTGTTTGTTTGTACCGCTGAGTTACTCCAGCATTTTGTGTCTATCTTCAGTTTAAAGCAACATCTGCAGTTCCTTCCTACAACACATCAAATTCAGTTCCCTCCTCTGAAGCCACTGTGTAGTTCCTACCTTCTAGTTTGGGGGAAAATGGATTTTAAAAAAGTGCTGGCGATACACAGCACAAATTTGCAACTATGGTTGTGGGTTGTGCAAATGATAACTTTAGAAACATATGCTGTCTCTGCTGAATGTTTTACGCCAGCTGTCAACTTTCTTGGCCCAGTTAAGTTCAATTCTGTTTTTGAAACGTGTTGTGTTGAACCTTTTGTGCAGAACTGCTCTGGTGGTCAAAGACTCGGAGCCCACACAGAGCAACTTTCACAATCTTCTGTCTCCCTTTCTACCCCTTCCAAGGCTGAGCAGTTTACAGCCAACAAGCACACTCTCTCCTTCCCAGCAGAACCAGAGCAGTAAAGCGTGTGGGAATACCATCAGCTGCGAGTCGTCTTTCAAGCAGCACACTGAACTGGATTACAAATACATTTAGCTGCCGCCACCATGTCTTTCATCCTGATTTCTAGAAGCCTATGAACAAGAGGGGGGAACCTGCCATAAAGGCTGCCTTAGTTCAACAAAGGAGTTCAATGCCCCTTCTCAAGTAATGGGGGATGGGGAAAACATGCTACAATAAACGCAATCGTAGAGAGATGTAGCTTGGACACAGGCCCTTCGGCCCGTTGAATCCACGTTGACTATCAAATACCCGCTTACACTAATCCTAAATGAATCCTATTTTCTTTCATCTCCCGTGAATGAATAATTAAAAAAATTCTAAATCTACTCTCATTCCAACCCACTTTCATAGAAACATAGAAACATAGAAATTAGGTGCAGGAGTAGGCCATTCGGCCCTTCGAGCCTGCACCGCCATTCAATATGATCATGGCTGATCATCCAACTCAGTATCCCGTACCTGCCTTCTCTCCATACCCCCTGATCCCCTTAGCCACAAGGGCCACATCTAACTTCCTCTTAAATATAGCCAATGAACTGGCCTCAACTACCCTCTGTGGCAGAGAGTTCCAGAGATTCACCACTCTCTGTGTGAAAAAAGTTCTTCTCATCTCGGTTTTAAAGGATTTCCCCCTTATCCTTAAGCTGTGACCCCTTGTCCTGGACTTCCCCAACATCGGGAACAATCTTCCTGCATCTAGCCTGCATTTCCTCCCAGCATTCCAGACAGAGAGTGTCTGCTTTGCCAAATGACTCCACTTTGCAATAACACTTATTACCTCAATTCAACCTGGCACAGTGGCACAGTTAGAAGAAGTACTGCCTCACAGTGGTACAATTAGAAGAGGTGCGGCCTCACAGTGTCAGGGATGGGTTCAATCCTGACTTTGGGAACACATGTGGGGTTGGCACACTCTCGCTCTGAGTTGGGGTTCCTCCATGTGTTTCAATTTCAGGTTAATTAGCCATTATTCATTTCCCATTATGTATGGATGGATAATAGAATCTGCGGGGAGTTGAATAAAATGTGGGGAGAATACAAATTATGGGATTAATGTAGGATTGGTCTAAGTGGATCGTTGCTGGTTGATGTGCACTTGATGAGTCAAAGGACCTGTTTCTATGCTGTATCTCTCTGGGACTGTGACTCTGTGACAACCTTCATCCCCTTAACCCACCTCAAACTGGTACCGTTCTATCTCCCCTTTCACCCAGAGTGCAGGTGGGTGGGAAAATCAGGAGGTAGTTGATGGGCATATGAGAGAGAGAATAGGTCGCGGGGAAATACGGTGGGGATCGGGAATGTTCTGCTGGGAACTGGCATAGACATGAGTGGCTTAGTGACTTCCTTCTTAGTTGCAATACGTAAGCAAGTTGGTACTACAATTGCCTAGATTGAAGGATTGCTGCCCAGAGTTGGAAGATAACTACAGGTACATACAACCAACAGTCAAGTTTCAGGAATAAAATCTGTGAACCTACATCAGCGTAAATGATACTCGGAATGCTATACTGGCACAAGATTTAGCCCATGGTCTTGAAATGTATTTGATTCCTTTCTGTGGTTTGCATCCTGAAGAAAGCTTGCATTGTGATGTCAGCAGGGGAAATCAAACAGGTTTTTTTCTGATATGTACTAAGTTTAAAAAAAAAAGTCTGAACCCAACTGTATTGGCTCTGTTCCTTTTGTGTTTAAAACGCAGGATTGGCAGAAGTACTTCAGGTCTCCTGACAAACTCTGGTGCCCGCCATGTGCATGATGTGCCAAGAAAGGGAATGGCCGAGCCTTCCCCAGCCAAGACAGAAAGCAATCATCAACAGAAGCAGACACATAAAGCTGGTGTAACTCAGCGGGACAGACAGCATCTCCCGAGAGAAGGAATGGGTGCCGTTTCTGGTCGAGACTCTTCTTCAGTCTGAAGAGGGGTCTGGACCCGAAATGCCAACCATTCCTTCTCTCCAGAGATGCTGCCTGTCCCGCTGAGTAACACCAGCTTTCTGTGTCTATTTTCGGTTTAAATCAGCATCAGCAGTTCCTTCCTACACATCAATAGAAGCAGTCTTGGTTTGCGATGCAATCACACCCACACTTTATAGTGAGAAAGACGAACCTGGCTTAATCCCTCCCTTCACCACCTCCAGTTTAAATTCCATTTGGAATATTTTGGAGGACCAAGAAACCAATAACCAGGTTAACAGGTTATCAATAGTCAAACAGGTTCTCCATCTCTGATCTTGAATTATCGTGGAAGGGAAACACTGAAGTGGAGTTACCTGATAAGCAATTATCAATACCAGTTTGACTGATTAAATAAACATGTGCAATTCTATTACCATTGTGAAGTATTTAATGGCAAGACTAATTGATTGGAATTCTAACAACATTAATTTGGATGGAGAGATACCGTACACAGAACTGCACGTGGGAAGCTTGGATTCAAGGGAAAGAACCACCCAAAATTGGCTCGATGAAAATGATGAAATCAAGTCCCAACTTGAATCACAAGAATCACAAACTTCACACAGCATACTAGATCGATCCTACATCCATTTATAAAAAGGATGTCTTTCCCAACAATCTGAGAAGAGTCCAAAATATACTCTGCAATATTCAGGATCTGTATATCAGTAATAAAACAGATGAAACACAGAGCTATGATGATCAGAATGACTATAACAATTTCAATCTGAACTCTGTCCGTGGTCCTCAGTCATGTAGTGGTTCAAATCTACTAAGTACAGATGGTCTAATACTTATTACTAATAACAAAACTCTGTCCAAAACAATCGACCAAAATTAGTGATGAAGCAATGGATCACATATCACAATTTCCAACAAATTTCCTTCTTGCTGAAATCCTAGACCTTGCAGAAGTTTAAAAGTCAGTGTGATAATTATCAGGGGGATAGGTTCCAGGAGCAGATGCTGTACCAGCAGAAGTCTTCAAAGATGGAGGACACACTGTTGATTGAGGAGCTGGCAGAGTTACCTCTGGTTCTATGGAACAAGGTAATAGCAACTCAAGACTTCAAGGTGCCTCCATTACTCATCTACACAAGCATAAGGGGTATCATCAAGTCTGCGTTAATCAGAGAGGAATCTCTTTGGTCCCGACTGCCGGTAAAATCCTTGCTAGAATTATGTTAAACAGACTGACCGCTCACCTTGAGGGACACCTACTTCCAGAAAACCTCTGTGGTTTCTCTGAAGGGAATGGAATAGTAGACATGATCTTCACGACAAAAAAAACTCTAGGATAAGTGCCAAGAATAAAACTGCAGCTTGTATACCACCTTTGTCGATTTAACTAAATCTTTCTGAAGACTGTACACACAACACAAATAGATACGCAAGAAAATCTGGACCAACTTGCCAGTGCTTGTGACAAATTACATAATTAGCTCATAAAACGGAATGCACCGTGGAAGACACTGTGAATGGATGGAAGGTCCCACCCATTCACAGAGAAAAACATCCTTGTGAATATTCAAAGGCTTTCAATTGTCAATAAGATCACGTTCCTGGGCAGCATGCTCTTGTGATCTGTCAACATTGGTGACAAAGTTAATACAAGGATAGCAAACAACGCCAGCTCTGCTTTTGGAAGACTGAGGTAAAGTGTGGGAATGAAGAGTCAGGCTAAAGACCAAGCAGAAGATGTATTGTGCTGTTAGCATACCCACCTTATTCTGTGTAAGACATGGACAGCAGACATGCCAAACATCTTAACCACATCCATATGACCTGTCTGCGCAGAATACTTCACATCAAGTTGAATATCTGATGACAGAGTACCACAGCAGCTACTTGACAGAGAGCTGACTGAGGGCAAACAATCACATGTTGGATAGAAAAAGCAATTCAAAGACTCTACTAAAAAATCCCTGAAAAGTGTGTGCAGTGACCCCAACCACTGGGAAAGATAAGCATTGGATCGTCCTGTTTGATGTACAACAAAAAGAAAAGCAAAGCAATGCTCACTCACATGAGGAAGTTAGAATAGAGGAAGAGAACATTTTGAGAATTAAGAACCACACGGTGTCACTGCTGGCAGAGTTGCTGCCTTAAAGAGCCAGAGATCTGGGTTTGATCCTGACCACGGGTGCCGTCTGTGCATAGTTTGTACATTCTCCCTGTAGCCCATGCATTTTCTCTGGGTGCTCCAGTTGCCTCCCACATGCCAAAGGCGTACAGGTTTGAAGGTTAATTAACTTCTGTAAGTTGTTCCAAGTGTGTAGGATAGTACTAGTGTATGGGAGTGATCGCTGGTCAGCATGAGCTCGGTGGGCCAAAGAGCCAGTTTCCATGCTGTATCTCTAAAGTCTTAAAATCTTAACCATTGATACTACAGCGTTCCTATAGCTCTGTCACGTGTGTGAAAGGAGCTTTCCAGCATAGATTGATCTAATCAGACACATGGCAGCAATATACACAAGATGTCTAGGTCTTTGTCGAGAACAAGTGACAACGACCAATGAACAGCAAGCGAGTGCACAGTGTCAAACATCATTTGGAATGCTAGATTGATCTATAGTTGTTTCTTTGACTAGATAGCATGCAAACAAAAGTTTTTCACTACCTAGGTAAGCTTGTCAATAATAAACTAAACTGAACTAACCATTTGGGTCACCAAATATGTGGTGGAATAAATTATACTCCTATGCACAGAGTATTAAAGCCTTATAATAAAATCTGACTCTAAGAAGAACGGCAAAATGTGATCCATTTACCGAGTCAAATTTTCAACCGATATCAAATACCAGCAAAGCAAAAATGCTTATACATTTGCATTAGGTTTAACATATTTGTAAATGCATACCCGCAGGCTAACCCTGTTGATGATATCATGAGATGAATGTCAAATTATAACATGCTGGCATGCTCCTTTGGAGGCATGTGTGAGTTTATAATGGCTCGTAACAGAGAATTTTCCAGTTCTGATGAAGGATATTTGACTTGGAAAGATGACACTATTTCTCTTTCCATAGATGCTGCCCAACTTGCTGAGTATTTCCAACATTTTTGTTTGAGATTTCCAACATCTGCAGTTTTCTTTTATTTTAAAACAGTAGCAGACCAGAATATAGCTAGCTAGAAGCCCAACTGATTGAAAGTCAACTAGCAAGCTAATTTCCAGAAGGCCCCAATAGACAATAGACACTAGTCAATAGACAATAGGTGCAGGGGTAGGCCATTCAGCCCTTCAAGCCAGCACCGCCATTCAATGTGATCATGGCTGATCATCCCCAATCAGTACCCCTGTTTCCTGCATCTAGCGTGTCCAAACCCTTAAAAATCTTATATGGTTCAATAAGATTTCCTCTCATCCTTCTAAACTTCAGAGTGTACAAGCCCAGCCGCTTCATTCTCTCAGCTTAGACAGTCCTGCCATCCTGGGAATTAACCTTGTAAATCTACGCTGCACGCCCTCAATAGCAAGAATGTCCTTCCTCAAATCAGGGGACCAAAACTGCACACAATACTCCAGGTGTGGTCTGATTAGGGCCTTGTACAACTGCAGAAGGCCCTCTTTGCTCCTATACTCGACTCCTCTTGTTATAAAGGCCAACATGCCATTTCGCTTTCTTCACTGCCTACTATACCTGCATGCTTACTTTCATAGACTGATGAACAAGGACCCCCAGATCCCATTGTACTTCCCCTTTTCCCAACTTGACGCCATTTAGATAGTAATCTGCCTTCCTGTTTTTGATACCAAAGTGGATAACCTCACATTTATCCACTTTAAACTTCATCTGCCATGCATCTGCCCACTCCCCCAACCTGTCCAAGTCACCCTGCCCTGCATCCTCACAGTTCACACTGCCACCCAGCTTTGTGTCATCTGCAAATTTGTTCATGACAAGTTTGCCCCAAACCTCAATGAACTCTTACCACTTATTAGTGCAGTGCTCACTGTTCAAGTGGATAACATACCAGATCGGATAGGTACTTTTTACTGTTAGTCAACAGCAAAGTGCCACTGGGACAGGTGGAAGCTTTGGCCACTTTGACGCGGATAGCGGGGGCTTTCTCTGCAGGTCAGATAGCAACTGCATTGTTGAACAGGAATGGGTTGAGTTCTCACTTGGGTTTGAACACTTGACCAATGCTTCACAGTGCAGAGTGGATGGAACTGTCTTTTAGATGAGAATAACATAAGCATTTCCTTGCTCAGGTAGATGCAAGCAACTCTTGGAACTATCTTTAAGAATGACATGGAGATTAATTCAGGGGTTGTGGCCAATATTCAATCCTCAAATCAATAAAATCAATTATCTGATTAATACTATTTGTGGCAGCTTTCTGTACAAATTGTGCCATGTTTCCTACTTCACGTGGTTGCATTATAGTGGGGTGGTGCAAGTTGGAAGATGAATCTTTATAAGATGACACACTTTTCAGTTCATTACTATACCAAGTTACTGTTCTCTATGTTTAAAGGGAATCAAATCATTCTGAATTTCTAGCACTATCTTACACCCTGTGATACTGGTATGCTCAAGGCCTTGTGGGTTACAGATAATCAGAAATCAAACCTAAAGCAATTGTCTTCTATCTGAATCACCCATTGAAAGTGGTGCTGCTCCATGGTGGGGGTTTCCTGGCTGGGTTTCCCCCATATCCAAGAGGTGTGGGTTGGTAAGATTTTATTAGAATTAAGTGTAAAGGATCGTGGAATTCTAACCGCCTTTCACAGAGACCATGAAAGTGGAGCATTGCAGACAACTGGAAGAATATCACCAGCTTTGCAATTTTTTAGGTTATTTAATTCTAATTAGTCTTATATTACTGAATTGTGGAGAGCTTTCCATTCTCCAAACCAGTTATCAATAATAAACAGAACTTCATTAATGGCATCATTTCATAATACCGACCCTCCCAGGCTCTTTTCAAAATTTGACGGCAGACTATCTTTATTTTTACATCTGTTTTAATTCAACCTGAATATAAATGAAGGATTGGTTAATTGTTCCAGCATTATGGACAAAGCTGCTCATATCAAATCCATTACAGACAAATCTCTCTTGCAACAAATGGGAATTAAATGACAAGTTTCTCCAGTTGCTATATGCAAGAAGATTTGCTGTCACATTAGATTAGATCTATAGACGGAACTCTGGAGTCATAGGAGTATCAATGCTGGTTTCAAACTATCATGAGTAATAAAACCACTTGTTGCAAATAAAACCCTGGTTCCCACACCCTCTTCCACTTGTTGGGTCGTTTTTCCCTTGTTCACCCGAACATTTGCTGGTTCCTCACTTCTAATGCTTCAGACCACTTGTCGTGGTTTTGGTTCCGCATTCCCTTTCACTTACTGTGGTCTTGGTGCCTACTCTTCCTTTAAACCTACTTAGTTCTATTGTCCATCCTCTCCTGAAACTCACCTGACTCTGTTCCCAACACTTTATTTAGACGTACTGGTGCTTACTGAAATGTTACTGCATAACACCTTTAAAACGATAAATTAACAGCATTGATAAAAAAACATCCATTATTCCAGAAAATGTGCCAGTCTGGCACCAATGAAGTCTAGAGTGTACCAGATTAATGAAGGCTTACTATAGTTTTAAGTTACAGAGAAGGTCAGGGAGAGATGGTTAAGACAATCTCTGGTAGGGTAAAGGCAGGATTGCCAAAGGGACACGAGGTCATCTCGTCAGTGGATTAATAGGACATTTTGAGAGAGAGTAAATGGATAAAAGCTAAGAGATGAGGGCATTTAAAGAGTTATAATGCAAAAGTGATTAAAAATTGGAAGAATTTGAGCCGATATAACAGATGGATGTCTTACAGCAGCCAGAACCAGTTCTGAATGCAGACAGATAGAGTGAGTTAGCTGACGTTGTAGAATTCAATATTGAATCTGGAAGGCTACAATGTGCCTTGTTGTGTTAGGGGGAGTCCAGAACCAGGGGCCACAGTTTAAGAATAAGGGGTAAGCCATTACGAATGGAGACGAGGAAATACTTTTTATCACAGAGAGTTGTGAGTGTGGAATTCTCTGCCTCAGAAGGCGGTGGAGGCCGGTTCTCTGGATACTTTCAAGAGAGAGCTAGATAGAGCTCTTAAAAATAGCGGTCAGGGGATATGGGGAGAAGGCAGGTACTGATTGTGGATGATCAGCCATGATCGCATTGAATGGCGATGCTGGCTCGAAGGGCCGAATGGCCTACTCCTGCACCTACTGTCTATTGGGCCCAAATGGAAGATGAGATGCTGCCCTCATCTTAGTGTTTGCAAGAGGCCATCAACAAATGGGGAACAGTTTGTGTAGGATAGAGAGCATCAGGTGCTCTGAGTTCCCTCCTCAGTTTACTTTAGTTTAGTTTAGAATTTAGAGATACTGCACGGAAACAGGCCCTGCGGCCCACCAAGCCCAGTGGAATAAATACAGATGTTTCACAAGATGAAAAATGGTCACACAATCAATCGGCCTGATCTGTGTTGCAAAAATATATTGTTAAGACTAGTTTATAATGATCCTGTGTAAGTCGGTAAATTATTTATTGTTGATTTATTAAGTCTGAAAAAGGGTCCTGACCCAAAACGTCACATATCCATCTTCTCCAGGAATGCTGCCTGACCTCCAGAGTTACTCCATCACTTTGTATCTTTTTTTCTGTAAGAAGTACCTGCAGCTCCTGTTTCCACATTGCTAAATCATTTGCAGTTTAATCAAAAATAATTTTGCCATATAATAACTTAGCACAATTTCAAGTATTGATTCGAACTGCATGCACCTGTGGTAGATTTTGAAGGATTAATGAAGTGCTCCTGGTCATTAAAACCTCTGAATCACTTTACATTTGCTGAAAGAAAGACAAGGCAATCAGCTCATCAGACGTAGAAGGAATCTCACATTAGAAGATATTGGACCTTCAAATTAATGAGCTTCACATTTAAAATTTAATTCTCAAATAACACAATGTGTATAAAAGAAAATTAAATTAATTTTAGTAGACAGGTAATTTCATCCTTTGTATTATACTGAATAGCAAATGTATATAAAATCAGAGGTGTTTTATAATCCGACACTAGGGGGCTTAAAACCCTCACAAGATTACTTTCACTCTGCTGTTACTTCTTTTTAACAATAGACTTCTGGGAATCTCCATCTGATGCCAAAGCACCCTCCCTTATTTCATGATTTAGCAGCTTTATTTCAATCCCATCATCTCTTAGATCCCAATCAAGTAGATTCCTGATAAATTGCAAGATGTGTTATGTGACTTGAAGAGACAAAGGGGATAAGGGCTCCATTTTTCATGAATTCCTTTCATGTTGCACTGAAATTCTCTGTCTTGTACAGATGTTGTTCGCAGGGCACCGTTACTGTCAAATACCTGACTGATCAGACAAACCGTTGCCGTCTGTTTCAATAAACTGTGAAATGTATGAGAGAAAAAGGTGCTTGAATAACAAATAGCAGGCAGATGGTCATCTGAAAGATAAACCTTGGAGCTGTATCTTGAGTCCAATTACATGCTTTGGCTTATGTTGATTTGGCACCTCATAACTTGTTATCCAGTTTATATCACATTTCCTTTTTTTTTAAAAGGTAGGTTTGATCCAAAAGAGCACTGGAGAAATATATAACTGGAATCATATCGTCAATGGAATCATGCACAAATGGCCCAATACTTTTGGAGTACTGTCTATGGTTTTACTGTCTACATTGAAAGAAGAGTGTCGATGTCACGATGAAGGGTAGAAGAGGACACTAAGGTAATACCAAAACTGAGAGGTTATATCAATCAGCAAAATAAAAAAAATTGGGCTGTGTGGATTCCTTTTCCAAAAAGCCCTGTCCCACGGTACGAGTTCATTCCAAGAGCTCTCCCGAGTTTAAAAAAAAATCAAACTCATGGTAAGCACGGAGAATGAACGTAGCGGGTACGTCGGAGCTCGTGGACATCTCTTAGCACTAACGGCAGGTACTCGGGAAGACTCGCTAACGGCAGGTAAGCACGGGAAGACTCGTGAAGATTTTTCAACACGATGAAAAATGTCCACGAGAGCCCCGAGTACCGACGAGTGGCCATTACCGTAAATCTCCGATTTTGAATCAGGGCAAACTCGGGAGAACTCTTGGAATGAACCCGTACCGTAGGACAGGGCTTTATGGAAAGAAAAAAATTGTGGGATAAACTGACAGTGGTCCATACAATTATAGCAGGGTTGTACAAAGTACAGAAAATGGTGTAGATACTCAGAAAGACATTTAGCATTTGCAGAGAGTGAAACACAGTTAACTTTTCTGGCATTTTCAGTTCTGAGCCAATGTTAAGTCTGTTTTCCTCTCGCCACACATGCTACCTAATCAGCTGTGTGTTTCTTAAATTTTCTTTTTTCCATTTCAGATTTCCAGTATAGATACACATTTTCTGCTTTGTATAGATGTGACAGGATTGTTAGCTCCATAATAATAATACTAATATCTTTTATTGTCATCGCACAGAGGTACAACGAGATTTGGTATGCAGCTTCCATCCCATGTAATAACTTCATAAGCTAAAAATTTAGACACCCAGAGAAACAAGCTTTAAAAAAAACCCCCAGTAAAACAGTATAAAGTGCAAATAGGTCTGTGCCGGGTCGATGTGCAACATGACCATCTGAGGGAGACAGTTCATGGGGGGGAGGTGGTGGGGGGGGGGGGGGGGGACTCAGCAGGGCCGCTTCAGAGCAGCGATAGCTCTGGGGATGAAGCTGTTCCTAAGTCTGGAGGTGCGGCCTAGAAGGCCTTGTAACATCTGCCAGATGGTAGAAGTTCGAACAGACTATTGCAAGGGTGTGAGGAGTCTTTGTTAATGCTGATCACTTTCCTGAGGCACCGTGTATTGTAGATGCCCTCCAAGGCTGGTAGTTGTGTCCCAATAATCCTCTGTGCTCTGTGGACGACGCGCTGAAGAGCTCTCCTCTCCGCCTCCGTGCAGCTGAGATACCACACAGAGATGCCATACGTTAATATGCTCTCTGTGGTGCAGCGGTAGAACGTTGTCAGCAGCTGTTGGGGCAGACCAGTCTTTTTCAGTGTTTTCAGGAAGAACAGTCGTTGCTGTGCCTTCTTGACCAGCACAGCGGTGTTGGTGGACCATGTGAGGTCCTCTGAGATGTGAGTGCCCAGAATCCTGAAGCTGGATACTCTCTCCGCACTGTCCCCGTAGATGGAGATTGGGGTGCATTCCCCATTATGTGTCCTCCTGAAGTCGATAATGAGCTCCTTGGTCTTAGAGGTGTTTAGGGACAGGTTGTTATCTGAGCACCAGTTCACAAGGTTCTGCTCCTCTGCTCTGTAGTGTGATCACCGTTGGTGATCAGCCCGATCACCATTGTGTCGTCTGCAAACTTGACGACGGTGTTGGTGTCGAATTCAGGAACACAGTCGTGTGTGAAGAGGGAGTAGAACATGGGGCTCAGTACACAGCCCTGTGGTGTGCCGGTGCTCAGGGTGATAGTGGAGGACATAATAAGGGTGATAGTTGAGGACATAATAAATACACTATGGAACTTAGATTAACCCCATCTATCAGGGAATGGTTCAAATGTGAAACTTTATAGTACTGAACGTTGCTGAAGTGAATCACTAAGGTGTTTTCACGGGAAGCTGCACAAGTGAGAGAGACAAGTTCAGAAAATTATGCTGATGATGCCCAGTGGAGGAGGCTGATGTTCAGCAAAGTTTCTGGCATAGAGTAGATGGCGTGAATAGCTTGCTTCTGAAATGTAGTTTCACATTCAGCACCAAACACTAACACTCTCTTAGCATCAAATGCATTGTTCTAAATATTCATCAGTCAAGAAACATAAATTATAAATATTGGGTTCTTTAAGGAAAGTGAGGCTAAGATTTAAAAATATAAGCCTTTATATTACCGAAGAGCACAATGGGTCATTTGTCCTTCTGTTTGATCTCTTATGTTGATACCATACTTCATCCTTTGCAGTCCTCCCAGATTTTGAAGATTTATCAAACCTCAGCAACCTCTCCCTAACTATCCATTGAAGTCTACTTCAGCCTAGCTGTTGAGCAAAATAAACAGACCAATCAGCCCTGGTTGCTAATTAACGCAGCGCATGAGATCATACCAGCATGTTTTAATCAACAATGTTGTTTTAATAATAAATGACTGTCAAAACAATTTGCTTTTTCACCTTCTTCTTTAATCCACTGCCTTTTATTGGATGTGAAATAAATTGCATCAAGTAGGCAATTTATCTGAATACTATTCGACATGATGGCAACATCTAAGGCGAACAGAGAGATTGGATTCAGTCAGAGCTTCATCCCACCTGGCACCTGATCCAGTCCAGAATTACAATAGAAAGCAAATATGAAATAAGCTTGGATAATGTAGGCTTGCTCTCTGGACAGCCTCAATCTACAATAAAAATCTATCCATAATATAACATGGTGTTAATTTGACAATCTTACTTAGTGAAAATTGCTACAGAACTGTACCATAGGAGTGCCCTCTGAGGAGAACATTTGAGTTTAGGATCATGTTGAGGAGGGTCTACAATGGTTCTAACCTAAGCTTGTTGGATGTATTCAGCATGGAAATAATTTCTAATCTTGTAGCACTGATACATGCTATGTAAATAACAAGGCAAATTATTGCCTCTAAAAGATGTAAAAGAGGTTATATAAAAAAACAGAGTCAATGTTTCATGTTGAGAACCTGATTAAAGGCCTTTTATTTTTCCTTACAGATGTTGCCTGAACTGCTGAGTGTTTATAATATTTCCTGTTTTTGATTCCAATTTCTAGCACTGGATTTTAATTAATATAGAGAGGCTTGATCCACTTTTTAAAATGTACTCACACTAGATTTTCTCTGATGAGTTAGTAATAATTGTAATTTCAATGCATTCTTCCTAAAGGGGCTGTCCCACTTGGGCAACCTAATCTGTGAGTTGAGAAGAGTGTCTTCGACCTTCAAGCTCAAAGGCAGTCGCCTGGAAAGCCTCGGGATGGCTCGACCGCATACACACACACACACACACACACACACACACACACACGCACACACACACACACACACACACACACACACACACACCCGCGATGAAGAGGAACACAAAATGGCTGCACAGTAACGGTAAGTCCTTTAGAGAGCGCGAGGATGAAAGAGGAAGGGGCTGGGGGGGGGGGCGGAGAGGCGGGGGGGGGGTGGGGGGGGGGAGGGGAGGAGGGGAGAGAGGGGGGAGAGGAGAGGGGGAGAGGGAGGAGGGGGGGAGAAGGGGTGGGGGGGGAAGAAGTGGAGAGAAGGTGGTGGGGGCAAGTAGTTGAGACACATTTAAGAAGTATAATAAAGTTTAGCGGGCATTTTATCTACCGGCAGGTTTTCCTTGGTCCTGAAAACTCCAATGAGCCAATCAAAATGTCCGGACAGCGAAGGAGATTGCCTACGGCTGCCCTTAACTGCCTGTAACTAAATAATGACCCCACTCTACTGCACTACGAGTTCAAAAGAACCATGCCGACCAAATTTTACTCACGGAAAATTTTTCAACATGCTGAAAATCTTTCCGCGACCTAGCTGAGGCCTAGAGTATTCGGGAACTTCCTTCCAGCATGAAGGAGAGTTCCAGTGACCTCATAGGACCTCCAAGGACCACATGTCGACCATGCTGCAAGTTTGAAGGTCGAAGACACTATTCTAAACTCGCAGATTAGGTCACCCAAGTGGGACAGCCCCTTACCTGCCCAAACATTTGTTTTCAACTAGTTTTTGCACTAATCACAAATGCAGTGAATATCATGAACGGCATAATTTGAATTGTTTTTTTGGCGGCTTGAAGCATTTCAAAGAAATGTACAGACTCCACAGGTGGACACAAAGTGCTCGAATAACACAGCAGGTCAGGCAGCATCTCTGGAGAAAAAGGGTGGGTGATGTTTCGGGTCAGGACTCTTCTTCAGACTTTTTCTCCAGAGATGCTGCTTGTTCGCTGAGTTACTCCAGCACTTTGTGTCTATCTTTGGTACAAAACAGCATCTGCAGTTCTTTCTTTGTTTCTATATTTAGACTCCACAGGTCCAAACTGGAATAGCAAAGTATTTGTTAGGCTGGCTGATGTTTCTCGACAATAATTATCCTCAAAAATCAGAAAGAAACACAACTCATTGTAAATTTGGAAAAGCTTTCCAAAGTGTAGGCCACACTAATTTTAAGTTCACCCTATAATAGATTCACATAGGAATTCTTGGCTAACGGAGGGTTCATTGTATCCATCACAAAGCAACGCACTGTGTTTGGGTGATAGGGGCCACCTATATAACTTATCATTTCGCAACTGTATTATCCATGAGAAGTAAATATAAATGCATAGCATGTTCACGCAAAATGGGCAGTGTATGGCAACTCACTATTGCTTTGGTAGCCAAGGCTGCAGTGACAAAAAGACCTTTCATTTACCAGATTAACTACAGATTCTAGTAATCAGGCAGCAATTCTTTTAAACAGTAATCACGTCTCAAATTACAAGTGATTTATGAGAACTGAAATCCCATGCCTGCGAGCAATAGTACATGTGTAATAAATTGAGAACACTTGTTTGTCCACTTTGTCTTTGAAAATAAAACCAGAACAAATGATGTGAAATTGTCATGACAAGACCAAGTGGCCTGAATTGGTTAGGTGCCAACCAAGATTTCCGTGCTCTTTTGAAACTTTGGAAAAGGCCAATCATTGAACATGATAGACCCACACAGCACGGAAACAGGCCCTTCAGCCCAATTCATTCATGCCAACCAAAATCCCCATCTAAGCTCCCATTAGCCTGCATTGAACCATATCCCTCTAAATCGTTCCTATGCATGTACCTGGCTTAATGTATTTTAAATATTGCTATTGTACCTGCCTCAACTACTTCTTCTGGCACCTGCTCTGGGAAAATGTTGCTCCTCAGGTTCTTATTAAATCTAACCCATCATACCTTAATCATGTGCTTTCCACACTATTCTCGTGAAAAAAAGATTGCGTGCATTCACCGTATCTCTGCCTCTCATGATTTTATACACTTCTATAAGATTACTCCTCTCCATGGTCCATGCATCTTATATTGTAAGGAATAAAATCCTGGGTTAACCAATCATCATTCCCTAAAACTCAGTACCTTGAGTCCTGGCAACACCCTCATCAATCTTTTCTACACTCTTTCCGGCTTCATTGCATCTTTCCTCGAGCAGGATGACCAAACATGACCACAATTCTCCAAATGCGGCCTCGCCAACATCTTGTACAGATGCAATATAACATGTGTAGGAAGGAACTGCAGATGCTGGTTTAAACCAAAGATAGCCACAAAAAGCTGGAGAAGCTCAGTAGATCAGACAGCATCTCTGGAGAAAAGGAATAGGTGACGTTTCGGGTCGAGACGCTTCTTCAGAATATAACATCCCAACTTCTATACTCAATGCCACGACTAATAAAGGCCAGTGTGCCAAATACCTTATTCACAGCCCTGTCTTCCTGTCATGTCACCTTCAGGGAACTATGCATGTCATGTTGCCCAGCAAGGCCATAGTTTAAGCTTTCTCCGAAATTAATATTTGGCATGGAGGCACGGCATTCAGTGCTGTCTTATAACCATATAACCATATAACAATTACAGCACGGAAACAGGCCATCTCGGCCCTACAAGTCCATGCCGAACAAATTTTTTCCCCTTAGTCCCACCTGCCTGCATTCGTACCATAACCCTCCATTCCCTTCTCATCCATATGCCTATCCAATTTATTTTTAAATGATACTAATGAACCTGCCTCCACCACTTCCACTGGGAGCTCATTCCACACCGCCACCACTCTCTGCGTAAAGAAGTTCCCCCTCATATTACCCCTAAACCTCTGTCCCTTAATTCTGAAGTCATGTCCTCTTGTTTGAATCTTCCCTATTCTCAAAGGGAAAAGCTTGTCCACATCAATTCTGTCTATCCCTCTCATCATTTTAAAGACCTCTATCAGGTCCCCCCTTAACCTTCTGTGCTCCAGAGAATAAAGACCTAACTTATTCAACCTATCTCTGTAACTTAGTTGTTGAAACCCAGGAACATTCTAGTAAATCTCCTCTGTACTCTCTCTATTTTGTTGACATCCTTCCTATAATTGGGCGACCAAAATTGTACACCATACTCCAGATTTCGTCTCACCAATGCCTTGTACAATTTTAACATTACATCCCAGCTTCTATACTCAATGCTCTGATTTATAACGGCTAGCATACCAAAAGCTTTCTTTACCACCCTATCTATATGAGATTCCACCTTCAAGGAACTATGCACGGTTATACCCAGATCCCTCTGTTCAACTGTATTCTTCAATTCCCTACCATTTACCATGTACGTCCTATTTTGATTTGTCCTGCCAAGGTGTAGCACCTCACATTTATCAGCATTAAACTCCATCTGCCATCTTTCAGCCCATTTTTCCAAATGGCCTAAATCACTCTGTAGACTTTGGAAATCCTCTTCATTATCCACAACACCCCCTATCTTGGTATCATCTGCATACTTACTAATCCAATATACCACACCTTCATCCAGATCATTGATGAACATGACAAACAATAAAGGACCCAACACAGATCCCTGAGGCACCCCACTAGTCACCTGCCTCCAACCCGATAAACAGCCATCCACCATTACCCTCTGGCTTCTCCCATTCAGCCACTGTTGAATCCATCTTGCTATTCCTGCATTTATACCCAACAGTTGAACCTTCTTAACCAACCTTCCATGAGGAACCTTGTCAAAGGCCTTACTAAAGTCCATATAGACAACATCCACTGCTTTACCCTCGTCAATTTCCCTAGTAACCTCTTCAAAAAATTCAAGAAGATTAGTCAAACATGACCTTCCAGGCACAAATCCATGTTGACTGTTCCTAATCAGACCCTGTTTATCTAGATGCTTATATATATTGTCTCTAAGTATCTTTTCCATTAATTTGCCCACCACTGAAGTCAAACTAACAGGTCTATAATTGCTAGGTTTACTCTTAGAACCCTTTTTAAACAATGGAACAACATGCGCAGTACGCCAATCCTCGGGGACTATTCCCGTTTCTAATGACATTTGAAATATTTCTGTCATAGCCCCGGCTATTTCTACACTAACTTCCCTCAATGTCCTAGGGAATATCCTGTCAGGACCTGGAGACTTATCCACTTTTATATTTTCTCTCCATCTCTCCATCTTATCTCTCCATCGTGACCTTGGGTGCCGTTCACACACAGTTTGTACATTCTCCCATTAGTTTCTCCCATATGCTCCCGTTTTGCTGAAATATGCTGGTGGAGGAATTGGCTGCAGTAAACTGTTTTCAGAGGAGGTGGGTGGCAGGAGAAAAGCAGGGGCAGGACAAATTGATGTTTAGGTCAAAAGGTCATGAGGAATAGGAGTAGAATTAGTCCATTCAGCCCATCAAGTCTACTTCATCATTCAATCATGGCTGATCTATCTCTCCCTCCTAATCCCATTCTCCTGCCTTCTCCCCATAACATCTGACATCTTTACATCGTTTTCCAACCAAATCAAGAGAATTCAGTGAATTGATTAAAAAAATTCAGCCACTTATGGATTGTAGATCTTAAGATAGACACAAAAAGCTGGAGTAATTCAGCGGGACAGGGAGCGAATGGGTGACATTTCGGGTCGAGACCCTTCTTCAGACTGGTTAGGAATAAGGGAAACAAGAGATATAGACGGTGATGTGGAGAGATAAAGAACAATGAATGAAAGATATGCAAAAAAGTGACGATGATAAAGGAAACAGGCCATTGTTAGCTATTTGTAGGATGAAAATGAGAAGCTGGTACGACTTGGGTGGGGGAGGGACAGAGAGAAGTAATGCCGGGGCTACCTGAAGTGAGAGAAATCAATATTCATACCATAAGCTCTCCAAGCGGAATATGAGATGCTATTCCCCCAATATTGTTTAGTCTTAGTCTGACAATGGAGGAGACCGAGGACAGAAAGGTCTGTGTAGGAGTGGGAAGGAGAATTAAAGTGTCCAGCAACCGGGAGATCTGGTTGTTTCACGTGGGCTGAGCAAATGTGTTCCACGAACCGATCGGCCAGTCCGCGTTTAGTCTCGCCGATGTATAAGAATCCACATCTTGAACATCGGCTACAGTAGATGAGGTTGGAGGAGGTACAAGTGATCCTCTGCCTAATCTGAAAGGACTGTCGGGGTCCCTGGATGGAGTCGAGGGAGGTGGTATAGCGACAGCTGTTGCATCTTTTGTGGTTGCAGGGGAAGGTACCTGGGGAGTGGGTGATTTGGTTGGGAAGGGATGAGTTACCCAGGGAGTAGCGAAGGGAACGGTCTCTGCAGAAGGTTGAAAGGGGTGGAGATAGGAAAATGTAGCTAGTGGTGGGATCCCGTTGGAGGTGGCGGAATTTTCGGAGGATTATGTGCTGTATGCGACAACTGATAGGGTGGAAGGTGAGGACTAGGGAGACTGTGTCTCTGTTGTGACTAGGGGGAGGGGGAGCAAGGACAGAGGAGACATGAGAGAGGGCCTCATCTATGATGGGAGAGGGGAAGCCCCGTTCCTTAAAGTATGAGGACATCTTGGATGTTCTAGTATGGAACACCTCATCTTGGGCACAGATGCGGCGTAGACGGGGGAATTGGGAGTAGGGGATAGAGTCTTTGCAGGATGCAGGGTGGGAAGAAGTGTACTCTCGCTACTCATTTCACTGATCCATCTGTCCATCTGAAATCTCCTTAGTAGTTTTGCATTGCCAGACTTTCTATCATTCATGCACTAAGAAGTATGGACCTATATTCCAAAGTCCAGGTTGTTAATAGAAATCAGAAGGAGCAATGGTCCTGTTTTGGTGATGTATAAGAATCCACATCTTGAACAACGGATACGGTAGATGAGGTTGGTGGAGGTGCAACTTCTGCCTAACCTGAAAGGACTGTCAGGGTCCCTGGACAGAGTCGAGGGAGGAGGTATAGCAACAGGTGTTGCATCTCGTTTCCCTTATCCCTAACCAGTCTGAAGGACAGTCTCAACCCGAAACAACACCCATTCCTTTTCTGCAGAGATGCTGCCTGTCCCGCTGAGTTACTCCAGCTTTTTGTTTCTATCTTTGGTTTAAACGGGCATCTGCAGTTCCTTCTTACACATCCTGTATATCATGTAAGTATTAAATGGTCTACTAAGTTATGATTATTTTTATCAAACTTTCTGGCCCTGAAAGTCTAATTCTACAATTGTATTCTATAATTCTCTCATGAATATTTTGAAATATACTAATTTTATAAAGAAGAATATATATACCTGTATTATATATATATACTATTACTAAGACTCTCATCTTGACCACTTCTGGTCTGTGTTGTAGTTAAAATTTGCGCAAAAACGATCCCCATAGCGCTACGATTTTTCACCATCTTACTCACCATTCTCCTCTGCTGCAAGTTAAATAAGTTTTGTTCCGATTGGTGAAATAGTACAAAAGTTATGGTTTAAAATCATGAAAAAACCGCCCCTTCTGGAACCCGCTGTCAATAACGCGGCGAGGAGAATAAAAAGCTGAAGGGACGCAGTGTGTTGCGCATCTCGCGGAGACTGAGCAGCTCGCGGAGAGTGTGCAGCCTGCGGACTGCTTCTGCGTCAACCAGCACGATCCGCCGGAAGCTGCTGAGTTGAACCAGAAGCCTCTGAGTGAAGCCGGAGTGGGACCGGGATCTGCTGCATGAGACTGAAAGCTGAAGATGCGGGGTGAGTAGAGTGTGAGCTGTGTCTGCTGCGACCTCCCCCTACTCTCCCCACACCCCCTTCTCCCTCCCCCCCCCCCCCGCCTTACCCCCCATCCCCCTTCCCCCTTCCTCCTCCCACACAACCCCCCCATCCCCCTCCCTCTCACACTCCCCATTCCCCACCCCCTCTTTCCCCCACCCCCACCCTTCCCCACCCCCATTCCCCCATTCCACAAGCCCAAATTCCCCACCCCCCCACTTCCCACATCCCCCCTTCCCCCCACCCCCCCCCCCACCCCCCACAACCCCCCTCCCCCACCCCACACCTATTCTAACGATTTTCAGTTTTTTCTCCCATCCTGGTATATGTTTCAATCTTTATTTGATTCTTTGCAAAATGTATCCCAATTTGACTAAAAATTAGTCTATTTTATTTTTGTGTTTGCTACCTGTGAGAGTTCTTTATTGTGAATGGCTGTTCAGCACGTGGATGTCATCATTGTTGATCAGCTCCAAGGTCCTTTAGACTAACAACAAATGAAGACAACTAAAGAGCATTCTTTACCCCATAGATCATTAGATCATTGCAGTTGATTATAAAATCCAGGCAGTTGTTTTAAATGGTAACTCCTATGAGGCAAGGTATGGCAGTGATTGGATGTTTGTGGCCAATGGTGTTCTGCAAGAATCAATCTTCTTTGCAATACATGTGAATGATTTTAATATGGATGAGTGAGGCTTGATCAGCATATTCACATTTGAATATGGATGTGGGAGGCATAGATGGTGGGTATATAGAAAGAGCTACAAGAGGAGGTAGTTGAGGCAGGTACTATAACATTTAAAAGACATTTGGACAGATACATGGATTACAGGGCTAAATGTGGGCAAATGGGCCTTGATTAGCAGGAGCACCTTGGTCAAAATGGACAAATTGGGCTGAAGTGCCTGTTCCGTGCTGTATGACTATGACTATGCTATGGGATGAATAGCCTCCAAATACATTGTACAATTCTGTGTTTCATGACGTGTTTCAACATAGATTG
The DNA here is from genome assembly GCF_028641065.1 of Leucoraja erinaceus. NCBI lineage: Eukaryota > Metazoa > Chordata > Chondrichthyes > Rajiformes > Rajidae > Leucoraja > Leucoraja erinaceus. The sequence continues at coordinate 90,098,945 of NC_073380.1, read as the reverse complement.
TTGTGTAGATTGAGACACAAAATGTGATTAAAGAGCTGCAAATTCTAGATATAAGTTTGAGTAGGATTTGATTACAGGAGCAAGGAGGTTCTACTGCAGTTGTACTGGGCCCCGGTGAGACCACACCTGGAGTATTGTGTGCAGTTTTGGTCTCCTAATTTGAGGAAGGGCATTCTTGCTATTCAGGGAGTGCAGCGCAGGTTCACCAGGTTAATTCGTGGGATGGCGGGACTGACATATGATGAAAGAATGGGTCGACTGGGCTTATATTCACTGGAATTTAGAAGGATGACTGGTGTTCTTATAGAACATATAACGTTTGTAAGGGATTGGACAGGCTAAATGCAGGAACAATGTTCCTGATGTTGAGGGAGTCCAGAACCAGGGGTCACTGTTTAAGAATAAGGCGTAGGCCATTCAGGACTGAGGTGAAGAAAAACCTTTTCACACAGAGAGTTGTGAATCTGTGGAATTATCTGCCACAGAAGGCAGTGGAGGCCAATTCACTGGATATATTCAAGGGAGAGTTAGATATAGCTCTTAGGGCTAACAGAATCAAGGTGTATGGGGAGAAAACAGGAATGAGGTGCAGATTATGATCGATCAGCCAAGATCATATTGAATAGCACGAATGGCCTACTCCTGCTCCTATTCTGTGTTTCAATGTCTCTAAATTGTTTCAACTGCCTTTCAGCAGAATTGAGAGAAACTGCTTTCAAACCACAAGGGCTGCATGGAAAATTAAAAAAAAAACACCCATTTCACAAAGCACTTTCTTTACCACAGGTGTTAGACTACCTTTCAACACAGTTACAAGCTGGGTCTATTTTTATACCTACATAATCACAATCACAAAGGGAGTGCCCTTTTTACTAGATCATCAGATGATAGTGCAGTCACTAACTGACACGTTGCAGAGGATTTGTAATCAGATAAACAAACAACACTTACAGAGTCACAGGATCTGTGGATTGCATTGATGTGACTGTCAATCAGAATAAAATAATAATTTTCCTAGTTTTGATATTAATTACTCTTCTTGGAAGTCAAAATAAATTTAGGCACAGTCACAAGAGATGGTAATCTATTACATTCCTATTTCGTTTTAATCCTGCACTTTGAGATATTTAAAACAATACTGAATTACAACACAATGCTTACAATATATGTCTTAATTAGATCCTGTTGGACAAACTGAATTTTGCTGTTGATGGCACAACTGAAATAGTTTTAAGGACTAGGTTAATATGAATGCTGATAAAGTGTCATTGCAAAGATAAAATAAATAACATACAGAGCATTTAATTTATAGTTATCATGCTATTCTTTTCCATGATCTCATGGTTGAGTTAAATCTCCAAGCACCAATCATGAATTTCTGTTTGTCCTGACAATGACAGAGGGCAAAGCAGTTCAATGGTTAATTTCTCTCAAATATGCATGTAAGATGCTGGGTTTTCTAAGCATTGCCTCCAAGAGCCCTCAATAACTAACTCTGATCATACAAAAGTTAAAAGAAAATGTCCTTCCTCATTTGACTTTTTAAAAGTATTAGATAATGCATTTGGAGAGGAGAAAAATACCAGGGATTGCTCAATAAATGGCAAAATGCTGAGACTATAGAGGAACAGAGGATGCTTGGAATCCATGACCAAAGATAGCATTCAGTCATTAGCGCTGATAGATGGCGATTGGGAATTTGAAGTCAGCAACAACACCAAATTCAAAAAATAGCTATCCATAAAGATCTAACTATCTCTGTTGTGTATTCCCCTTTTCCACAGCTTACTGCTGTTAGGAGTCTATTCAGGATCTTTTGCATACAGCCCACAGTGATGGCAACAAGCACAGTAAAAAGAGTTATCATGGAGGGAAAACCAGGAAGCTAAGTACACAATTTAGTAATGATCTTTTAACAGTAAAATATATATATTTTTAAATATCATGAAGGTAGAATTTGAAGTAACACAACTAACTTACTAATAATTAATATTCTGTTAAAATACCTATTTTGAAATAGTTCGGGAGTTGCAATAGATGTACAGGTCCACCCTAGTTTATGACCCCCTCAGCGTATATACAACCTGGACATATGAGTAAGCGTTTGGGAAACTGGGAGAATGGATTTTTTCGGCTACTGTGGCTGCAGGCAGTTTCTGCCATCTGGGAACTTGGTTTGCAGCCACAATTCCTACTTGCAAAAAGTTCAGGTTACAAACAGTTCACTGGAATGGAACCCAGTTGTAAGATAAGTAATTACGCAAAAAAACAAAGTGCTGGAGCAACTCAGTGGGTCAGGTAGGATCTGTGGATGGAAATGGAAATATCCTTCTGCTGCCTAACCCATTGAGTTCTTCTGGCAGTTTTGTGCTCAAGATTCCAGCATCTGCAGCCCTTTGTGTCTCCGATAAAGATAATCATCATTTTAACACCAATATAGTTTATTGCTCAGTAGACCATTAAAAACAATGTGTATTGTAAGCTTTTCAGGGTATTATATGTTATGCTTACTTTCAAATAGTTTAAATTCACATGAATTATATACCAGTCACCACTACGTGTTAATGCACTGTGGTCCCAACATTTCAATCAGTTCTTTGGTGACTGTTGTCACTACTATTATAAATTCCACCTGCTCCACATCTTCATCCTGTGAGGATTCCCCTTTTTGTTTTCAAAATGACTTCACCGCTGGAGATTAATTGTCCAAGCTTGATCTGACATCAGGTCCAACAATTGTTGAGAAATATTAACAACAAACTGCGCTCACTAATCTAACAGCACAAAATATTAACAAGAGCACGTGATTAGTATTATTTACCAGGCATTAGAAAAGAGAAAGAGATCAGTTTACAAAGAATTTAGATGCTGCTGTTGTACGAGTTAATTAATGAATTAATTAGGGATTTAAGGGCGTGTTGTTTAGTCAACTAAAAACAACAGTGTGCTCTTCTCATATGATACAGACATTGCAGTCATAATTATGTAAGAACTACCATCACTACTACATAAAACTGGGAATCATTTTGAGACCTCTGCATGTGCAGTTAATATGGACATCCCAAATCTGTCGATCTTCACTGTTTGCAACCTTCACCACCATACTCAAGGCAATTCACTTGAATTGATGTGAATTTAAATCCAAGTTTGCAACACACACACACACACACACACACACACACACACACACACACACACACACACACACACACACACACACACACACACACACACACACACACACACACACACACACACACACACACACACACACACACACACACACACACACACACACACACACGTCAAGTTTTTTCAAATCTCTCCCAGCTGGTCCGGAATAGCAATTTAGGTCTAGTCTAATTTGCAGATCTACTGTTTTCAAGGAAAGTGATTTATACAAATATAAGAAATACTGGCTGTGGTGGACAGGCAGCTCTTCAAGCCTACATTGCCATTTAATAAAGTCATAGCTCTTCCTGTGCCTTACATATTTTGTTTGAGTATCCTTCAGTATCCAAATGTCTACAATAGACAGAAAATAGGTGCAGGTGTAGGCCACTCGGCCCTTCGAGCCAGTACTGCCATTCACTGTGATCATGGCTGATCATCCACAATCAGTAGTCCGTTCATGCTTTCTCCCCATATCCTGACTTTAAGAGCTCTATCTAACTCTCTTTTGAAAGCATACGGAGAATTGGCCTCCACTGCCTTCTGAGGCAGAGAATTCCACAGATTCACAATGCTCTGTGTGAAAAAGTTTTTCCTCATCTCCTTTCTAAATGGTTTACCCCTTATTCTTAAACTGTGTCCCCTGGTTCTGGACTCCCCCAACATGGGGAACATTTCCTGCCTCTAGCGTGTCCAAACCCTTAATAATCTGATATGTTTCAATAAGATCTTCTCTCATCCTAAATTCCCGAGTATACAAGCCCAGCCGCTCCATTCTCTCAGCATATGACCATCCCGCCGTCCCGGGAGTTAACCTCATGAACCTACGCTGCACTCCCTCAATAGCAAGAATGTACTTCCTCAAATCTGGAGACCAAAACAGCATACAATACTCCAGGTGTGGTCTCACGAGGGCCCTTTACAACTGCAGAAGGACTCAACTCCTCTTGTTATTAAGGCAACATGCTATTCACTTTTTTCACTGCCTGCTGTACCTGCATGCTTACTTTCAGTGACTGATGAACAAGGACTCCCAGATCTCGTTGTACTTTCCCTTTTCACAGCTTGACACCATTCACAAAATAATCTGCCTTCTTCTTTTTGCCACCAAAGTGGATAATCTCTCAATTGTCCACATTAAACTGTATCTGCCATGCATCTGCCCACTCACCCAACCTGTCCAAGTCACCCTGCATCCTCACAGCATCCTCCTCACATTTCACACTGCCACCCAGGTTTGTGTCAAATTTGCTTATGTTACTTTTAATCCCTTCATCTAAATAATTGGTGTATATTGTAAATATACATTATATTGTAATGTATCTACTGATCTCAGTTTTCAACAACTGAGTGTCGACAGCACTCTGCAGCATGGATTTGGAAAGAATTATACCCTCTGGGTGAAGACATTTTCCCTCAGAATGACAGCAGTGACTGGTGCCATTACCACTATAGATTTCAGGCTGGTCTTTAACGGTTGACCCTTTCTTGGAACCATTCGCTTAGTGCAGGACTCTCCAGCCTGAAGAAGCAGCCCTTCAACATTTACCATGTAGAGTTAATTGTGTACGTTTATGTTGAGGTCCCTTATTATCCTTTCAAACTCCAGTAAGTTTGAACCCATCTTATTCTATGTCTTCCCATGGGACTCTCATCATGGAAAGTAATCAAATGAATCTATACTTTGCCATCTCTCAAGCCAAGTGTATCCTCACTTGAATAATGTCATAATCAAATTTATTTAGAGAACAGAGTGCTGTTATGGATGACGTCAGTCAATGTAGATCAAATAGCACAGTGATCTGTTTAAAAGCCTTCCATGTTTCTTAATGCCAATAAGTACTAAGCAGCTTGACTACAGGGTTGGAAGTTGAGTCAACAATTTTGTACAAGTTGTGACGACATTCGTTGTAGATTTTTAAGTAGCAAAGTGGGGCAGACATATGTTCCCATCTTGCACTCCAGATATTCAGTTAAAGCACTGAAACTGTAAACTTGCAATATTGTTAAATTCTGGCGATATCATCCCTAATGTCAATATCTAATCATCACAATCATAAATAAACTAATTTATCTGAGTCATCTTTAGTATAATCTCTGCTCTGCCATGACCGTTCATGCAAGCTCCTTTTGGCTCTTACAATGTAAAATAAATCACATAAAACAAATGTTGCAATGCTCCCAAAGCATGAATTACTGAAAGGGGATTGTTTGAGGCTGTTAAAAAATATTTGGTCTATGAGAATAATTGCCAGCAGATTGATGTAGTAGTATATTAGAAAATTGTTGTTCAATTCAAACCACTGTCCTTGCTCAATCTGTATCTCAGTCGAGACAATGCAATGTTAAGAGTCCCCCGTGTAGGGATATACTCCAGGGATAATATTGTTGACTAGCTCAGAGCAGTGCTTGAGGGATCACAGCAGTAGGTCATTCAATCTCTCCCCATCTCAACTAGAGATTGAATACAAGGTCCAAAGGGAGAAAATAATTGCAATGTGAGATACTATTTAAACCAAGGCTACATTTTAGATTATAAGAATTTTAGCATGATATTTGAAGGGTGCTTCTGATCAGAAAAAAATTGCACAAAATATTTGAAGCAAAGGAAACATATTCAGAGATTGTATAGTAGCTGTTACCATCTCTCATACCGCTGATTTCAAACGTGGAGTAACTCTGCTGTTGCGATACCAAACGCAACAAAAATGGTGTTATCATTATCTTTACCCATATTATTACTTATTTGAAGCAATTGTCCAATCTCTGCTTTGTTAGTGTGTGAATGGTTTGTAGTTTTGATGCTTATATATATGCTAGTGCATGGTGTGTTTGTATATTATCAATACTCCAGTGACAAGCTATTTCAAATCCTTGGAGGTTCCTTGGTGAGTCACTGAGTTTCACACACACCTGAGCTAATGTGTATGACTCCAATTGGTTAAATTCTGTCATAGTATGAGTCACCTGATACCTGATATGTGTTAATTACTTGACTGTTTTACCGGCTGTGGCTTAAAGATGGGTCTTTGAATGTTTTATTGACGCCCACGAAGCCTGACTATCCATACACAAACCATGCAGTGATTACATTAATGTTGATAATTATGCACTGCTCCCTTGTAAATGGCAGGTTCCCTTTATAAACGTAGCACAAAATGCAACATTGACATAGATTCAGCTGAAAACAATATATAACCATATAACCATATAACAATTACAGCACAGAAACAGGCCATCTCAGCCCTACAAGTCCGTGCCGAACAATTTTTTTTTTCCCCTTAGTCCCACCTGCCTGCACTCATACCATAACCCTCCATTCCCTTCTCATCCATATGCCTATCCAATTTATTTTTAAATGATACCAATGAACCTGCCTCCACCACTTCCACTGGAAGCTCATTCCACACCACTACCACTCTCTGAGTAAAGAAGTTCCCCCTCATATTACCCCTAAACCTCTGTCCCTTAATTCTGAAGTCATCATTTTAAGAGGAAGGGAAGCAGTGGTAATTTGATGGATTGTGTGATCAGAAATACAAATAAAATTAATATTTAGCGATCTCAATTTGCCCAGTTGCATGCACCCGATGCACGTGTGGTTTATTGGGTGGCACTCTTGCATCTGGGTTAGAAACTGTTAGAGCTTCTCTAGGGGGTTGAACACTGAAACCCAAGCTCGTATTTTGGTGCAATGTTGAGGGAATGCTGCTTCCTGCAGGAAAAAATGAACTGAGTTCTTATTTTTCGTCTCAAGGATGTAAAATATCCCACAATTATACTTTAGGATAAAAGATTTGTCAGAAATATCCATGCAAGTGGATTGAATGTGTATCAAGGAATAATTCTCAACAATGCTCAACATTTATCACCCAAGTTAAATACCTGTTAAATAAATGTGCAACTCTGGACTGGCTGCTCCATTAGAATACAGCGTGAACATAGATGGTAATTCAATGCAGACAATTACCCTTTTGTTTTTAGTAAACCTCAATGCAACAATTGTGTACAATTTACAAACATGCTATAATTTCAGTCTCACTCCAGGTTCACAAGTACTAGCAGACTTTCTCATAGATCTGTTTCCTTCTGTTGCTCTGCTTCAGAAGGAATATCTGCATAATGATGGCCAAAAAGTCCTATCTTCTGGAGAGATTATGTCTTCTGCAGTTTGAATGGGTCTTGCTGCTGGTGTAGACCTCGCTATTATGGCTCTGCCATTAGGGCTTGTTTTCCAAGCAATGTTAGTGCTAACACTGTTGTTGAAGGTTCTGACGATGTGGTGCTATTGGTGGTGGAATCCTATCTGATTCATAATCTAAAGGCAATTGTATCGTAACTCAGTCATGTATCTCTCTCCATGGAACCACGTGATGTGGGTGCACTCACCTGACTTTGACAGCAGTCTGAATTAGATGCTGCCTGAAACCATAAACATGAACTATTTCCCACATGTCTCCATTTATTTTGCTTAGATAATTCAATATTTGGACATCATCATTCACTTGAAATGTTCTCACCCCAGAACCATGATATTAAATAGCATTTCTGAGTTCCTGTTTGCATGCCACGACATTGGCATGATTCAATTGTACTAAACTCAACCTCCCTCACAATCATCTGCCTTGTACCCTGTCATTTCATGTAGAATAGTCCTCTGCTTTAACAGGTTATTTCCCAATCAATATTTTCAGATAAAAGGAAGGTTCTTAAATGGAACAATGTACTCACAGTTACTTATTATACCTTTGACTTTGTGCTTCAAATTTAATGTCTTCAGTTATTTTTTAAGGTGTGGAATTGAAGTGCTCTTTTAAGTCTTATTATCAAATCTGCCAACTAGATTGTGTAGTGTGACTTAAGATGATTGTTTAATTATTTTCTCAAATTGCCTAATTGAACATTGCAGCATGCTTTGCATTGCCTTCCATCTGCTCAATACCGAAGCAAGTTACTCTACATCCTGAAAGAAAGCTCTTGGCTTTCCAATACTAAGATACAAAGTGGTCTTCCTCTCATCTTCTTCATAGCCCATTGTTGCTGATGGTAATAATGTTGGACATAATTATGAGAAGATTTCCTGCCATTTCAGTAATTTAGTTCAATTATCTCACTGATCTCCCCACTGAACCACTGAACAAGATTCCCACTTCGCAGAAACCATTAGGGGGCTTGTGAACTATTCTTCTATATGGCAAAACTTGCATTGGCACAGGGCCTTTGTAATGCCTGTCCTGCATTCATTGCAGCCTGCTACGTTATTTAGGTTTAAAAAAAAAGCTAGGTTATCTAGGATAAAAATAAATAAATAAATAAATAAATAAATAGATTTAAAAAAGGGGGGGTGGGAAGTGTTCGGCACGGACTTGAAGGGCCGAGATGGCCTGTTTCCGTGCTGTAATTGTTATATGGTTATATGGTTATATTTACGAAGTTCAATATTTAACACCTAAAGAGATAGGGGTAAGGATAAGGGGGAAATCCTTTAAAACCGAGATGAGAAGAACTTTTTTCACACAGAGAGTGGTGAATCTCTGGAACTCTCTGCCGCAGAGGGTAGTCGAGGCCAGTTCATTGGCTATATTTAAGAGGAAGTTAGATGTGGCCCTTGTGGCTAAGGGGATCAGAGGGTATGGAGAGAAGGCAGGTACGGGATGCTGAGTTGGATGATCAGCCATGATCATATTGAATGGCGGTGCAGGCTCGAAGGGCCGAATGGCCTACTCCTGCACCTAATTTCTATGTTTCTATGTTTCTAAGAGCATGTGTTAAATGCTACAAACTCTAAATCCAGATTGGCTACTCCTGTCACTGTTGCAAAGTAAAGGATCACATTATTCCTTGTTTGTTTAATGTGAATACAGCATTCCCAGATATGGGATGGGATTGCATTATTCCAGACAGCCAGCTGACAGTTATGCCTGATATAACTGGTAATTATTACACTGCTCTCTGTGGGAGCTTCCAGTATGCAAATTGGTTACAGTGGTTTAATTGGCTCGAGACTTGCTTTGGCAGATCCTGCATTTGTGTAAGGTGCCATACTGATGTCAAGCTTTCTTTCTCTCACGAAGAAAACATTTTCACAAGCTACTAAGGAAATATTATTCTACAATCTCAGAAATAATGCTCAGCTGGTCTGTGAGATGATGCATGGTTTGTGTTTTCCGATAATGTCAACTTCTTTTTGACAGGTGATAGTTTATTTCTTAGCTTGATTTCACTCAGAAACAATTCTCTTTTGGGGGATACTTTTATTATTGTTTGTCTTCTTACAAAATTAATCTGATTGGCAACATTTCATTTTATGCCAATATTTTTTCACACTATAATCTTTGCTGATTTTCCACCTTCTCACAAACATGCAGAGTTGGCTCTCCTCCAACGTAAACTGAGAGATAACAGGACTAAAGTAAACTACCTGATCAGTGCATATTACCCAAATGAAACATACATTTACGCGTTTGAATACAACGCAACCATAGTGCGCCGGTACTCAAATAACGATGGGAGGAGTACAGAAAGGATGTAGAGATTTGTAACATGATGTCAAGGCATCAACCTCTCCCTTGATTTCAGCAAGACTTCAGGAAACAAAATGGTATATATGCCCAGTCAGCATTAATGGTGTAAAAGTGCAGATGATTGAGTTCTTTAAGTTCCTAGGCATACATATTATCAATAATTTGTCTAAGACCAACCACGTTGAAGCTACGGCCATGAAAGCACAACAAGACCAACTTCTACAGATGCAACCTATCAGGATGCTTGGTTTGGCAACAGCTCTGATCAGGATTGTAAAATAAAAACTTCCTGACTCTTATACTCTTATAGTATACTAAATGCCTTCTTTACCAACCTACCTATTTATGTTGCTGCTTTCAAGGAGTTATGGACTTGGAACCCAATATCTCTCTGTACATGTGCTTTTAAGGGTCATACCATTAAATTACAGTCAACTCCCAAAGTGCGACACCTCACATTAATTTCCATCTGCTATGTCTTTGTCCATTTCTGCAGCTGATCTATTACCGTGTGCACAATTTGACCGCCTTCAGGTTGGGACCCTTCTTCGGATGAAATGTCAAATATCCATGTTCTCCAGAGATGCCTGACCTGCCTGACCCACTAAATTACTCCAGCACTTTGTATCTTTTTTTTTGTTGTTCTGTGTTTCTTTGTGTCTAGAGATAACTGAGATCTGGTTAGAAGAATCTATAACACAAATATGTGGCGTGTACTAGATGTTTGTTTCATCTGAGCATGAGGTAATGTCCCTAAAACAGTGCAGTGAAATGATCACTAACAGTCTTTTTGCCTCCCAGTGGTAACTGCACTGTTCATAGATCTATAGATGCATCGCTTACACTCAGAGGTACATGTGATAACTGAAAATGTCTGCCTGCACGTTCCAAGGTATTTCATTTTGCAGAGTGAAAATAAAGAAGGATAAACAATATCTCCTGAATTTCCCTGGTGTTTGTGCAAATGAGGGTTGGAATCCAAACGCAATATTTGTCCTGGGACTACTCACAAATTGTACTTGCAAAAATCAAACGTTTGGTGAAGGCACTTCTCTTGTAAGATAGTGAATGCAGTAAAAGTATGCAATCCAATCTGGACTTGAGGCTAGAAGGAACAACTGTTCTATTTTAGTTACTGGGAAAAGGTGGTTGTGGGGAGAGAGAGAGGGGGAAGTAAAGAAACTTAGGGAAATTGGAACATCTTTGAACAAAGGAACTGAACTGAAGAAAGGCATAACTAGAGGTGGAATGTGCACTAATTTCCAAACTTCCAAAGTGTGAAAGAGTTTAAATTTGATCACCTTTGGGAGATACATATTGGACACAGATATGGTACAATATTCAGTGAGGGCATCCATATGGTCATGTCAAGCCACCATTTACATGGTCGGTGAGGAACAAAAAAACCTTGCTTGCATTGAAGTACAGTGCATGCTTTCCTCACGTGGTTATGAGTTGAAACCACATTCCATCCAATGCCCAACTTTGGCAACAGAATGCTACGGACCACCCCTTGCACTACAATAGGCTTGTTTTATAATTTTGTATATTTGCACTAATGTCCTTTTCTTGCAGTCTTTTATTTTGTCACTGTCTTTTGGAAATGATGTGTAATTTATTTTTTTGTATGTTGCTGGAGTCTATGTGCCTGTGTGATGCTACTGCAAGTAATATTGTTCATGGTACATCACCGTACATGGAATTTCAACTTGATTTGACTTGATTTACGCTTGCCCTCGCTAAATATTGCACCGCTGATGGTTGGTTCACAGTTGCGATAACTTGGCTAATAAGTTATCAATATTAACAATGCTAATTAGCAAAGTTTAAAAAACCATGAGTAGGATATAAAATCAGAAAATGGATAGTATTTTGGTACTGAATTCTTAACCTCTTTAACATCTGGATAGTGAAAAAATATTTAGACACAACAATAGAGGTTTCTGTCAATCTCTGTCCAACTATTCTTGGCTTGGAAGAAGCAAATAAATTGGAAGAAAACATAAATAACACGGATGGATGAGGGAACTGACGGGGGGTGATTGGGAGAGAGTTGGATAATGTTCGCAGAACGGGCCAGGGAGTAATAAATAATTGGAAGCAGAACGAAACTGCCAACTATTGGAGTCCAAATCCCTTGAAGCAGCTTTCATAAAACTGAATGGAAAGTGGGCTCAGATTTAATGTTGCCTGAAGGTCAATCTACAGACTAGGATTGGAGGTTAAAATTGGAAACTGATACTGTAAACTCTTGTGTATAAATCCACCTTCTGTGTATTTTTGGAACGAGTTAAAAAAGTGGGGGGGGGAGGGATTTGGTGGGGTACATGGATACTGGTGCCACTTATTAACTGTACATTCATCTAATAAAATCCTCCTGGATAGAATATGACACGGAATAGTGTTGGATGATCAGCCATGATCATATTGAATGGCAGTGCAGGCTCGAAGGGCCGAATGGCCTACTCCTGCACCTAATTTCTATGTTTCAATCTCTATATTTTTCTTTTTTTTCCTAAACGCTACGTGAAGCAATGCAGTATATTTGGTAATGAACAAATATCCTGCCTTTATGTGAGCTGTGAATCATTTTCGTTTTCTATCTTCCATGATGTTTCTTCAGAACTGGCTACCCATCCTAACATGATGTCATCAGCAAACTGGATCAATTCCAACAGGTTTCTAAAGGCAAGTCCTTGATGGAAGTTGGAGACACTCGTGCTCACAACACAGCGCTCAACACATCGCTGGACATTACCATGCCCAACATGTATCTCTGGGCATCCCAAACATCGCCGGGGTTTATATGAAGATAGACACAAAATGCTGGAGTAACTCAGCAGGACAGGCAGCATCTCTGGAGGGAAGGTATGGGTGATGTTTCGGGTCGAGACCCTTCTTCAGACTGATGCCAGTGGTGTGGGCAGTACAGAGATAAAATGTAGTCGGAGACAGTAAGACTGGTCGGAGATCTGAGAAGGGAGAGAGGATGGAGAGAGAAGAAAAGCAAGGGCTACTTGAAACTGTGGTTTATATAATGTCCAACACACATCCCTGGGGATTATACAGTGCTCCACACACATCCCAAGGATTATATGGCATCCAATAAACATCCTTGGTCATCACACCAATCCCTGTGGATCACACAGACCTCAACACATCTCAGGGATTGTACAGTACCCAACATATCCTTGTGCATCCCAGTGCCAAATACATACGCTTGGGCACCACATAGTGGCACCACATAGTGCCCAGCACACATCCTTCAGCATCAATGTACCCAACACACATCCTTGGGGTATATATAATGTCCATCACCGATCCCAATAGATCACACAGTAGCTCGCAATGATTTCTGGGCATCACACAGAGCTCAACTCTCACCCCCCGGCATCCTTCCCCAATAGCAATCCCTGGGCATTACACTCATAGCCCAACTCTTTAAATCCCATTCAAGTCTCCTCCTGTCTTCAGAAGTGGTGTAGTCATTTTCTACTGGGCTAATTTCTTACTCATTGCCACGTTTTTGGCACAATTCAACAATCCCACTCCCCTCCCATTCCGTATCCGACCTCTCTGTCCTGGGTCTCCTCCATGGCCAGAGCGAGCAACACCGGAAATTGGAGGAACAGCACCTCATATTCCGCCTGGGCAGTCTACATCCTGGGGGCATGAACATTGAATTCTCCCAATTTTGTTAGCCCTTGCTGTCTCCCCCCCTTTCTATCTCTCCCTCAGCCCTCGGGCTCCTCCTCCTCCTTTTTCCTTTCTTACCCCCCCCCCACCCCCCACCAGTCTGAAGAAGGGTTTCGTCCCGAAACGTCGCCTATTTCCTTCGCTCCATAGATGCTGCTGCACCCGCTGAGTTTCTCCAACATTTTTGTGTACCTTCGATTTTCCAGCATCTGCAGTTCCTTCTTAAACAAATAGTTTGCACCTTAACCGGTAACATCTGGTCAAATATCATCTGGGCACATCAACTTTGAAATCTGTGACCCCTCTTCAAAGGAGACACCCTCAAAAGGGGCAGCACAGTGATAGAGTTGCTGCCTTACAGCGCCAGAGACCCCAGTTCAATCCTGACCTTGGGTGCTATCTGTACAGAGTTTGCACGTTCTCCCTGTGACCACTTGGGCTTCCTTTGGGTGCTCTGGTTTCCCTTCCACACTCCAAAGACGTTCAGGTTTGTTGGTTAATTGGCTTCGATAAAATTGTAAATTGTCTCTAGTGTGTAGGACAGTGCTGGTGTACCGGATGATCGCTGGCTGGTGCAGACTTGGTGGGCTGAAGGGCCTGTTTCCACGCTGTATCTCTAAAATCTAATGAGAGACCATATTAACCATTGTTGCTTTGGATCACATTCTCTTCAAGTTTGCAATTATTTATTAATCCCAATATTTTGCACAGGGTTGAAGTAAGATAAAGGGGTCTACAAATACCCATGATTGACAATAGACAATAGACAATAGGTGCAGGAGTAGGCCATTCGGCCCTTCGAGCCAGCACCACCATTCAATGTGACCATGGCTGATCATCCCCAATCAGTACCCCTTTCCTGCCTTCTCCCCATATCCCCTGACTCCGCTATTTTTAAGAGCCCTATCTAGCTCTCTCTTGAAAGCATCCAGAGAGCCTGCCTCCACTGCCCTCTGAGGCAGAGAATTCCACAGACTCACCACTCTCTGTGAGAAAAAAAAAGAAAAAAGATTTGTCAACCTTTTATTGATACCGTGAATGCCACCCTCATTGCAGCAGAAATCCCAGACCCATCTTACATTGCTGGCTGGAATGCAGACGTCACCCACATGATCTATGCATTGGACTCTTAAACCAAGTATTCTTCCTTTTCCTCACTTCGCATAAACAGCTCTGTAGTTCAGGAACTCAATTTGCTGCCATTGTTTCTTTCATTGATTTATATATGAAAATTGAAGATGGGGTCAATGTAAAAGAATAAACTTAATCTTGATCCAATTTTAGCTTACAGCTTACATCTGTGACTATTTGGCCACAATCCCTCTTTTAACTTCTCGGTATCTCTGATTTCACACTCACAAGCACAGCTTCTGCTGGCTTCTAAATAAATTCATGCGAGCAGCATTAATTGGGAAACAGAATATAATTACTGGCTGCCTTTATATCCTGACTCAATGTGGATCAAGCAAATGCCACGAGCAAGAAGATAAAAGGAAGAATGCTAACCCATTTCAAATGAGCGTTACATAGAAACATAGAAACATAGAAATTAGGTGCAGGAGTAGGCCATTCGGCCCTTCGAGCCTGCACCGCCATTCAATATGATCATGGCTGATCATCCAACTCAGTATCCCGTACCTGCCTTCTCTCCATACCCCCTGATCCCCTTAGCCACAAGGGCCACATCTAACTCCCTCTTAAATATAGCCAATGAACTGGCCTCAACTACCCTCTGTGGCAGAGAGTTCCAGAGATTCACCACTCTCTGCGTGAAAAAAGTTCTTCTCATCTCGGTTTTAAAGGATTTCCCCTTTATCCTTAAGCTGTGACCCCTTGTCCTGTTACTCATTCTAGATTCCAGCTCAAATCATTCCGGCTCCATTTTTCAGTAAAAATATGAGCTAGTGAATTTTTCGTAGCACCAACCCAAGTCTGGAATTCCATCAGCTGGCCTTGTGATTTTTACTCTCGTAAATTGGAATTACCCGTCAAAAAGGAAAAGATGCTCAGGAAGGGGAACGAAAGTTAAAGAAGGCTTGGATTTATACAGTGCTTAGCACCATGATAATCCAAAGGTGATATATCATGTTTAGGAAGGGTGTGTAGAATGAGTAGAATGAGTAACTCAGCGGGACAGGCAGCATCTCTGGAGAGAAGGAATGGGTGAAGTTTCAGGTCGAGACCTTTCTTAATTTCTCTTCTGCTTTTTGTGATATATCATTTGATATATCACCTTTGATATTCCAAAGTGATTTATTGCCAATGGACACAAACAATGTTAGAAAATAGGAACAGCATTAGGCCACTCGGATGATCTGCCCCAGACCTCAGTTGCACCAGTTCCCCAATGTCCACAATTTCCCAATATTTCAAATACTTGTCTACTTCTAGTGAACTAACCTTCACAACCTGCCGTGGTAGAACATTCCAGAGATTCACCACCCTCTGATAGAAGAAATGCAACTTTATTTTCAATGACCCTTTCCTTTTTCTTGACATTACCACCCCTCATTCAAGACCATCCCTTTGATGGAAACATCCCAGCATCCACCCTTCCATGATCCCCTGGGATCTTATACATTTCAATATGCTTACCTCTCATTATTGTTGTTCAAAAAATACAGATCCATTTATTTAACTGTGTGTGATAGGATTAACCACTTAATCTAGGAATTAACCAAGTAAATCTCTTCTGGAATTCCATCAATGCTAGTATACCCTTTCTTAAGTAAGGGGACCAAACTGCACATTTTACTCCAACTCTCTCTTCAGTTGCAACATCACCTCTCCATTTCTAGATGTCGGTCGCAGAGGGAGAACAAGGAGGGAAGAGACAAAGACTTTAAGACTTTTGCCTTCCATCACAGTAAGGAGGTGCCTGGTGAACTCACTGTGGTGGATGTTAAATTTGTGTTTATTGTGTGTTTTTGTCATTTTTATTATATGTATGACTGCAAGGCAACAAAATTTCATTCAGACCGAAAGGTCTGAATGACAAAAATAAAATTCAATTAAAAATTCCAACCTCCTTGCAATAAAGACCAATGTGCTGCACCTTCCTGCTAATCTTTTGTTGTTCATGCACAAGAATACTCTGTTTGCCTTTAGTTTTTTGCCATCACCCTCCATCTCGGTAATAATCTGTCTCTAACCATAGTACATGACCTCACACTTTCCCATTTCAAACTTTATTTTTCAAGTTCTCACCCACACACTCAACTGATCTGTATCCTGCCGCAGAATACAAATATCCTCAGCAAAGCATGCCCTCCCACTTATTCCTGTGTCATCAGCAAACTTGAAGACTTTACACACTGCCCCTTCTTCCAAGTCATTAATATAGGTAGAAATTAATTGAGGGCTGAGAAATGATTCTTGTGGCGTTTTACCAATTAACATCTTTCCATTCTGAAGAGACCCTTGAATATCTTGTCAATGATAACCATGCTTCAATCTAAGTTAAAATGCTTTATCCAGTAATGTAAACTCTTATCTTATGCCACAGCCTTTCATGTGGTACCTTATCAACTACTTTTTAAAGTGTGGAGAGACACAGTGGTTTATTTGCAAGGTGCAGACTGCAAAAGAAAATGTCAAAACAATCTACGTCACTTATTGAGAATGGAGACAAATTGTCAAAAAATAGCTCAACTGCTCTTTTTGAAACACCGTCGTGGGATCTTTTACATCCACTTGAAGGAACAGACAGAGCTTAGACTTGTAGTGTTTTGTTTGAAATGTGGCAGCTCTGGCAATACAGCAGAAATTCACAAGAATTTTAACCTGGAATTAGGGCAATGTATTTCTTAATCTTCCAATGTCAGGGAATTATACTGAGGCAAGAGATATTTGTTTGTGTGCTCCCTGGTGCACAAGAATCATGATCAGCTCATGAAGTCTCCTCAGTCCATTAACACCAAAAGGAGAACAGCAAAACTTCCTACAGCACAAACTATTTTATGTATGCTGCGACACTCAAATGATTTGGAACATGTACAAAGTATACTACAATCTAGCTGTAATTAAAATATTGACCAATTAAAATATTGTTGCAAACAGAAATGTAGAGTACAACTGGTAAATGTAAAGTATGATTAATAGTGAGCAAAGTAAATGGCTGCATGCAATTAGTCTTAGATCCTTAGCTTTTATGCCTTTGAAATGAAATCTCAATTATACAGATATGCATTCTGAATTCATGCTGCGTTTTAATAATGAAAGAAAATAATTCAGCTCCAATAAATTTACTGATGTAACTATATGTGTGGTTAAAAACTGAAATTCAAAATAATCTCTATGCTTAGATGAATTCATATGATTTTCAACACACAAAAAGCGTTGATTATATTTCATACCTTTCTAGGTTTCATGGAATTTAAATTTTCAATACATTTAACAAATCTGCGGCACAAATACATGAAAGGATCTTGGCATATTTATAGAAGGGATTACGATTCATATCTGTGGGTTTTATTTATAGAAAGCTCTCACCTTTGCTTTGTACACACGGATCAACGATTGGCTCAGAATACTCTGAGTAAGAAATGCAGGTTAATTGAATCATTCTGGTTTGTCTTCAGTAAATGTATCTCCACACAATTACTGCAACTAGGTCAACAATAGACAATATAGCAGAGAGAGATACCAGCACAGTTTTGCTATGACTTTGGAGCAGAAAAACAGGTACTGCATTTTGACTTGGGTATCCTGGAATCTATAACACATACATAACCATATAACAATTACAGCACGGAAACAGGCCATCTCGGCCCTACAAGTCCATGCCGAACATCTTTTTTCCCTTAGTCCCACCTGCCTGCACTCATACCATAACCCTCCATTCCCTTGTCATCCATATGCCTATCCAATTTATTTTTAAATGA
Organism: Leucoraja erinaceus; assembly: GCF_028641065.1. Lineage (NCBI taxonomy): Eukaryota > Metazoa > Chordata > Chondrichthyes > Rajiformes > Rajidae > Leucoraja > Leucoraja erinaceus. The sequence continues at coordinate 90,080,671 of NC_073380.1, read as the reverse complement.
TACCAACGAACCTGCCTCCACCACTTCCACTGGAAGCTCATTCCACACCGCTACCACTCTCTGAGTAAAGAAGTTCCCCCTCATGTTACCCCTAAACTTCTGTCCCTTAATTCTGAAGTCATGTCCTCTTGTTTGAATCTTCCCTATTCTCAAAGGGAAAAGCTGACCCACATCAACTCTGTCTATTCCTCTCATCATTTTAAAGACCTCTATCAAGTCCCCCCTTAACCTTCTGCGCTCCAGAGAATAAAGACCTAACCTATTCAACCTTTCTCTGTAATTTAGTTGCTGAAACCCAGGCAACATTCTAATAAATCTCCTCTGTACTCTCTCTATTTTGTTGACATCCTTCCTATAATTGGGCGACCAAAATTGTACACCATACTCCAGATTTGGTCTCACCAATGCCTTGTACAATTTTAACATTACATCCCAACTTCTATACTCAATGCTCTGATTTATAAAGGCTAGCATACTAAAAGCTTTATTTACCACCCTATCTATATGAGATTCCACCTTCAAGGAACTATGCACGGTTATTCCCAGATCCCTCTGTTCAACTGTATTCTTCAATTCCCTACCATTTACAATGTACGTCCTATTTTGATTTGTCCTGCCAAGGTGCAGCACCTCACATTTATCACATTTATCAGCATTAAATTTACAGTTCCTACATTATGGATATAATATTTTTAAACTAATGAAGCCAGTGTTATTATGTTTAGAATCTAAGCAGTATATGCAATGCATAGTACTGATTTTCATCAAGAAAATATCGAAATAATGAGGCAGATCTTATGTTGCCCTGAAATTCCTGGCTGCAAGTCCCTGGGTCATCACATTTGTTCCAGAACGCGAGATGTGTTGGCTATCAGAGGTATCATTGTTACAGGGCACATTGAATGTTAACCCTGTGCAGATTGAATGGGCAGATATCCTGGACTGAGATCAGCGAGCTCTGAATTCACAGTGCAATTCTATTATAAAATAAAACAGTTCAGCTCCAATGGAATAAAGTTACTAATGAAAACAAATGCCACAGAGTGCCCGATTATAAAGTAAATTCCAAATGATCTCTATGCTGAAATGAATTCACCTGAATTTCACCACACAACAAAAAACATTGAATTTATTTTCAGAAATAAAGATGCTGGTTTACAAAAAGTCTGAAGAAGGGACACAACCTGATACATAACCTATCACAGGTTGGGAGAGTGGACAAAGAAGTGGCAGATGGAATACAGCGTAGCTAAGTGTGGAGTCATGTATTTTCGTAGATACATAGATACAAAGACAATAGGTCCAGGAGTAGGCCATTCGGCCCTTTGAGCCAGCACCGCCATTCAATGTGATCATGGCTGATCATCCACAATCAGTACCCTGTTCCTGCCTTCTCCCCATATCCCTTAATTCTGCTAGCCCTAAGAGCTCCATCTAACTCTCTTTTGAATACACCCAGTGAATCAGCCTATACTGCCTTCTGCGGCAGAGAATTCCACAAATTCAAATTCTCGGTGTTAAAAATTTGTTCCTCATATCAGTTTTAAATGGCCTACTCCTTATTCTTAAACTGTGGCCCCTGGTTCTGGACTTCCCCAACATCGGGAACATGTTTCCTGCATCTAGCATGTCCAATCCCTTAATAATTTTATATGTTTCTAAAAGATTCCCTCTCACCCTTCTAAATTCCAGTGAATACCAGCCCAATCGCCCCATTCTTTCATCATATGACAGTCCCGCCATCCTAGGAATGAATCTTGTGAACCTACGTTGCACTTCCTCACTAGAAAGAATGTCTTTCCTCAAATTAGGATACCAAAACTGCACACAATACTCCAGGTGTGGTCTCACTAAGGCCCTGTCCAACTGTAGAAGAACCTCTTTGCTCTTATACTCAGCTCCTCTCGTTATGAAGGCAAACATGCCATTAGCTTTCTTCACTGCCTGCTGTACCTGTAATCTGCCCTCCCGTTCTTGCTCCCAAAGTGTATAACCTCACATTTATCCACATTATACTACATCTGCCATGCATCTGCCCATTCACCCAACCTGTCCAGGTAGTAGGAATAAAGGCGTGGACTATCTGCTAAATGGAGAGAGAATTCAGAAATCAGAGGTGCAAAGGAACTTGCGAGTGCTGGTGCAGGATTCCCAAAATGTTAACTTGCAAATCAGTAGTAAGGAAGGCGAATGCAATGTTAGCATTTATTTCGTGAAGACTAGAATATAAAAACAGGGATGCAATGCTGAGGCTTTATACGGTACTGGTCAGACCATGTTTGTAGTATTGTGACCAGTTTTAGGCCTAATATCTGAGGAACGATGTGTTGGCTTTGGAGAGGGTCCAGAGGAGGTTTATGATCCCAGGAACTATTGGGTTAACATATGATGAGCGTTTGATGGCACTGGGCCTGTACCCACTGGAGGATGAGGGTGACCTCATTGAAAACTACCGAATTGCAGGGCTACCAACATTGGGTGAAAGTTGGGAGTGAGAAATTGCAGGAGACCAAGCCCGAGGGAGCGTAGCAACCGAGGGGGGGGGGGGGGGGGGGGGGGGGGGGTTGGAGGGTGTGCATTTTTCAGCTTGAAATTGTGCAATCTGGTGCACACTGTTGCAAGTCTTTTAACTTACACTTAAATGCAATATTCATGTTTTAAGTTGGATTAGCTATGAATAAGGTTAGACTAAATTACATTCCTAATTACATCCCACAGTGGAGCCAGGCTCTGGTCAACAAGCGCAGCACATGAATGATCTTAGTATATTCATGTATGGAAATCAGATTATAATCAAACACTTGGCCCATGTTGACCAACTTGGGTCTCACTGCACACCTGGTACTACTCCTGACCCTGACTCCAGTTGCATACTCAAATTTGCTGACGACACTACTGTGGTCGGACTTATTTCAAAGGGAGACGAGGCAGCCTACAGAGAGGAAGTCCTGAAGTTGACAACCTGGTGCTCAGAAAACAATCTGGCTCTGTTTCCCAGTGCTGAAAATTCCCATTGTCCCAGCTTCAGGGGGCACAGCACCGATTTACTATTCCACACATTGATGGATGCACACTTGGAGGGTGCTCCTTGCCCCTCAGCATCCATATCGCTTGCTGACATCTCCATGACGGCCCAATATCGACCCCTGGACATCAACCTGTTACTCCAAGCAGCAGTTGCTTATCTAACGCTGAGGGTCCTCATGGGGAAGCACAACCTGGACTCTAAACAAAAAAGCTGCTGATCCTTCTACCGCTAGTTATCTAGAGCCTGCTGACATACTTTGCATTAAGCATGGTATGGTGCTGAACACACATGGCAGACAGGGAGAGGCTTATAGGGTAACTCAGCTGTAGAGGATCATTGGCTGCCCTCTCCCCTCCCTGATGGACATCTACACCTCCCGCTGCCTTAGCAGGGCAAAGAAGATTTTCAAATTTTGCTCCCATCCTGTCGTTTGGACTTTTCGAAACCTGCTGCCCTCTGGAACTATATATGCATTTAAGCAGGACAAATAGACTCAGGAATGTTCTTTCCGAGAATTATATTTACTATTAATTCAAATTATCACAACACTGACTCCAAAAAGAACACGGACTTTGATCTGTATACCATGTATATATGTATGTATATTACAGAAATATTACAGTTAATATGTACCCCCCCCCCCCCCCCCCCCCCCCCCCCATTCCAATTACTTTTTGATTTTTTTTTTGTTTCTTGTTTCTTTTGTGTGCTAAATTGTATGTATGCACTGAGTACGAGCAGCTTTCAGTTTCACTGTGTCAGCATAGTGACAATAAATGGCATTTAAATATCAGATGTACCTGGTTCAAGCTAACCCTGAGTCCAAATTACACCTCCTCCCCCTATTTACCCTGATCATAGCTGCTCTATCTGCTCCTTTCCCAGTGCTGAACACTCCCTTTGTCCCAGCATTGACTGCACATCTGGTACTATTCCAGGCCTTGACTCTGGATGCACACTTGGCCTTGCTCCTTGCCCCTCTGCAATGATAATATATCTTGCCCACACATGATGCCCCATATCTGACCCCCTGGACTTAACCTATTACGTCCAAGTCCACAGGTGCTTATCTAACGCGGTAATCTTTTATGGGGCATTTCACAGACCAAATTTTCTATAACAAAATTTGCTACATCCATTGGCTTCCTTGTTATCTAACATGCTAGTTACTTTGTCAAAGAAGTCATCAATTGGTTGAACACAATTTCTCATCCATAAAATTATACTCACTCAGCTGTATAAGTATTCTGTTACCATTTCCTTCATTTTCCTAACAAACTGTCCTGAAGTCATTTTCACCCCCAATATTTTCAGTATTTTGCTATCTTCCTCTCAGCTGGACTTTTCCGAAATGCAAAGTCCAATAACTATATATTTAAGCAATATTATTCTATGTGATCTTGAGAGTACATAATATTTTCTGTGGTATTCATAGCACAACAATGATAAAAAGATCTTTGTTTTGATTGCACCTACCAACATACATTATTATATTACAGTATATTACAGTTAATATGTACCGAGGGAAAATTGTTGTTACAATGCTCCCCATTCCCAATTACTTTTACATTGAAGTGATTGAAATCCAAGTGAAGTTTAAATGGCATCAGAAAAATAAAATCTCCGGAATGGATGATATTCATTACGTGGTTGATTGGAGTCAGTGTCAGCACAATTACTTATATTAAACTTTAAATCTTCAGATGTCCTGGTTCAAGCTAAAACTAAAGACAAATAATAACCTCCTCACACATTCCCCTGCAAGTATCTCTGTCACTCCTTTAAAATATGCCCCTTCTTTGAACAAGCTCTTAAACGTCACATCTGAATCATTTTCCATCTGATCACAGTTCTTGAGGATGTTCACCTACATGTTCAATTAATAAAACAATGAGATTGTGGACATTTCTATTCAACCTGCCAAATGAATTTGCCGGGGTGGGGGGTTTAGAAATAGCCAGTGAGGTAAACAAACATAATAGTTGAGTGGCAAATGACAATAATGCTACCTTACCAATACTTAACTGAATGAAATAATGGGTTATTGGGGCTGTATGTTGTGACAGACAGCCTGACACCTTGCATGTCATTTTAATATTACACTTTTCGCATCCCCCTGGATATTCCGGATTAATAAATTAAGGTTTTGTCAACTAATTCCAAATCAGGCTAATTACAAATCAATAACATTAGCCAACTCCGAAACACGAAACGCTGAGCATTGGGATCCAGACATCACGGACAACTGGCCTCAGTTCCCCGCTCACATCAGGCAGTGCTCTCTGTCTGAACCAGGGGCTACAGAGCATTTTTGAAAGTGTGGAGGCTGAGTGATCACTTATCACTAGCCTTGAGGGTACCCGACGAGGGAGTGGAGCAACTGAGTGGGGGGAGGGTGTGGGAGGGGGTTGCCCCCTTTTCCATGGTAGGGACTTTTTGAAATTTGATGTAATTAAATCATGTTTTAGTGCATTGTAGAAGTATGATTTCAATGTTTTTTTGTTTGAGGTATTTTTAAGAGGTAACTTATTAAGGGGTAACTTTTCCCACACAAAGTGTGGTGGGTGAATGGAACAAGCTGCCAGAGGAGGTAGTTGAGGCAGGGACTATCCCAACATTTAAGAAACAGTTAGACTGATACATGGAGAGGACAGGTTTGGAGGGATATGGACCAAAAGCAGGTAGTGTAGCTGGGACATGTTGGCGGGTGTGGGCAAGTTGTGCCCAAGGGCCTGTTTTCACACTGTATCACTCTATGACTACATTATACCTCCACCATGCATGAATGCTTCAAAATCAAGTGGTCGAGTTTTATTGCCATATACTCAAGCATAGAAACGTAGAAAATAGGTGCAGGAATAGGCCATTCGCCCCTTCGAGCCAGCACTGCCATTCAATGTGATCATGGCTGATCATCTAAAATCAGTACCTCTTTCCTGTTTTTTCCCCCATGTCCCTTGACGTCGTAACCCCCAAGAGCTAAATGTAACTCTCTCTTGAAAACATCCAGTCAATTGCCCTCCACTGCCTTCTGTGGCAGAGAATTCCACAGATTCACAACTCTCTGCGTAAAGAAAGTTTGTCCTCATCTCAATCCTAACTGCCCCCCCCCTTTATTCTTAAACTGTGACCCCTGGTTCTGAAATCCTCCAACATCGTGAACATTTTTCCTGCAGTTACAGTAAGTGAAAATCTAGCAGGCAAGCAGGATGCTTTCACCAACCACCCCCATTTGAAGGCCACTATCCTCCTTATTTCTACCCAGTGATTGGTACCTACTTCCAGCAGCCACTGGTTGTCCTCCAGGAAGCACTGAGCCGCAGCCTGATCCATGCCGGTCACCTGGGCGAATCCGGCACAGAGACTCTCACAGCAGCGGCGCATTGCTTCCGACGCCTCCGGCGGCCCGGGATTCTTGCACTGAGGCTGCTCCATGGTCGGAGCTGCAGCAAGCGACTCGCCAGCCCGGCAAACACTCGCCAGCCCTGGCTCCCCATTCGCATCTGTCCCCATCCCCGCTGCTTCTGCTTCCCCATCCCTTCCTCCAGCCCCGGCGGACATTTCACTCTCTACTCTCCACATCTGATATTATTTGTCGGACCATCTCCCCCCCCCCCCCCCCATATTCCAATTGACCACCCCCCCTCCCCCCCCACCTGTAACCACCTATCAACTTGCCAGACATTGACCCACCCCCAACTCTTTTCCAACTTTCTCCCCCTTACAATCAATCTGAAAAAGTGTCCGACCCGAAACGTCACCTGTCCATTCCCTCCACAGATGCTGCCTGACCTTCCGAGTTACTCCATCACATTGTGTTTTACTTAAGATTCCGTCATCTACATTTTCTTGTGTCTCCAATGAACATTTCACCCCAGGTTCCCAAAAGTGCACAGTATTCTCCCAACCTCTGGGCTCTGCACTCAGGGCTAAACCAGGAGAATAAAACCTTTGCAAAATACTAAATGTCACGATAACCCTTGCCACTTATTTTTGTAAACAATTAAATGGTCAAACCTGCCTTGAGAGTCCTACACATAAGTTCCAATCACTTGTATCACACTTGTAATTTAAGCCAATTTATATGGGGCAAGCTCATATGACAGTAACAATGACCTGATAATATTTTATTTTGTGTCAATCGAGGGGTAAATATGGGCAGCCTACAGCACAGATCAATGTTTCCTATTATGTTTCATTTTAGCGGCAGCTCAAAGTGGGATTATGGAACAGGCCACCAGAAATAAATCTCCTGCCTTTCACTAATATGTTTGAAAGACAAGGTTCCAAAAGTGTATTGCTCCCTCAGTGCCACACCATGGTATACGTTTGGGCTTTTTCTTCCCAAGGGTCCAAGAGTAAGATTTGAATCTGCTTCCTTCTGATTCAGAGACAAGGATGGTCTTCGGTAATTATTGGCTGTATTGAAAATCTGCCACTATCAAGTTGCTGATTCACTACACAAAATAAACATTGAATGTATTTCATATCTATTTAAACCAAATGGGATTTAGGTTTCCAAGGAGGTCCTACAACATTTGTGACTCACCTATTTTGGTACATTTATAGAAGGGATTGTGACCTCAGTGGTTAACTTCTGATGTAAGTGCTGTGGGAGAGGCAGAAAATGTACCTCTGCCCAACCCCTGCATTCCATAATCAAGCATACATACAAATGCAAAGCACCTCTATCCAGGTGAATGACTGAGACTGGAAAATACTCACAGAGCACTCACCTAAACATCCAAAACTGTGCTTTACTCAGAGAACCCTACTCATAATGTTGAGCATCCTGAAATCTGGTGGAACAACGTTCATATCAAGAAAAATTAATGTGGCCCTTGTGGACTAAGGGAATCAGGGGTTATGGAGAGAAGGCTGTGCTGTACGGGTTACTGGTTGGATGGTCAGCCATGATCATATGGAAAATTGACGAGCGCAGGCTCGAACATCCAAAATGTGCAGCACTCCTTACATCATAATTTCCATCCTGAAATCTAAATAGAAGAACATTCATCACAGAATCTACATTTAGTAAGGACCAGCACCAGAATCAAATAATCAGTCTGAAGAAGGGTTTCGGCCTGAAATGTTGCCTATTTCCTTCGCTCCATAGATGCTGCTGCACCCGCTGATTTTCTCCAGCATTTTTGTGTACCTTCAAATAAAACCTGCATGGAAACCTGGGCCCTCTCCATTGCCAGTCGGGACACTGGAGGAGAAAATGTTACTTTAACAAAGCATTATTGGAAACATTGATCTGTGCAGTAGGAGGCGCTCATTTCAAAGTGTGAGTTTCCCCTGGGGTTAGTTTAGTTTATTGTCATGTGACCCGAGGTACAGTGAAAAGCTTCAGTTGCGTGCTAACCAGGCAGCATAAAGATAACAACACGTGATTACAATCGCGCCATCCACAGTGAAAACGGGATGCAAATGTGCTATACAACAAAAAGGCTTTTTACGGAGATGTTGGCAGCTGATAAATTAGTTCTTTAACAGATAGAGATAGGTGATACAAGAGAAAGGTTTTTTTTTCCATTTCTGTGCCCCTGTGAAAGAAAACCATTAACTTAGATACAAAATGCTGGAGTAACTCAGCGGGTCCAGCAGCATTTCTTGAGAAAAACGAAATGTCACCTATTCCGTTTCTTCACAGATGCTGCCTGATCTGCTGAGATACTCCAGCATTTTGTGTCTATCTTCAGTATAAACCATCTGCAGTTCCCTCCTACACAAAACCACGGACTTGTTCTCTTTAAATGGGTTTCTGATCTAAGAACACATGTTATGAAGAGAGGAAATGTCCCCAAATGAACTCCAAATCTTCATCACTTTTTCTCCTTGACAACAGTCCACTTCATAGCAGCGTGAAAGTTGGGGGAGGGTTTCCAGCGCTGGCATCAGTGTAAATTGGCAGTGGCATCTTCGACCTTGGGCTAACGTGAGCTTCTCCAGGCTCTCATACTCGTTCGTGTGTGTTATTGGGAATTGAGGTTCTGAGCATTTGCCAGGTAAAACAGTAGCACAACATGGCAGCCTCCGAGCCAATGAACGTAGAACATAGAGCAGAGTAGCACTAGAACAGACCTTAGGAGCATGCAAGGAAACTGGGACAGAGGAAACTCTCGCGGTCACAAGAAGAATGTACAAATCCATGCCGGCAGTGCCCAAGTTCAGAATTGAACCTAGTGCTGTGAGACAGCAGATCTACTATCCGTGCTGGCCTAGAAAACCGATGCTGATTGTAGCACTGGAGCCACAAGAGACTGCAGTTGCTGGGATTTTGTGCAAGAAACAAACTATTGTTGGATCTCAGTGGACCAAGCAGCATCTGTGGAGGGAAATGGACAGGTACACGGGTATGACAGGTTTGGAGGAATATGTACCAAATGCGGGCAGGTGGGACTAGTGTAGCTGGGACATGTTGGCCGGTGTGGGCAAGTTGGGCCGAAGGGCCTATTTCCATACTGTGCTACTCTAGGACTATGATTCTAAATGGACAGATGAAGTTTCACGTTGGGGCTCTTCATCCCCCAAAGGAGCTGGGATACTTGATTTGTTTCTATATTGCTGCTGTTTTGCTGCATCCAGTGAGGGTAGTGGAAGATTCGGGAGCAGAAAATAGATGCAGGATTTCTCCCTGAGACTGAATTAGAGGAAGCAGTGTCTACCCATTACCTGCAAGTGTAACTGTGTTTCTTGGCAGACCACACACACTTGCTTATGAAAAACAGGTTTTGCATTATTGAAGGCAAGCATACACCACATCAATTCCACGAGAAGCTATTCAATATTATTGAAGAACATTTTTTTGTTTAAAATAAGTAGATTGACATTTGCTTATTATCCAAGGTGAAGCATAAGGGGAAGATATTGACCTTGGGTTCTTCATTGTAAATATACAATGTACACTATCTGTTTTCTTTGCTCTTGTTCAACTGTAGGGAAAGGAAACCACCCACGCCACAGTTAGCTGGTCAGAGTTGATGCACTCCCAGCACCACAGGACTTAATACCATGAATTACACACACTGATAGTGAAGGAGAAATAGTGCAGGTTTAACCCTGTTTCTATTCCGGGTACATCTGGTTCCAGTCCAGAGGCGAGACACAGTTGTTTCATCTTGTACTTCACTTAAAAACATGGACATATATTCTTCAATGGTTTGTAATTCAGAAGCCGCTACATTGCAGAGCTGCAACTAAGGTAAGCATGTAACATTAGAAATAGAGGGAGAATTCCTACCTCAAAGGGTTGTAAGACAACAAGATATGTTGCAAGGAGAATATGGGACAGGGATGCCTGAGAACAACAATTGCGAGGTCAATATTTACAAAATCATTACTAGCAAATTCAGGAGATATTTCTTTGTTCAGAGATCAATGCAAAAGTTGCAATGCCATTGAGTTTCCTTGGCCAAGATACGAGAGTAAACCTATGCAGAAATTCAGGTGGGTGGTCTGAGAAGATTCTGCATCCTGACCCATCTCCAGCCATCTTTGGCTCGCCTCTGTACTGGAACCAGATGTACCTGGATTAGAAACAGGGTTAAACCTGTGCTATTTCTCCTTCACTATCAGACTGTGTGGGGTTCATGGAGAATTAAGTCCTGGAGGTGGTGGGAGTGCATCAACTCTGAGACAGCTAACTGTGGCAGCATGGGGCTGGTTTCCTTTCCCTACAATTGACCCCCCCCCCCCCCCCTTGAATGGTCAGGGCAAATAAAGCGAAAGATAGTGAGTTTCTCCTCACATTTTGTGCACCTTCCAGCCATATTTGGCTCGCCTCTGTACTGGAACCAGATGTACCCGGATTAGAAACAGGGTTAAACCTGTGGTGGTGGGAGTGCATCAACTCTGACCAGCTAACTGTGGCATGGGTGGTTTCCTTTCCCTACAATTGAACAAGGGCAAATAAAGCAGATAGTGATTTTCCTCACATTTGGCACATAGAATGTACATACCTTAATGCATTGACGGAGCAGAGTGAGAAACTGTTTGGAAAGGTTGGAAAGGAGCAAGCTAGATATAACATCTACCTTGCTGTTCCGAGTGAATTTCTTCTGACAGAGGAGGGGCAACTGACAGAAAGTGATATATTCTTCTGGAGCAGTGGTACTAGTGAACGTAGAGAGATATGTGTTGGCTCACCCTCAAGAATAAACTCTTCAGCAGTTTAATACATCCCTCCAAGGGAATTAATGATAGACTCATTAATTCAACCAATTAATGATAGGCTCATTAATACAGCTTCAATTGAAGGAATAACAAAATGCTACTCTGGTCAGTGCCTATACTCCCACTATCATAAATGATGAAAGGACCAAAGAGGTTATTTGAAGGTCTGGACTCAAGCGCAAGTGATCTAGTTGCATTTGTGATCTAGTTGCACTTGATCTCGAGTGCAACTAGATCAGAGAATCTTGTTACTCACAAAAATCTCAATGCAAAAGTTGGAATAGACTAGCGAGACTAGAAGAGAACCACTGTCAAAAACAGAATGTAAAAGTGTAACAGGAATGCCTGCTCCAAGTCAGTCAATGTAATACGCATGTCCAAATCATAATCATTACTATCTTTCATCAACCAAGCCATCACAAAAGTCCTTGGATGCATCCACACTCTAAGCATCTAATTGACCATGTTATTGTTAAGATCAGCAAGATATACAGTAAGTGTGACAAGGGCCATATGTGCTTAGATTGTTCGACAGATCATTGGCTCATGGTTTCCAAACTCATGCTCTACATCCAAACTAAAAGGCACCTCCAAGGCACAAATTATGTCAAATGACTCAAAGTAAACAAATTCAAGGATGACACTGTGAAGCAAGAGTCACTAGAATTTAGGGGGGATCTTATAGAAACTTACAAAATTCCTAAGGGGTTGGACAGGCTAGATGCAGGAAGATTGTTCCCGATGTTGGGGAAGTCCAGGACAAGGGGTCACAGCTTAAGGATAAGGGGGAAATCTTTTAAGGCCAGGTTGAGAAAAACATTTTGCACACAGAGAGTGGTGAATCTCTGGAATTCTCTGCCACAGAAGGTAGTTGAGGCCAGTTCATTGGCTATATTTAAGAGGGAGTTAGATGTGGCCCTTGTGACTAAAGGGATCAGGGGGTATGGAGAGAAGGCAGGTACAGGATACTGAGTTGGATGATCAGCCATGATCATATTGAATGGCGCTGTAGGCTCGAAGGGCCAAATGGCCTACTCCTGCACCTATTTTCTATGTTTCTCCCTATGTTTCTCTCTATATTTCTCCCTACATTCTCCCTATGACCGCATGGGTTTTCAAAGACTCTCTTAGGTTATCCCCGTAGAATTTCAGCATTGACACAAACCACTGGGAACAAGCATTGGGTACCTCTATGGTGGTACCCTCATAAATAGTGGAGCTCATTTACATGAGGAAGCTAGAATGGAGCAAAGAGGAAAATGGCATCTCAAAAATCAAGAACCACTGATGATACAACATTCCCTTCCATCTACACTTCACGCTGTCCATGCATGTTCACCAGCAAAATCAAGGATGAGTCTCACCTGGTTAATTCCTCTTCTCCCCTCTTCAATCAGGCAAGAGGTACAGAAGTGTGAAAATGCATGTCCCAAATGCATCTATTGCATCCGCTGCTCTAGGTGTCAGTTGCTCTACATCGATGAGACCAAGTGTAGGCTTGGCGATCGCTTCGCCTAACACTCGGTTAGCATTAACCAACCTGATGTCCCAGTGGCTCAGCACTTCAATTCCCCCTCCCATTCCAAATCCGACCTTTCTGACCTGGGCCTCCTCCATGGCTAGAGTGAGTCCCACCGCAAATTGGAGGAACAGCACCTCATATTTCGCTTGGATAGTTTACACCCCAGCGGTATGAACATTGACTTCTCCAATTTCAGGTAGTCCTTGCTTTTTCCCTCCTCCCAAACCAGCCTTCCCACATTGTCTACCTCCGTCTACCCTCATCTTCCTTTTCTTCTTCCCATGAGGAAGCTAGAATGGACATCAGTCTGAAGAAGGTTCAAAAAACCTGAAACGTCACAACATTCCTTCATCTACACTTATATGTCCATGCATGTTCACCCGCTGAGTTTCTCCAGGTTTTTGTCTATATCAAATGCAAAGAGGTACCCAGCTGAAAATGCAGGCAACTGAATCTATCCTCCGCTGCCAACTAGTCAGAGTTGCCCTGAGCTACTATCTTGCTCATTGAAGACCCTCGGACTATCTTTAATGGGACTTTACAGGACTTTATCTTGCACTAAACGTTATTCCCTTTATCATGTAACTGTACATTGTGGACAGATCGATTGTAATTTAGTATAGTCATTCCACTGACTGGATAGCATGCAACAAAAAGCTTTTCACTGTACCTTGGTACACGTGACAATAACCTCAATTTCGCTTGAGCATTTACAAACATAGAAACATAGAATTAGGTTTCAGGTAGTCCTTGCTTTTCCCTTCTCCCCCTGCACCGCCATTCAATATGACCATCTCTGCATCTTCCAACTCAGTCCCCCGTACCCCCCTTCACTCCATACCTCCACTGAGTCCCCTTAGTTCACAAGGGCCACATCACCTACTCCCTCGCTAAATAGATGCCAATCAACTGCTGAGTTTCTCGACTACCTTCTATATGGCAAGAGTTTGTTCCAGAGTTATCAGGCACTGAACCATCTGTGTACCACCAAAAAAGTTGCCCTTCTACATCTCAGTTTTAAAGACCCTCTCCCTATCCTTAATGGCTGTACAGAACTTTATCTTGTCCTGGACTTCCCCAACATCGGGAACTGTATCATTGTGGACAGACGATCTATTTGGTATGTCACTCCACCCCTTATAGAATGCAAACAAAAAGTTTTTTCACTGTACCTTGGTACACTGACAATCTCTAAACTAAACTATTCTACCTCTATCACCTGTGGGAAAGGAACTTTCAAGCCCGGATTTGCCTAATCAGCCCTCTTGATACACATTGCAGCACTATAGATTAGATTTAATTGAGAAGGTGATAAACAACAACAGTTGCAAGTGTTATGCCATGAGAACTGAGTATAGTGGTTGTGGTTGAAGTCAAACTTAATAAGAAGCTTGTTCAGTACATGATGGAGGAAAAGAGTACAAATCTATGGAGTAAGGTGGAAGGAGCCTCATGTGATCCATAAACCCCAGCATAGCATAGTGGGCTGAATGGTCTGTTATTTATAACAAATACTATTGATTCTGTTATCTGATGGTCTGCTGTTTGCCTGCCTCCTGCTGGCAACACGGAATAGTAAATTGTCTGAAAACTAGTTATGCAAATGTGGCTTAAAGATAGTAAGTAAATAAGCAAATGTTAGCGAGTTTATTTACAATAATCCCTGTCTTCAGCAATATTGATCAATCAGCATATGCATCTTATGTTGTGCTAGCTTGCCTTCAGTGATCCAAAACCTGTTTTTCATAAGCAAGCACATTCTCTGCCAAGAGGCACAGTAAACCTTACAGGTGATGGGGAGACACTGCTTCCTCTCACTCAGTCTCAGAAATAGTGTCTGCCACATAATTTTCTCCATTCAGAGTTTTGAGTAGTGAACTGCCAAGGGAAAATAGCTCCTCTGTAATGGGAGTCTGGTAGACATGGAACTGCTGCACACAAGATGAGACTTTCAAGCAGTTTAAAATCCATTAAGAAAACATTCAAGTAGCTTTTATTCTTCTCAGAAGTGCTCGGTTATATTTTAACCTTCACTTTAATGTCAACAGAGTATAAATTGTGCAGCGATGTGAAGCCTGAACCAGGGATAATATCTGATGGCTTATTGCTGCCTCACAGGAGCCACTGTGAAAAATAGTGCTTTCAAAGGCTACGCAAAAGATTTAAGCTGTGAAAATGAGGGAGCTGAGCCAAGAGCAGCAAACAGCACGGCTTCCCCTATCCTGCTTAGCTACTCACTGCATATTGCTGACATCCGTCCTTAGGGATCACATTTCACTGCTGTAACAAATTTCATCTGGAGTCTGATTAAAACTGCGAAACATCTTAAAAATGGAGTCAGCAGTCCAGCAATGCTTTTTATTAATATCCATTTAAGAAAGAGACAAAGGATTTTCTTTAAAAGTTTTACACAACTTCAATGCGTTATAGCCAAAGATGTTTTGTTTTTAGGAGTGTGGTCAATGTTGCAATAGTAGCAAATAAAGTAGGTAAAGCACGATCTCACAGATACTTGAGAAGATGGATACCATCTAGGACAACACAGCCCGCCACATATTCACTGGTTTATCATTGCAGCAGTGTGTGCTGTCTACAAAATGTCCTGCAGATGCTCACCTCAACTACACCTCCCACACCCATCACCCTGCTCAGCGAGATATCAGGGTGCACAAGAACACCACATGTTGCAGTTTCTCTTTTAAGTGGTACACCATTTTGACTTTGAAATTGCTGCTGCTTTTTCATCGCTGTGTAACAATCCTGGAACTTCCAACAGCACCATGGGAATGCCTTTATTGGAAGTGGTTCAAGGAGACGCCTCACCCCCATCTTTTCAAAGGCATTTAGGGAAGGGCCGCAAATGCCTGACTTTCTGACAATTTCTACACCCCGTTCAGAAGTAGAATAAATAATGGAGTCAGTCTGTTTTTTTTTGGCGGTTTTTTGACAACGAGTTTAAATTAAATAATCCTCTTAAAGACTTGAGTTAATAAAACAGCAAATACTTTTCAAGCACACTCAGTTTTAAGTCGCAAGTTTCCATTAAAAATGCACGAGACAGGCAGTACTTCTTTCCTTCTGAAACCAAATGCAATTACACCTGAACAGATTTTTTTAAGAGGACATATCTACAGACTTTACTTAATGTCGATCATTTAGTGAAAGAAAAGCTGAGAGTTTCCTGTTCATTGCAGAACCACGGTGGATTGGTTGTTCAATTAGTGGTGGAGGTATCAGTGATAAATCAGTGATGTGTTCGCTATGGCTCTGCAGAAAATTCTCTTTATTTTCCTTTCTCCTGGCCAAGGATTCATATTTTAAACTCTAGACCGTACACATGTGATTTTCTATCTGGCTGTGAGATTAGGAGTCTCTGATGCATGTGAGGTATTTTCTGACTTGTATAATCATCAAGCACAAAGGGCTTCTCTCTGATCAATCTGCACACGTGTCAACAGTAGGGTTGCTTTACTTGAGAGCCACTTAGAGCCAAGTTGTACTCTGGGATTCAAACACACTGATATCATATAACAACAAATATATCTTGCAGCTAAGTTGATTCTTTGCATTCACTTCTATCAGACATCACCAGACAGCAGTCTGTTAATCATTGCAAATGTTTTTTTTGTTTCTTTGGAATTTCTCGATTTTTTCTTTCGTCTTTGCTCTTTTCCGGAACCTACTTCCTGCTGTATCTAAAATAACACCAGCTGCAGGGCTTTGATTGTAAGGAATCCCATAGTCAATACATAGGGAGAGGGACTGGGAAAATGTTGCTTACTAGCAAACTGATAACATTTATCATATCAAATTCACATTAACAAATAGATAACGTCAAATGCAATCAGTGCCACATGCTGTGAAAGAAAACATTGAATGCTCGAGATACAACTTTTAAACCCAAATTATCGATATGTCTTACAGTAGATTAGTGCTATGCAAGCAATCCAAAAGTGGAGTGAACTTTCCAAAATTTTCTGAAATCATTGGGAATATTTTTGTTCAGGGTAACCAAATGGTCTCCATGAAATCTGGCTTAAATCCAAAGAATAAAATATGCAATTCCTTGATCAGCTCAATAATAACGTTTTAAAAAACTAGTCAGTCCTTGGATGTGCATTGCATCATAATGGCAGAGATCATTTGGCAAGAAGAGTCTTTGTGAGTTCCTGAAGTTCTCGATTTGGCATATACCAGAACCAGTGAGATTAGTGCCAGCCTCACTTTTAACATGAGACACATTTTGGACCATCAGAATTTCCCTTTGCTGACTATCGTGGGGTGAGGCAGACGGAAAGGGGAAGATAAACTGCAACCTCTAATATCCCTTTACCCATCGGTGCATTGATAGGCTTGTATCTGGAATCTACTCTAGATTAAAAAGTGCATTTTTGTTGCTGAATTATTCTACATTTGTATTTAATAAGGATACCTCTTCAGTGAGGTATGTGTGATGTGGTCTGCATGTTGTTCTCCACTGCTGAAATGTATGTCCATTAGCATCAGTGGACTGAATTGTGAAAGTGAAGCAGGGTGTACATTTGCGATCCTTTCACAATCGCGCCTACATTTTTACCCATAGTGCTAACTTTCAAAACAATTAACAGCTCCTTGATAAACAATCAATGAAAATGGTTAATTTTGAGTTACATATTCCTTTGTGGTGTCACAGTGGCACAGCTGGTAACACTGCAGCCTCACAATGGCAGAGACCTGGGTTCAATCCTGACCTCAGGTGCTGTATGTGTGGGGTTTGTACATTCTTCCTATGACCGGGTGGGTTTCCCCCGAGTAAACTAGTTTCCTACCAATTCCTAAAGATATGTGGGACCGTAGATTAATTGGCCAATGTGCAGGCGTGATAGAATCTGGGAGGAGTTGACGAGAATGTGAAGTAAAACGGGATGATTATAGGAATAGTGTAAATGGATGGTTGGTGTGGACTTGGTGGGTTAGAGGGCCTGTTTCCGTGCAGTAGCTTTTGCTCTGTATTCACTGTTCTCCTTCAGTGTGTTCAGTTTTATCTGCACAAATTGGATACAAGTAGGGGATATAACATTGCTTACCCATCTCTGATAACCTCCTTTTACTTCACTTCCCTCTAGTTTCCCTTTGTGAATCCAGTCCAGTCGTATATATGATGATCACTTTTTTTTAATGAAACTCAACTAAGGCACAAAAAGAGAATCGCATTGCATCTGTGTGACTGACATAACTAAGCTATTTTGAGGAGCTGGCATTTGATGCCGTATACCTGGGTTTCTAGCAACACTTTTAATATAGTCTCATGTGGCAGATTAGTCAGAGAAGTTAAAGCTCAATGGATCCAACAGATAACAGCATGCTGAAACCAAAAAAATGGCACAGTGCCAGGGAGCAAAAGATGAATATTCTTTTGACTGGAAGTCATTCCCCGTGAAGTTTTGTAGGGCTCGACATTAGGTCCCTTGCATGTATGTGGTTTTTATCATAAATATAGGGAGCATGATAAAGTTGCTTGCAAATGATACCAAACCTGGGCATGTGGAGAGAGAAGTCAAAAGCTGCAGATGGCAGGAACATAATAGTGCATTGGTTAGCTGGCCACAAAAGTGGAATTCAATCCAGAGAATTGGACTGAATTATGAAGCAGAACACTGGTGCAGATAATACAGTTGTTGCTTCACTCCATCAATGGATCGGGTTCAACCCTAACCTGTGTGGAGTTTATACATTCTCGCTCTGTGATGCATGGGGTTCCATTGAGTGCTCTGATTTCTTCCCATATCCCCGAGATCTATGAGTCAGTAGGTTAATTGGCCAGTTTAAATCACTTGTTATGTACAGTGAATTAAAGAAACTGCAGGATGTTGAAGAGAATATACGGATAATAAAATGGGATTAGTGCAGTATTAATATCCATTGGTGGTTGTTAGCTGGTATCGAGTAGGTAGGCTGAAGGATTTGTTTTCATATGTATCGCACTATGACTGTAAGTGTGGGAGAGTAGAGCTGGCAAGAACAAACAAAGCACATACAAAGACGGTAATGTGGAGGATAGTGGGAAGTTTAGAACAATACAGTGTAGTTGTAGAACAAGTTGCAGTTGCAGTACATTTAAGTGACACAGTGGCGCAGAGTTGATGTCTGAGGCAAAAAACGTTATCATAATGATACTGTCCTCAGATATATTATTGAATTGCCATAGCACGCAAGGTACAGACCAGGAGTTGAACATAAGATATGTGGGCATCCATCCTCTGCCATCAAAGACAAGATCGGAGTGATACATTTCAATGTTTTGCGAGATCAAGCTTTAACCATGATAAACAATATTGGCCAACGTTATTTTTTTAAATTCTGTGTTTTTCTTCGAAAAGCGAAATTAGGACGTGCACCTGAAAATCCTTGGACAAATGACTACATTTCGATGCTAATGTATCTTGTTGAAGTTAATGGTGTTAATACCTTCTGCCAAGCTCATCCTCCAGTTTGGTCTTTATAGTCAAATTATGTTGTCAAATACAGTTAATGGTGAAATAGCTAGAACAAAATAAAGGCATTTAATTGTCACTGTTAATAAAAATCAAAGAGTTGCAAAGATGATTTCATAGAAAATAATGCTGTCTTGTAAAAGTTACAAAAATGCACGATGCTTGCACAAAAACACTTGATCCCTGGAGACACTGCTGTGTTCAATTGAGAAACACCACTAATTTCTCTTAGACAGATTTGTATTAAGACTATAAGTTTAATTTAGTTTAGAGATGGAGCTTGGAATCAGGCCCTTTGGCCCACTGAGTCCACACTGACCATTGATCACCCATTCACGCTAGTTCTACGTCATCCCACTTTCTCATCCACTCCTTACTTACGAGGGGTAATTCACAGGGGACAATTAACCCAAAACCAGGCAAGTCTTTTTGATGCGGGAGGAACCTGGAGCACCTAGAGGAAACCCATGTATCCACAGGCATAATGCGAAAACTCCACACAGATTTGTATTTAGATAGTACCGCACAATGCCACTTGCAAATATTTATACACACAATTAGCCATTATAAATGTAGGCACTGTCATATGTATGAGAAATGAGAAAGCATCAAAACACAAGATGCTATGAAGAAGCAGTGAATAAACATTTTATGTGGTATGGTGGAATAGCTCACAAACCCAGGTTTATGATCCTGAAGCATCTGTAGAGCTGGTTGGCATTGGTATTGATTTCTTATTGTCACGTGTACCAAGATAGAGTGAAAAACTTTGGCGTGCTATCCAGTCAAATCATACTACAAATGAGTTCAGTCATACCATACACAAGCACAGCAGGGAATGCAGAGAGAAGACATATCAGAGTGCAGAATATAGGGTTCCATATTCAATAACACAGCATTATTGCATCATAGTTACAGAGAATGTGCAGATAAAGGAAAAGTGTAAGGTCTGCAATGAGGTATGTTGGAAGATTGGGTCAACATCGTAACTTATAGGAGGATCTTCAGTAGTCTGATAATAATGGTGAAGAAGCTTCTCCTGACTGGTAATATATGCTTTCAAGCTTTGATATCTTCTGTCTAATGGGAGAAGGGAGAAGAGGGAATGACCAGGGTGAATATGGTCCTTGATTATGTTGGCTGCATTCTTCAAGCAGCATGAAGTGTAGTTGGATTCACTAGGAGGGAGGACTGGGATATATCCACAAGTGTCTGTACTTTCTTGTGGTCCTGGGCAGAGCTGTTGCCAAACCCAGCTGTGATGCATTTCAATAGGATGCTTAAATAATTATGGTCAACATTAATGCCTTCCCCAGTCTGCATTATAAAAGGGCCTGTCCTACTGCGGGAACCTATTTATTTTGCGAGTTTAGAAGAGTTTCGCAGAGTTTTTAAAAGTGTCATGGTCTTGTTGTATCGTTTATACTCTCGAAGTAGAACATCTCCTACAACCTCCTTCGACTATGTAGAGAACCTCCTTCGATCTCCTTCGACCTCCTTCAACTATGTTGAAGACTAGCTTCGGAAACATTGGACACCAAATAGTGGAGAGTGAAGACGACCACCTTCGACTATCTTTGGCTCTACTAACACTATCTTCGACTACCTTCGACTACCTTTGATTACCTTTGATTGCCTTCGATTGCCTACAAATTACATGCCGACCTACTGCGACCTACTTCGACTAAACCTAAGAGTAAAACTTTTTTTTTCCATGCCAACCAATTTTTACTCGCATGCCGACCTACTGCAACCTACTTCGACTAAACCTAAGAGTAAAAAAAAAAATCCATGCCAACCAATTTTTGCTCGCGGAGTAATTTTCAGCTTTCTAATAAATACTCCTCGACCAAACTGAAGCCTAAGTATGCGGGAATTTCTCTCATAGAAACATAGAAACATAGAAAATAGGTGCAGGAGTAGGCCATTCGGCCCGTCGAGCCTGCACCGCCATTCAATATGATCATGGCTGATCATCCAACTCAGTATCCCATCCCTGCCTTCTCTCCATACCTCCTGATCCCTTTAGCCACAAGGGCCACATCTAACTCCCTCTTAAATATAGCCAATGAACTGGCCTCAACTACCTTCTGTGGCAGAGAATTCCACAGATTCACCACTCTCTGTGTAAAAAATGATTTTCTCATCTTGTTCCTAAAATCCTTTCCTCTTATCCTTAAACTTTGACCCCCTAGTTCTGGACTTCCCCAACATCGGGAATAATCTTCCTGCATCTAGCCTGTCCAACCCCTTAAGAATTTTGTAAGTTTCTATAAGACCCCTCCTCAATCTTCTAAATTCTAGTGAGTACAAGCCAAGTCTATCCAGTCTTTCTTCATATGAAAGTCCTGACATTCCAGGAATCAGTCTGGTGAACCTTCTCTGTACTCCCTCTATGGCAAGAATGTCTTTCCTCAGATTAGGAGACCAAAACTGTATGCAATACTCCATGTTTGGTCTCACCAAGACCCTGTACAACTGCAGTAGAACCTCCCTGCTCCTATACTCAAATCCTTTTGCCATGAATCTCGAGCATGAAGGTGTCGACCATGCTGCGAGTTCGACCACAAACTCTTCTAAACTCACAAATTAGGCCCCCGCAGTGGGACGGGCCCTTTTGTCAGTGTCCGCTGGATTTAAGGTTTGTCCTTAAGTCACATGCTTCAGTCACATAAACAGAGAGAATGAGGGTGAATGGATGTTATGTCCTGCTCCCTGAAGCAATGCATTGGAGTGTGGAAATTATGCCCTGGTTTAATACCATAAACATGAGTGAGATTTAACAGGTACAGTATTTCACAGTAAGTAGAATGGATAGACTCCGCTGTGAAAAACAGACACACCCATCATACATATCCTTAAGGAAATACCTTAAAATAATTATTAAAACATACTTTCCATGCAGCATTGTATAGTATTACAATGTAAACCAATCCATTTGAACAGAATCTCAAAAAGATCTGATAATAAGTTTTAAAACTGAAGCTGGAATGTTGGTTAGAGGAGTAATTTTACTTCGGAGTCACGTGAGTGACTACGTGAAGAAGGGCCGTCCGTCTGCGTGCGCGTCATTACATCTGAAAGCAACGCGCGCCAGGGACTGGAGAGGCACTGCGTCCTCCCAGCCATTGGGATTTTAAAAAAGGCGGCAAGTAAGAAAAGTTGAACCACTTACCCTGCGCTTTCTGTTCGGGCTAAGGAATTATTTGTTTTTCAGAGCCCCAAAAAATGCGAAGAGACGGTCCGCGGGGAAACCGGCTGCCGAAGACCGCAGCATTCCCGGTAGCGGACGACGGTCATTTTCGCCGACATTGCCGCCGGCATCAGAACCGGCAGCAGCAGACTTGGTGCAGGAGGAAAGCACCGTGGTGGTCCCGGCGGGACGTAAAGCCACCCATAAGTCTGCCAGACCCGTAGACTCGGATGAGTCCGGGGAAGAGGGATACCCTCCCTCATCGGGAAGCGTCCGAGGACGACTCTCCCACATGGAGCAGCTTGTGGAGAAGCTGATCTACAATGATAAACTCCGGAGAAAGGAGCAATATCAGCACGAGTCCCTTCTACAGACCGTGCCAGCAGCCTCATACTCTGGGCAGCAATATGTCTTTCCCATGGAAGGGGGAATTACATACGGGGATTACCCGGATTCAGAGTTTGGAAGCACAGGGGTGGGGGGGGACACTCCCAGGGGAGATTGGAGGAAGAAACCCTGAACAGGTACCCCCCACCATCTAACTGTGCTTCCCTCAAGGTTCAAGCGGTGAACCATATAATTTGGGGGCAAATAGGTCCCATCATCAGGAACCATGAACTGAAGTTCCAAAAAGTATTAAACCTGCTGGGGTCTGGAATTACTTTGTCTGCAGGAGGTGTGGAAGGAGGCCTCCTCACTGACCGGAAACCGGATACCATGGCACTGCTATGTAATGCCCGCTTCGAAATAAACTGCATTCGGAAAGAGGCAATAAAACCAGCAATAAATTCGAAGTTTGCAGCTCTTTGCAAAGCTAGCGACACCCAGCCCGCAAACTACCTGTTTGGGGAAGACCTGTCAAGATAGGTACGGGACCTGGATGACCAGGTAAAAACCGTGTGCCTCATAACAAGAAGTCAGGCCACACCCAGGGGCCCATCCACGAGATTCCACCCCTACAGCTCTTGGCGTTTTACACCTAGAGAGCCAGGCACCGGAGGAAGATTCACACCTGAGTCAAGGTCTTTTTTAGGGGCAGGCCCCAGCAGGCCGACAGCGAGGATGAGGAGAGAGCAACCACCAGCTCTGCTCCCCTAACCTCGCGGACGAAAACCATTGCCACGCCGCCAGTAACAACAGAGGTAAGTCAAACCAGTTCCTCAGGGAACATACCAGACGAACCTCACTTACAGGTGGGGGGAAGGTTAAAATACTTCTTAAAAGAATGGTGTTGGGTTACTAAGGATCCATTCATACTGCACAGTATAGAAGGATTCAAAATTGAGTTCAATTTGAATTCATCACCACCACCAACACATTCTAATATTCGCACATATGTCTTTTCCCAAAAAGAGGCAATTAATATACAAAAATAAATTGAAATGTTATCTGACAATATGTTATTGAGAGGTCATACACAGAACCTCATCAATTTATATCCAATTTATTTCCAAAAGAGAAAAAAGATGGAGGGATCCGTATTATTTTGGATCTTACGGAACTCAATACATATGTGCAATATAAACACTTAAAATGGACAATTTTGGAACAGCAACCAATAGCTATATGGCATTCATCGACCTCAAAGATGCATACTATTCGGTGTCTATTCACAAAGAGTATAGGAGATATTTGAAGTTTACCTGGATGTGTCAATTATGGCCATACAAGGCTCTGCCAAATGGGTTGACATCAGCCCCTAGACTGTTTACCAAATTACTGAAACCAATTCTGGGGCTGCTAAGATCTCAAAATCACATAATCATGGCATATTTGCATGACATTTTCATCTTTGGAGTCACCAAAGAATTGGAAGAAGCAACAGTCAAGGCAAGCAAAACCCTGTTTGAAAAACTTGGGTTCCTAATCCATCCAGTTAAATCAAAATTAACTCCTACCAAAGTAATTGATTACCTAGGATTTACTATCAATACAGTAACCATGTTGGTGACTTTGCCTAAAGGCAAACAACAAGACTCGAGGAAAGCCAGCAATGATCTGATAGAAAAACACAAACCAACTATCAGACAAACAGCAAGTGTAATTGGCAAATTGGTAGCTGCCTTTCCTGCAGTACGCTATGGACCTTTGCATTACCAGCATTTACAGCGGGCAAAGGAACGAGCATTGAAATTGCATGCAGGTCAGTTTGGCAAATCTATGCGGTTACCAGCTGAAGCCATTATTGAACTACAATGGTGGATGGCAAACATAAGACTCAGCTCAAGAAAAATCTTACTTGAGAGCCCATCGGTGTTTCTCCAAACCAACGCAAGCGGTTTAGGATAGGGAGCCACAAACACAGTCAGGAGCTGTGGAGGCAGATGGAATGAGCAAGAGTCTACTATACTCCAACTATATGGAATCAATTACCTAGAATTGTTGGGGGCACAATATGGGCTCAAGTCTCTCTGTAACAACATGCAACATGTGCATGTTCAAATTCAGATTGATAACACTACTGCGGTAGCATATATCAATCACATGGGTGGTGTAAAATCTGTATCCTGTGACAGATTATCTAACCTCATTTGGCACTGGTGCATCGAGAGGGATATTTGGGTCACGACAGTATATCTACCAGGAAGATATAACACAGTGGCAGATGCAAGGTCACGAATGTTTAATGATAATATAGAATGGATGTTGAATCGTACGGTATTCAATGAAATAACTATACGATTTGGCACTCCAGATTTGGATCTGTTTGCATCTAGATTAAACCATCAATTACCCAGATATGTGTCCTGGGAGCCGGACCCAGGAGCAGAGTCAGTGGATGCTTTTTCTCTAAACTGGGGAGGAATGTATATTTATGCTTTCCCACCATTCTGCCTCATAAACCGATGCTTGACTAAAATCAAGCCACAGGCATTTTAGTAGTACCAGATTGGCCTACACAAGCCTGGTTCCCGAAAATATTGGGAACGAACTGTGGATGTCATCACAAAGGCATGGAGGGACAGTACCAAAAAACAGTACGCCACTCATATTAAGAAGTGGGAAGCTTTCTGCCATGCAAACAATATAACATACAACACAGTTCGGATAACGGCTGTCTTGGAGTTCCTATCAGCCCTGTACTATGACTATAAATTAAGTTATAACGCGATCAACAGTGCCAGATGTGCCCAATCCTCCTATCTGACATGGAGGCAGGGCACGGGCCGATAGGAACGCACCCTTCGTAATAAAATTCATGAAGGGAATTTACAATTCGATACCTCCAAGGCCTAGGTACATGGACACATGGGATGTGAGCATGGTACTGACCTTACTTCGTCAGTGGGGACAGCCAATGGCCTTATCTTTGTCAAAACTAACATTGAAAGTGGTAATGCTGATGGCGCTAATAACAGCCCAAAGAGTCCAGACACTACAAAAACTATGACTGGACTACATGACCAGCAATACGAATAACATAACATTCGTTGTTAAGGACCTGATCAAACAGAGCAGGCCAGAAATGCCAGGGATGAAGATCCAGTTCCTGGCATATCCAGAGGGCCAACGATTGTGTGTGGTAACACATTTACACCACTACCTGAGAGTCACGGAGAACCTCAGAGGCTCAGAACAATTGGTCCTCATCAGCCACAAGAAACCACACCGAAAGGTGTCAACACAAACTATCTCCAGATGGTTAAAGGAGGTAATGGTGGTGGCGGGAATAAATACTCATATCTTTAAATCTCACTCCACCAGGGCTGCATCTACGTTGGCAGCAAGAACGATGGACGTGCCCCTTGATGACATCCTAGCGGCTGCAGGATGGGTGAACGAAAGAACGTTCCAGCGGTTTTATAACAAACCCATTATCGGACCAGGGGTATTTGCTCGTGCCATCTTAAGTTCTGTTACCTAGTTTTCCCACAGGTTCGGAGGGGAAGCTAATAAAACATTTATTTTTCTTTATTTTAAAGCATCAGTGTCTTTACTAACTACGTTATGTCTGAATGCTTTAATAATACTCTCATCCATGGTCAATCCATTCAGTGTGTGACGCCTGGATTCGTAACCGGCGTGAAATCACAGAGCTTTGAAATCTTCACGTAGTCACTCACGTGACTCCGAAGTAAAATAGTAAGATTAAACGAGAACTTACCAGTTTGAAGTTTGATCTTGATTTTATGAGGAGTTACGATGAGCGATTACGTGCCCACCGCTCCCACCCTCATACTATCAAGGTCATATGGAGGTTCTAGTTTTTCACAATCTTACTATTCTCAGGTCTTCTTTTTAATCTGTGATTTAACACCGCTGCTTTGAAGATTGACGCGCACGCAGATGGACGGCCCTTCTTCACGTAATCGCTCATCGTAACTCCTCATAAAATCAAGATCAAACTTCAAACTGGTAAGTTCTCGTTTAATCTTACTATTTTCTATGAATAATGGCATGAGATCTTTAAGATTTATTCAAGGATAGTTATGAACTTGGTCAGCTGGTTAAAAAATAGAACTCCTGGCAAAGTAACAGTCTGTCACTCTTAATATATCAGTTCGGGAACTTATTCAATCTGGGGGATAACACCTATTCCTTCGCTCCATAGATGCTGCCTCACCCGTTGAGTTTGTCCAGCATTTTTGTCTACCTGGGGGATAACATTTGTAGATCAGCCTCAGATCACAGTGATACTGAAAGGGCCAAAACAAAAATTAGAAGCTAAGATTCATCATAGTTTGTTGCAACTAATAAGAAAGAAAGTGAATGAATGCCATTGATGCAGATGGCAATGTAATAGAGTGGCAATAGCTGGACAGTTAATCGTGGACATATCAATCCGTGCTCATGAAATTAAACCTCACCGTAGCAATGGGTGGATACTTAAAAATCAGTTATAGAGTCGTAGATTCACAGACTCATACAGCGTGGAAACAATCCATTCAGCCCAACTAGTCTATGCCAACCACAATGCCCCATCTATACCAGTCCTACGCTTGGCCCATATCCTTCTAAACATTTCCTATCCATGTAACTGTCCAGGTGTCTTTTAAATGCTGTTATAATACCTGCTTCAACTACTTCCTCTGGCAGCTCTTTTAATATATCCACCACCCTCTGCGTGAAAAGGTTGCCCTTCAGATTCCTATTAAATCTTGTCCCTTTCACTTTATCCTTGATGCTCTGGTTCTTGATCCCCTACCCTGGGTAAATGACTGCACATTCACCCTATCTATTAGATGCGTCATTTTACACACATCTATAAGATCACCCCTCAGCTTCCTGTGCTTCAGAAATAAAGTCCGAGCCTGCCTAACCTTTCCCAATAATTTTGGACAATGACTCTTGACACCACTCTTGTAAATCTTCTATGCTCTCTTTCCAGCTGATTGATATTGTTCCCATTAGGGTGACCAAAACTCAACACAATACTACAAATGCGGCCTCACCAACATCTGGTTCAACTGACTGATGAAGTCCAATGTTCCAAACATCTTCATCACCTATCTACCACTTTGATGCCACTTTCATGGAATTATGTATCTGTACACCAAGATCCCTTTGCTCTACAATACTACACAGGGCCTTCCCATTCACCGTGAAGGTCCTGCCCTGGTTTGTGGCTATTTTGTATGATCAACAAGACTGCCAGGATTGCTCGTATTACTCTTTTGTTCTGTGGAAATCAACAGGTAGTTTTTCGAAAAGATGTAGCAAATTATTTTCTACAAAAGAGCAACATGTCCTTATATCTTTCTTTAAATATTTCCCCTGCGTTATGCCTCTTTGAAATCTCCCATAGTCCATTACCATGTGCTTTAATCCCTCCAATACGTGCATTGATATTGCATCAGATATGTAGGGTGTAAAAATCTGAAGCCCAACCATGATTTATCATCATCTTCAAATAAAGGCAGGGCAGAGAGGTGATCCATCAAATCCCAGAGGGTGCTTAGCCACGTTCAAATACTAATGAGGTTGGCAACTTCTGATTTAACATAAAAACAGAAAAAGTTGAAAAGGCTCAGTAGATCAGAGAGGAAAAAAGATTAAAAATAACTGACACAAATTGCTAATCACAGCAGGATATATGGAAGTATTAACACTATTTTACTTTCCCTGGGTGCTGCCTGATCAGCTGAGTATTTCCAGCATTTTCTGCTTTTAATTCGGATTTCCAGCATCTGTAATATTTTGGTGTTAGAGCCTCATATTTACCCTGCGCTGCAGGTTAACAACATTAATGGAAAAGCCAGCTGCTGAGAGAAGGCAAGTACAGCTTCATTAAGAAGGTAAGTTCCCCGATGGAACTGTTTATAGCCAACCAGGCCCTCTAACTAGACACCCACGGCCAGAAATTACAATAATGCCAGGATTCAGATAATATAGAGATTCAGACTGACAAGTTTCTGTTGCCTGCGACTAACTGACTTCTGAATAAGGAATCACAAGCAAAATAGATACAATTCCACAAAACGAGGTGAACATATAACGGTGCAGCTGTGGGACAAGTTCTTCAGCTCAGAATGTTAATGCTGAACATGGATGTCGTTAAACCTATCTCTTCTGCCTGCATATGATCCATAACCCACCATTCCCTCCTATCTAAAAGGCTCTTAAATGCCACTATCGTATCTGCCTCCACCATTACTTTCATGATCCAGGCACTTGCCACTTTCTGTATTAAAAAAAAACTTCTTCTTTAAACTTTGCCCCTCTCAGTTTACAGATATGTTCTCTAGTCTTTGACAGTTCCATCCTGGAAAAAGGGTTCTGGCTATCTACCTATATATGCATCTTACAAACACCTGTCTATACCTCTCAGAGAAATGCATCCAGACCTCTGCACTATGACCCCTAATCTATACAACCTACTCACCCAGGCCACTTCCCAAGGGATGGCTGGCTTCCTAACATCTTGCTGGTACAGTGCGTGTGTCTAACACCATTTATGCACACGTGCCTATGTGGCTCATTCTGTATAAGGCACTTTGCAAAGTTAAGCTATTTATTTTCTTTATCGTTTTACAACATGGGTGGTCTGAAGTTTGTGTTTAAAATGTCCGCTGCGGTTCAGAACATGTTGCATGCAGCTGTGTGATGTGAAAATGCCACATAGACCAACAATGCAGAGTAACGGATCGTACAATTAGCACTTTATTTGTTAACTTGCTGTCATCTGCCAATTTAAATACTTCCAAAAGCTCGTACTTATAAAGTAATTTTACTCAAATTGAACTAAACAATTAGCCATGTTTTATGCTGGTAATTAGTTTCATT
Organism: Leucoraja erinaceus; assembly: GCF_028641065.1. Lineage (NCBI taxonomy): Eukaryota > Metazoa > Chordata > Chondrichthyes > Rajiformes > Rajidae > Leucoraja > Leucoraja erinaceus. The sequence goes on along the minus strand of NC_073380.1, from coordinate 90,051,053 downwards.
AACACATAATTCAAATGAAAGTACAGGAATAATTTCAGTTACCAGTGATATGGGCAGCAATGGTGATCTACTATGAGAAGGAGAAAGATTTTAACTCTCATGCTGTTAAAAGTTTTCCTTGATGCAATAAAGCTACAACTGAGCCATTCAGCCCATCGATTCTGCTCTATCATTTGATCGCGGCTGATCTATTTTTTCATCTCAACTCCATTCTCCTGCTTTCTCCCCATAACCTTTGATGTCCTTACGAATCAAGAACCGATCAATTGGTGTTTTAAAAACATCCAATAACTTGTCTTTCACTGCCCCCTGTGGCAATCATTTCCACAGATTCACCACCCACTGGCTGAAAAAATTCCTCCCCTTCTCCATTCCAAAGGAAGGTCTTTTTATTTTGAGGCTGTGCCCTCCAGTCCCAGACTGTCCCACTACTGGAAGCATCCTCTCCACTTCCACTCAATCTAAGCCTTCATTATTTGGTTGTTTTAAAATGAGATCCCCCCTCGTCTTTCTAAACTCCAGCAATTACAAGCCCAGAGCCGTCAAATGCTCCTAATACATTAACCCAATCATCACTGAGATCATTCTCGTAAACCTCCACTGGACCCACTCCAATTCCAGCATATCCTTCCTCAGATATGTGGCCAAAAACTGCTCACAACTTTCCAATTGATGCACTGTCCCTTATCCTGGTGCCATTCTTTTGTAAGCAGCCAATAATTCCTTGGGGCTTGGTAGAAGAAGTGTAGCCAAGGATCAAAACACAGCCTTTCCACCATTCAACAGGCATCAGCTAAGTCCTCTTGTAAAAAGTATCCGTGGACAGAGGCTCAGCTGGGAGAGTGGCTGCCTCACTGCAATGAGAACTTTGAGTTGGCATGTTCCCCCTGTGACGGCATGGATTTCCTCCGAGTGCACTAGTTTCCCCGCATATCACAAATTTATGTGACTAATTGGTCAGTGTAAATTTCCCCCAGATGAGGGGTAGAATCAGGGGGATTTGAGAAATATGTGGGAAGGTTAAAGATGGGATTAATTTAGAATTGATGTAAATGGGTGGTTTGTGCAGATTTGGTGGGCTGAAGGGCCTCTGTATCCAGGCTGTATATCTCTACAACTTTACTTTCCTATTCAATTGTCACAGATCATGATTTGATCTCTCTCAGTCTTTAATATACCCAATGAATTAAAATCCAATCTAGGAGAGATATAAATAGGCATTAACTCCCAATAAAAAAAACATGTCTCCTCATTTCAGTTCTATAGGTCCAACACTTTATACTGAGCCTATGAGATGTGGGTTCTGAAAGTCAAATGAGAGTGTTACAAAAGAGATTTTCAAAAGGATGGTGATAAATTGATTATGTGGCCTTGAGTTGATTTGTGAACTGTACAAGTCATTGGTGACTTGGACTATTGTGCACAGTTTTGTTTGCCCAGCTACAAGAATGATATCATTAAGATGGAAAGATGGAAAGGGTGCAGAAACAATGTTGTCAGGACCGGAATGCTTAAATTGTAAAGAGAGGCTGGATATCCTGAAGAGTAGATGGTTAAGGGATGACCTCATAGAGGTATATAAAATCACGAGGGATATAGACAAGGTAGATGGTTGCAGTCTCTTTCTCAGGGTAGGGGAGTCTAAAACTTGAGGGCATAGATTTAGAGTGAGAGTTTCTATTCGTCTTAAAAACAACTCAAGAGGCATGTTTTCACATAAAGGGCAGTGAGTACATAGAACGAGCTGTCTGAGAAAATGGTAGAGGCAGGCACAATTACAATGTTTAAACTACATTTGGACAGGTGCATGGATAGAAAAAGGTTTGGAATGATATGGGCCAAATGCAAACAAATGGGATCAGCTTAGATAGAACATCTTGGTTGGCATAGATGAGTTGGGCCAAACCGCCTGTATCCATGCTACATGTCTCTATGATTAAAATGTGGACTGTTGTTATCCCTGAGGCCACCTCATTCTGACATGATAACAACTCAGTCTGAAGAAGGGTTTCGGACCGAAACTTTGCCTATTTCCTTCGCTCCATAGATGTTGCTGCACCCGCTGAGTTTCTCCAGCACTTTTGTCTACCTTCGATTTTCCAGCATCTGCAGTTCCTTCTTAAACATGATAACAACTCAGCCTGGTCAATGTAAATCTCTGCCTCTCTGTAAGGCTGCCCAATACAGTTATAGCTCATGGTGCTAATGAGGAACATTAAAGGGGCTGTCCCACTGTGGCGACCTAATCTGTGAATTTAGACGAGTTTGCCCTCGACTCAAACTTGCAGATTGGTCTACACATGGTCCTAGGAGGTCACTGGAACTCTCCTTCATGCTCGAGGGAAGTTCCTGAATACTCGCGGCCTCAGCTAGGTCGCGGAAAACTTTTCAGCAAGTTGAAAAATTTCCACAAGTAAAATTTGGTCGGCATGGTTCTTTTGAACTCGTAGTGCAGTGGAGTGTGGTTGTTATGTAGTTACAGGCAGTCGAGGGCAGCCGTAGGCAATCTCCTTCGCTGACTGGGCATTTTGATTGGCTCATTGGAGTTTTCAGGACCAGGGAAAACCGCTAAACTTTATTATACTTCTTAAAACTGCCTCCACTCCTTCTCGCCCTCATCTCTCCTGTTCTCTCGCCTTCTCCCCCTCCCCCCCCCCGCGCTTTGCAATGTGTTTGTGTGTGTGTGCGCGTGTGTGTTCGGTCGATCCAGCTCGCGGTTTCAACGCGGACGGGCGATCCAGCTTGAGGTTTTCCAGGCAAGTGCCCTCGAGCTTGAAGGTCGAAGACACTCTTCTTAACTCACGGATTAGGTCGCCGCAGTGGGACAGCCCCTTTAGCTTGCTGGTGGTATGATAATGAGCTTCTCAAAGTTGACCAGTCAACCACGGGAAGGGGTTAGTGGTTAACCAACATAAAATCAAAGAATCATGGAAACTGCATGGAAACAGGCCCTTTGGCCCAACTCATCCATGCCAAACAAAATACCCAATCTAAGCTAGTCCCATTTACCAGTTTGGTCCATATGCTGCCAAACCTTTCCTAACCATATACTTGTAAAAATATTGTGATTGAATCTGCCTCAAATACTTCCTCTGGCAGCTCATCCTAAATACCCACAGCCCTCTGTGTGAAGAAGTTGTCTTTCAGGTTTCTATTAAATAGTTCCCTTCTCGTCTTAAACCTATAGAAACATAGAAACATAGAAATTAGGTGCAGGAGTAGGCCAGTCGGCCCTTCGAGCCTGCACCGCCATTCAATATGATCATGGCTGATCATCCAACTCAGTATCTCGTACCTGTACTTTAACCCTATCTATTCCCTTCATGATTTTATACACCTCTATAACATTACTGTCAGCCTCTTACATTACTGTCACTCCAAGGAATAAAGTCCCAGTCCGCCCAATCTCTCTCAATAACTCATTCCTGGCAACATCCTGATAAATCTTTTCTGCACCTTTTCCTGCTTCACGGCATCTTACCTACAAGAGGGTAACCAAAACTGTGCACTCCAAGTTTAGCCTCACCAATGGCTTGTACATCGTTAGATAAAAGCAATCTTTAGTGAGGTGTTGTCCAAAATGTAATGCTAACAAGGCTTGTTCATTTGCATGTTTTTTACAGTTAAGTAGCTCAGTAAGCCAGTCAATTTAGTGATATTTAGAGTTAGATAACAAATATCGGCCTTCCCAACAATGCCCACATCCCGTATATAAAGGTATAATATATATATATGTCACCTGATTTTTTAATGTGCAATATAATGAGGTCTACCTTAGTTGACACATCTGCCCGAAGGCAGAGCAGTCGTCTGCAAAGTTGGAGGAGAACTAGAAAGTGCGCTTTGGCTGCCGCTGCTCTCTCTTCACATTGTGTTCTTGATTTTCTGTTTTTGGATTGAATTCTGTTTTTAATTTGTGTCTCTGTGATGTCTTTATTACTTATTTTATTCCGATTATATGTTTTTATTCCGATTAATCTATGTAAGGTGTCCTTGAGATGTCTGAAAGGCGCCCATTAAATAAAATGTATTATTATTATTATTAATTGATATCTTTCTCCAAGGTTTCAACTTCCAATGCTGCCACTCACACCAACAATTCAGACTGTAGCTGTGCTGGGTGCCACAGAGATCTGGGGGCTCCCAACACCAGATGTTAAGTCTGCAAATTCATGGCTGCTCTCACACTGGAGATGCAGCGAGGTCGATGAACCCAACAATGGGGACCATCATTTAATGATCTCACCTATACCCGATGCAGCGCATTTACCTCAACAGTAATATTTTCTGTTCTATTAGCCGGTCAGAGACCTGCTTAAATTAAAGGCATACATTTTTAATTATTTGTATCCAAAGATGAAAATGCCACAAACTGTTTCTTTTCTTTTGAAATCCCAATTAATTGGCAGGTCCGCATTCCCTTCAGATAGTCCTTGGCTAATTAGACCTTCAATTAATCATCACTCGTAATTTATAGCTATAATGTTAACAACTCTGCAGGTTTTTACCCTAGTATGTGAAGTCTCTTTTCAGTTGTTTCAAATGCAGAAGACTGGAGCCTGGGCGGAATGCCAGATGAGTAAAAGTTTCCATGAGGAAACCCTTTTGTTTTCCTAAGGGGAAGGAGACTTTAACTGGCTAGACTGGTGGGGAGACTGATCTCTCTACTCAGTGGCATACCTGCACAGTACCTATAATATCTCTCACATCTGGACTACTTAGTATAGTCTACCATACCAAAAATAAAGTCAGCACTTCTGAAGTTAAAATGTGGTGTCAGCAGAAAAACGAATATTACAGTGGCTTTCAAACACGCTTGTCTGCAGCACATTTGTTGCATAAAAAAGGCTTTTTAAATACAAGAAATTATATTGATTTCAAATAACTCAGGCATGGCATGTTGGCCTTCATAACAAGAGGTGTTGAGTATAGAAGCAAAGAGGTCTTTCTGCAGTTGTACAGGGCCCTAGTGAAACCACATCTGGACTATTGTGTGCAGTTTTGGTCTCCATATTTGAGGAAGGACATTCTTGCCATTGAGGGAGTGCTGCGTAGGTTCACAAGGTTAATTCCCAGGATGGCTGGACTGTAATATGCTGAGAGAATGGAGCGGCTGGGTTTGTATTCTCTGGAACTTAGAAGGATGAGAGGATATCTTCTTGAAACATAAAAGATTATTAAGGGTTTGGGCATGCTAGAGGCAGGAAACATGTTCCCGATGTTGGGGGAGTACAGAACCAGGGGCCACAGTTTAAGAATAAGGGGTAAGCCATTTAGAATGGAGATGAGGAAACGCAGAGAGTTGTGAGTCTGTGGAATTCTCTGTCTCAGAGGGCGGTGGACGCCGGTTCTCTGGATACTTTCATGAGTGAGCTAGATAGATAGGGCTTTTTAAGATAGCAGAGTCAGGGGATATGGGGAGAAGGCAGGTACGGGATACCTGTGGATGATCAGCTATGATCACATTAACTGGTGGTGCTGATCCGAAGGACCGAATGGCCTACTCCTGCACCTATTGTCTATTGTCTATAATCTCAGAAGATGTAAATTATTTTGGTCCAGTGATGTCAAGTGGAACAAATATGCTTGGCTATTTACTCTGGGTCTCAAAATTAAGTTACCTAGTTGAAATATTCAACCAAAGTACTGTACTTTTTTTTGAGGTACAATGATAAGATGACATTTGTGATGATCATTTACACTTTAGCCATTTGCATGAAGCACTCAACCCATTTTGGTCTACCAGCTTCCATGGAACTGGATGTGATGAGATTAGTTCAACTATTGATCAATACTCTCTCATTAAATTAATGTTCAAGTCCACCCTGACCATTCTTTCCTCTCCCTACTACTGTCAGGCAGAATATCCATACACTTGAAAGTGTGAACTGTCAGACTCAGGAACACCCTTTTCACTTCTATTATTAGACTGCTGAACAGTCCAACCATAAGCTGGGTTACTGTCCGATACAACTCTACCTCACTGTGGACATTATCTATAGAACTGAAGTCTCCGAAGAACTGTAGTCTCCGAAGATCCTACAGTGCTTCTACGCAGCAGCGGTGGAAAGCATCTTGTCCGGGAACATTACCATCTGGTTCGGGAATTGCTCTGCCAAGGACAAGAAGGCTCTGCAGAGAGTAGTGCGTTCGGCCGAACGCACTATGGGAACTTCACTCACCCCCCTGCAGGAACTATACAACAGGAGGTGCAACTCCAGGGCAAACAAAATCATGAGAGACCTCTTCCACCCCTGCAACGGACTGTTCCAGCCGCTACGGTCAGGCAAACGCCTCCGTTGCCATGCAGTGAGAACGGAGAGGTTGAGAAGGAGTTTCTTCCCAGAGGCAATTCGGACTGTAAACGCCTTTCTCACCAGGGACTAACTGTACAGAACGTTTTTCCTTCTATTATTTATTATGTAAAATAATATGTGTGTTATGATTGTGTTTATAATTTGTTTGGTTGTTTTGTTGTTCCGCGAGCATTGCCACTTTCATTTCACTGCACATCTCGTATGTGTATGTGACAAATAAACTTGACTTGACTTGAACTGGTGAACTACAACGTGAGCAATGCTGAAAATCATTTTCTGCTCTCTGCATTCCCATTGCTCTGCCTATTGTACTTGAGGTCGACTTGATTGTAGTTATGTATAGTGTTATCTGACCTGATTGGATAGCACGCAAAACAAAGCCTGTCACTGTGCTTCAGTACACGTGACAATAATAAACCTATTATTTCCATTTGTCAATGCTCAGGCATGCAAAACACCAGGATGCTGGTGCAGATATTAAAATATGTCATTGATGCAAGGTTAGGAATAATGGTTGAAACTGTGGAGTTGCCTCACTCCACATATAAGGTCACAACTTTGAGCCCTAGGCCTGTGTCTCCAATTGCACAATTGAATTAGGTGAATTCCCATTCTCAGCTGGAAACTCTGGACAAAGAGAACCATTCAATTTTGGAAAGTAGAAATAGAAACCTACCAAGATTGCTACAGTCACTTTAAATAGATGTTTAGACTATGCCTGACAAAATAACATTTTACCCTCTAACCCTGGGTAAAAGACTGCATTCACCCCATCAATCTCCCTCATGATTTTTATACACCCCTAAAAGATCACTCCACAACCTCATGTGATCCAAGGAATAAAGTTCTAGCCTTTCCAACAACTCCCGATAGCTCAGGCCTTCAAACCCTGGCAATGTCTTGTGAATATGAAACATTTCTCATATTTTCAGGCTTGTGGTTGTAAAGTATTATCTTTCTAAAATAAATGTGGCTAATAGGTATGATCATCCATTATTCCTAAGGAAAGTAAAAGCCACATAATTATTAAATTGAGTAGTATTAGTGTAAAAGGGATTATTGGAACAGGTTTCTAGATATCATTTTGACCCATATTAAAGTTCCATATTTCATAGGCAGTTTTATATTTGCATAATAAATTCCTCAGTCTATATTTACAATGGAAAATTGGCCTGCTCTAAATATTACCACTCCTTTCTCCAACAGCCATTCCCACCATGTTCCATTGGTGGTTTTCAAGGCCTCAACTGGTTGGAGTATGTTGTTAATAAGCAATACTTTATATTGGAAAACTCCACAGGAAGTTCACCCTGACCACAATTTTAATATATTGAAAATGCTGTTTAATTCTGTTGTGTGAAGGAGTAGTTGGCAATGGTCGCATTCAAATGCCCATCCTCACACTTTTCTTGAGAAGGCGGTGTTGAACCACTTGCTGCAACCCTGCATTCTGCGTGCGGTAGGTCTGGATAGTTTTCTGGCTTACTCATGCCATTTCGCAGTGCACTTATAAGTCAACTACATTGACATGAGCCTGGATGGATTTGAATATATGCCAGAAGAGATAAGAACAACATAATTCCTTCCTGAGAGATCTTAATGAATTAGACGGGTTTTTTACAGCAATTTAGTTTCATTGTCACATTACTGATATGGTCTTTTCAATTCCAAATTATTTTTATTATCTAAATTCAAAATCCCTAGCTGCTTTGGTGCAATTTCAGTTCATACTTATATTTTATATGCAACTACCTTCAAATTATTTCAGCTGAGGCCAGCACAACTTAAACAAGACCAAACCACAAGAACAGGCCTTCTAGGTTTTGGTAATTCAAATATTATCTAGATGCTTCTTAAATGTCAATGTGGCAACATTTCACCCACTCTGTCAAGTTATCTACATCCTGCTTCAGAATACTAATAACCTCATCACAACATGCCCTCCCACCTAATTTTGTCTCATCAGCAAACCTGGATACCTTCAACTCTGCCCCCTCTCCAAGTCATTGATATAGATAGTATATAACTGAAGGCCAAGACTGATCTCTGATGCATGTCACTAATATACCTTCCAGCCTGAAAAAAACTATTTTATTCTGGCATTCTGTCCTCTTTGTGATAACCAGTCCTCAGTCTATGTTTAACATATTTGCCCAACGCTATGACAATGCTTCCACACTAGCAAATACCAACGCCTTGAATACCGGCACCTAAAAATATGAGGATTAGGGGCTAAAATTGCTATTGAACAAGATAATATATGTTTAAATAGGAATAGATCCATGTACCCCTGTAACCTTATGATTTTCCTGACCCATATCACATTCCAAAAAAATTATCACGACACAGCTGACCATCAAAATAAATTGAAACTTGCTCTAGAGCAGGGACATTGGGTGCAATATCTAACAGTGAGGAACAGTAATCTGGTATTAGTACAGATAGATATTTATCCATAGACATGGTGGGCTCAAGGTCCTGTTTCTGTCTGTGTGATTCTATAACACTAATCACATGCAATGCTGATACGCCTATTTAACTGGGATTAGACACACCCAGTGAAACCAATGTGGAACATTTCTTCACACAGTTTCGCCAACCCGTCATCCAACTGACAAATTGGCGTTTTGGGTGCTTCCTAGATTGTTTCTGAGACGGTGCTTTTCCCCAGAATTCATTTACAGATCCAGTTTTCAGAGTTTTATAACGCTTTGGTTAGGCTGCATTTGGTGTATTGCTTGCAGTTCTAGAGTTGCTTCATTACAGGAAGGACTTTGGTGCAAGAGAAGTTTACCAGGATGCTGGCTGGTTTAGACTCGGGGTATTAGCTATAAGGAGAGGTGGGAAAAGCTTGGATTGGTTTCTCTGAGGTTTTGGAGGCATTTATATACATTTTGAGAGGCATGGATAGTGCACACATACAGAAACTTTTTCCCAGGATGAAAATGTTTGTCAAAGACAAGAGAGCATAGCTTTTAGGTCAGAGGAGGAAAGTTTAAAAGAGATGTGCAGGGCAAGTTTTTTTTACAGAGAGTGGTGGGTGCCTGGAACACATTGCCAGGGGTGGTGGTGGAAACAAATATGATAGTGGTGTTTAAGAGACCTGTAGAGAGGCACATAAACATGGCAGGGAATGGAGGGATATGGATCACATGTAGGCAGAGGAAGGTTAGTTTAACTTAGTGGCATATTCAGCACAGACGTTGTAGACTGATGGGCCCATTCCTATGCTACACTGTTCTATGTTCTGCAGTCTCATTCCCTCTGGCTATTGAGGTAAATGTAAACCTACCTGGCAAGATTGTTCCCTGTGAAGGCTTTGGGGAATCTTTATGGGTGGCGGGGGTCTTAGTAAAGGGAACCTTCTTTGCAAGCTCGAATAATTCCTGTACGCAGCAAGCACCTCCTACAACTTGCCTCTTATTCCTGAAACACAATGGTTTGGCAATTGTACAGCTGGCACAGATAAAGGTCCCCCTCCAAGTCGCACACCATCCTGACTTGGAAATGCAATACCATTCTTTCAATGTCACCAAGCCAAAATCCTGAAACTCCCTTCATGATGCATTGTGGAAGCACCTTCACCAGTAGCTCTGCAGCGGTTCCAGAAGGCAACTCACTGCTGCTACCTTCTCAGTGTAGGATGGGCAGGAGTTGACTTTACCAGCAATGTCCAATGCCTAGGAATGAATCAAGTGTGAATTTTCCACCCTTCCCCCTCCAACCTGTCATTTTTCACCAACAACCGACCACACTATACACTGTTTCTGTGCGATCTCTTCCCACCACATTAATCTTGGTGTACTGAAGTACTGTGAGGCACCCCAACCCACTCCCCCCTCCCCCTCCTTCCACCATTCCTAGTCACACTGTTACCACTGCCCTTTATCCCAACATTTCAACACTCTTCTATCTCCTTCTTTCTTTAGCCACTACTAAACAGTGGCCCTGATAATATATTGCTCATTACACAAAAGTGAAATGGATCCTGCTGATTAGTTGCAACAGAGGAAGAGGTCAGGAAATTGAATTGGGTTACTAAATAGCAAAATGTTTCCCCCTGATCTAAAACATGCCTCAACAACTCTATCTCAGGAGACCAACAGAGTGTTTAAACTTTTGTGTCGAAAGGAAAAAGGCGATGGACACTGGAAGTGTTGGAGAGAACGTTCTTGGAGAGGGAAAGCCAGAGTGTGAGGTTTTTAGCAGCTGTAGATGCTTCCTTGTACAAGAGAACCTTGCAGCTGCAACAACTCTTAGGTTGGAGACACAAGAGACTGCAGTCTTAGGTTTCAGCTGCAGGGAGAATCAGAGCAGTCTGGTTTAAAACTCTTGTCACTGCTCCCATCTCAACTCGTAAATGATCTAAAGCTGCACCACGTCTGACTCACTGGAAATGATTGGTGATGGCATGTAAGAGCTGCTGGGATCAGCCAGGACAGAAACCCAGCCTTCATCTGAAATGCGGCTCCAGAGACAGGAACTTGCCGACCAGCGTCACTCACAACTGCGTTAACATTTGGTCAGGGTAAGTGAGCCTGAGGTTTTGTGGGTTCAAATCTCACGTACACTCGAACATGAAATCTCAAGCCAGTGCTTCAATGCATTGCTGAAGGGATGCTGTATTGATGGTGGTGCTCTATGTTCGATGTGATGTTCTGCCATCTGGGAAGAGGTACAGGAGCATCAGCTGCAAAACCAGCAGGTTGCTACACAGCTTCTTCCCACAGGCAATAGGACTGGTTAACGGACTGTGTCCCCTCCCCATATATCATACACCAACATATCTAACCTCACCCATACTTTGACAGCAAGGTCAGAATGTCTGTTTTTATTTCAATTTTTAGGCCTATTTTTAGATATGGTAATTTAATTTTTTTTTAAAGCTATATGTATTTATTTTGTTTTTATTAACCGCACTGATGGTAACTGATCGAGAAACATTTTTTTCGTTTCATCTGTGTATGTAAGTTAAAATGACATTAAAGTAAATACTGAATACTGAATAACCATATAACAATTACAGCACGGAAACAGGCCATCTCGACCCTTCTAGTCCGTGCCGAACACATAATCTCCCCTAGTCCCATATACCTGCGCTCAGACCATAACCCTCCATTCCCTTCCCATCCATATAACTATCCAATTTATTTTTAAATGATAAAAACGAACCTGCCTCCACCACCTTCACTGGAAGCTCATTCCACACAGCCACCACTCCCTGAGTAAAGAAGTTCCCCCTCATGTTACCCCTAAACTTCAGTCCCTTAATTCTCAAGTCATGTCCCCTTGGTTGAGGAATGCTGAATGTTAAAATGAGAGGTGACTCGAAAAATAATTTCACTGTGTTTTGAACATGTGAGGATAAAGCTCCATCGAACCATTGAATTGGCGAAGTGTATTGGTGCAAACTCTCCCAGTTTTGAAGAAGGGTCTTCGACCTGAAACATTAACTCTGTTTCTCTCTCTCTGCAGATGCTGCCTGGCCTGCTGAATTATTTTTCCAGCATTTTATGTTTTTATTTCTGATCTTCAACAACTGTCAGTGTGGTAGGTCATTTCTGTTTGTTAAATGCATGCTGGTTTACATTATTAATTCTGAAGTAAAATACAATATAACTGAATGATCTTGCTTCAATTATGTGTTGGGAACATTTAAATGTCAAGTGTGGTTTAACAACCCTCAAAATAAAATCCATAAAAATTTTAGACAAAGTAGCATCTTATAACGTCATGTGTGCTAGGTTTTTCCCCATAATTAGTTGGGTGAGATCCAAGCTTTATTTTATTTAAAATTTTTTTTTTTTCAGACAATATGATCTCTTCCACAACTGGGTGGCATGACTTGATGTGATCTCAGAGCCGTGGGTGCAGAGAGCTGTCAGCTTTTCCATGAAAATCCCAAATTGCCCTCGAGGAGCCTTGGTTTTTGACAGCTTACAACAGTCTCGGCAGAGGATGCATTCAATGTAGAGTATTCAAGGACTTCACGGACCACACATGGTACTGATTCAAACACCTCAATGATGGTGAAAAGCACCATTTAAGGATTGGTTGTGGAGATGGCGAGGAGAAGGGCCATCAAGAACACCAAAGAGGCAGCGGAGAAGGCCTCGAGATGGCTCTGGATCAGGAGAGGAGGTCCATGGGGAGGAGCGAATGCCACCTGAACACAAGTCGTGGTCTGATCAACCACGGCTGGGTCGCCTGGGTGAGGGTGTCTGATGTTGAAAGACCCGATACACCCAATGACCCAAGGTTACATCACTGATGATGTGTTCAGGAGCATCTATCGATGTATTTGTATCAATCGATGTATTTGTATCAATCATAAACAGTGCCAATGACATTCTTAGAAACATAGTAACATAGAAATTAGGTGCAGGAGTAGGCCATTTGGCCCTTCGAGCCTGCACCGCCATTCAATATGATCATGGCTGATCATCCAACTCAGTATTCTTCACAGTATTGGTCACCAAACTGTACATCTGAATACAAAATGCAGAATATAATACCAGCTTGATTGGTGGAACAGATAAGCTCTTCTACATTTGGTTGGAAGGTGTTGAATTTTAACTTTATTTATTTTTAAAATGTATGTACTCATTGAGATAAAAGCTGCACAAAAGAGTAATTTGCATTTCAGGGAGCTTGGAATCATTTCAAACACTGTTTCTATCCCCGAGCTTCACAATTCATAACTCTTTATCCTTTTGGACTCAAACCTGGCATTTGTATCTCTGGCCTGTGTCCAACAATCTGCCTATCAAAACCCTTGCCTGTGTTCACCTATTGCTGTCCATGCTCTGCCCTGTCCCTCCTCTTTTCCAGCTTTCTTTCCTACTGCCCTTTCAGTCATTCTGAAATACGGTCCCAACCCAAAATGTCACCTATGTTCTTCAGAGATGCTGCCTGACCTGTTGACTTACTCCAGCATTTGGTGTATTTCTTTGGCAAACCAACATGTACTGCTTGTTAAAACCCTTGTGAAAGGTGCAAGTTCAGTGGAGATATTTATTTCATGTCCACCCATTATTAAAAAAAAGTTTACTAATTCAGATGTAGACTTTTAAAATATATATCAGATCAGGGTTAGAGGAGGAATTTATTTTGAGGAATTCATTGCCACAGATGGCTGTGGAGGCCAAGTCAATGGATATTTTTAATGTAGAGATTGACAGATTCTTGATTAGTAAGGGTGCCATGGGGTTATGGGGAGAAGGCAGGAGAATGGGGTGAGTGGGAAAGTTAGATCAGCCATGATTGAGGATACTTGAGGGGCCAAATGGCTTAAATCTTCTCCTATAACTTATGAACTTATGCAGGGAGATAAGGAAGGATCGGGTAATACATTTTTCAAGACGCTCTGTGAGGTAATAGCAAGACAGGAAGTGTGCTACAGTGAAGGAAATGTTAGAGAAAATTTATCCTGTCAAAGTATTGGATGCCTTTGACTGCAGAAGCACTTGAGGAGAGAGTTTGTTTGGAGAATATGTGGGAAGCATACGTCTGGTTTTTCTATAGCAGCTCAGATTGAAGCTGGTCCATTGTCAAAGAGAAAATCTTAGAACTTACAGTGTAGACCTGCAGATGTTTCAGTAGACAAGACACCATCAAGACAACGTCAGTCACCGGAAGGACAAAGGTAAATGGTATATGGGTACTTGTAGCTTCCAAATCTCACCCAATCCTGACTTGAAAATATATGGCCTGTCCTTCACCATCCCAGGTTGTAAATCCTGGACCCTACACACAACACCCTGTGGAAGCAATTGACCAGAAGGACTGCAAAGATTCATGAAGGCGACTTAGCAGAACCATGTCCAGGGCAGTTAGGGACGAGCAATAAACTCATGTCACATGAAATAATCCATTAAAAAAAAACCACAGTGGAGAGTTGAACAAAACACATAGTGTTGGAGGAACTCAGCAGCCAATCAATATCTGTGGAGGAAATAGACAGAAGACATTTCAAGTTGGAGCTCTTCTTCAGAAGGTTGCTTTTCCATGTAAAAACGGTCCATGTCCCTCTACGGATGCTGCATGACCTGATGAGTTCCACCAACATTTTACTTTTTGATCAAGATTTCAGCAAGTGCTTGCATGCATGCTTTTTAGCGCTTGCCAGGAATAGGAAAAATCATGAAGAACTTCTGCTCTCACTTTTTCATCCAATAACTATTTAGGAAGACACATGTAAATATGATGTTAATAATGCAAATATGACAGTTAATGCATTTGCCACTGATATCATCATTGTTATGATGCAATCTATTGGTGCTATGTCATCTCTGAAGAAGCAAAGGGAGTTAATATGGGAAAACTGCCTTATAGTGATGGAATGCCTGGGCCTTGACTATCGGAATTCCTTCCCTAAACTTCCTTTCCTTTTCTTCCTCTTTGCAGGCCTTCCACAAAAGCATTCTGACCAATATTCAGGCCAATGCCGCTCCTAATGTAACCTTTAATGTCTGGGCATCAAATTTCACATGATTATGCTTCAGTGTACCCCGTCAGGATTTTTACTATGTTAAATGTACAATGTGTTCAGGATGAGTTGCCTGCGATCAGGTAAATGATAGAAAGATAGAGGCCGTATCAACATAGAAACATAGAAATTAGGTGCAGGTGTAGGCCATTCGGCCCTTCTAGTCTGCACCGCCATTCAATATGATCATGGCTGATCATCCAACTCAGTATCCCGTACCTGCCTTCTCTCCATACCCTCTGATCCCCTTAGCCACAAGGGCCACATCTAACTCCCTCTTAAATATAGCCAATGAACTGGCCTCGACTACCCTCTGCGACAGAGAATTCCAGAGATTCACCACTCTCTGTGTGAAAAAGGTTCTTCTCATCTCGGTTTTAAAGGATTTCCCCCTTATCCTTAAGCTGTGACCCCTTGTCCTGGACTTCCCCAACATCGGGAGCAATCTTCCTGCATCTAGCCTGTCCAACCCCTTAAGAATTTTGTAAGTTTCTATAAGATCCCCTCTCAATCTCCTAAATTCTAGAGAGTATAAACCAAGTCTATCCAGTCTTTCTTCATAAGACAGTCCTGACATCCCAGGAATCAGTCTGGTGAACCTTCTCTGCACTCCCTCTATGGCAATAATGTCCTTCCTCAGATTTGGAGACCAAAACTGCACGCAATACTCCAGGTGTGGTCTCACCAAGACCCTGTACAACTGCAGTAGAACCTCCCTGCTCCTATACTCAAATCCTTTTGCTATGAAAGCTAACATACCATTCGCTTTCTTCATTGCCTGCTGCACCTGCATGCCTACTTTCAATGACTGGTGTACCATGACACCCAGGTCTCGCTGCATCTCCCCTTTTCCTAATCGGCCACCATTTAGATAATAGTCTGCTTTCCTGATTTTGCCATGATGAACTATTTTATTTTTAAATTATGCTTGTTGTATTTTGGCCCTTTAGAGAAGATTATTTTGGGATGGTTGGGGAAATTGAATGTTATACTGGATTAAGTTTAAGGTAACTGTGCCAAACCACTGAACTATGATCTCACCACTGCACATATGCTTGTTTCATTCCTACAGAAGGGTTAGGCTATACCAAACAGTCTTCCCAATCAGCTGAAAAGTCCAGTAGAGTCACAAACCATGCACCAGATTTGCACATTAAACTCCTGCTGGCAAATATATGAATATGTATGCCTAGACATTTAATTGCACAATGATGCTTTATTTTCAACATTGCTGCTTATTTCTTGAGCACAACCACTTTTGAAATATTCTGTGCCAGTGTCCCTGTCATGAGCCACCCTTGTGAGTCTCGATGCAAATTATGTGTCAAGGATTCAACAATTCACAGGATGACAGTTGGTTATTCTGGGACAACACAATCTTCTTACCTCAGTGGCAAGGTACGTGAAGAGAAATTGATTAGTACGGGTGACAGGGGTTATGGAAGAAGGTAGGAGAATGGGGTTAAGAGAGAACGATAGATCATCCATGATGGGCTGAATGGCCTAATTTTGCTCGTATCACATATGGACTAAGTACTTTCAACAACCCTGTGCTCCCTGCTCTAAGACAGCACCCCATTCAACTCCCAATCATTCTCCCACCCTCCAATTTGTATCCTAGTTGCAATCTAACTCTACAATTCCTTTCAGTTCACTGCCAATCCACATAATTCTTTGCACCCAAGGCTTGAGTGCCTAACACCCCAACTTTCAACACAAAATGCCAATCTCTTGTTTGGACTTCAGCTTCTGCCTCAGGTGGTATGTTCGGATGCATCTTTGCCCAGCCCAACTGCTGGAGACTGCCCAATGACTGGGTTAAATCTTGTTGTGATGTTCTGTTGCAGAATCATTCTACTGTAGAATCCAACACCAGCTTTGTACAGACAGTGGTCAAGCTGATGCCTTTAGCACACAACCCAGCAACCATTTTGAAGCTGTCATCTTGAGAGACCACATCTCAACAAAGTAAATCTCTAAATTTTACTTCGGAGTCACGTGAGTGACTACGTAAAGAACCCCGCCAGGACGCATGCATGTCATATCGCTACACGCATTGCGAAACAGTCAGGCGGGGTGGAACGACGTTCCCCCGCAGCGGCAGTTTAAAAGCTGGAACATGCAGGTAAGAGTTTACTCTGCGGTCTTTTTGTGTTGTTCCCATACTGATTACAGGTGGGGAGTCAATGGACAAATCGATGAAAGCAACAAGGGCTGCGACAAAGCTGGTGGGGGAGGACCGCGGAGTAGCGGGCAGCCAGCAGCGGCCAGCGGCACTTGAATCACCTATAATGGGATCAGCTGTACCCGATGTCGACTCCGCACCGGCCAGATCCACTCCGCGGCCGGGCGGTAAGGCAAAACAGAAAACTAACAAAGTCGTGGACTCAGATGAGTCCGACTGTGAGCAGCCGCGGGCGGCCAGCGACCGTGAGCGCTGGAGCCGGATGGAGCGGTGTGTGGAGCATTTGCTCCAACGTGACAGGCTCCGGGAGATGGAGTCGAGTCACTGTGGGCTCTATGTAAAACCCACAGCAGCACCTCTTGTAGGGCTGCACAGTGCTTCTCCCTCGTCAGAGGGGAGTATAGGGGGTCAGTTCTGGCCTGATCCTGAAGAGGGGTTTGCAGAAGAGAAATCAAGTGTGCAGGGGGTGCAGGAACGTGAAAATCTACTGGACATGGTGTCCAACTTCATACAGCCAGACCAGACTGGCCAAAACCTGGAGCAAAAACTAGCTGCCAGTATAGATTATATGTCCTTTAACCAGCTACAAGAACAGGCTATATTGGACACCACGTCAAGACACCTGGCACCGGGTAACTGTATATCCCTGAATGTTCCTGTAGTAAATACTTGTATATGGAAACATATTGGAATAGGAGTTAGAGGCATGGAAATCAAACTACAAAAGGTGTTAAAACTCCTAACAGCGGGGATAACAGCTTTCACCCGCACAGTGGATGAGAAGGACATGTTGCAGGACCAACAGGATGCACTGGCACTGCTTTGCAACACACAATATGAAATAAACAGCATCAGGAAGAGTGCCATCCGACCTACTTTAAACCCGAAATTCGCGGGTCTGTGCAAACCTGGAAACGTAAAACCACCAATTTTACTATTTGGAGGTAACCTATCGAAGCAAGTCAAGGAGCTCGATGAGGAAGCAAAAACCCTGGGGCTCATAAAAGGGCCTTCATCAAAAACCCACTACGGCCATAGACAGCACCCATACGCACCCACCAATAGAACAAGACTGACTGGTGAAAGCTCGAAGATCCGGTACATGAGTCTTTTTTAGGCCATGGCCCAGACCAGCCTTCTTGGAAGATACGCAAACCTCCAACATCAACCAAACCACAAACCTAGACACCGACGCCTCAACATCAACGAAGGATTTACAAAAAGAAGTAAACCTGCCACTGGTAACTATGGAGGTAGGTGGGTCTGGTTCCCTACAAATTGCAGAGAGCATGGAGGTTAGGGGGAGATTACACTCCTTTCTGGATGCATGGAGTATGTTAACTACCAACACTTATATTTTAAGCAGTATCCAAGAATATACCATAGAATTTATACACAAGTACAGCCCTCCAGTTCAACATATACCGAACCGAATGTTCGTACTTTCCGGTAAAGAAAAATCAGAAACGCATGCTGAACTGGAGCGGCTTTACGCAAAAGGGGTAATTGAAAAATCCCAACACGAACCGCTAGAATTCGTGTCCAATATCTTTACCAAAAACAAAAAAGATGGTGGTTGTCGCATCATCATAGATCTGACCAAATTGAATACATTTGTGCAATATATTCATTTTAAAATGGAAACCTTTGTTACTGCAAAACAATTGATTTCCAAAGGTTACTTCAAGGCTAGCATCGATTTAAAAGATGCTTACTATTCAGTCCCTATACGAGGTGACCACAGATGTTACTTAAAATTCAACTGGATGGGACAGCACTGGAAGTATAGAGCGCTACCAAATGGATTAACATCAGCCCCAAGGCTGTTCACAAAAATTTTGAAACCAGCCCTAGCGTTTCTACGGAAACGAAAACACATGGTCATGGCATATCTAGATGACATACCTATTGTGGGCAAAACTTTGTAATTGGCCAAACAAACTGTAACAGCCACAAAACAGTTATTTGAAAAACTGGGGTTTATCATCCATCCAGTTAAATCTAAATTAATGCCTTCCACTACTATGGACTATTTGGGGTTCACCATTGACTCAGTTCACATGTCGGTAACTTTGCCAAAGGGAAAGGCTATAGACTTAATAGAGGCTTGCAATGACCTCATTGACATCAGTAAACCGTCCATCAAATTGGTAGCAAAAGTAATTGGTAAAATGGTGGCTGCTTTTCCAGCCACACAATTTGGACCTTTACATTACCAAAATTTACAGAGAGCAAAAATACAAGCACTCAAAATAAATGCTGGTCATTTTGACAAACCAATGAAGCTACCAATCAAAGCTATAATGGAACTAAAATGGTGGATAGATACCATTCGGCTTTGTTTCAATCCAATCATTATTAGCAACCCTTCTATGGTGCTACAAACTGATGCCAGTGCACTTGGTTGGGGTGCCACCAATTCCATCTCCAGCTGTGGAGGTAGATGGACTGCTCAGGAGGCATCATTTTTACTAACACTGGGCATAAACTACCTGGAAATGTTGGGTGCATTCTATGGCCTAAAGTCATATTGTACTGGGTCATATCACCAGCATGTTAGACTACAGATAGACAATACCACCGTGGTAGCATATATCAACCACATGGGTGGAAACAAATCGACATCATGTGACAATCTGGCTAATACAACTTGGCAATGGTGTATCCAGAGAGATATTTGGATAGCTACTTACCTACCAGGTAAACTAAATTTAGTGGCAGACACCAGGTCACGCAAATTTAATGAAAACACCAAATGGATGTTGAATAAAAAAGTATTTGCTGATATTACAGCACGGTATGGAACACCAGATATCGATCTATTCGCATCCAGGCTTAATCACCAGTTATCAAACTATGTTTCGTGGGAACCAGACCATGGGGCAGCGGCGACAGATGCATTTTCGCTGCATTGGGGGAAATTGTTTATTTATGCATTCCCTCCTTTCTGCCTCATCAGTCGGGTATTAAGGAAAATACAGCAAGACTCTGCGTCTGGTATTTTTTTAGTACCCGATTGGCCTACTCAACCTTGGTTACCAGTGATACTGAACATGGTATTAGAACCATGTATCACCATCCCGAATAGACCAGACTTATTGGTTCATCCCGTAATGAGGGATAGCCACCCATGCCATAACTATTTGAATTAATTAATTTGTAGAGTCTAAAAATACCACTACTACAGCTGGGACTGACGGACCGAATAGTGAACATGATTTTGGTGGCCCACAGACAGTCCATCAAAAAACAGTATCTGGTCTATATCAGGAAGTGGGAGATGTATTGTCACAAAAACAGCATCACCTACAGAGAAATGAACATCCCATCTTTTCTGGAATACCTGGCAGGCCTCCATTATGATGAGTGGCTCAGTTATAGTGCCATCAACTGCACCAGAAGTGCCCTGTCAACTTATCTATGGCAAGGAACAGAGTGTCACTCTGTTGGGACTCACCCACTGGTAACAAAACTTATGAGGGGAATTTTTATTACCAATCCCCCAAGAACCAGGTACTCCCAAATATGGAATGTGAGTATTGTCCTGAAGATGCTCAGGAATAGGTCTCCAGCAACAGCTCTGTCCCTACATAGACTGACATTAAAAACAGTCATGCTAATGGCATTGGTCACGGCACAAAGGGTACAGTCATTACATAAATTAAGACTGGACAACATGACTTCTTCATCTGAAAATATTACGTTTCATATTTATGAATTAGTTAAGCAGAACAGACAGGGATCAGCAGGCCTCAATATAGAATTTAGGTCTTACCCAACAGATGATCGTCTCTGTATAGTAAGACATTTGTCGTTATACATGGAGAACACGAAAATCATCAGAGGCAATGGGAAGGCACTTTTAGTCAGTCATAAGCAACCACACAAAAGAGTGACGGTCCAGACCATCTCAAGATGGCTGAAACAGGTTCTAATACAGGCTGAGGTGGATAGTAATATTTTAAAATCTCATTCCACCAGGGCTGCAGCTACATCGGCAGCTATGCAGTTGGATGTACCAATGGACCAAATCCTCAAGACAGCAGGATGGTCAGGGGAAAAACATTCCAACTATTTTATCATAAACCAGTCATTAAACCTGGAACATTTGCAGAAACAATTTTAAGTTCTGTAATTTAATTTACCCCATAAATAGGGGCTAACATTTTGTGTAAATAAATGTCATGGATTTCAATGTCGGATTCATGTCTAAATTATGGTGACACAATTCCTCCTACAATCATTAAGGCAGATGTGATGCATGGACTCGTTTCCACGGCATGAAATCACAGAGCTTTGAAATCCTCATGTAGTCACTCACGTGACTCCGAAGTAAAATAGTAAGATTAAACGAGAACTTACCAGTTCGAAGTTTGATCGTTATTTTATGAGGAGTACGTTGAGGGATTACGTGCCCTCCGCTCCCACCCATGATCGTATACTCAACTGGTATTTCTTCTCTAATCTTACTATGTTTAAGTCATTACAGTTATCTGTGATTTCACACCGCTGCTTTGAAGAATGACATGCATGCGTCCTGGCGGGGTTCTTCACGTATTCCCTCAACGTACTCCTCATAAAATAACGATCAAACTTCGAACTGGTAAGTTCTCGTTTAATCTTACTATTCACATGTGGAACATGTGCATTCTTTATGTGGTTGCAAGGTGAGTGCATAAGTAATATAAAGGTAGAATTGTCTCACTTAAAATAATGTGATGAAAAAGAACAGAGGGGTATTAAAACTGAAGATTCAGTGCTGGTGTAGTGGTAAAAATATTAACTCCAGAAATAAGTGACAGCATGCAATCCATTAGGAGTCAGATCCTCCACCGAGATCTCAGATTCACCATGCCAAGGTACAATTTTATGTGCCTGTTTACAGAGGCAGTAAAAATATTTTTCATATTATACACTTTACTAGAAATTGAGGCTTAATAAATAATATTCCAGAGCATGATGTCATTTCGGACACAGATGACTGACAACAAGAAAAGCATACGGACTGAAATACAGGGCAGTTCTGGAGAATCGGACACGTATAATGTTAATTTCCCTTGTCCCAAGGCTAGTTAATAGGGTGAGATAGCATTAGAGTTACAAATAGGTAGGGTATCCATTATCTGCAGAGTTTGAAAATGCCTGATTTGAATGAGTTGCTAATATAAACCTGCTTGAGCAAAAGCCAAAACAGGCCCTGTGTTCTTTTTGTTAAAACTATTTTATGTGAATTACGGAATAAAATTGAACATTTTTTTCCTCTAAAATATTTTTCCTATTTCTCCTAGGGGGAGAAAAAAAAGTCACTGAACTAATAGAAATGGACTGTACGCTGCAAAGCTAAAGTAAAGCTCGGTTATGCAAATGGAAAGAATGGGGAAAATGACAATTGGCTCTTCAACCAGAACTGAGCAGCAGTTTTGCTGTGGAAAGACTTGCGCTTCAAGTTCTGGCTGAGCTGAGCAACAAGGTGCTTGGGCAGACATCACAGACAAGTGAAGCCCCAAACAGAATCACTGCCTACAAAACACGGTCAACAGAAAAAAGGATCACTTTGATACTGGTGGAAGAAAGCAAACCTGCCAGAATCCATAGCTAAAGACGCCAGCAACCAAGAAAAGAATGGAAATAACATAAATCACAGAAAAAATAAGGCAGAGAAAGTGCAAGGGATTACAAAGTAAAACCAGTTAGGTTATGAAACAAAACTATGAATCAGCGACAGATATTATTGGAAATACATAGCAGATTAAGCAGCATCACTGGAGAAAGAAACAGAGTTGAGAGTTCTGGTCAGCAACCCTTCAGCGGAACTGGGATAGTGGGAGAAATTGCAGAGAGAGGAACATGTGTACACATGAGGCAACGTTCATGACAGGGTGTAGGCCAACATTGTCAAGGGAACAAGGGGACTTGTTAGAGATAGAAATTGAAAAAAATTGAAATAGAGGTTCAGCTACACATGATAGGGAGAGGATGGGGGAGAGGGAGGGGGAGTGAGAGGGGGGGGGGGGCGGAAAGATAGTGGGAGGGGAAGACAGTGGGGAAAATAGAGGGGGAAAGGGAGGGGGAGAAAGAGAGGAAGGGGGGAGAGAGAGGGGGGGGATAGGGAGAGAGGTGGAGATGTAGCGGGGGGAGGGAGAGAGGAGAGAGATGGGGGATGGGGGGGGAGAGAGAGGGAGAGGGGGGGGGAGGGGGAGAGAGGGGAGGGGAGGGGAGGGGAGAGGGGGAGAGAGGGGGGGAGGGAGAGGGAGGGAGAGGGGAGAGGGAGGGGGGAGGGGGGGAGGGAGGTGGGGGAGGGGGGGGAGGGGGAGGGGGGGGGGGAGGGGAGGAGGGGGGGGGGGGAGGGAGGGGAGGGAGGGGGAGAGAGGAGAGAGAGGGGGGGAGGGGGGGGAGAGGGAGGGAGGGAGAGGGGGAGAGAGAGAGGGAGAGGGAGAGAGGGAGAGGTAGGGAGAGAAGAAGGGAGGGAGAGGGAGGGGGAGGGGGAGGGAGAGAGGGGAGGGAGGGAGAGAGAGAACAGTGTTGTTTCCTGAAATTGAATATTAAGCTTCAAGAGCTGCAACATACCTCGAGGAAGATACGATGCAACTCCTTCAACTCTGTAGGTCCACAGATAGAGAGAACAGTGTGATTAATATGACAGTAAATGAACGTGACAGGTAGGCAGAAACTCAATGATGCCTTTGCAGACTGAACGATGCTGTTCTGTAACTTGATCACCCTAACTGAGTTTGGTTTCTCGATTGCAGAGGAGACCACATTTTGAAAACTGAGTGCAATACTGGAAGCTGTACATGTAAAATGCCACTTCAAGTGAGTAGTAGGTATGAAGGGATCTCCAGAAATAAACATGCAGGTAAGATCACTCCTTTTGGTTAGGAAAAGTCAAAGATCATTCCTTATAAAATGTCAATAATTTGTCTTCAGGATTAGAAGGATAAGGACTGAATATATCCTTTCAGATTAAACAGGAATGGTAGAAAAACATTGCTAACAAATAAATAACTTGAATAAATACTTTGGTCAGTAGGAAAACTATCTGCAGAAGTTACAACTCCACAATGACATTCTTATTTTCTTTCACGATCGGGGAGTCAGACATGAGTAAGAGCAGGAGGGTGAATAGGTCAGGTCAAAGAAGATCGCACAAAGGATAAGGATTTTTTACATAAACCATCTCCAGCACACATTTAAAATGAGTACTATATCCGAGGAAGTAAATAAACTTCCTTAAATAAACTTCCTCCCCTTTGAGTGGAATGGATGGGAGCCCAATTCCAAGAATCTAATCCAAGAAAATGGTGTTGTTTACAAATTAAATATCATTTGATATAACATAATGCATGAAAAGGCTGTGGAATCCAAATATCATTAACCAACAACTTGGTGAACCTTTAGTTGGTCACTTCATCATCATCAACAGGTGGCCACATTTAAAAAAACAATATAGAACTAATAGAGAACTAAACCATAAGAAAGGAGTCTCCAAAACATCAATCATTTTTTAATGCTCCATTAAACATTTTTATCCCTATGGTTCTAACAAACTGCATAAGAAAGGCCACAATCACATCTCTGGGCACTGATGGCTAACATGTCCTGAACAAGGCATTCAACGAGGCTCAATCACCTAGACTCACCATCCAGTCATCCCCAAAACCCATCCACAGCCAAGGGAGTTGTGACTGGGTGCATTGTCCAAGCCTAGCAAGCTTTTTAGGCTTGATATTCCCAGGTTATCTCACATCCAATAGCTGATAGTTTCAGATCCCCATGGAAGCTAATGTAACATCCTATGTGATTTGGATTTATAACTATGTAATCTGCGACCATTGCTAAGAACGACCAAATGCTTTCAATGAACTCAAATATTTAAGGAATAATTTTAATGCCGGATTGAACATGACCACAGGGATTACTGTTACTTTCCTTGTTATCAGTTCTGCTGATATTATGCACAACGTCAACCTTCAAGATTTGTTGTGCCCAAATAAAATATTATGATAAAATAACCCACAGAATCAAAGCAAGAAACAATCATTTTTTTAAATAGATCCATTTACACCTGTAATAAATGCAAACAGATTAAGGCAAGTCCCCAAAACTTGAGACTTTTTTTGGGAAAAGGGATTCGGCTAATGCTGCACCTACCGTCATCCAGATACAACTGGTCCAGTTCTTCAGGCTCTTGTTTCACTGTAACTTGCAAGGGAGTCAAATCCGGGCCATTCTCCCCTTGGATTTGGTGGCATCATTGACGGACTGGATTGAGCCCTATTATTTGGTGGCTTCTGAGCTTGCTGTTGTTGCCCCCTTGCTGCGGAGTTTGTCGGACTGAAGGGCTGCACGTAAGTTGCCTCTGGTGAGGGGGAAGGGCCTTGAGGAGAAAGATTGTTGGGATACAGAGCATGTTGGAAGCCATGGGAACAGCTACTGTTCAGGTGCTGAGTCATCGGGGGATGCATCAGGCCGTGGGCAGAGTGAGTGGGCGAACCTGGATGCACAACAACCGATCTGTTCACGTCTTGAAGAGCAGGCACTGTTGTTCCAGACTGTCGGTGACCAAGCTGGGTGTTGGCTGTGCTGCTGGTGCATTTTGCATAGGGGGCAGGTGCAACTTCGTGCTGCTTGTGACCTGATGTAGGGGAGGATGATAACCCAGCGTTCCTCTGTTGACAAGAGGGAAAACTACCGACAAGGCAGGAACTAGGGTCTGGAGTAATCTCGGGGACCATGACTGGTTGAGAGTAGTAGGGCTGAGACAAGGGGCTCATGCCTTCATGAAGTGATCCGTAGACTAAGGCCGGTTCATAGTCATCGGCAGGTTCTGTTTTTATAACGGGAACTGAGGAGAGAAGAAAACAAGGCGACAGATATTCAACTATGTGCGGGTCTGCGGGTAAGATATTTTGCAAAATAAACACGATTCTCAATCAGTCTCTGTATGTCAGTGACCTCAGTCTCCCACTCAATAAAAATTGGATGAGTCACGCGCACAAGAAAGTCACAGCTGTTTTTCATATTGAAAGCACTATTTCTTTTGGAATCACCCTTACCACAAAGCATACTGTATAAACACATTCTTACAGGCCTGCATTGTAACAGAGGCCTGCAGCCTAAAGCCTCCACCAGTTCACATTCATTACGCGGACTGAGTATTTTTAAATATGGGCTTTGGAAAAACAAGAGATGGTAAAATAATCCAGTGAAGACAATTGGCTAAGGCCGTTGAATAGTCATCTGAAATGGTTACAGGGATATTATTACTGCTGTCAAGGACGTGGAAATTGACGAGATGATACCAAGGAGCTGAAGTCAATTGAACCGAATAGTGAGAGGATTAAATTTTGTCTATAATTTTTTTTGTATATTTTTCCTCAGTCATGTATAAACACACAGCATGGAAACAGGCCCTTCAGCCCAACCTGTCCATGCCAACCAAAATGCCTCATCTAAGCTTGTACCATTTGTCTACATTTGGCCCATATCCCTCCAAACCTTCTCTTTCTAAACCTTTCCTATCCTTTGCGTGAGAAGGTTGCTTCTCAAGGTTCTATAAAATCTGTCCTATCTCACCTTAAACCACCAACCTTCTTGTTTTTCATTTCACTACCCTGGGAAAAAGACTAGACATTCATTCTATCTATTCCCCTCATGATTTAATACACCTCTATGAGATCATCCCTCAGCCTCCTGTGCACCAAGGATAAAGATCTAGCCTACACACACTGTCACTAGCTTAGGTCCTCAAGTTCTGGGTCCTCGTAATTCTTCCCTGCATTCTCTCCAGCTGAATGTCAACTTTCTTATAGCAGGGTGACCAAATTTAACCACAATAGTCCAAGTGTGGTTTCACCAATCTCTTGGACAATTATAACATGACTTGATTTGAAGGCTAGCATGCCAAAGGCATTCTTCACCTCAGTTTCTATCTACGATGCCATTTTCTGGAAAATATATACTTGTACTTCTAGATCTCCCTGCTCTACAACATTCCCCAGGGCCCCACTGCTCAATCTGAAGGTCCTGCCCTGGTCTGACATCCTAAAATGCAACATCTCTTCCTTCCTCCACCATACTCTGCTTTCTATCATGATGCCAGTTCTGTATCGTTAGCTAACTCTCCATTGATCCCATGCGATCTCCCCTTACAGCCTACCATGCAGTACCTTATCTCCAACTATTCACAATCAGCACTGCTCTGTTATTGTGCTACACGTCAGCTACTGACAAGGCACAACAGTGATTGGTTACAAACTGCTCGAGTTTGGTTTTGCAAACTAACTTTGGCTCAGTTTCAGCAGCTGTGGGATGAGGAGGAGTACAAACACTGAAGGAATGTAAATAAGCACGGTAAACACTGCTTGTACAAACATCTCAATGGTAACAATGAACTTGAAAAGGTGTGTGGAATTTTAACTTTTGGTTTATGCAAGCTTACTTTGCTCTTCAACATTGTTTAATCCCTGGTGGATTAAGAACTCTTCAGGATGTTTAGATATCTGTAGGTTTTAGTGTAAAAAACTAATATGTTATGAACTTAGCTTCTTCTCTCCTTATTTCTTATTTCTTTTGCTCCAGAGAGGCTGCCTGTCCCGCTGAGTTACTCCAGCTTTTTGTGTCTATCTTCGGTCTAAACCAGCATCTGCAGTTCCTTCTTACACAACCTATCTCCCTCCTGCTTCCTGTCTTAATGTGCTGTCAAGATTTATTTTGTACTTATTAAACAATGCCTTGGATATATTGATGGACTTCCCCTTCTACCATGACTATATGGTTGTCATATTGTTCATTAAACAATTAAAAATGAACCCTGTTCCGACTGATATATTCTCAGCTGTTCTTCAGCTTCTACAGCTGAATTTGGACATTGTTCAAGCTAGGGGCAAAAAGAGAGGTTTAATATAACCTTCCTTCATCTTTTGGATAATTTGCTCCTCCAATAATACACACCTTCTCCCTGAAGTAAAGGCAACACCATTGCTAGGTTCTTGGCCATGTTGCCTCATAGATTAGTCCTGACCTGAATGAGACAGCACCAGCTGAGGCTTGGATTTATAAAGCATCTGACATGTCCCTTTCAGAACAATGACCCAATGACAATAGTGGTGATGGTGTCCCAGACCAATCAAATAGGAAATCCGCAGATTTTGATTGCCATCTCCTCCTCAACCACAAAATTAATCCATAGCTAATTCTTCCAGTGAGTCACATTAATTGTATAAATTTAATGCAATGATGCTGATCTGATGAGTTTTTCATTGCCCTGAATAATGATATCCTATCCCAATATGCTTAACTGCAAGAGAGAGTTTGCTACAACATAATAAATATTGCTAAAAATAGAGCATTGTAATAATAACGGCAGATAAATACAATGAACCAGGGACAATTGCAACAATATTGATTAATGATACTGCCATCAATAATGTCTTATCCTTATGCTTGTTCTCTCCTTATCCTGAAGCTGGGTATTACATTCCCAGTCATTCATCTCACACCAGATCATGTCTTCCAGCATCTCCACATATGGAAGAAGATGGCTATTTCCTCACAACAGATTGCATAGTTTATATAACTGTTAGATGTGAGGAGCCAACATTGGATCAGAGGAGAGAGAGGGGGAGAGTGACAGAGAGAAAGGGAAGATAGAGAGAGAAGCTGAAGAGTGGGAGAGGGAGAGAGAGGAAGGAAGGGAGGGAGGGGGGGAAATGGAGGGAAGGGGAAGAGAGGGCGGGAGAGGAGATGGGAGAGAGAGTTTAGGGGAGGGAAAGAGACACACACAGAAAGACAGAAAATTCATGAAAGGGTGAGAGTTTGAGAGAAAGAGAATATGAGGGAAGGAGAGAAAGAGGAAAGAGAAGGAAAGACAAAGCAAGAGTGTGAGGAAGAGAGGGAGAATAATCGAGAGTGGAGTAAAAATATAGTGAGTGAGCGAGAGAATGACAAATGAGTGTGAGATAGTGAATGAGAGAGCGAATGAGTGTGTAAGAGGAAGGAGAGAGGCATGAGGCAGGATGAGATATGAATAGAGAACCAGGCCAATAGAAAGAAGACCATGTACCACAATGAAGAAAGGCCAAATTGATTCTGAGCAAGCAGTTGACTCATCAAAAAGGCAGTATATAGTCAAGATAGAACCCTGCCAGTACTGCACTAGACCACAGCCCAAATGTGTGTGCACAGGTCTCTGGAATGAAATGGCAACCTAAAACCTTCTAAATAACAGGCAGAAATGCTGTCAAATGACACATGGTCATTAGTATTTATAATGTAATTTTGATTTTTAATGCTGTCTTATTAGAGGATCTGGGCAACACTCTCACATCACACATTTGTTGCCCATCCTAATTGTTCTTGAACTGAATGGTTTGGTTGGCCATTTAAGAATACACTCATTGGTAGACCTTGAGTTACATATCAGCCAGACCAGGTAAGGATGGCAAGTTTTATTCTCCTGAAGGTCATTAGGTGAGTCTATTAGTAATTTTTTTAATTTTTTTTAATTTAATTTAGAAGTACAATAATATGGTACCATAGATGCCTAGTATATATTGACATGTTGCAGTTCATGTACAGCTTCTTATTTTAATTTTTTTTTAACAATAAAAAGGAGACAAAAAGAGAATAGAAAAGAAATAGAGAAGTGTGTGATATCAGAAAGTGAGAAAAAGAAAATGAGAAAAGAAAGAGAATAAAGAGAAAAGAAACAGAGGTAGAAAGCAGAAGAATAAAGGGGAGATAGCTATTTGTTATTCTTGACCACCATTCACCCAGTCCTGAAACGGATCATTTCTACAGTAATTTAAATTACTATTAAATAAGACCTTTATATTTCAGATTATTAACCAAATTTAAATCTCATAGTTATCCTGGCAAGATTTCAATTCAGTTTCGGGATTGACTGTCGAGGCCTCTTGGTTACTCGTTTGGTAATTTAACCATTACACCACCAGTAAACCCTAATTGGGACTATTGTTGGAAGAGAAATGACATGCAATGCATTCAGAGCCCGAAACAGAGTCACAGTGAGACAGAGATTTACAGTTACAGTGGGCAGGAAAGGTTATGAACAGTGAGGACACTAGACTAGTAACACAAACTGCAGGAGAAAGCTAATATTTTATATTATTTAATCCATGAGGAAAGACCTGCATTGTATGTCAATATAATTCATGGTTTAACATTGCCAATATGTTCTGCTGTGCATTCTTCGTAAAAAGATATCAAGGGAGATGTGCTAGTAATTTGGCAATGTTATTATTGACAAATCCGATACATTTCCAAAATGGGTTAATGCAGAAAATGTCCAAAGACATGCAAAAAAATGGAGCAACTTAGGACTGTTCTGAATCATGAGTCTCACACATAGCACCCTCTTGTTTTTTCACACTGGCCTACTAGATGGCTTATATGCCTGATTTGAATTTTTCACAGTATCTTAACAGTCTGTAAGTTTAAGTATATAGGATGAAATATAACTTGGCTTTATACCAATTAGTTCAAAATGTTCACTGACATTAACAAGACAGGCATTGATGGTTAAGCAGAACTATGCTTCAGACAAAATAAACACAAATGGTCTAGGAGCAACACTATAACTTCACGTAATTATGAGCGAAATGGCTTTCAAATTTGAAAGTTTAGTTACAGTGACAGAGTCTAAATACAGATCAAACTTTGCTGTGTGCTTAGAAATATGACGCTGCTCAAGCTGTTTATTTTCACCATAGATGAAATGCCTGGCAGCCAGTCATGACATCTGTACCAACGAAAGCTTTTGGAAAGGTCAAAATTGTACAGTAATTTCTCCTGATATTCCGTACTATGTATCACAAAGTGGGGCTTGTGAGAAAGACTTGCATTGACATGGTGCCTTTTTCCACCTTAGGATATCCCAGGGAGCTTTACAGTGACTGGCTGGCATGCTTTGAAACATTGCCACAGTTGCAATGTGCAAAACACGGCAGCAGGGCCAGAAAAACTGCAAGGAAATAAATAATTAGATCATCAGTTTTAAGTTTTTTGAAAGGTAAATCCAGGGGTGGACAGTCTCTTAGTATCCAGTCTCTTACTCCTCTTTGGAATTGGGCTCTTTATATTTACATCAACCTGGAAGAGCAAATGAGGTCTCAGTTCAACGCCTTAACTGAAAGATGTCACATCTGACAGTGATGCATCTCCCAGTGTTGTACTGTGACATGTATCAAATTTACATAGACTCATAGAGTTATTCAGCCTGGAAATATGGCCCATCAGCCCAACTCGTCGATGCCAACCAAGGTATCTATCAATTGCCTGTATTCTGGCTTTAGACTCCCCTAGCATGGGAAATATACTGCGATTATCTATATTATCTACACCTCTAATGATTTTATATATACTTCAATATGGTCATCCCTCAACCTATGTAGCAGCTTTCTCTAATAATGTAAGCTCTCTGGTCTCCTGCACCTAATTTCTATGTTTCTATGTCTCCTTGGGAATCTTTTCTGCACCCAGTCCAGCTTAATGTCAAGGTATTAAAGGTTGTGGGGAGAAGGCAGGAGAATGGGGCTGAGAGGGAAAAATAGATTTGCCATGATTGAATAGCCTAATTCTGCTCTTATGTCTTATGGTCTTAATGACATTTTAAATGGCGACTGAAATGACACACAATACGTCAAGTTCGGTCTTGCCAATAATTTGTACAGTTGTAACATGACATCCCTAACCGTGTACTCATCGCTCTGACCAATGAAGGCAGGCGTGCTAAACACATTGTTTATCACACCATGCCACCATTTCACGGAACAATGTACTGCTGGGTCTTTCCGTTTTACTATATTCTCCAGGGCCCTACCATTTATTTAATCTTAAATCTCTAAAGTAGGGTATGAACACATGGCCTTCTGACTTATTGATGAGATTGGAAAGTTCTTAAGCATTGATTACAGACAATGTAGCATTTGAAGACAAATCATTACGAAGTGAATCCTCCAGATAGGAATTAAATTTATGCTGTTGTAATAACAATAATGGCATGCATTAGATCTCCAAGTCTGTTGTTTCTTGTTATTCGCTAGTAAAATTGTGGCAAAATATGGTGTACATTCTGACTCATTCTACTACTTTATTCCCCAAAGGAACGCAACCTACACCAAGTAGAGCTGCTGTCTTACAGCATTGACCAGGTTCAATCCTGATATTCGGTGTTGTCTGTTGGGGGTTTGCACATTTTCCCAGGTTTCAACAGGGTGCTCCCACATTCTCCTACATCACAAAAACATTCCATAAATCTTCTTTAAAAACGTCCATTTATTGTTGATTGGTTAACTGACACTGTCAAATGTTACAGCCTCCTTTCCCCCTAGTACTTAGGTGAGTGGTAGAATTTGAAGGAGGGGGGGGGGAGAATTGATGGGGATGTGGGAGAATATAAAGTGCTTAGTGTAGGTTTAGTGTAAATGGTTGCTTGGTGGTTGGCATGAAAGGCTGAGGGGCCTGTTTCCATGTCTACATCCGTGACTGGGTGCTTATGAACATCTGGCATCAGTTAGAAAGGAGGCAGCTGTAGATGTCATCTACAGTTGAATAAATCTCAACAATAAATGGAAGGGTTTCTTTGTTTTTAAACAAGATTTATTTTGGTAGTGCATGGGATGTGGCAATCTCTGGCCATCTAATTGACCATCCATTATTTCCCTTGAGATGGTGGTGGCAAGCTGGCAACAGGAGCCCCAGCAGATGGCGTGATGAATGTACTCTCGACGTCAGATACATCAAATATTTTGCACTCAAAAGACTTGCGTATCCGCAAACACTTAGTATCTGTAGCAGAATTTTGAACAAGCAGCACCAAAGAGAAGCAGGGAGAAGAACTGATTGGCCGAAGCCCGTGGGAAAGGTGAATCAGAGGTGAGTCAGAGGGGGGAAACAGTTTAAAAAGAGCGCCAAAAAGCAGCCAGACTTAGCCCAGAGTTTACGTGGATTTTGAACAAGCAGCAACAAAGAGAAGCAGGGAGAAGATCTGATTGGCTGAAGCCCGTGCAAAAGGTCAGTAAGTCACAGGGGAAAAACAGTTTAAAACTGAAAAATTTGGTTTGTAAATTGGTAAATTAGGCAATTTATCAGTCAATATAAGCAAGGCTGCTCTAGGGGAGTGGCCTTGTGAGGGGAGTGGCCTTGTGAGGGGAGTGGCCTTGTGAGGGAAGTGTGAGTCTTTGGCTCGAGAGTCTTCGGCGAGAAGGCTGAGGGGAGGACGCTAAGCTGGACAGGGAGAGATGAAAGAAGGAGATGTCAAGCAAGCTGATTCAGTGCGATGCTTGCAGTATGTGGGAGGTCAAGGACACCGCTGGTACCTCTGGCTGCTACAAATGTGAGAAGTGCATCCAGTGTATCCTGAAGGGCCGTGTTGGGGAACTGGAGAAGCAAATGGATGTCCTCAGGTTCGTCCGAGAAACGTAGTCGTTCCTCGACGAGTCCTACAGTAAGATTGTTACACCTAAGATACTGGAAGAGAGAGGTGGGTAACGGTGAGAAAGGGAGAGAAGCATGGAATGCAAACATCCCCGGGTGTTGTACCTCTTGCGAACAGGTTCACCCACGTAGAAAGGACAAAAGGCACTAACACACTGAGCGGCAGACTGGCTTGCAAAGCAAAAAGTGCTGTTGAGCCAAAACCAAAGAGGCCGACGTCAGGTAGTTGGAGACTCCATTGTGAAAGGTACGGACAGGGGTTTCTGCGACAACAGAAGGGATTCGAGGTTGGTGACATCCAGGATCCAGGATGTCACGGACAGAGTGCAGAAAATCCTCAAGGGCGAAGGTGAACAGCTAGAAGTTGTATTACATGTCGGCACAAACGATGTCAGAAAGAAGGGGATGAATATTCTGAAGCGTGACTTTAGAGTGCTCGGAAAAATGCTGAAAAGCAGGACCTCCAGGGTGGTTATCTCCAGTTTGCTTCCAGTTCCTCGTGCTGGCGAGAGCAGGAACAGGGAGATACAGGCCCTGCATGTGTGGCTGAGGAACTGGTGCAGGGGGCAGGGATTTAGATTCTTAGACCACTGGGATCTGTTTTGGAGTAAGGGTGAACTGTACAAAAGGGACGGATTGCACCTTAACAGGTGGGGGACCGGCTTTCTGGCAGGCAGGTTTGCCACTGCGACACAGGTGGTTTTAAACTAAATAAGGGGGGGGTGTCAAATGGGATAGTCAAGAACAGAGTTAAATGGAAAGGGAGCAAAGGGATAGTTAATGACCCCAGAATTAATGGGAAAGAAAGCTCACAAAGGGATAGGAGAGTATGGCCAAATGTAATAGGGATCGATGTGAAAGGTGAGATGCGTAAGGAATTAAAAGTATTGTATTTGAATGTGCAAAGTATAAGAAGTAAAGTAGATGAGCTTGAGGCTCAGTTAGAGGTTGGTAGATATGACATTGTGGGGATTACTGATACGTGGCTGCAGGAGGATCGGGCCTGGGAACTTAATATTCAGGGTTATACATCCAATAGAAAGGACAGGCAGGTGGGCAGAGGAGGGGGGGTAGCTCTGCTGGTGAGGGATGGAATTCAGTCCATTGCGAGGGATTTAGATTCTTAGATCACTGGGATCTGTTTTGGGGTAAGGGGGAACTGTACGAAAGGGACGGATTGCATCTTAACAGGTGGGCGACCAGCATTCTGGCAGACAGGTTTGCCACTGCTACACGGGTGGTTTTAAACTGAAAAAGGGGGGAGGGGTGTCAAATGGGATAGTCGTGGATGGAGTTAAAGGGAAAGGGTTTCTTAAATGTGTGAGCGTAGAGACCGAGGGGTGTGAAATGAGGATAGAAGCAATAGGTAGCAAGGTGAAAAGTAAAAGTGGCAGGCAGACAAATCCAGGGCAAAAATCAAAAAGGACCACTTTTCAACATAATTGTATAAGGGGTAAGAGTGTTGTAAAAACAAGCCTGAAGGCTTTGTGTCTCAATGCAAGGAGCATTTGTAATAAGGTGGATGAGTTGAATGTGCAGATAGCTATTAATGACTATGATATAGTTGGGATCACGGAGACATGGCTCCAGAGTGACCAAGGCTGGGAGCTGAACATCCAGGAATATTCAATATTCAGGAGGGATAGAGAGAAAGGAAAAGGAGGTGGGGTAGCGTTGCTGGTTAGAGAGGAGATTAACGCAATAGAAAGGAAGGACATTAGCTTTTAGGAATTGATATGGCTAGAGCTATGAAACACTAAGGGGCAGAAAACGCTAGTGGGAGTTGTGTACAGGCCACCTAACAGTAGTAGCGGAGTTGGGGATGGCATCAAACAGGAAATTAGAAATGCGTGCAACAAAGGTAAAACAGTTATAATGGGTGACTTCAATCTACATATAGATTGGGTGAATCAAATTGGCAAGTGTGCTGAGGAAGAGGATTTCTTGGAATGTATGCGGGATAGTTTTCTAAACCAACATGGAGTGGAACCAACAAGAGAGCAGGCTATTCTAGACTGGGTACTGAGTAATGAGGAAGGGTTAGTTAGCAGTCTTGTTGTGCGTGGCCCCTTGGGCAAGAGTGACCATAATATGGTTGAGTTCTTCATTAGGATGGAGAGTGACATTGTTAACTCAGAAACAAGGGTCCTGAACTTAAAGAAAGGTAACTTTGAAGGTATGAGACGTGAATTGGCCAAGATAGACTGGCAATTGATTCTTAAAGGGTAGACGGTGGATATGCAATGGAAGGCATTTAAAGACTGTATGGATAAGCTACAACAATTGTTCATCCCAGTTTGGCAAAAGAATAAATCAGGGAAGGTAGTGCATCCGTGGATTACAAGGGAAATCAGGGATAGTATCAAAACAAAAGATGAAGCATACAAATTAGCCAGAAAAAGCAGCCAACCAGAGGACTGGGAGAAATTCAGAGTCCAGCAGAGGAGGACAAAAGGCTTAATTTGGAAAGGAAAAATAGTTTATGAAAGAAAACTGGCAGGGAACATAAAAACTGACTGCAAAAGTTTTTATAGATATGTGAAGAGAAAAAGATTAGTTAAAACAAAGGTAGGTCCCTTGCAGTCAGAAACAGGTGAATTCATCATGGGGAACAAGGACATGGCAGACCAATTGAATAACTACTTTGGTTCTGTCTTCACTAAGGAAGACATAAATAATCTGCTGGAAATAGCAGGGGACCGGGGGTCGAATAAGATGGAGGAACTGAGTGAAATCCAGGTTAGCCGGGAAGTGGTGTTAGGTAAATTGAATGGATTAAAGGCCGATAAATCCCTGGGGCCAGATAGGCTGCATCCCAGAGTACTTAAGGAAGTAGCCCCAGAAATAGTGGATGCATAAGTGGTAATTTTTCAAAACTCTTTAGATTCTGGAGTAGTTCCTGAGGATTGGAGGGTAGCTAATATAACCCCACTTTTTAAAAAGGGAGGGAGAGAGAAAACGGGGAATTACAGACCAGTTAGTCTAACATCGGTAGTGGGGAAACAGCTAGAATCAGTTATTAAAGATGGGATAGCAGCACATTTGGAAAGTGGTGAAATCATTGGACAAAGTCAGCATGGATTTAGGAAAGGTAAATCATGTCTGACGAATCTTATAGACTTTTTCGAGGATGTAACTAGTAGAGTGAATAAGGAAGAACCAGTGGATGTGGTGTATCTGGACTTCCAGAAGGCTTTTGACAAGGTCCCACATAAGAGATTAGTATCCAAACTTAAAGCACACAGTATTGGGGGTTCAGTATTGATGTGGATAGAGAACTGGCTGGCAAACAGGAAGCAAAGAGTAGGAATAAACAGGTCCTTTTCACAATGGCAGGCAGTGACAAGTGGGGTACCGCAAGGCTCAGTGCTGGGACCCCAGCAATTTACAATACATATTAACGATTTGGACGAGGGAATTGAATGCAACATCTCCAAGTTTGCGGATGACACGAAGCTGGGGGTCAGTGTTAGCTGTGAGGAGGATGCTAGGAGGCTGCAAGGTGACTTGGATAAGCTGGGTGAGTGGGCAAATGCATGGCAGATGCAGTATAATGTGGATAAATGTGAGGTTATCCACTTTTGCGGCAAAAACAGAAAAGTAGACTATTATCTGAATGGTGGCCGATTAGGAAAAGGGGAGATGCAACGAGACCTGGGTGTCATGGTACACCAGTCATTAAAAGTAGGCATGCAGGTGCAGCAGGCAGTGAAGAAAGCAAATGGTATGTTAGCATTCATAGCAAAAGGATTTGAGTATAGGAGCAGGGAGGTTCTACTGCAGTTGTACAGGGTATTGGTGAGACCACACCTGGAGTATTGCGTACAGTTTTGGTCTCCTAATCTGAGGAAAGACATTCTTGCCATAGAGGGAGTACAGAGAAGGTTCACCAGACTGATTCCTGGGATGTCAGGATTTTCATATGAAGAAAGACTGGATAGACTCGGCTTGTACTCGCTAGAATTTAGGAGATTGAGGGGGGATCTTATAGAAACTTACAAAATTCTTAAGGGGTTGGACAGGCCAGATGCTGGAAGATTGTTCCCGATTTTGGGGAAGTCCAGGACAAGGGGTCACAGTTTAAGGATAAAGGGGAAATCCATTAGGATCGAGATGAGAAAAACATTTTCACACAGAGAGTGGTGAATCTCTGGAACTCTCTGCCACAGTAGGTAGTTGAGGCCAGTTCATTGGCTATATTTAAGAGGGAGTTAGATGTGGCCCTTGTGGCTAAAGGGATCAGGGGGTATGGAGAGAAGGCAGGTACAGGATACTGAGTTGAATGATCAGCCATGATCGTATTGAATGGCGGTGCAGGCTCGAAGGGCCGAATGGCCTACTCCTGCATCTATTTTCTATGTTTCTATGTTTCTAAGACATAGGGACTGACGAGGTAGAGTCACTGTGGATTGAGTTAAGGAATTGCAAAGGCAAGAAGAAACCAATTGGTGTTATCTACAGACCCCCCAAATAGTAGCCCAGATGTAGGGTGTAAGTTGCAGCAGGAGTTAAAACTGGCATGTAACAAAGGTAATGCCACTATGGTGATGGGGGATTTCAATGTGCAGGTAGACTGGGAAAATCAGGCTGGTTCAGGACCCCAAGAAAGAGAGTCTGTAGAATGCCTCCGAGATGGATTCTTAGAGCAGCTTGTAATGGAGCCAACCAGAGAAAAGGCAATTCTGGATTTAGTGTTGTCCAATGAACCAGATTTGATAAGAGATCTCGAGGTAAAGGAACTGTTTGGAGGTAGTGATCATAATATGATTAGTTTTAATCTGCAATTTGAGAAGGAGAAGGTTAAATCGGAAATGTCGGTGATGCAGTTGAACAAAGGGGACTATGAAGGCATGAGAGAGGTGCTGGCCAAGGTAGACTGGAAAAAGATCCTAGAAGGAATGACGGTGGATTGGAGGATCCAATCCAATCCAACTTTATTTGTTAAGCACTTTAAAACAGCCAATGTTGACCAAAGTGCTGTACAGAAGAATAAACAAGACATCATAAACTGACACCATAACAGCTCACATGAGGCACAAAAATTATATATGAAATACAACAATAAATTAAAAGACATAAAACATGAGTAAAAATAATAGCCACGGAATAAAAGCAATCAAAAAATAAGAAAATTAAATCAAGTAAATAAATAAAGTCGATATCTTACTGGGTATCAAAGGCCACGGAGAAGAGATGGGTTTTAAGAAGTGATTTAAAAACAGACAGAGAAGAGGCCTGTTTAATGTGGAGAGGCAGATCGTTCCATAATTTGAGTGCCGACACAGCAAAGGCACGGTTGCCTCTGAGCCTCAGCTTAGTTTTAGGCCCACTCAGGAGCAGCTGATTATCTGACCTGAGAGAGCGGGCGGGTG
Organism: Leucoraja erinaceus; assembly: GCF_028641065.1. Lineage (NCBI taxonomy): Eukaryota > Metazoa > Chordata > Chondrichthyes > Rajiformes > Rajidae > Leucoraja > Leucoraja erinaceus. The sequence continues at coordinate 90,012,233 of NC_073380.1, read as the reverse complement.
TATAAGGGTGTAGAAGCTCAGATAGGTAGGGCGGGGCAAGACCATTCAGGGATTTAAAAGCAAATAAAATAATTTAAAAATGGATCCTAAACTGAATAGGCAACCAGTGAAGTGAGGCTAAAATGTGCTCATGTGCTCATGTTTACGTGTGCCATTTAAAAGACGTACAGCTGCATTCTGTACCATCTGGAGACGGGCGATGGAGGACCCACTAACCCCCACATACAGTGCATTGCAGTAATCCAGCCGAGTGGTAACAAAGGCGTGGATTACCGTCTCAAAGTGCTGCCATGACAGATAGCTAATGTTATCCCACTTTTCAAGAAAGGAGCGAGAGAGAAAACGGGGAATTACAGACCAGTTAGCCTGACTTCGATGGTGGGAAAGATGCTGGAGTCAATTATTAAAGAGGTAATAATGGGGCATTTGGATAGCAGTAAAAGGATTTGTCCAAGTCAGCATGAATTTATGAAAGGAAAATCATGCTTGACTAATCTTCTGGAATTTGTTGAGGATGTGACAAGTAAAATGGATGAAGGGGAGCCAGTGGATGTAGTGTACCTAGACTTTCAGAAAGCCTTTGACAAGGTCCCGCATGGGAGACTGGTGACTAAAATTAGAGCACATGGTATCGGGTGTTGGGGGTCGGGTGTTGACATGGATAGAAAATTGGTTGGCAGACAGAAAGCAAAGAGCAGGAGTGAAGGGGTCCTTTTCAGAATGGCAGGCAGTGGCGAGTGGAGTGCCGCAAGGTTCGGTGTTGGGGCCGCAACTGGTTACCATATATATTAATGATTTGGTAGAGGGAATTAGGAGCAACACTAGCAAGTTTGCGGATGACACAACGCTGGGTGGCAGTGTGAACTGTGAAGAGGATGTTAGAAGGTTGCAGGGTGACCTGGACAAGTTGAGTGAGTGGGCAGATGCGTGGCAGATGCAGTATAATATAGATAAAATGTGAGGTTATCCACTTTGGCAGCAAAAACAAGGGAGCAGATTATTATCTCAATGGGGTTAGGTTAGGTAACGGGGAGGTACAACGAGATCTGGGTGTACTTGTCACTGAAATGTGGCGTGCAGGTACAGCAGGCAGTGAAGAAAGGTAATGGAATATTGGCCTTCATAACGAGAGGATTTCAGTATAGGAGTAGAGAGATTCTTCTGCAGTTGTATAGGGCTCTGGTAAGCCCACATCTGGAGTATTGTGTACAGTTTTAGTCTCCTAATTTGAGGAAGGACATCCTTGTGATTGAGGCAGTGCAAAGTAGTTTCACGAGATTGATCCCTGGGATGGCGGGACTGTCATATGAGGAAAGATTGAAAAGACAAGGCTTGTATTCACTGGAGTTGAGAAGGATGAGGGGGAACCTAATAGACACATTTAAAATTATAAAAGGACTGGACAAGGTAGATGCAGGAAAAATGTTCCCAATGTTGGGCGAGTCCAGAACCAGGGGCCACAGTCTTAGAATAAAGGGGAAGCCATTTGAGACTGAGGTGATCACCCAGAGAGTTGTGAATTTGTGGAATTCCATGCCACAGGGGGCAGTGGAGGCCAAATCACTGGATGGATTTAAGAGAGAGTTAGATAGAGCTCTCGGGGCTAGTGGAATCAAGGGATATGGGGAGAAGGCAGGTGCGGGCTATTGATTGGGGACGATCAGCCATGATCACAATGAATGGCGGTGCTGGCTCGAAGGGCCGAATGGCCTCCTACTGCAACTATTTTCTATGTCTAAGTCTATGTCTGATGTGGGACTTTAATGAGCTTTGCATTAGTACAAGGTGTGGCTGCTGAAGGGTTGAGGGTGTGGAGGGCATGGTGCTCCATTAAAATACATGGGAGCCCTTCTCAACAAAGTAATTAAAAAGTTAGTTATGCTGCCTGTCTGCTAAAGGCTTCCGAATTTGGCAATGTGACTTATGTGGCATGTATTGTACATACTTTCATTTTAATTAATTCAACTGCTTTTATTTATTAAAGTGTTGCCTTGGAAGTGGCTCGTGATAATAATCTCTATTAGTTTTGATCCCGAAGAAACATTTGCCTAAATCTGATGTCTGTAATAATGTGCTCTACTCATTTATCCTTACCACAGCAGTTAGGAACTGCATACAGAGACTGGGAGTGAACAATCGAGACTCGACATATTTTTTGAGTAATGCAGGTCATATATTTCTTAATGCAATCCAGAAGTACATTAAAATGCCATCAGCCTGATTGTTATTAATCTTACTACTGCTTCTCCTCAGTCTGCAGCTGAGACAGATCAGGTTTTCAAGTGTACAGACAATTTATGAGACCTTAAATAGATTCTGACACCATGAATTTCTGTCTCGGTCACTGCTGATTATTTTAAATCTGCTTTACTTCCCCACACCCCCACAAAGTGACCATATCGTTGAAGAAAACATTGTCATTTTTTTGGCATTGGCTTGGTGACTTTCAATCTTTTTAATGGTTGAAGACCAACTTAAATGCCCATCAGAACGCTGCTTCATTGTTTACAGTTGTGTTATCCTAGTATGTGCGCTTTTATCCATCCAAATAGGATCAAAGGCTCCCTCTGGTGTCAAAGCCAACTTATACTGCCATGTTACCAATCACTGAAAGCAATAAGCTTGGGATGGGTGGGGTGACAAAGCCATCTCTCCATGACAAAGATGACTTCATAGCAAAAGGATTTGAGTATAGGAGCAGGGAGGTTCTACTGCAGTTGTACAGGGTATTGGTGAGACCACACCTGGAGTATTGTGTACAGTTTTGGTCTCCAAATCTGAGGAAAAACATTCTTGCCATAGAGGGAGTACAGAGAAGGTTCACCAGACTGATTCCTGGGATGTCAGGACTTTCATATGAAGAAAGATTGGATAGACTCGGCTTGTTCTCGCTAGAATTTAGAAGATTAAGGGGGTATCTTTCTAGAAACTTACAAAATTCTTAAGGGGTTGGACAGGCTAGATGCAGGAAGATTTTTCCCGATGTTGGGGAAGTCCAGGACAAGGGGTCACAGTTTAAGGATAAAGGGAAAATCCTTTAGGACCTAGATGAGAAAAACGTTTTTTCACACAGAGAGTGGTGAATCTCTGGAACTCTCTGCCACAGAAGGTAGTTGAGGCCAGTTCATTGGCTATATTTAAGAGGGAGTTAGATGTGGCCCTTGTGGCTAAAGGGATCAGGGGTTATGGAGAGAAGGCAGGTACAGGATACTGAGTTGGATGATCAGCCATGATCATATTGAATGGCAGTGCAGGCTTGAAGGGCCGAATGGCACCTATTTTCAATGCTTCTATGTCTCTATGACACCAGAGCAACCATGTGCAACCAAGTTGGTAACTTTAAAACCATGACCGTGTCAGTGGTTGGCACTCTCATCCCCAGGATTCAGGGGGTAGGGGACTCGGTTCAGATAGTTCAACACAAAAAACCTGGGCACGCTCTACTGGAGTTTGGGAGAAGATCTTTGAGATGGGAGGTTAAACTGATGTCCCATCTCAAGTGGTTGCAAACCATCCTGTAGCATAAACAAAACCAAAACATTATCCTCTGGTATTCCATCCAATATTTATAAATGAAGCAGATCAGTTGGTCATTGCCATATTGCCGATTGAGGAGTTTGATGTGTACAAATTGTCTGCCAGGATGACTCAATGATAAGACCTCATTGGTTGCATGCAACTTTGCACTATCCCATGCTAATGAAAGGTTTGCATGAATGCATGTCTTGCTTAAGAAAACAGCACCAAAAATATTAGAAGAACCCAGGAACTGAGATAGAACCTGTGAAAATACAGGTGTCTTATTTCTGTGAAGATAGAAACAGGTTTCATGATTCAGATTGATGAGCTTTCATCTGAATTATTTCTCACCTCATGGATACTGCTTGTCCTGCTGAGGATTCCCAACATTTTCTATTTTATTTCATATTTCCTGCATTTACTTTTGGACTTTTCTTTACTTATAAACCTTGATTTACACCTAGCATCCATCACAATGACCTATTCCAATTTTCCAAAGATCGCTTACAGTTTTTTTTGCCAGTAGCCAGACCACATGATTATTCTCATTACAACATCAACACGTTTTGGTTTAATATTCGCACAAGGTACTATAATTTATTACTTGTCCCACTGACCCTGGAGAGGTACTTACTCCACATGATTTTGTGAAGCTTATTATTGCTCAGTTTCTTGGCTCTTTGTGGCCACTTATAACTTTGACCAGTGCATCATGGCCAGATAATATCATTTAAGTACCCTTTCAACCGTACCTGATTATATCAATTGGAAAATTATTTCCCCACATGGGACATGAACCTTGGCATTTGCAACAGAAAGAAGAGTATGGGAGCAGATAAAGAAGACATTAAATCAATAAAAGTATCAGAATGGCCTGATTAGTCCTAGCTACCAGGTCGAAGCAGAGATTGGAATGGCAGAGCCTATTCTCATCATCAATTGTGCAGCACAACTTCCGTGCCATGCCCAAAATGGATATGGAGCTCATCTTCTAAAAATGATGAGAAAGCCCCACCACTGGAAACATTCACTGTAACACCCTTTGAATTTACTCAGTGCTTGCCTCCTTACCGAGATACCCAGCAGTGGAGTCCGTATGACTGTCCAGTTTCTATTGAGAACTCTGCTCTGTGTAAACTGCTAATATTATGCAAAGATTTCAGATATTTCAGCCCAATCAACTCCTGCTCCCATAGGGAGTGTGTGAAGTGATCTAGATAGACACATTTAACAGGGAGCCACATGCCTGCATTTGGTCCATATCCCTCCAAACCTGCCCTATCCATGTACCTGTCTAGCTGTTTCTTAAATGTTGGTTTAGCCGCTGCCTCAACTATCTCCTTTGGCTGCTTGTTCCATACAGCCACCACCCTTTGTGTGATAATGTTACCCCTTAGATTACTATTAAATCCTTTCCCTTTCACCTTAAACCTATGTCCACTGGTCCTCGATTCACCCACTCTTGGCAAGAGACTCTGTGCATCTACACAATCTATTCTTCTCATGATGTTATGCACCTTGTAAGATCACCCTTCATCCTCCTGTGCTCCAAAGAATAGAATCCCAGCCTACTGAACCTCTCCCTATAGCTCAGACCCACTAGTCCTGGCAAAATCCATATAAATCTTCTCTGTGCCCTTTCTTGCTTGACACCTTTCCAATAACATAGTGCCCAGACCTGAACACAATGCTCTAAATGCGGCCCTCGCCAACATCTTACACAACTGCAACATGGCCTCCCAACTTCTATACTCAATATAACTTCTTCTTTTTTCCTTCTACTGTCTGAAGAAGGGTCTCGATCGGAAACGTCACCTATTCCTTTTCTCCAGAGATGCTGCCTGACCCGCTGAATTATTCCAGCATCTTTGTATCTATCTTCAGTAGAATATGTTGTTGGGATGAGATGAAGATGTTGGTTGGGGAGCCTATCAATTGGGCTGAATGATCTGCATCTATAAAATTGTCTCCATTTAAAGCAATGGATTCTGCAAGTGACCTGGGGCGGGGCCTTAAACAGCCGTGGGACTTGCTAGCGCCCGCCGGGGGCTCCAACATCAAGGCCCGGAGTAGGGCCTTACATCGCCCGGCGTGGCTTTAAATGGCCGCGGACTTGCTAGCGCCCGCCGGGGGCTTTGACTTTGACATCGGGAGAAGAATGGAGAGCAGGGGAGAGACAAGATTTTGCCTTCCATCACAGTGAGGAGGAGATTCACTGTGATGGATGTTTGTGTAAATTGTGTTGGTGTGTGTCTTGGTTCTTTTCTTGTATGACTGCAGAAACCAAATTTCATTTGAACCTCATGTGAGGTTCAAATAACAAATAAATGGTATTGTGTTGTATTGTATCCTAACTTCCGATGCTAACACAATTTTAAGTTATTTAGAAAGCTTGCGAGAAATTGGGCTGAAGCCCAGTCTAATGGCTTTTATTATGTTGCCAGCTAAAGGTGATTTATTATATTTTAGTTCAATAAAGGGATCATTCGCTATTGATTTTCCATAAAGCCTATCTGAAAATTATGATTGGATCAACATCTATTAGTTCTGAATTTGATGCCAAAAGAAAACTAAAACTCCAGAGGAAAACACTCTTCTCCAAAGTTGAGTTGCCATGATTTCAAATCAAGTAGATGAAAAATATAATTCTCGAGAATTGTATCCACAATCGGAAGCACAGAGCAAGCTGCCACTGAAACACTATGTTGACTTTAAAGTATCATTAGTATTAGTAACCAGGATTACAAAACATACAATATGGCATGCATTTCAACATTCAGTCCGGCAATTGCAAATCTCACTCAAACACGGGTCTACTTTATCTTGCTTGCTTCCTGGTCAGCATTTACAACAATCGCTTACCCAAGAGAGTCCATATGATTATTCTGAATGTTATCTTTCCCCAGCATGGGGAGAATCTGAATGTAGATAATGGGTTTGTTGCATAAAGACAGGACTGTGCGAACGCCATTCATTGAGAGGATGAATAATTTGTGATCTAACTCCATCTGTTTCCGTCTTTTTCATCGTATCACTTTGCAGGTTAACAAAAATGTATCAATCTCAAAATTAGCAACTGCTATTTACAGAAGGCATTTGGAAATTTCCATCACATTCTACGTTTCCCAACTTTATTGACGACAACCTTACTCTTAAACTATGACCGCTAATATAATATTGTCTAACCGATAGAAACTCTACCTTTCTACTCTATCGGTTCTTTGTGACTTGATAATACAATTAGATTCTCCCTTAACTTTCTAAATTCTCAGAATACAACCCAAGGATATGTAATATAGAATGTTGCTTTTTGACATTTCAATGAAAATATCCTTCAATCGTCAGGTAAACTCTCATTCCATACCAATTCCAGAAATAAATTAATGTTCATCACAAAGCCAGATTCTACACTGATTTTCAAAATGCCTTAAAATGTGTCCTCCGATAACAGAAATGAAAGGCAAATGAGCATTGCATTTGAATTATCTTTCTTTGGAGATTTGGCCTAATCGAATTGACTGGGAAGGCAACTGATCTTCAACAAAATGAAGGCTTGAACATTTGAGTTCCAGTTTGCATAAGGCTCACTATTGAGCCCAGTGGCTGTTGAAGAGAGGGACTACTTGCACTTTTCATCTGTCCCCTTAGGTTTAACACGGGGAGGGCAAATTGGTATTGCCATTTGATGGACCTTTGTGCAAAAAAGTTTAGCACAAGTAGGCTTGTTATATTTTCAGATTTTTTATTATTTCATAGTATATAAGATATTTATATTATTATTATTATTATTGCACTATTTTGTTTGATTTTTGTGTATGTGTATATAAAGAATATAAATATATATCGTGAGTATGTGTGTATATATACACACTGAACCTTTCATTTCTCTCTCTTGTTTATCATATACTATGTTTACATATTCTGTGCTGCAGCAAGTAAGAATTTCATTATTCTATCTGGGACTTATGACAATAAAACACTCTTGACTTTTTTTTAATAAAACACTCTTAATTTTTTTTTTAAATACTTAATTATTTAAATACATTTGATTCGTTTTTTATTAATCTTGTTCTTAGTATTTTTGAGTTTTAAATATGTATTTTATTTTAGTAGTGATTTTTAGACAGCCGATGCTTTGATTTGTATAGTATTTAAAAAGTTTTAATTACGTTCGTTTATTAAAATTTTAATAAAATTCTGTAACGATTATTTAAATTTATTTGAATAGCTTTTATTTCTAATTATCCTTGAAAATTAACGTTTCAAATATATATTTCATAATGTTTTAATAATTTAAATCTATTTGAATTATTATAGAATCAAACAGTTATATAGCAAGCAAACAGGTCCTTTGAACAAATTAAACTATACCGATCAATGTGTTTCCTGAGATAGTTCCATATGCTTGCATTGAGCCAATATTCTCGTAAACTTTTCCAATCCATGAACCAGCCCAAGTGCCTTTTAAACATAATAATTGCGACTGTAATTTTTGTAATTCAAAGTGTTTTAAACAAAAAAATATTTTTCATCCAATTATTTAAATCTATTCTATCAGAGAGACATTAAAAAAATAATTAAAAGGCTTTGACAGCTGGCAAAATGTTGATGGGTTTTGGGACAAAGCTTCCACTCTGTCACTTAGGGTCTTCACTATCACAGGAGCCCTCTTGAGGGAGTGGGAGGTGGGTTCAGGAGAGGGTGATGGGACATTGCCGGCAAAGTTCAGTTATCCCTCCACATCTGGAAAAGGAAGGTGCAGGCTGCAGATGGGAGAGAATCCAGGCAGCAGGCCGGGTCCAGGGAGATCTGATCATTATTCCAGCAGATGTTTGATTTTTTTCCAGCTGCCACTCATGTGACTGATGACTCAAACAATTGTGAAACGATATTTTGGGAAATAATCCTACTTCAAATTCCGATATGAGCAAGTTGAAATTGCTATGTGCTCTGTAACATGCCATATATATTAATGTGTAACCAAGGACTGACCCTTTCCGACAAGGATGAGAAGAGAGATGTCGGTTAGCAGATACTGCTCCAGAACACCGAGTGCGTGGGCTGACCAGACTTTGGAAATGGAGCCAAAACAGGGTGGTGTCTGCATGTGTCATATGTAAAAATAATTTCACTGTGCAGTTGCATATGTGATAAATAAAGCACAATTGAATCATTGGACCATTAAATGGTGGGATATTCATGGAAGGGTCTGATGACCTGATACTCCCATTAGATGCATGTTGCATGTGAGCGATTTCACATCAAGCCTAAGATTTAAAAAAATGCCACAGAGACATAGAAAAGTCTGGCTTCATGACTCATGTCATAGCCTTGGAGAGTCAGAGTCATACCAAACAGAAATGGGCTCTTTGACCTACCATACACATGCCAATCTCTTCACCCATCTTCATTAATCCCATTTGCCAACATTAGGACTATATCTTTCCATTCCTTCCATTTTTAAGTCTTCATGTCTTAAATGTCCCTTAAACACAGTAATTGTATGATGTAATAGCAGCACATTTGGAAAACAGTGACAGGATCGGTCAGTCAACATGGATTTATGAAGGGAAAATCATGCTTGACTAATCTTCTGGAATTGTTTGAGGATGTACCAAGTAGAATGGATAAGGGAGAGCCAGTGGATGTGGTGGATGTGGTGTATCTGGAGTTTCAAAAAGCCTTTGACAAGATCCCACACAAAAGTTTAGTGTGCAAAATTAGAGCACATGGTATTGGGGGTATGGTATTGACATGGACAGAGAACTGGTTGGTAGGCAGGAAGCAAAGAGTAGGAATTAACAGGTCCTTTTCAGAATGGCAGGCAGTGACTAGTGCAGTGCCACAAGGCTCAGTGCTAGGACCCCAGCTATTTACAATCTATATTAACAATTTAGATGAGGGAATTAAATGTAGCATCTCCAAGTTTGCGGATGACACAAAGCTGATTGGCAGAGTGAGCTGCGAGGATGATGCTATGACGTTGCAGGGTGACTTGGATAGGTTGGGTGAGTGGGCAGATGCATGGCAGATGCAGTATAATGTGGATAAATGTGAGTTTATCCACTTTGGTGGCAAGAACAGGAGGCAGATTATTATCTGGTGTCAGATTAGGAAAAGGGAAGGTGCAACGAGACCTGGGTGTGCTTGTACATCAGTCACTGAAAGTAAGCATACAGGTACAGCAGGCAGTGAAGAAAATGAATGGCATGTTGGCCTCCACTGTGAGAGGATTTAAGTTTAGGAGCAGGAGGTCCCACTGCAGTTGTACAGGGCCCTGGTCAGACCACACCTGGAGTATTGTATGCAGTTTTGGTCTCCTAATTTGAGGAAGGACATTCTTGCTATTGAGAGAATGCAGCGTAGGTTCACCAGGTTAATATCCGGGAATGCAGGACTGATATATGATAAAAGAATGGGTCGACTGGGCTTGTATTCACCGGAATTTAGAAGGATGAGAGGGGATCTTATAGAAACATATAACATACTTAAGGGATTGGACAGGCTAGATGCAGGAAAAATGTTCCCCATGTTGAGGGAGGTCAGAACCAGGAGTCACAGTTCAAGAATAAGGCGTAAGCCATTTAGGACTGGTGAGGAAAAACATTTTCAACCAGAGAGTTGTAATCTGTGGAATTCTTTGCCACAGAAGGCAGTGGAGGCCCATTCACTGGATGTTTTCAGGAGAGGGTTAGATTTAGTTCTTATGGCTAATGGAATGAAGGGATAAGGGGAAAGAGCAGGAACGGGATACTGATTTTGGATGATCATATTGAACGACGGTGCTGGCTCGAAGGGTCAAATGGCCTATTCCTACTATCTTTTATGTTTCTATGATTCCTCCACCTGTTCTGACAGCATGTTACATATATCAACCACACTCCATGTAAAAACAAATAACCCTCAGATTTCCTTTAAAATTACTTCTTCTCATCTTAAACTTCTGCCCTCTTGTATTTGAGATCCTTCCCTTGGGAAAGGTATTTTAACTATCTATTCCTCACATAATCTTAAATCCTTGGTCCCTTAAACGTTCTGGATACTCTTAATTCCAGATGGGGTTAATCTCAGTATTTAAACAAAAAATAGCAATTCTCCTGGAGAGGAGTTTGGTCCACATTTACAGCAATGTACATGCAGAGAATTCCCCTGAACATTAATGGCGGTATTTGTAAACAGGGCAGAGTCTGTCTGGAATCCACACTGCTTCGGTTTGACACTACAGGTAGCAGAGTCAATGAAGTGGTTGACCAAAAGCTTCAGAGACATCTTAATATAAACATACTCATTTTTTCTCATGTACACCCACCATAATCGAAAGTTGTTAAAGTCACTAAATTCAAATTTGTTTTTAGTATGATTACTGCAAAAATCCATTTAACTAATGCGATCTCTCTCCCAGAAAGTAAAAACTCTTCATAGGGTTTTCGCTAATCATAGTGTCTTCAGTATTACCACAATCCTCATTTCAAATCTAAACGTTTTAGGAATTTGGATTTGCAGCACTCCCTACCAAAAACTACAAATTATTTGCAACGATGAGGAAACTCTGGCTTCCTGTGATTCATGTTGTTAATTTACTATTTTTAAAATTTGGAATCAATTACAAAGGACTATTTGTTCTAATGCAACTTAGTATTCAGAACAGCCTTTTTAATTATAACGTCTCATTCTGTGGGAACAAGCACTTCTGGGCACTTAGAAAAATAATTATCAACAATGTACATCGTAAAATAATGAAATTACCCATGTGTTGGGTGCAAACATTTTCTTGAGAGCATAGTAAAGCTGGAATACTGCAAGAGTGATGCTCATTGTACATTAAGCAGCTATTTTTCAACAAAGTAGACATGGGACATATAAATGTTACACTGCAATAAAATCTTTATCCGCTGCTGACTCTGCAAAACACCACAAGGCTCCCTACTTAAGAACTACCAATGATTTTGCCGACGACCTTCAGTCTATAAACTGTCCTTCACAATCATCTGTTGGAAACGTGGGCTATATTAACAAAACTAAAATGAGCATTGCATCACTGTGTGTACTCTAGCCCTGCGTAAGAAGCAATTCATAGCCGAATAGTGCACTTTCTGAAATCTTGAAACGCTTGCAAGTAGATGTGCTGAAGCTTGGTGCAGCCATTGCAAACTGTAAGGTGCACAATTTAGGTCCACAATCTTTTTGGCGTAGTTTCAAAGACCAAAGAAATATGTGACAGAAATAAGACATAAGACGTTGTCCAAAGAATAAAGTTATTTAGGCAAATCACACTCCCCCGCTCTCAGTCCTCCAGAGCCGTGTGGGTTATGGCTCATCAAATGGCCACACTCTAGGATTTCCACAACCACGAGAATTTCAGACAGTGAATTCCATGTTCCCATCAGCCAATGGAAGACAAATATCTGCTCTAATCATTCTATAATTGCTTTAAAAATATGCCTCTCACTTATTGGCACACAGCAACCAGTACCCAGACTTAAGACAGTTCTCTTCAGCTCCCTCAATGATTAAAAATTATTTTGAAAATAAATACCTTGAGATAACATCAACTAATCCACTGTCAAATCCGATTCGCACTAATTGCTCTGCAGTTAGATAAAGGATAAATTATTCACGAATAAATTGTTCATGGAACTCTGCATTCCCTAAAAATCTAAAGTTTCAGAAGGTCATTAAGGTCACAGAAAGCACCTCTGCTAATTGCATTTGCTTTATTTTTAGAAGGAGAAATGATTGGACTTTCAAACAAATGGTCTCCAATTATCTCACCTTACCGTCACTTGCTTTGTTGGTAATTTTTTTTAAATGCACTCATTACAAAAAATTTTCTCATTGCCAACAGCTATGAAATGGAGGGGAGGTGCAGATACCTCGTGTTTCAGGCACTGTTCTCTGCTTGCTCTTTGATGGTAGGCTCTGGGATTTAACTGCTCTCTTTTGGGTGAAAGAGTGGCAATATTTGTTAATGTTACGGCTGCACTGAATCATAATCATACAGCACAGAAAGCGTTCTTTCTGCCTGCCCAGGCCAGACTGACCACTAAGCACTCGTTAGGAATCCTGCACTAATCCTGCCTTATTCTCCCGACATTGACATCAACTCTCCCTAGGTTTTACCGCAGACCCACATGCTTGGGGCAATTTGGAGTGGTCAAATAACCTGTCAATCTGCATGTTCCCTGTAAAGTGGGAGGAAAACAAAGACCCATGTGGTCACAGGGATGATGTGCAAATTTCATACAGATTGAACCTGTTTTCCTGGAAGTGTGTTGCAGCAGTCCAACTAATTGCATCTTGCTAACCATCAGATGTGTAAAAAAACTAGAGATTTCATCTCTCCATGTGGAAATGGAATGGGAATGGCCAAGAAATATCAGAGATATCCATACTATCATTGGTCCTAATACATACTCCATTCCCTGCACATAGATTCCCTCACTTTCACCTCCTTCTGTAGCTAAATTCTCAGTCTGAATCAGATTGCTCATCACCCTGGTTCTAACTTGACCTCGATTGGACCTTCCACATTCTTCCTATCACCACGCTACCACTCATCAGCTTCTGCATATCACACATCTCCTCTGCTGAAACATGCATCCATGCGTCTGATACCATTGGAATTCAATACTATATTGATCAGCGTTCTATTTTTTATATACTTGAGCTTATTCAAAACTGTGCTGATCTTACTTTGTTTTGTTACATGTTCAATTTACTGATTCATCCTGTACTTTCTAACCAATATTGGTACCAAATCCAACAATACCTCAATTCACTGTATTACGATCTTTCTGCGCTCTGGTCTGTTTTCCATCTGGTCCTATGGCCAAAACATCTCCCACCCCAACCTGAGATCTCTGCATTGGATGCCAAAATATCCACTTGAACTGATGTATAGGAAATGTCCCTAGTTCTAATGAGAGCTCTAGAGACTGAAATGTTAAGTGTTTCTCTAGCCACAGATTCTGTCTGTCCTGCAAGTATTTCCAATATTTTCTGTTTTATTTCAGATATCCAACAACTGCAGTTTTTTTGTTTTGTGGAAAAAGGAGGGTATTTTTGAGAGGTAGCGCTCTCCCCCCCCCCCCCCCCCCCCCCCCCCCCCCCAAGGTCAGTGACAAAGAGTGTATTCTCACTGACCATTATAAACTTTGACCATAAAGTCAGATAATGTACCACTTCATTAAGTTTATGCCATAATAAGGGAAGCATAATACAGAAACAAACCTGTGGCTCTTTGAATCATACAGTAATTAATTAAATTATTTTAAGAGTGAATAAAATAACTTATGATTTAATCGTTGATGTGGGTTTTTTTGACGGTGGTTAGTTACGAGAATGCAGGAAATTTAATTTGGTTTAGTACACCTCAATTCAGCTTATTTCATGGAATGCTTTGGAGCTAAATGGTGCAGAGCAATGATGTGACATACCTCCAGTGCCAAGACTGCAATTGAAACGTTGCTGGAAGTCATGTCAGCAGGAGGAAACAAATTTAGACAGGCAAATTAACATGCCTTAATGTCAACCATCCAATTTTGTGAATGGGCTCTCTGTTTCCTGCCCAACTTTGAGCTTTCCACCAAAAAAAACAGGTGTCTAGCACTGTTCCTTCTCAAGGAGATTCAGGAGACTTAGAGTTGGTTCACAGCTAAACCAACAGCCAGGGAACATGCAATATACCTTACTGAATGATGCAAGATATCAGAGTTTCTGGTTGATATGTTTTCAAACTTCCTTGATTTGCTAACTGGGCAATAAATGTTTTATGATTGAGGTGTGCAATGCATAAAATAGTAAGATGAACAGATTGCATAATCGTAATTTAAGATGAAATTCGTCTGTCAAAGCCAAAACTGCATTTAACAAATCTTACTGTGTTATTTAAAGAAGTTATTGATTAGATGGTGCACATTTATCCTGTATGGGCATTCAAAAGTTTTTTTTAAAAGGGCACCTGAAAAAGAAATTACAGGCATATGGTACAAACCATAAAGGAACACAGACATGCAGAGAAGAAGCAGCATTTAGACACAGAGGAAAGGAATAAGGTGAAAACTGTCCTCAGTTCAAAATGGAGAGGACTTGGACATTAATACAGAAACCATATTTTAAAATCTGTAGGCAAATGACAATTGGGATTGGTTTAGTGGGGAGCAAAAAGCAGAAATACAGATGCGGCAGATGTGGATCTGTGAGATAATAGATTCTAGAAAGATGAAGAATAGAAACATCGATGTATGGGGTAGACCACAGGGTCAAATACATAATTCTCTGTGAATGTCAAAGATAAATTCTCTAACAATTCTTTCAACATTTCTTTAAAAAATCTGTATTTCATCAAATGGGTATGGACTGCACGAACAGTGAATTAAATATTTGTCCTAATATTGGTTAGGTCACAATTTGAGTGTTTTTTATAACGTAAAAGTACTATTATATATAACGGATTAATGTCAGAATTGACTTATGAGGTATTCTTAGGGCAGTGCCTCATGGGCCTGTCCCACTTACGTGATTTTTTTTGGCGACTGCTGGCACCCGTCATAGGTCGTTGCAGGTTGCTGAAAATTTTCAACATGTTGAAAATCCAGCGGCGACCAGAACAAGGTACGACTCTTTGGGCGACTACTCATGACCATACAGGCTTCACCCCGCGACATGTCGCCAGAATGTCGCCTATGTGGTCGTGAGTAGTCTCCTCAGTCACCCAAAGAGTCGTAGCGTCTTTCTGGTCACCAATGGATTTTCAACATGGTGAAAATTTTCGGCGACCTGCAACCACCTATGACGGGTGCCGGTAGCCGCCGAAAAAGTTGGGTAGTTGGGATAGGCCCATAGGTATAACTATATCGGAACATTTAAACCTCAATATAAATATCATATATAATACAATATAATACAGGGTCTTGGTGAGACCACACCTGGAGTATTGCGTGCAGTTTTGGTCTCCAAATCTGAGGAAGGACATTATTGCCATAGAGGGAGTGCAGAGAAGGTTCACCAGACTGATTCCTGGGATGTCAGGACTGTCTTATGAAGAAAGACTGGATAGACTTGGTTTAGACTCTCTAGAATTTAGGAGATTGAGAGGGGATCTTATAGAAACTTACAAAATTCTTAAGGGGTTGGACAGGCTAGATGCAGGAAGATTGTTCCCGATGTTAGGGAAGTCCAGGACAAGGGGTCACAGCTTAAGGATAAGGGGGAAATCCTTTAAAACCGAGATGAGAAGAACTTTTTTTTCACACAGAGAGTGGTGAATCTCTGGAACTCTCTGCCACAGAGGGTAGTTGAGGCCAGTTCATTGGTTATATTTAAGAGGGAGTTAGATGTGGCCCTTGTGGCTAAGGGGATCAGGGGGTATGGAGAGAAGGCAGGTATGGGATACTGAGTTGGATGATCAGCCATGATTTTATTGAATGGCGGTGCAGGCTCGAAGGGCCGAATGGCCTACTCCTGCACCTAATTTCTATGTTTCTAAAATGTTAATAAAATAGATAATTAGTCCAGAATATCCATACAAGTATTTTGAAAGAGCTTTGCAGTTGGCCTTCTCTTCTCTTCCATGTATTGCAGATAATTCCATTCCAGTTCCCTTTGTGAAATTACAATTTACTCGTCTTCTACTGCTCTTTCAAGTTAAAGTTTAGTTTAACGCTGTAATCCCGAGTGCACTGTAAGCGGCACCTCCAATGTACAAAGTCTGTCAAATGAAGGTTCCCAGGTTCATTTCTACAATTAAGGGACTGGTGCATGAACAGAGGTCTGGACATGCTAGCCCTACAATCTTGGAATTTAGAAGAATGGAAATGTGATCTCAATGAAACATAGCTTCTGAGGGGAATTGGCAGGGTGGATGCTGAGAGAATATTTCTTCCAGCAAAGGTATCAACAACTTGGGTAATGGTTTCAGAATTGTGGGTCTCTGAGTGAGGATAAACACTTCCTTTCTCAGAGGGTCAGCACTCCTTGCCACTCCAGAGAGTTGTGCAGGCAACAGCACGATCCTACACACTCGGGACAATTTACAGAAGCCAATTAACCTACAAACCTGCATGTCTTTGGAGCTTGGGAGGAAACCGGAACACACGGAGAAAACCCACGCAGTCACAGGGAGAACGTACAAACTCTGCACTGACAGATCCCAGAGTCAGAATGGAACCTGGGTCACTGGCTCGGTAAGGCAGCAGCTCTACCACTGCACACTGTGCCCCCCCAACCTCCAATTTACCAGGGCCATGGTTGCCTCACTCCCTTCCCACTCACCAGTTCTCATGCTTCCTTCTAATTTACCGGGGTTCAAGATACCACGCTTCCTTCTGATATGCAGGAAGATTGTTCCCGATGTTGGGGAAGTCCAGAACAAGGGGTCACAGTTTAAGGATAAGAGGGAAGACTTTTAGGACCGAGATGAGAAAATCATTTTTCACACAGAGAGTGGTGAATCTGTGGAATTCTTTGCCACAGTAGGTAGTTGAGGCCAGTTCATTGACTATATTTAAGAGGGAGTTAGATGTGGCCCTTGTGGCTAAAGGGATCAGGGGGTATGGAGAGAAGGCAGGTATGGGATACTGAGTTGGATGATCAGCCATGATCATATTGAATGGCGGTGCAGGCTTGAAGGGCCGAATGGCCTACTCCTGCACCTATTTTCTATGTTTCTATGATATGTTGGGCCCTTGGATTCTATCTCCTTTCCCACTCCCAGGACTCTAGTTCCTCTGCTTTCTTCCAACCTCCCAGGATCTCACACTCTCTTTCAATATGCCCGAATCTTGATTCCCACACTTTCTTTTGATATGTTGGGGCCCCAGTTTCCGTGCTCCCTTCCAAGTTCTGGGGCTTCAGTTCCTGCAGTCCCTTATATATGACTGGGTTTACCGCGCTTTATTTTAATAGCATGTAACATCTAATTAAAGATGTGTCAGTGTTTGAATAGGAATAGTATTCCATTATCTGGAAAATCTGCTCATGTGGTGCCACCACCAGTCCCAATTGTACCAAATTATTAGAGTTTTACCTCACTGACAAATTCTAGGCAATTGATTTAAATGCATTGGTTCAAATCCTGTCTGGCAAAGTTTAAATTCAAGTATTAAATTAAATTAAATTAAATTCAAACACATTCGGAATGTAGAATTAGTATCCTAACCATCTTAGAAATGGCTTAGCAAGTCTCTCAGTTCCAGAGAAATTGGGATGGATCATAAAACACACCGATCTTCTTGTTCCATGAATAAAATAAAATGATTGATTTAATGCATAAAACTATCCTCCACTGGTTACATTTCTCTGGGAATAAAATACCTTACTTTTATTGGGACAGGTTGCTCAGGTGTTTTCCAAGTAAATAGACTTTGTTTGCGACATAATAGCATGTTTGCAGCAAGCTATGTGTCCATACCAACCTCCGTTGCAATGGTTGAAGCAGTATTTCCCCTGGTTGGAAAATCTACGAGAATTTAAAATGATCACCAAGGCAGTCAGGGGAACCATGAAGAGATTTTTACTTTTATTATCCAGAAAATTGTCAGAGCCCAGAATGCTTTACCACAAGGGTGGCTGAGGCAGAAACCAGTGCATTCTTTAAGAAAAAGAAGGATAAATATTTGAAGCCGAAGATTCGGGACTGGGGTTTAATTTTGGACAGCTCTTGCAAAGTTGACATTGTTACAGGGAAAATGCCCTCATTCTTTGCTCCAGGCTTCTGCCCTTGATAAATGCACTTCATTTTGAGTTTGTATACACCCATTGAAGTTCAAATAACACTTTCTTTTGGCAAAAGGAGATTTAATTAAGAAGTTTACGATTTTTTTTTCCGTAAAAAACACATCCTACTAGCCAAGCTGTGACTAACACTTAAAGCATTTTTCCAGTGTTGACCCAATGGAAACTCAAACCTATAGTTTGTTCACGCTCACACTGTGCCCATTCCAAGGTGTCTGGGTAGACATTTCTCACTTTTGGAACTTGAAACAACATTACCAAAGGAGAAACTGCTATTTTTGTTGCATCAGTAACTGGCTCTATGCAAACATTAGAGCTTCTATTAGTATCACTTATAACAACCAGAACACCAATAAATCTTTTTACCTTCCCCATGAACTTCAGCAGTTAGCTATTATGCTGTTTGCAGTAATCTGGTGGTGAGAATACGTATCCTTAATTAAACACCCCGTATCAGAATCTTTGGATCTGTAAGCACTCATTACTCCCTTTCCAACCCAAGTTCAGCTGAAGATGTAAATCTAATGTACTTTGTTCTTATGTTACCAAAATACCATCAAAGAGAGGTATTTCTGAAGCATTTACCCACACCAGGTGAAAGCATTTGCTAAACGGACTCTCCTAATCTCCTTGGCAGAACTCTGACAGAATTCACTGAAGAAAAACTGTAGTCACTTACATACACATTGGGGTTAGCTCCCAGCTACATGTAGCAACTCATTATTTTTGCAGGAAATATGTTACTGCTAAATGCTACCATATTTTAGAGCATCGACTTAGGTGCATACAAATTCTAGATAGAAATTGCCTGTCCTGTCGCACTTCGTTCCCAATCCAGCGGTCTAGCTCCTTAAGGCATTAAATCCTGTGGTTTTATCTGTTTTGTTTATCACCCAACATCCTCACTGTTTCAAAGAACGATCAGGAGTTAGCATGAACCGTCTCTTACAAAACAAAGCTCAGAGGTGATAGGTCTAAATATTTGGGTATACCCAAATGCATTGATGGGTGGTGTTGCACAGAGGCATAACGGGCCCTGCTAATCATGACCCCCCCCCCCCCCCCCCCCCCCCCCCCCCCCCCCCCCCGTTGTGCAATCTTTAGCTTGCATAAAAAGGTATGAGCTGTAGGCTGATACCAAGGCAGCATTAAGGAGGTTGGATGCCAACAACTTACCCCTGTTGGGGGGTGTGTGCTGTGCCTGACAGAGTGTGGGGAGAAGAACTGGAACTGGGTCTTCTCGATCAGAGAAAGGGGAGGATTGTTTTAGATTAGATTAGATTAGATTAGATTAGATCCTTTATTTGTCATTCAGACCTTTTAGTCTGAGCGAAATGTCATTGCCTGCAGCCATACATATAATAATAAACAACTAAACACACAATAAACACAAATTAACATCCACCACAGTGAGTTCACTTGAATCCCCAACATACCAGAGATTGACAGCGGCCACAAAGAAAGATCATGAGATCATGAATTTCAACGATCAGCTGTTTTGCTTTGGAAAGTGCTGGGATGATAAAAAGATTGAAACAAGAGGGCTTATTTTCAAGGAGTGGGATGAAGGTCCATAATCAGAATCAACATTGGCCAATAATCAGGGTGAGTGATTTTGACATGCAATTGAACCAACATTAGTCCACCTGCCTACATTAAGCCAATATTCATCTAAATCTGTCCTATCCATGTACCTGTCTAAATGTTTCGTAAATGTTGTGATAGTACCTGCCCCAACTACCTCCACTGGCATCTCATTCCATACACCCAGCACCCTTTGTGTACCCAGCACCCTTTGTGTGAAAAAGTTACCCCTCAGGTTCGGTTCCTATCAAATCTTTTCCTCCCCTCACCTTAAATCTATGTCCTCTGGTTCTTGAATCCCCAACATACCCGAGATTGGCAGCGGCCACAAAGAAAGATCATGAGGTGAGATCATGAGATTGAATTACATGATGATATTGACCTCAGCACAGATTAGTTCAGGTGCCAGTGTGTGGTAAAGATCTTCTCACAGAACGTCACATACTGTATCTCTGCACTCACAGACTTCATTGGAGATTCTTGAATACATTGTTCATCAGAGATGCCCTGGAGGGAATGTAATGTTTCCAAGTTCTTTGGGATAAGACCCTTCACTATCATTGCCTCCAGCTCCAGTCCTCAACTTACCCTGGATGTCAAGTCTTTGTCACAATGACACTTGGAGAACTGGCAGTGGTGTCATATTATCTCAGCAGTGAAATGTTGGTCAATTCAAATGGGACCCATTTCCTTCTGGCACGTGTTATAGATCATTGAAAACATAGAACTGCACAGGACAGGCCGTTTCGCCCATAAAGTCCATGCAGACCGTGATGCCAATTTAAAGTTAGTCCATCCGCCTGCACATAGAAACATAGAACATAGGTGCAGGAGTAGGCCATTCGGCCCTTCGAGCCTGCACCGCCATTCAATATGATCATGGCTGATCATCCAAATCAATATCCCATACTTGCCTTCTCTCCATACCCCCTGATCCCCACAAGGGCCACATCTAACTCCCTCTTAAATATAGCCAATGAACTGGCCTCAACTACCTTCTGTGGCAGAGAATTCCACAGATTCACCACTCTCTGTGTGAAAAATGATTTTCTCATCTCAGTCCTAAAAGACTTCCCTCTTATCCTTAAACTGTGTCCCCTTGTTCTGGACTTCCCCAACATTGGGAATAATCTTCCTGCATCCAGCCTGTCCAACCCCTTAAGAATTTTGTAAGTTTCTATAAGATCCCCCCCCTCAATCTTCTAAATTCATCTAAATTATAGCGTGTACAAGCCGAGTCTATCCAGTCTTTCTTCATAGGAAAGTCCTGCCATCCCAGGAATCAGTCTGGTGAACCTTCTCTGTACTCCATGGCAAGAATGTCTTTCATCATGGTCCATATTCCTTCATTCCCTGCTTGTTCATTTGCCACTCTAAACGTCTTAAACATTGCTATTGTATCTGCTACAACCATCTCGCAAGAGCAGCGCATTCCAAGCACCTATCACTGTGTGAAAAAACCTGCTTCACATATCTCCTTTCCCCCCCTCATCTTAAAACAATGCCCTTTAGTATTTGGAAACATCTTCACCCATTGAGGGGAGAGAATGCAAACCAATTGTGGCAAGTGCCATTAATGCATTTAAGGCCAATTTAGATGTGAGCTGAGGAGGAGATAATATATTAAGAGATGAAGTTGTGTGGAAGGTGGTTGGCATGGAGTGTACATTCTGCATGAATTAGTTTGGCTGATTTATTTATTTTGATATAATAAATTCCATATAACTAATCAGATACATTTATGTAATAAAAAACCACACATGGCTCATGTGAGCATGACGCCAATGTGATGAGAAAGAAAATTTTACAAAAGTCCGAGCCTCCTTGGACCTCCTGAGGAATGCGTTAAATATCCATGCAGTTAATTTGCAGCATACAGCAACATATTGGTGTTGTCCATCCCGCTCCCTCTGTGTTTTTAAATAATCTGAAATTGATAACTGCTCCATGAATGCAATAGAATCCCACATATTTATACCCATACAGTGATAATATCAGATCAATCATCTTTTGTTTTATTATCTGATTCTTCCTTGTATAAAATTGCTGGTGCCACTTTTGAAAGTACCAGGGGATCTCACTTCTGTCTAGATTTCTAAAATGTATAAGACATTTCTAAGGATGTTATACTTGAATTAAAAACAAATGGTGTATCGTCTGAACAGCAATTCTAACAATAAGGATCAATAGTTAGTTGGACATAATGGAAAGTAAATGTTTTGAGGATTAGATGGGGAACAGGGAAAGATATCACCAGTGGGTGCCGTACGATGGCTGCCTCGCCAACAGTCAGTCTCGTCTTTTTCCCTGTTTGTGTTTTTAGTTTGTTGTAAAATGTATGTTTCAGTTTATCTTTAGTTTTATGTTATGTGGGGGGAGGTAGGGGAAACTTTTTGTGTCTTTCCTCGACGGAGACAAAAATATTTCCTTGTTGTATCTCCGTCTGCACTGCGGCCTAACATCATGGAGCTGGCGGTCTCTTGCTGTGGCTTTGGGAGCTCCAACCGTGGAAGCCTGCGGACTTTAACATTGTGGAGCTACCGGTCCCTGGTTAACGACCGACAAGCCGCAGGAGATTCAACCGCCCCGATCGCGGGAGCTTCGATCACCCCGATCGCGGGAGCTTCGATCACCCCGATCGCGGGAGCTTCGATCGCCAGCTGCGGGATCTTCAATTGCCCCGACTGCGGATGGTTCGACTCCCCCGTACGCGGGAGAAAAGGAGGAAAGAAAATACTTTATTGCCTTCCATCACAGTGGGGAATAGGGAGCACCCACAGTGGTGGATGTTTATGTCAATTTTTTTAATGTGTGTCTTGTTGCTTTTTTGGTATGACTGTATGCCAAACCAAATTCCGCGTATGTTACAAAACATACTTGGCTAATAAATTAATTATGATTATAATATGAAATCAGCCATGATCGTATTGAACGCATGTATAGTCTCAGCAGATCTGCTTCTATTTCTTATGTTCTGGTAATGTAACATTCATTGCAGATTAATTGAGAGCACTGCAGCCCAAACAGTATGTATGGACATTGTCCCATGATAGGTGCGGGTTTATAGGAAGCTATTCAATACACCACAAATATGTAGAAATATGCCAATTATATTAGGCAAAACACCGAGCATGATGATATGTGCATCACTACTTATGCAAAATCACTTTCCACAAAGAAAAATTGTTATAAATTTATCTCATCTGATGGAAAAATGAATTCTATATCTATACCTTCGATTTTAAATTGAGATATACGTCAGGTGTACAACTAACACTAAATATAATATATATATATAAAATCCTTATCTATATATCATCATCTATTTTCATCTATATATCCATGTACAGTGCATTCAGAAAGTATTCAGACCCCTTCACTTTTTCCACATTTTGTTACGTGACAGCCTTATTCTAAAATGGATTAAATTCATGTTTTTAATCATTAATCTACACACAATACCCCCTAATAAAAAAACAGGTGTTTAGAAATGTTTGCAAAGTAATTAAAAAGAAATAACTGAAATATCACATTTACATAAGTATTCAGACCCTTTACTCACTTTACTCAGTATTTTGTTGAGGCACCTTTGGCAGCGATTACAGCCTCAAGTCTTCTTGGGTATGATGCTACAAGCTTGGCACACCTGTATTTGGGTAATTTCTCCCATTCTTTTCTGCAGATCCTCTCAAGCTCTGTCAGGTTGGATGGGGAGTGTCGATGCGCAGCTATTGTCTGGTTCCTCCAGGGATGTTCGATCGGGTTCAAGTCCGGGCTCTGGCTGGGCCACTCAAGGACATTCACAGACAAAGCCACTCCTGCGATATCTTGCTGTGTGATTAAGGTCGTTGTCTTGTTGGAAGGTGAACCTCCGACCCAGTCTGAGGTCCTGAATGTTTTGGAGCGGGTTTTCATCAAGGATCTCTCTGTACTTTGCTCCGTTCATCTTTCCCTCGATTCTGACTAGTCTCCCAGTTCCTGCCGCTGAAATACATCCCCACTGCATGATGCTGCCATCAGCTTACTTCACAGTAGGTATGATATTGGCCAGGGGATGAGCGGTGCCAGACTTGATTCTTGACATTCAGGCCTCAATTAAATTCCAAATAGTTAATGGTCTGATAGTCCTTTAGGTGCCTTTTGGCAAACTCCAAATGGGTTGTCATGGGCCTTTTACTGAGGAGTGGCTTCCATCTGGCCACTCTACCATAAAGGCCTGATTGGTGGAGTGCTGCAGATATAGTTGGCCTTCTGGAAGGTTCTCCCATCTCCACAGAGGAACTCTGGAGCTCTGTCAGAGTGACCATCGGGTTCTTAGTCACCTCCCTGACCAAGGCCCTTCTCCCCCGATTGCTCAGTTTGGCTGGGCGACCAGCTCTATGAAGAGTCCTGGTGGTTCCAAAGTTCTTCTATTTAAGAATGACGGAGGCCACTGTTCTCTTCAGGACCTGCAATGCTGCAGAAATTGTTTTATACCCTTCCCCAGATCTTTGTCGCGACACAATCCTGTCTTGGAGGTCTACGGACAATTCCTTCATCTTCATGGCTTGGTTTTTGCTCTGACATGCACTGTCAATTGTGGGACCTTATACATACAGGTGTGTGCCTTTCCAAATCATGTCCAATCAATTTAATTTACCACTGGTGGACTCCAAACAAGTTGCAGAAACATCTCAAGGATAATCAATGGAAACAGAATGCACCTAAGCTCAATTTTGAGTGTCATAACAAAGGGTCTGAATAGTTATCTAAATGTGATATTTCAGGCTTTTTTTTAAAAGCACTATGCAAAAATTTCCAAGCACCTGTTTTCACTTTTTTATTATGGGGTATTAGGTGTAGATTGATGATTAAAATCAAATGAATTTAATCCATTTCAGAATAAGGCTATAACGTAACAAATTGTGGAAAAAGTGAAGGGGTTTGAATACATTCTGAATGCACTTTATTTCATATATTTACCTATATATCTTTATCTATATATCCATATCTATATTTATATCTATATATAGATAGAAGATAGACACAAAAAGCTGGAATAACTCAGCGGACAGGCAGCATCGCTGGTGAGAAGGAATGGGTGTCGATTCGTGTTAAGACCGTTAAATAATAAAACACTAAAATTGCCCTTCCATGTCATCACAACTGATTATGTGAACATTCTATGCAAAGAACTCTCTTAAACTTTGTGTCCTGTCCTCTAGTTGTTGATTCCCTTACCCTGCGAAAACACTGCGCACTGACCTTATTTCTTCCCCTTGTGATGTCATGCACCTCTAAAAGATAACTCCTTAGTCTCCTGTTCTCCATGGAATAAAGTGCTAGCCTGCCCAAACTTCCCTATAGATCATCCCTTCCAGTCATTGCAACATCCTCCTTAATCTTCATTGCACTCTTTCCAGCTTAATGGCATCTTTCCTTGAGCAGGGTGACCAAAACTGAGCATAACACTCCAATTGCAGTCTCATCAACGTCTTGTACAACTCTAACACAACGTCTGAAGAAATGTCTCGACCTGAAATGTCATCCATTCCTTCTCTTCAGAGATGATGCCTGCCCTACTGAGTTACTCCAGCTTTTTGTGTCTATCTTCGGTTTAAACCAGCATCTGCAGTTCCTTCCTACACACGTCCCAACTTCTACATTCAGTTCCCTGAATGATGAAGGCAAGCATGCCAAAAATCTTCCTCACCACCCTATCTACCTGCAATGCCACTTTCTGGGACCTTTACACTCATACTACTTGATTCCTTTGCTCAAAAACACTCTCCAGGTCCCTATGGTCCACTGTCAAGGTCATGCCCTGGTTTGACTTAATTTGCCATTCCTCTGGCCACATGCCCACTGATCAAGATCCTGCAGCAATTCTTGATAACCATCTTCACAGTCGATGTGTGTCACCGTAAAATTACTAATCAAGCCTTGTACATCCTCAGCCAAATCGTTGATATAGATGACAAACAGCAATGGGCCCTGTGCTGATCCCCGAGACCTGCTGTACCATTAGTCAAAGGGTACTAGTGTTAAAAACAACCTTCCACACTTTCTCTCTGACCATGAAGCCAATTTTGAATCGATCTCTCCCTGAATCCCATGTGATCAAACCTTTCAAAGCAACCTACCATTTGGAAACCTTTTCAAGGCCTTGCTGAAGTCCATTTGGCCAAGCCTTCATAAACCTTCTTGGCTATTTCTCTGAGACATGATCTCCCATGCGTAAAAGCATGCTGGCCATACCTAATCAACTCCTGTTTTCCCAAATACATGTACATCTCAATCCTGAGAATCCTCTCCAGCTACGAACCTACCAGAGATGTTAGGTTGACTGGTCTCTTGTACTAATTAATTGATTGAAGTTTAGTCAAACAACAAAATGTTGCAATTGGACCCTGGTTTTTTTTAAACAGTTTGTCTTTTCTCTCTGAATTTCATAGCTTAAATGCATATTGCGTCCTTAATATAGTACAAGTGCCCAAGGCACTTCTTATGCTATTCAAGAAAAAATAATATCAAGCCACACACGAAGATATTAGGACAGACCCAAACATGAAGTGCACTTTGAGGAACATCTTATCCAAAGGTAGAGCTAGTGTTTTGGGGATGTAGAGCAGAAGGGGGGTGGCAGGTCCCCAGAAACTATGGCCCTCACAGCTAGAGATATGGGAATTCAATTCAGGGGAAAGTAAGATGCTTGAATTGGAACATGATAGATATGTAGCCATTTCAATGTGAGCAGTTACCATTAGCTGGTAGATAGGAAAAGCGCTGACTTTGGCTCCTCTTCCGTTTCCCATTGCAGACATAGAAATAAACTTGAACAGGGCTGGTAATGCGCTGGTTCCGATAGGGCGGAATTTCAACAATGAGTGTATTCTGCAACCAAGAAAATAAAAAAAAGACTTGATAAAATGCTCAGAAGACCATCGGCAGATTCTGCAGTGAATTAGATTCATTGAGTCATGCAAAATGGAAACAGGCCTTTCAGACCATTGAGCCCGTGTTGACCTTCAAGCACCAGTTTACACTACAACCAACATTTCTCCGCACATTCATTTCATTTCACCCCCAGATTTTTGCCACCAGAGACAATTTCCAGTGGCCAATTCTCCTGTCAGCCTGAGCATCGTTGGGATTGGGAGGAAACCTGAGTAACCTGTGGAAATCCCCACAGTCCTACAGGGACAATATCCGGGCCGGCCTTAGGAGGTGCGGGGCCCAATTGGTAACAATTTAATGAGCCCCTGGTTCCCAGCCAAGGTCTGTAGAATCATAGAAATATAAATAAAGTCTATTATAGACTTTATATCTCTATGGTAGAATGGAAAGTAATCAAAATGTTCGCTTAAAAAGTGCCTGTGAGTTAATGGACCAAACAGATCTAAGCTCCATTTTAATATAAAATCGCATACATGTAAGCCTACAAGTAACAAACAAATTATGTAGATCACCTCTGAAAAGTACATAGTTACAATACCACTTATTTTAGTGACTGTGAAATGAAAAAAAAAGTAATTTAATTAAATAGATCCAGGAAAACTAATAACCATTGGTGAAAAACTAGTCCAGGCATTAAATTTTGGGCTTCAGCCCCATCCCACCCTTTGGGCTTCTACCCCATCCTAACTTAGTTGTGTGTGTGTGTGTTTTAGTTGTCTGTGTGTGATGTATGAAATTCCGTTCAGACTGAAAGGTCTGAATGACAATAAAGGATGCTGTGTAGGGTGTGTGTGTGTGTGGTGTGTGTGTGTGTGTGTGAGTGGCACGTGTGGGGGACATTGTTTGTGGTGTGTGTGTCAAATTGTGTGTGCACTGTGTGTGTGTGTATATGTGTGTGTGGTGGGCCACAGAGTGTGTGTGTGGGGGTGTGGTAAAAGTTGTCTGTGTGCGATTGTATGAAAAAAATTCCGTTCAGACTGATTTTGTTTGTCTGAATGACAATATTGTATATATTGATCAATTGTGTGGGAGAAATAAATTTAAAAAAAAAGATACTTGATACTTGATGTGTGTGGGAGGGAAGGAGAGAAGGGTAGGGAGGGAGGGCAGGAGAGAAAGAAGGGAGGGAGGGAAGGAGAAAACGGAAAAGAGAGAGAGGAAGGAGGGAGGGAAGGAGAGAGGGAGAGAGAAGGGAGGGAGGGGAGAAGGGAGGGAGAGGGCCGGTGGTGGGAGTGGATGCCGGGGTCCGGTTGGACGGGTGTGAGCTGAGGCCGATGTTTGTAAACGTTGCTCTAACCCCCGGCCCGGCCCTCCCTGTATTGTTCACCGCATCTCCCCAGGGAGAGAGAGGGGTGGAGCTGGGGCTGTGTGCGTGAAGCACGGCGACTGGAGGGGCGGGAGCGCTGCCCCGTGGCCGTGAGGGAACGACCCACGTCCCCCTCTCCCCCTTCTCCATTCCCCCTCACACCCCCCCTCCCCGTCTGCCTCTTTCTTTCACCTCCACCCCTCTACTCTCTGTTCATCCCTCTCTCCACCCACCCAGGGTAGATCTCCCCGAGCCAAGAGTAGATTACTCTAGTGCGGGGCCCCCTTAGGCCCGGGGCCCAATTGGGAGCCATTGGTCCAATTGGCTTAAGGCCAGCTCTGGACAATATGTAAAGTGCACCAGACAGCAGCAGAGAACAGAATTTAAACCCAGGTCCCTGGAATTGAGGGTTAGCAGCATTGTGCCACCTTAAATTCGTAAAGTTGTGATCGTGGGACAAAAAACTTGAGCATTAATCAGTACCGTGAATTGCAAACATTTGTTAGCCTATAGTTGCACAATGATGAAGCACGTTGATGAGAGATTTTAATGCACATACGGAGGCTTATTCTCCATGAATACTCTAGTGGCACTGGCTGAGAATTTGCCATGAGCATAAAAAGGAGTAAAAGCGGCAGCCATTCCTATTCAGTCTAATGCAGGGACAAAGGCATCATGTGTGACAGAATGCACCTCACACACACAACTGTACACCTTCTGCAATCTCAAACAAAGGTTCTGCCAGACGTATGTTGAGAACCAGGTTAAGAGTGGGACTGAGAGATGAACAAAGGGATGATAATTGGGAGAATGAGATAGTGAGCAAGAATCAGGGACACGGTCAGGAGCAGCGAGATGATCTATGAGAGCTAATGGAGATAACCCAACACAGAAGAAGTTCAGAAGTTATTGAAAGGAAGTCGGATAGTGGTAGGCATTAGGAATTGAAATCAGTAACAATGAAAAATTAAATAAGCACCTAACTTGGAGAAGATGGATGCTTCAGAATCCCTTGGCTAGTTACAATTAGGGCTTTTAACTATGGGCTTCACAAGTGCAATAGGATTTCATGCAAGTGACATCTAAACCAGCACACTGAGTATTATTTGACATCACTGTGTATGCTCAGTGGCCCCTATGCAAAGCAAGTTATAACCAATTAACTTAAACTGACTAACTAACTGAAACAGTTTTCTTATGATTTCAGGGGAAAAGATGGGAATTAGCTGAAGTGGCGTGCTGAATTATTGATAATAATTTCAAGAATTACTTATTATCATCTGAGCGTCTGAAATATTACCATCATTACTCCCCGCCGTTGCTCTTTTAGCTGGTATGTCATTCATTCCCTGGTCTAATAAAAACAAACTGCTTATTCTGTTTATTAATTATGGATTGAAGTCCACAGTCAGATGTTTGTTAGTTTTTGACAATCAGTTTAGAATTAACTGTGAACAAACTTCCTTGGTGGCGATATCTGTTTAGCTTTACTTTTAAAAATAAGGGAAGAAAAACTGGAATATCTGATTCTTTTAAATGTGCACAAGACGTGGGGATTGCTACCAATACCAGCATCTCTATGTGTCCCCAAAACTGATAAGGCAGCTAAAAATGAACAATGCTGTGTTGTCTGGACTGCTATGTAGTTCAGACACAGTAAGGATGCCAGATTTCCCTTACAGGACATAAGTGAACCAGATAGGATTTTACAACAGACTAGTAGTACTTACCATTTCTGAATTAAACATTTTTTTTTAAATCCAGCTTTGTTTTATTAGTTGAATTTAAACTCCCCAGCTGCCTTGGTAGGATTTAAACTCGTATCTCTCGATCAATGACTCAGCATTTTAACCATTAGCCAAGTAACTTAATCACCCTGTTACTTTACCATTAAATGCCAATTCTGCAATAATAATGCTTCACATTTACCCAACTGTACAGAGGTACTACAACATATCCACCTGATTAAGGACACTTACAGGTTTAAAGAACTCCTTGTCAGTCTTTGCTTCAGTCTCCCACACATGATGTCCATCTGGTGAGAAATCATAATGTATTTTCAATAGCGAATGTTTCTTCCTTTATTTGTATCCTCCGAGAGATTTCATGAACAGAATGCAGTGGAACTCTGATAATCCGGCATCAGACTGTTTGGAAATCCTGACAGTGCCGTGTCTGATTCAGGGGTCTGGAGTGCAGGTGGGGTCTTCAGCTAAAGCCAAAGGTCCAGACTACAGTGGAGACTGGGGGCAGAGTTGGAGTTGGTGTCAAGATCTCCAGGGGTCTCGTTCATAGTTAGTTTTGTTGCTGGAATCATGGTCTGAAATTGCTTGTATCTTTTTTTCCCTTTAAACTCACCCAACACACTGGAATATTTATTATAGTACTAGTTAACAGATTTAAAAAAAAGTTAAGTAAAAGAGTGCTGTCATAGATGTATTATCCAAAGTTCTGTCTGTCCCTCATACCAATATCCCATGGCTGCCGGATTATCGGAGTTTTTAAACAAGGGTCAGAGAGTTAGAGAAATAGAGCATGGTCCACTGAATCCATGCAAACATTTGCACATTTATACTAATCCTATACCAATCCCATTTTTTTTATTGTTCCCACATTCTCATCAACTCACCGTGTATTTATCCATTGATGTACACACCAGGGGACAATTTACAACAGGCAATTAGTCTGCCAACCTGCACATTTTTGGGAAGGAGGGAGGAAAGTGGAGCACCTGGAGGAAACTAATAGGGTTACCTGGAGCACATGCGCACTCCACATAGGCAGTGCTGGAGATTAGGAATTAACCTTGTCACTGGAGCTGAGGCAACAATTCTACTAACATTGTGCCACCGTGCTGTTTTTTGTCATTAGCCACAGGTAATATTAAGGAAAAAGATTATTGGTTTATTTTATAGAATGGTTGTCAGAATAAAAGTATTATACACTGTTCAGTTTATTAGCCAGCCTGCAGTTTTAACATCTTGGATATAACTCTCACTTTAACCATAACTTTCACTGTATCAATGTCCTTCACTTTTTCATGCATCTTACAGTTTTGCATCCATTCACTTCTGCTGCATCACCCGGACCTGAAATCTTTATGCTCAACTGTTTCTGACCTGCACAACTTCAATTTAAAATAGTTTATCATGCTATACTATCCTTGCAAAACAATTACGGGTAACATTATTTATTTTAATGCAATAAGCAGCATGTACTATTCAGAAATGGCTTGTTCTGCAGTAGCAGAATAGTTCTTGATTAAACTCCCATGGCAATGGCTACTATTAGTGTTGGATTGTACACAGCATTGAAACATGATATGTACAGTAACTATTGTTTATTTGTTCATTTGTAAAAATAAATTGATTAATTATTCACTTTCGTTGGAGAATTGCAGCTTTGGGTTCCAGTTTTGCAGCTAGATAATTAAGCTCTTCCCGAGTGTAATTGTTTGCAGATGAAGGCTTTCAAATGGGCCCATTAAACCAATAATGCAATGCCAGAGTATTCAAATTGCTTATAATTAATTGTTTACATGAGACTTGCGTGTTAAGATACAAGTCCCAAAATGAGTCCGTAAGAAAACTGTTAATATTAAATATAGCTGCCACACCTCCAACTTTCTCTCTCCTGCCAAGGGGACACCTTATCAAGGTTCCTAGTGGGAACAGGGACCAGGAGGTGTAAAATGCCAGTTTTCCCCTCACTGTCCCCTCTCCCCTCTCGGTAGCATTACTGTCTTAATCACCGGGCTCTCTCTTGTTGCAATTACCTGCCTATCTAAGGCAGGAGACTTGTAATGAGTTAATCACAGTCCTACTAAGAATATAGTAGCACCGTAAGACCTTGAGGCATGAATGCTTGAGTCATGCTCCACACATGTGCTGCTTGATATCAGGTGCTCAGCTGTCTAAGCGATGGTGCCTATAAAGAATGCCTAGTAAACAGCTCACTCCAGAGGTTTGAGAACAGAAAATTAGGCTGACTCTCCAGTGGAAGACCAACTGAGTCTAGATTATCTTCTCAAATCTCTGGATTTAGCTCCTGAGTCTTGGCTGAATAGAACAGTCGGCTTGTGGCACTTCCGCAGCTCCACTCTGGGTCCCTTGTTACTGTGTTGCATAGGAGATGCCAAGCATACATCAGTAGGGTGATAGATAGCAACCTGTTCTGCCAGCACAGGCAGCTGAAGCCTCATCACATTTGAACTGGCTGATTTCCAGTGCTCATCTTACTCCATCTAGGCAGCTTGCCAGTTGTAAAGACGGGAACTCTTGTAAGGTGCCCATGCCTTAAAGGCAGCCTGAAATTCCTTAAAGGGGAGGTGCAGTCTGCAGTAGTAATTTGTGCAAAATTAGTTTTCCAAAAGGACGTGATATTGCCTTGGGGCCCCACAGCTGCCCATTGCAGCTTGCAAGCTACTTATAGAGCAATAGGAGACAGGAATGACAGTGTCTTCAACTCCAATGGACGAGGTTGACTTGTCAGCTTACTCGGGGACAAAAGAGAGTAAATGGCAGATTTCACGATTTGCACAGCAATGGACCACCCTATTTTAACCTCAGCACTCCTCTACGCCTTCTCTTCCCATCCACAATAAGGCTCTTCGTCATTCCGCTTGTAGCGAGAATACAAATCACCAAAAATCTGCCCGCACCATCCTGCTCCTCCCACTCTTGGTTACTCCTGCCGCATCCTCACCACCGCACCAGGTGCAAGGCTCTCTCATACTACCCCAGAAACGTTCTGCTGGACAGATGCTGAACCATTGGAGCTCATCTTGCCAGCAAATTGCTGAAGGGGAAGCACAGGAGTGGGAGGAATACGATACCCCATTGACTCAGAGAGCCACGGAGGCAGCTGTCACTGATGTCAGTAAAGGACCTGTCCCACTTACGCGACCTGGGCTCGCAAATTACACGACCTCGTGGTCGCTTGAGGCGTATGGGCACCGTATGGCCGCGCAGGGCAGCTCCCACTTAGAAGCGTGGAGTTGTGCGGGGCTGGTCCCGACATCGCGCAGGGCTCCGAAAATCTGACAGTGTCCGAAATCGCACGCAGGCACATTGTGGTCGTATGCAGCGTCATGATGGCGTACGCAGCATCTTGATGGCGTACGCCTAGCGCATGGCGTGGTGTGATGACATCACCACCCGACGCTGTGCGACGCCCAAATTCAGTCGGCCCGCCTCCTGCCCAGCTGATTGGTAAGCATGACGTAAGCATGACGCACATGAACTCCGCTGCCGTTTGGTCGCGCCATACGCACGCAAACGCATGCAAGTGGGACAGGCCCTTTAGAGACCATTGCCAGTGTAAGGGGGTCACAGTTTAAGAATCCGTGGAATTCTCTGCCACTGAAGGTAGTTAAGGCCAGTTCATTTGGCTATATTTAAGAGGGAGTTAGATGTGGCCCTTGTGGCTAAAGGGATCAGGGGGTATGGAGAGAAGGCAGGAACAGGGTAATGAGTTGGATGATCAGCCATGATCATATTGTATGGTGGTGCAGGCTCGAAGGCTCTATCCACACAGATAGAATTGAATGGCGGTGCAGGCTCAGTCCACACACTACTCTATTGGCTTTGGGGGGGGGGTGGGGGGGGGGGGGGGTCTCACTGAGGCTCTGCACAGCAGCAATAAGATATCCATACTCCTGTATTCAGTTATCTTGTAGTAACGGCTGACACGTTGTCTTTCCAGATGCATGCTGCACCTGCATGTTTGTCTTCAGTGATTTGTATACACAGACCTTCGTCCTTTGAATTCCAACACCACCCAATTTAACCAACACAGTCGACAACCAATTTAATCACACAGAGAGTGGTGAATCTGTGGAATTCTCTGCCACAGAAGGTAGTTGAGGCCAGTTCATTGGCTATATTTAAGAGGGAGTTAGATGTGGCCCTTGTGGCTAAAGGGATCAGGGGGTATGGAGAGAAGGCAGGTACAGGATACTGAGTTGGATGATCAGCCGTGATCATATTGAATGGCGGTACAGGCTCGAAGGGCCGAATGGCCTACTCCTGCACCTATTTTCTATGTTTCTATGACATTTATCTTTATTCTGTTATGTGCACCAAGTGACCTCAAGTGACCTCATATGTTATCATATTATATTATATTCACTATGTTCTCATCCACATACTCAGTTTGTCTATAATCCCTTGATCATAAGGTCATTAGGAATAGGAGTAGAGTTAGGCCATTTGGCCCATCAAGTCTACTCTGTCATTCAATCATGGCTGATCTATTTCTCACTCCGAACCCCATTCTCCTGCCTTCTCCCCATAACCACTGACACCTGTACTAATCAAGAATCTATCTATCTCTGCCTTAAAAAATGTCAACTGACTTGGCCTCCACAGCCTTCTGTGGCAAAGAATTCCAGAGATTCACCACCCTCGGACTAATGACATTTCACCTGATCTCCTTCCTAAAAGAAGGTCTTTTCATTCTGAGGCTATGACCTCTCGTCCTAGACTCTCACACTAGTGGAAACATACTATCCATATACACTCTATCCAAGCCTTTCACTATTCTGTATGTTTCAATGAGGTCCCCCCTTGTTCTTCTAAACTCCAGTGAGTACAGTCCCAGTGCCGACAAACGTTCATCATGTTAACCTCCTCATTCCTGGGGTCATTCTTGTAAACCTCCACTGGACCTTCTCCAGAGCCAGCACATCCTCCCTCAGATATGATATTTCTTTATATCCTCTTCCCCAGGCACAATCACACCTAATTTGCCACTTTCATTTCACTGCACATCTCGTATGTGTATGTGACAACTAAACCTGACTTGACTTGACTTGACGACCTAATTTATTACCATCAAAGTGAGCGCTCAGAGCATCAGAACCACATGAAACCACACACAATATCATCTGATTCTCCACTGTGCTCACTGCTCCTCCATCACCAGAGTATGGTCCCCCTTATTCCTACATCCTGGCGGCATGAGAAGCAAGTGCAGGTATAGGTTATTCGCCCATTTGAGTATGCTCAGCTCATTTAATGTACTACTTCATCAACTTTCTGATCCCCATTCTTTGATTTGCTTGGTAATTCGAGTGGTGGGGGCCAGGAACGCACTGCCAGGGATTGTGGTGGAGGCAGACAGGAAAATGGTGCTTAAGGATAAGGGGGAAATCTTTTAGGACTGAGATGAGAAAAACATTTTTCACACAGAGTGTGGTGAATCTCTGGAATTCTCTGCCACAGAAGGTAGTTGAGGCCAGTTCATTGGCTATATTTAGAGGGAGTTAGATGTGGCCCTCGTGGCTAAAGGGATCAGGGGGTATGGAGAGAAAGCAGGTACAGGATACTGAGTTGGATGATCAGCCATGATCATAATGAATGGCGGTGCAGGCTCGAAGGGCCGAATGGCCTACTCCTGCACCTATTTTCTATGTTTCTATGTAATAGGCTTTTAGGTAGGTGCATGGAAATGCAGGGAATAGAGGGATCCTCTATTCTAGATCATATAGAAGCAGATGAGATCAGTTCACCTTGGCATCAGCCTCGACACAAACATTGTGGACCAATTGGTCGAACAAGCACGTTTTACCATCCTACCCACGTGGTTCGATCTCCTCCTCCCTCATCCCAATATCCGTTCTCATTCTAACATTGTGCAGGGCATCAAACTGCAAAGGTAACTCTTAGTTCTCTCATTGAACTGTAAAGATCTCCATCCTCATGTTCTGTCCAAACCCAATTTCAAGCTTCTATTTATTGTATGCAGTGGTGTGCGTAGGACTTCAAATCTCCCAATCGCTGGAGGGCTGAGGCCAGGCTTCCTTAACACTATTAGATGAATGAGTGAATGCACATGCTTCACCTCAACAAAGTATTAACTTTGGGTCGGGATGTAGACCCAGAGTCCACCTTTGCAGATTACCCTGCATTTTGGTTAGCTGCTTAGTATTGCAAGCAACGATGCATAACTTGCTTTTGCCATCAGCAGAGGAACTGAAAGCAGTGAGAAAATCTCTTGGGCTTTAAACAAATAGTTTATTAATGTTTTTGATAAAGAAATATACGCCCACGGTACCCACACGTCAGCCTGTAATGAGGAATCGATACCCTGGGCACCCTTACACTGTTCAGATAAAACAAGGTGAAACACATTCCAAACGCAAAAGAACACAATGCTGTAAATCCGTAATAAACGTAGGGAGCGATACTTAACAGATCGGGCAACATCCGCTGAGAGAGAAATCACAGCGACAAAGTCATCTGAACTTTCACTGACGGGAAATGGTGTCTATTTCTTTCTCTAGTTGTCTGGCACGCTGAACGTTTGCAGAACTATTTGCTCTCATGTTAAATCATAGGTGCTATACTTAAACTTGGTGGTATTAAGGCCCAAATTTAGATTGGCCCAAAGTCCTTTTGAGATCTGGCACCAGGTTGCAAGCAAGGGGCGGAGAGAGGGAGGGAGGGGGGGGGGGGAGGGGGGGGGGGGGGGGGGGGGAAAGAGGGTTGAGAAGGGTGTGAGAAAGAGAGGGTGAGAGATTGGGGGGGAGAGTGAGGGGGAGAGAGAGAGAGGGGGAGAAGAGAGGGGAAGAGAGGGAGAGAGGGGGAGTGAGGGGGGGAGAGAGAGAAGGGGGAGTGAGGGAGGGGAGACAGACGGGGGAGGGGGGGGGAGAGAGGGGGGGGGGGAGGGTAGGTAGAGGGGGCGACAGAGGGGAGGGGGGGGGGGGGGAGAGACGGGGAGCAGAGGAGGGGGGGGGGCCAGGGGGGGGGATTGGGAATGAGGAGGGGTTGGGGGGAGGGAGGAGGAGAGAGGAGAGAGAGAGGGGAGAGAGAGAGGAGGGGGAGGAGAGGAGGGGGGGTTGAGGGGCATGAGAGGAGGGGGAGAGAGGAGGGGGAGAGAGGAAAGAGAGGGGAGGGGGGAGAGAGGAGGAGGGGAGAGAGGAGAGGGGGAGAGAGGAGGGGGAGAGGGTAGGGGGAAAAGAGGGGGTGGAGCGGGAGGGGGTGGGGGGGGTGGGGTGGGGGGTAGAGGGACTGAATCCGGAAGATTCAGACTTCACAAAGTTTGCATCACGCCTTTGTTTTTTTTTTAGTTAAAAGGAATCTTAGATTGTACAAATACCGGATGCTTTACAATCAACGGTGTAAGTACTATTATGGTGCAATAGTATTAAAAAGCACAATTTGAAACAGTAAATTATGGAACATAATGGCATTGATATGTTACTCTAAATGCACTTAGATTTAAGACACTTGCAAGTCACTTTGCTGGGCTATCCCTCGGAATCAATGGTGATTTATTTCAGTTACAATTGTATAATTTATTTTTCCTATCTTTTGTGCTGTAATGTCATCTATTTTGCTTAGTTTGTTACCGTCCTGTAAGCGCACTTGTAGAGTACTATCAGAATACTTCTCTTCTTGAGTCTGAAGAAGGGTCCCAACCCGAAAGGTCACCCATCATTTTTCTCCTGAGATGCTGACTGACCCGCTGAGTTACTCCAGCACTTTGTGGCCACTCTGCTTTCTCATTGGGAGTACGGATTCATTTGACACCCAGTCCAAGTATCATTCAACGGAGTTCCGCCATCAAGCTGTCATTTTGTCAACAAAATAGAGAGAGTACAGAGGAGATTTACTAGAATGTTGCCTGGGTTTCAGCAACTACTGTTACAGAGAAAGGTTGAACAAGTTAGGGCTTTATTCTTTGGAGCACAGAAGGTTAAGGGGGGACTTGATAGAGGTCTTTAAAATGATGCGAGGGATAGACAGAGTTGACGATGATAAGCTTTTCCCACTGAGAGTAGGGAAGATTCAAACAAGGGGACACGACATGAGAATTAAGGGACAGAAGTTTAGGAGTAACATGAGGGGAAACTTCTTTAATCCGAGTGGTGGCTGTGTGGAATGAGCTTCCAGTGGAGGTGGTGGAGGCAGGTTCGTTTTTATCATTTAAAAATAAATTGGATAGTTATATGGACGGGAAAGGAATGGAGGGTTATGGTCTGAGCGCAGGTATATGGGACTAGGGGAGATTACGTGTTCGGCACGGACTAGAAGGGTCGAGATGGCCTGTTTCCGTGCTGTAATTGTTATATGGTTATTATATGGTTATAAGCTGGTTAGTTTGTCAATGCATACTTTATCAATGGATGCAGATAAAAGATAGCATCATTTTTAAATGAAAATGCATTGGGTGTGACTGAAATGTGCAGTGAAATGCTCGCGGACTTTGTGCAAAAAGACAAACAAACAAACAACCAAACAAACTACAAACAGAATCACATATTCTTTTACATATTAAATATTGTGGGCGGAAGGAAAAAGGTTCAGTAAAGTTAGTCCCTGGTGAGATAGGAGTTTACAGTCCGAATGGTCTCTGGGAAGAAACTCCTTCTCAACCTCTCCGTTCTCACAGCATGGCAGCGGAGGCGTTTGCCTGACCATAGCAGCTGGAACAGTCCGTTGCAGGGGTGGAAGGGGTCTCCCATGATTTTATTGGCTCTGCAGTTGCACCTCCTGATGTATAGTTCCTGCAGGGGGGCGGGTGAAGTTCCCATAGTGCGTTCGGCCGAACCTAAGCAGTTGTTTATGTAACCAAGAAATAACGTGCGCAGTGATCTCCCCTTTATACTATCCAATAGCAGTGAACCTTTGCAACTGATTTATAAAGACAGACCAACATAAACCATGCATTACAATCCAAACTTCATAATTATTTTTAGAGTTAGGCTATTGAAATTCACAGTGTATTAACCAAATCCTCAAGGGCATTCTATTTGTATGATCATCTTGATGATAAACACATTAATTTCACAAGGCTCTGTTTTGTTTCTTACTACCTTTTCCCTGATGGCCTTCATTTCATGTGTGCAGGGGACTCATATCAATTATTCTATATTGCAACAACAGAATAATGGGTGTGGTAGAGCTGTTGCCTCACAGCTCGAGCAGCCTGTGTCCAATCCCAATCTCCATGCTGTCTGTTCCAATATTTTGTGATTTCATGGACCACTCTTAGATGCCACATCCCAAATATGTGAGGGTTGGTGGGTTAATTGCCCACTGCAAAAACTCCACTCAGTGCATAGCTAAAGGAAACAATCTAGGAGAGTTGGTGGGAAGATAGGTACAAAGTGCTGGAGTAACTCAGCGGGTCAGGCAGAATCTCTGGAGAAAAAGGACAGGACGATTGGGATGAATTACTCCAGTTGCCTAAATCCGCTGACAGCACTTTGTGTCTGTCTTTGGTATAAACCAGCATCTGCAGTTCCTTTCTGCACAGAGTTGGTGCGAATGTGAGGTGAATACATTTCAGGGAAAATTAGTGGGAACATGAGATTGGTCTATCAGCTGGCATAGATTCACAGAAATAAAGAAACATAGAAAATAGGCACAGGAGTAGGCCACTCAGCCCTCTGAGCCAGCACCGTCATTCGATAGGATCATGGCTGATCATCCAAAATCAGTACCCCGTTTCTGCTCTCTTCCCATATCCCTTGATTCCGTTAGCCCAAAGAGCATTATCTAACTCTCTCTTGAAAGCATCCAGTGACATGACCTCCAGTGCCTTCTGTGGCAGCGAATTTCACAGATTCACAACTCTCTGGGTGAAAATGTTTTTCCTCATCTCAGTCTTAA
The DNA here is from genome assembly GCF_028641065.1 of Leucoraja erinaceus. NCBI lineage: Eukaryota > Metazoa > Chordata > Chondrichthyes > Rajiformes > Rajidae > Leucoraja > Leucoraja erinaceus. Next base: position 89,972,537 of record NC_073380.1, on the reverse strand, counting down.
ATGGCCTACCGCTTTTTCTTAAACTGTGACCCCTGGTTCTGGACTCCCCCAACATCAAGAACATTTTTGTTGCATCTAGCCTGGCCAATCCCTTAATAGTGTTATATGTTTTTTATATGTCTCCTCCTTCTCAATTCCAGTGAATATAAGCTCAGTCGATCCATTCTTTCATCATATGTCAGGCCCACCAACCCGGAAATTAACCTGGTGAACCTACGCTGCCCTCCCTCAATAGGAAGAATGCCCTTCCTTAAATTAGGATACCAAAAACTGCACAAAATACTCCAGGTGTGGTCTCACCAGGGCCCTGTACAATTGCAGTAGGACTTCCTTGCTCCTATACTCAAATTATCTCGCTATGAAGCCAACATGCCATTTGCTTTCGATAAGACAAGATAAGGCATTCGATAAGACAGAATAGCCTCCTTCCATGGGGGGAGGCAATATGGTACATGGTGTAGTACAGGGACCCAGAGACTGGCAAATGCCAGGCGTGCAAACAATACCCAACCCGCAAAAACATTCCTTGGCATCACTCTATCCTTATTTTCAGGGGTCTTGGATTCAGACCCTCAATCTTTGGCACATCATTTGAGAGCAATAATAACAATTCCATTCACATTGCATCTTTAAAACAATAAATAGAAATCCCAGGGTGTGCTTGAATATGCTTGAATTCATATGCTTGAATTCAATCCGTACACTGAAAAGAGGAGACCAGAGGCTTTGTTATAGCAGTAAGTTTTAATGGGCATCGTAATGAAGAAGAAGAAGTGGGAAGCTTTAGGGAGGGAATTCCAGAGCTTACTACCCTGGGCAAATTAATGTTTTAGGACTGTACACAAAATATACCCAGTACTCAAATTCTGGCAGTATTTCCAAATTAAAACTACTGTCAGGTTTTGATTTCATATCAAATTTTGTCATTACTAATTTGACTTGGCCATAAGAACAAACTAACAAATGTAACATAGAAACATAGAAACATAGAAAATAGGTGCAGGAGTAGGCCATTCGGCACCGCCATTCAATATGATCATGGCTGATCATCCAACTCAGTATCCCGTACCTGCCTTCTCTCCATACCCCCTGATCCCCTTAGCCACAAGGGCCACATCTAACTCCCTCTTAAATATAGCCAATGAACTGACCTCAACTACCCTCTGTGGCAGAGAGTTCCAGAGATTCACCACTCTCTGTGTGAAAACATTTCTTCTCAATTCGGTTTTAAAGGATTTCCCCCTTGTCCTTAAGCTGTGGCTCCTTGTCCTGGACTTCCCCAACATCGGGAACAATCTTCCTGCATCTAGCCTGTCCAACCCCTTAAGAATTTTGTACGTTTCTATAAGATCCCCTCTCAATCTCCTAAAAACAAAGTCTGTTAGCAAATTAAATTAAAAGGTAAGGGTATTTTCCATTGCTTTGTTAGCAGTTTCAAAGGAGAGTGGAAAATATGGAGACTTTTCTGGCTGCGAAATGCCAAGACATTTTTTTCAACCATACACTGAATTAAGAGTATTACTCTACAAAACAAAATAGCACTGGTTCTTGTTCCATGATGCATATTTCATAGGAGAATTCATTTTAAACCTTATGATGCAGTTTGCTTAAAAAGAGCAGATTGTATAGATGGTTAAAGTTTTATATTTTTTTAAAGAAAATGAGCAGTAAAGGAAGTTCTTGTGTATCAAGTATACTCCTGGGAACTCTTCCTACGTCAAACTTTGACCAAGTTCACAATCAGGTTTAAACACCATCGAGTTAAATGAAAGAGTGAAGAGTGCCCAGAAAGAAAATTTAAGATTATCATTGGAAGGCTGTCCTTTATAAAAACAGGAATGATAATATTTCTTTCAACTTAGGTTTAAAGTGATTGGTAGAAGGATTAGAGGGAACATGTTGTATTTTTAAACACAGAGGGTGGTGTGGATCTGGAACCTACCATCTGTAAAGATAATAAAGACAGAATTTCTAATGACATTTGAAAAGTGCTTGGATGTGTTCCAGACGCACTTGGACTTGGTGGGCTACAAAGCAAGGCAGGATTAAAATGGATGTCAAAGCACAAAGTGCTGAAGTAACTCAGTGGGTCAGGCAACATTTGATAGGTAAGGTTTTGCGTCAGAAATCTTCTGGCCATCCTGGCCACACACTCATCTCCCTGCTACCTTCAGGTAGAAGGTACAGGAGCCTGAAAACTGCAACAACCAGGTTCAGGAATAGCTACTTCCCCACAGCCATCAGGCTATTAAACCTGGCTCGGACAAAACTCTGATTATTGGTGGCCCATTATCTGCTATTTGCACTTTATCGGTTTATTTGTTTATGTGTGTGTATATATATGTATTGTGGTATATGGACACACTGATCTGTTTTGTAGTAAATGCCTACTATGTTCTGTGTGCTGAAACAAAGCAAGAATTTCATTGTCCTATACAGGGACACATGACAATAAACTCACTTGAACTTGAACTTCTTCAGACTGAAGGAGTAGCTGAAGAAGGAAGGGGCCCAACCCAAAACATTGCCTATCCATTCCCTCCACAGACACTGCCTGATCAGCTGAGTTGCACCGGCACTTTGTGCTTTGCTCAAGATTCCAGCATCTATAGTTGCTTGTGTCTTAAAAATGATAGTTATCTCTATGTTAACTGAATGGACATAAATGTCCTTCTGTGTCATGAATATTCCAAGATTCTATGAGTCAAAGTTCCGGGAAGTGGCGGCGTTGCCAGTCAGCTGCGGCTTGCCTGCAGTCCGTTTGTCTTTTCTGTTTTTTGTTTTCTCTTGTCCCGTTTTTACAGTTTATTTTGGTTTATTTAGTTGAGTATGTGTGGGGGGGGGTGGGTGTAACATGTTTTTTGACTCTTCCTTCGGGGGGGATGCGACCTTTCTTGCCGTATCCCCCGTCTCCGTGTCCGTCTGCGCTGAGGCCTATCGCGGAGCTGGCGGCCTCCAACTGCGACCGACCTCGAGGCTGCGGAGGCAGAGCCAGGACTTACCAACGCAAGGCTGGCCGACTTCGGGGCTGTGGTTACGGTGAGACCCAACTTCCGACCCAACTTTGGAGCCTCGGAGGCTCGGCCGCGGGCCAGTGGACGACATCATCGGGAGCTCGAGTTCTGTTTTCGGGAGCTCCCGCAACTACAGCTGCATCCGCTGGACTGGAGGGCGGCAGCTTTGGCAGCTTCGACCACCCCGGGTTGCGGAGTTTGAACCGGCCCCCTTGCGGAGCACGGATTCAGCCGCGGGACTTACCTACCATCACCCGGCGGGGTCACAACATCGGAGGCTTGGATTGCCTCAGCGCAGAGGGAGAGCAAGGAGGGAAGAGACAATGACTTTGGGACTTAAACTGTGTTGAGTGTTTGTTTGTTATTTATTCTATGTTATGACTGCAGGCTAAACCATTTTGTTGCACTGAAAAGTGCAATGACAATAAATTGAATCAAAAAAATCAACAAAAAAAAAGCAACATTGCTGACAGACCTGTACTGAGAAGATCTACAGGACAAGGACAAAGTCAGAAACTCGTCAGCAACAATGCCAACAATTGCTAACAGCTGGAAAACTATTTTATGAGGGCCTCTGCTATAGCGGTCCCTATATTCTGACCAGAGATCAAAGCCAAGCCCTGTCCAGCGAGGGTAAGGGGAGGATGCTTGGTTTCTTTAAGTATTTCTTGCAGCAGAACAGTAGACACAGCTGACTGGAATGGAAACAGTTATACAAATTGTCGAGCAATTTCCCCCACCGGCTCCTTCCAACGTCTGGTGAAATATTTTTGAAGTTAAAGATCACACAGAAAACATAAGCTTGCTGATTGATTGCAAGAGGTCTTGGACCACCAAGCAAATCTTCCTCCCATGCTTTCAAGCTTGGAGAGCTACAATCAAATTAGGGTGTGGTGTGAAAGGCGACAATACTAAGGGCTGAGCAACTATGTTAGGGTGTGCTAGGGTTTCATACAGTCTCTGTGCAGTCCAAAGCAATCTCTTTCCTACGAATTTCTCCTCCTCTTCTTGAGAAGACCTCTTAGCAAAGGAGCACGTGACACACAGGCATAACCGTCCTTAAGCTGACACCAGGGTGGAGATAGGAGAGGCTCCATTTCCCTCATAACATCAGCCCGAATCAACCACAGAAATCCCTTCATTAACTTATGTAACGGAGGAAGTTCCAGAGCTTGCCCACTGGGAGTTCTGCCAGCTGAGGTTTCACTAGTTTGGACCAGGTGCAGGAATACCAAGGAATGGGGAGGAATGGTGGCAAGGGAAAACAAGACAGTTGGCAATGTCTTGGTTTAATTTAATTGTAATGTATTTAATTCCTTGTGATTTTTGTTGTTGTTTTTAATGGTTTAGAAAAACACACAGTAAAATTGGGGGCAGCACAAAAGCGCAAAGAGTGGATAACACCAGGAAACGCCCAACACAATCCAACAGAGGAGAAAGTTAAAGGGGAAAATGAACAACTCAAGAACAAGAGCTGAAAAGGCTTTAGCACAAAAGGAGTACAACAGATGCCACAAGAAGTGCAAAAGAACATCAGGAGGGAACATCAAGGGAACACAGGTGGAGAGGCTAGCCAAAGAGGCAGAAATTGCAGCCACTCAAAGGGACATGAGGGAGTTATATACTATCACAAGGAAATTGGCCGGGACATATCTGCATAGTAATAAACCAATTACAGACAAGAACGGACAACTGATTTCAACCCAGGAGGCGTAGCTCGACAGATGGGTAGAACATTTCGAAGAAGTCCTAAACAGGCCACCACTGGCTGTAAAGACACACATTCCCAAAGCCAGGATACCACTACAAATTAAGTGTGACAGACCAACAAAATCAGAAATAAAGGCTACAATCAAGCAACAGAAAACTGGCAAGGCTGCTGGCCCTGACAATATTCCCCTTGAAGCCCTGAAGGTAGATATAGACTCATCAATAGACTCAAGACCTGCTCGATGGCGTTTTGGGAGAATTTGGGAGGAGGAAAAGACACCCACAGATGGGCAGAGGGATACAGCGTGAAACTGCCAGAAAAAGATGACCTAAGAAAATGTGACAACTACCGAGGGATCACCCTACTTTCTGTACACAGTAAATTTCTCAACCGTGTCATCCTCACCTGTCTTCAGGAAGCTGTAGACAAAAGGCTATGGGACCAGCAAGCAGGATTCAGGAAGGATCGTTCATGCACAGACAACACAGCAACATTACGCAACGTCATTGAACAGTCTATTGAATGGAACACGTCCCTGTACATCAACTTAATCGACTTTGAGAAAGCGTTTGACAGCATAGACAGGACAACACTATGGCGCCTAATGGACTACTATGGAATTCCCACCAAGATCATAAACCTAATCAAGAACTCATATGATGGAACTTCATGCAAAGTTATGCATGCAGGCCAGCTCTCTCAGAGCTTTAGTGTCAGGACGTCTATTGTCACCATTCCTGTTCCTCCTGGCAATTAACCATATAACCATATAACAATTACAGCACGGAAACAGGCCATCTCGGCCCTACAAGTCCGTGCCGAACAACTTTTTTCCCTTAGTTCCACCTGCCTGCACTCATAGAAACATAGAAATTAGGTGCAGGAGTAGGCCATTCGGCCCTTCAAGCCTGCACCGCCATTCAATATGATCATGGCTGATCATCCAACTCAGTATTCCGTACCTGCCTTCTCTCCATACCCCCTGATCCCCTTAGCCACAAGGGCCACATCTAACTCCCTCTTAATTATAGCCAATGAACTGGCCTCAACTACCCTCTGTGGCAGAGAGTTCCAGAGATTCACCACTCCCTATGTGAAAAAAGTTCTTCTCATCTCGGTTTTAAAGGATTTCCCCCTTATCCTTAAGCTGTGACCCCTTGTCGTGGACTTCCCTAACATCGGGAACAATCTTCCTGCATCTAGCCTGTCCAACCCCTTAAGAATTTTGTACGTTTCTATAAGATCCCCTCTCAATCTCCTAAATTCTAGAGAGTATAAACCAAGTAACCACTCATACCATAACCCTCCATTCCCTTCTCATCCATATGCCTATCCAATTTATTTTTAAATGATACCAACGAACCTGCCTCCACCACTTCCACTGTAAGCTCATTCCACACAACTACCACTAGAAATAAAATTAACACAGCAAAGCCCGAGTTCCTGTGCTCCCATTAACACACCAAGGCTTCATTTCCCACATCTTCCTTATTGAGTTTGCTGCATTTTAAAAAACTTATTGTGCAGCTTTTAAAAAGGAGTGAATGAAAAACGTTGGAGAATTCGGCAAAGACACGGTGATGAGGATCCGCTCCAAATTGACTGGATCATGATGGAAACAACTGAAGGGAAAATAAATGGAATTCAGTGGACAATGTGGGAGCAGCTCGATGATCTTGACTTTGCAGATGACATAGCTCTCCTTTCACACACACAGATACAAATGCAGGAGAATACGGACAGACTCTCACAAGCTGCAACGAAACTTGGTCTTACACCCAATACAGCAAAGACACCGGTGATGAGGATCCGCTCCAAAACCAGCATCCCTATCCTTATGCACAGCACTGCTCTAGAAACATTCACATACCTAGGCAGTGCTGTGGACATCACCGGAGGGGCAGAGGCAGACAGAAAAAGTAGAATCAATAAGGTTAGGGTAGTGTTTAACATGCTCAGGAAGGTCTGGAGCTCAAAACACATCTCAATCAACCATCTTTAATATGCATCTTTAACTCAAATGTGAAACAGGTGATGCTGTACGGATCAGAGACATGGAAAACAACAAAACACATTACAAAGAGGCTGCAAACATTCATTAACACCTGCCTTAGGAGAATACTTGACATCTGGTGGAGAGACAAAGTAAGCAATGTGGAGCTGTAGAAAAGAACAAGCCAGGAGCCCATTGACTTACAAATTCGAAGGATAAAATGGAGTTGGGTTGGACACACCCTCAGGAAACCTGCCACAAACATCTGCCACCCGGCAAGCCCTGAAATGAAACCCCCAAGGAAAAAGGAAAAGAGGTCACCCAAGGAACAGCTGGAGAAGAGGTGTCCAGATAGAAATGTCTGAGTGGGCTCAACTGGGGGAGATCGTGAAAGAACTGCCAACAGCCGTGTGAGGTGGAGGACATTGGTCAAGAGGAGCAAAAGGCTTAAGAAGAACAAGAACAATGGCACAAAGGCTGCCTTGCTACCTTACCCAGATTCAATCCTGACTATTGGTGCTGTCTGTACAGAGTTTGTACGTTCCCCCTGTGAGCGCATGGGTTTTCCCCAGGAGCTCCAGTTTCCTTCCATACTCCAAAGACGTACAGGTTTGTAGGTTAATTGGCTTTTGTAAAAATTGTAAAATTGTCCCTAGTATGTGGGATAGTGCTAATGTACGGGGGGTGATCGCTGGTCAGCATGGTCTTGGCAGGCTGAAGGGCCTATTTCCATGCTGTACCTCTAAAGTCAAAAATTCCATTAATCCAGTATGCTCAAGATTTTGGAAGTGCTCGACTGGCAGATTTTGCAGACTGCTGGGTGTTACTCCTATTAATTCTCCAACGTTTTTCATTCACTCCGTTTTAAAAGCTGCACAATAAGTTTTTTAAAATGCAGCAAACTCAATAAGGAAGATGTGGGAAATGAGCCCTTGGTGTGTTAATGGGAGCACAGGAACTCGGGCTTTGCTGTGTTAAGATAGATGGAAACCAGGGCCCTGCTGTGTTAAAAGTAAATGGGAACCATGGCCCTGCTGTGTTAAAGAGAGTGCAGTGCATCGTTTTATGTTGAACTAAACACTCTTGGCGCATGGCTTAGTAAGAATTCTTCTGATTGGTTGTGGGGCTTTGCTGTTGGTTTCTCCACAGGTACGCCCTTGTACAGGACACCTGCTAAAAAACTCTTTAATCATTGAACTTTGTTGTTAGTCACAAAGAATTAGTAAGCAGCTGTTGCCTGTGAAGTCCCATTCCTTAACCGCTCACTGCCAACTCTGGCCCAATGTTTAATCATGAAGGCCAGTACAATGTCAATGCATGGACTACACATTTCACAAGCCTCACAAATAGTGATAAAATACAAGGGAAAATGAGGAAGAAAGTGAATTGCCCGCAATGCCTGAGTATTAAGTTAAAGACTTAATTACAGAATAAAACTAAATATAGTTTCAGTGATTTAACAGCAATTTAGCAACAATGATACGCAGTTATGCACCAGTGAAAGTTCCCCAGGAAGAATTGGCTTATGCAATAGAGTGGAAAAGACAAATCATAAGAAGTCAGTAGCACTTCATTTTCACAGGAGCAGAAGTTGTTATGCATCAGACAGCAGACAATTCCTCACATTATGTCTGGAGAGCTGCGAGGAAAGTCTCAACTCCCACGCACTGGGATATCCTCCAAGAGGGCATTAGTCTCTCTGAGTAAACATGTTTTGCAGGTTTGCATTGTTGAATTTTTTTAAAAGTGCAATGGGAAAGGGGAGCAAAGAGTGGAAAAATCATCCCATAGGATTTTCTTTCTCAATATCTAACTGCAGAAGGGTCTTGCTAACGCAAAGGGCACCTTTTTATATTTAAAATATGCCTATTGTATTCGTGATAAGAAAAATAATCTTCAGTGGAATGGAACAGAGCACATTGATTCATTAAGAATCACTGAAACAGCACAAACCCACAATTGCATTAATCCATAACAAAAATAATATAGTGTATTTTTCATTTCACATCATACCCTTTCCACTGACTCACTGTTGTCAAAGTATTGACGGGAATTATATAATTCATTGCATATAGTTATCTGCTTGACAGAGTGTGAGAGATGTTGTACTGAGTTATAGAGAATGTTTGAAAGTTTTTGTAAACATGTAAACATAAAATAATTTTGGGAGAAAACGGCACTAATTGTTGACCTCCAGTATGTTTGGCTTGGACATCTCATGCATACCCTTTATCTGAAGGATTTTACTTCCATTGCATTTTTAATTAGTGTTTTGGAATATACCTAGATTTGCCAACTCTAGGAAAATATATTCCTGGAGAATTCAGACAAACAACGGTTCCAATTGCTCCACCCACAGGTTCACACCAGTGCCAATCCTTAGAGGCTCAGTCTGGTAAGCAGGTAAACATAGAAACATAAAAATTAGGTGCAGGAGTAGGCCATTCGGCCCTTCGAGCCTGCACCGCTATTCAATATGATCATGGCTGATCATCCAACGCAGTATCCCGTACCTGCCTTCTCTCCATACCCCCTGATCCCCTTAGCCACAAGGGCCACATCTAACTTCCTCTTAAATATAGCCAATGAACTGGCCTCAACTACCCTCTGTGGCAGAGAGTTCCAGAGATTCACCACTCTCTGTGTGAAAAAAGTTCTTATCATCTCGGTTTTAAAAGGATTTCCCCCTTATCCTTAAGCTGTGACCCCTTGTCCTGGACTTCCCTAACCCCACTTCTGTCCAACCCCTTAAAGAATTTTGTAAAAAACAGTCCCTAATGTTCATAGTGCCAGTTCCTTGTCTTATTTACATTACATCACCACCAATTTTTAGCAACTGAGCCCAAGTACATTAGCACAAAACTCTCCTCGTTAAATATATCCCAATGAACTTTGCAGGCCCTCGGTGCCTATTCTCAATACTACCCTCTGTTGGCAGAGAGTTCCCAAGGCTCTACCATTCTGTGGAGAGATTCACCACTCTCTGTGTGAAAAAAAAAGTTCTTCTCATCTCGGTTTTAAAGGATTTCCCCCTTATCCTTAAGCTGTGATCCCTTGTCCTGGACTCCCTAACATCGGGAACCTCTTCCTGCATCTAACCTGTCCAACCCCTTAAGAAATTTTGTAGGCACCTTGTTACTTGACTGGATGATGTTTGATTGTCTGTCAAACAGTCCCCTAATGTTCAACAGTGCCATAATTAATAAACAAAACAAATAAAATGAAATAGGCACTCAGTATGTTGTATATCGAAAAATGTGAACCATTGTAACTTATCCACTTTAGACTGTGAATTTCAAAATTCAGTTCTATTGTTATTTACATTACAGGATCACCACCAATTTTCTAGCAACTGAACTTTAATCCGGACAAAATTACAAGAGCGCACTTGAAATCCCCTCCAATCGTCCCTCACCTAGACCGGGTGCGACAGCTGACCTCAACCTCGTCGGGACTTCTGTGGCCAGACTTCCAATCGGAACACCGGCCCGATCAGAGCCGACGGATCCATTCCTATAGCCAGCGTCCGAGGCACACTTTGCAGGCCAGTACCTTGGTCACCGGTGGCCTATTTCAATACTGTTCGATTCCTCTCAGAGGCCGTGACCTGTGTTGGTCCAGCAAAACCAATAATCCAGCAAGGCTCTGCAACCATGGGTGCCGGAAAATTGATGGTGGACCTGTAAGGACCTGTCCCACGAGCATGCGACTCCATGCGGCAAGCGCGATCTAAGCAACTCCATGCGGCAAGCGCAACCTAACCAGAAACGGGGGCCGCGCGGAGGTCGAGTGAGTGACATGAAGTGCAAGCGAAGTCCACGGGAAGTTCATGCGTGACGTAAGGCGTCGAGGCGGCTGCGGGCCGGCAGGCCGTTGCCACGCGGAATTTTTGAACGGCCTCTGAGAGGAGCCGAACAGTATCAGAATGGTCCACCTGGGCCACCAGGGACCAAGATACAGGCCTGTAAAGTGGGCCTCGGACGTTGGCTATGGGAACGGTCAGTTTTTCGGAGCCCCGCGCGATGTCGGGACCAGCTCCGCACAACTCCGTACGGCTCCGGCGATCGAAGTGGGACCGGCCCCACGAGACTGTACGGCTCAAGCGACCACGTTAGGTCGCGCTTGCCGCATGGAGTCGCATGCTCGTGGGACAGGCCCTGTACTAACTGCTTCTAATGGATTCAATGGAGGACTCAATTCCACCCCATTTTTTATCGTTTTAAAATCCACCACTGTGTTATGTTTCTGCAGTATTGCCTCACAGATAAATACCCAATTAGACAGCACATTCCAATCTCAAGACATCTAAGAACTAGAAGGACACGGAGAGCAAAAGTATGGGGACACCACCACTTTGAAATCACCCTTCAAATCACACACCAGCCTGACTTGAAGATTTATCGCCGGCCCATCACTGTTGCCGACTCAGGATTCTCCCTCCCTGGGAACAGTATATGCTCACCCACACCTCTAGGACTGCAGCAGTTCAAGGAGGCAGCTCACCACCAGCTTCTCAAAGATAACTAGGGATAGGCAATTCAATGCTGGCTCAGCCTTCAAATCCACCATCCCTTGGATGAATTAAAAAAATAGTTCAGGAGGGTTAAAAAGTCTGATTATACCTGTATTTGAAATCTCTACAGCTATCATATTATTGTCTTGTGAATTTACATCCATTGTTCAGTATTATTGTCCATGCCTGACAGATCCGTCATCATCTGGATGTGCCTTGGTAGGAAAACATCTGTTCCAAAGCACCTAATTTTCAGTGGATTAAATATCCAGATTTAATGAGGGAAAGGCCAGGGAGTGATTACATGCAAGCTCCTATCTAATATTTGACCTTACTGAAGCATTTACCAGGAGCACTAACTGCTGTTGCCTCAAAATGCATTGGCATCTGTCCAATCATTCCAGACTGAAAAATTACAATCCACAGGGAAATACCCCTTGCTCTGAGTCACTTGTAGAAGGAAAAAACAACCTCCCATTTCTCCCTCCCCTCCCACCCCTCCCCACATAAAACACACATACACACACAAACAGACGCACACACACACACTAGTTGACATTAACTAGATTTTATGCAACAACAAAAAAATCACTGCAGAGATGCCAAGACGAGAGTGCTCATCAGACCTAACGTCAAAAGGCTGTGAAGTGGCCGTGTACAGTGATGTTGAGTTGATAGCTCCCAGTTTAACAGGTTTCCACAGGCAGCTGTGGAATTTGTAGATCGTGCCAGCATCAGGGAAACCCTCCAAAATAATAACCTTAAAAGAGGATCCTCCTACTCAGGTCATGCTCATGACTCATAAATTCTAACACTGCCACTGTTAGGGAATAGGTATTTGAAAGATAGCCATAAAATATGAACTTTCTTCGCAAAATATGCTTCGAGACTTCAGCCTAACAAAAGAAAAATGCTTTTGCTATGAGAAACTTTTTTCCTTGTTCAAACTCAATCACCATTATAGCCAGATCTGAGGAGTTCAAGCAAGGATGAGATTAACCCCTGGCAGAATTCATTTGTGTACAATATACCTTTGTGTTTTTAAATAGTCTTGCTACCTGCTCATGGCTGGTTGCTTTGTAAGGATCCAGTTCAATAATGCTACAGATGGTACTGAATGGGAATTGAATGCATTTGCACAAGATGGGTTTTAATTGTGTGTGAATTGTTCATTTGCAAGCTGTATTTTTGAAGAATCTTTCTTTAGATATTATGATTAAGAAGATCAGCAGGAGTAGGAAGGAACTGCAGATGCTGGTTTAAACCAAAGATAGACACGAAATGCTGGAGTAACTCAGCGGGACATGTTTAGCCATTATCCCTCAAGCATTTATTTTGAGAAGGCTAGAATATAAAAACAGGGATGTAATGCTGAGGCTTTATAAGACACAGGTCAGACCACATTTGGAGTATTATGTGTAGTCTTGAGCCACATATCTGAGGATGGATGGACTGGAGAGGGTCCAGAGGAGGTTTACAAAATGACCCTGAGGTTGATTTGGGTTAACAAATGATGAGCATTTGTCAGCATTGGAACAGTTCTCGCTGGAGTTTAGAAGGGTGAGGAAGAACCTCATTGAAACTTACTGAATAGTGAAATGCCTGGATAGAGTGGATGTGGAGAGGATGTTTCCGCTAGTGGGAGAATCTAGGACCAGAGGGCATAGCCTCAGAATAAACGGACATATCTTTAGAAAGAAGATGAGGAAGGATTTCGATAGTCAGAGGGTGGTGAACCTGTGGAATTCTGTGGAGGCCAAGTCATTGGATACTTTTAAAGTGGAGATTGACAGATTCTTGATAAGTACGGGTGTCAAAGGTTTTGGGGAGAAGGCATGAGAATGGAGTTGAGAGAGAAAGATAGATCAGGCATGATTGAATGTGGAGTAAATTATATGGACCCAGTGGCCTAATTCTGCTCCTATGACATGAATTTATGAAACCATTATTATTCATATACTATCAACCGCTCACACTAGTTCCATATTATCCCACCTTCACATCCAATCCCTAAACACGAGATGCAATTTGCAGAGGCCAATTAACCTACAACCACACATCAGGAAACTGGAGCATCCGGAGAAAACCCATGTGGTCACAGGGACATCTTTCAGACTCCACACACACACAGCACCAAGGTCAGGATTGAACCCGGGTCTCTAGCGCTGTGAGGCAACAGGCAGATCTACTCGCCACATTACTCACTGTAACATTTAGTTGTAGGATTACCACTGGCTGGCATAGTTTGGAAAAACATCCCTTTGGCCTTTTGCACAAGAAGAATATTAATGTTTTTGGTGTCACCTTAGTCTTAGCATTAGCACTTCGACCAGATGTCATGAGTTCAATATTCACTGCAAGTAAAGTGGAGCATCATCTGGGCTGATGTGTCAGAGCAATGAAGCAGTGCTGCTGGAGATACTATCTTTGGGTGTGGCCTTAAATCAAGGTCATCTCTGCTGGATTCTTAAATCCCATCCTAGTCAAGAAGGCAGCTAATATCATCAAAAACCCCACACCATTCTGGCCATGCTCTCTTCTTGCTGCTAACATCAGGACGAAGGTACAGGAGCCTGTATTTATGGAGGTAAAAGGATGGTTGATGCTTCGAATCGCGACCCTGCATCAGATCTTAGCATAAATGTCAACTATCTCTCTCCCTCCACAGATGCTGCTTGACCCTCTGAATTCCTCTGGCAGTTTATATTTTGAGTGACACATCAAAGGTATTTTCTTGTCTATAAAGTACGTGATGGACTGAGCTGATGAAAGGTGCCGTATAAATCATTTTTTTCCTTTAGACTATGGACGGTATAGATTTATGCAGAATAACATTTCCAAAGCCAGCACTTCACATAAATGCAAAATCAATAAAACTTGGGACTAAAGACTCACATTCAAAGCCAATAACTTTCAGAAAAAAATATTTGCTGAAAGAGAGCAGGGTTCAAACCTTAAACAAATGTACAGTTAATATTGCCTCGTGTTTTATTCGGGTATAGAAGCCGACAAATCCAAAACAGATACTTAAGCTTAATGGCAATGATCGACTATTCAAACAGCAGCTGTGTAAATAGAATTTCCTGGTCATTTCTGTTAATATGCTTAGGTCCTTAATCAGTTACATAAAACCTTGTATCTCGATTAGATCTTGAGGTCTTTGTTGGAATATTTGTAGCTAATTCATATAGCCTGGTTTCATTTTTTTTCTACGAGCAATAAATTGGCACTTCACTTAAACACTGTTGACCTGTCTTGTATTGGTAATGCTGAACATACAATATGATAACATATGTACAATGTACTATACTTCCGAGAGTCGGCCCCAATTAAATTAATGGGGCCGGCTACATTTCAGAAGAGGAGTACCAATTCCAGCTGCTAGCTGTTCGGCATTACTGATCCAAGCATGAATTTTGCACTGTTGGACGAAAGCTTTTTTATGCCCAATCAGGCATAAAATAAAACAAGGAAAATAAATTGCTTAGTCAAAAATATATATTTTTAAATGCAATATATAAATGTTGGTAACTGGTGATAATGTGTTAAATTAAATAAATTATTAAAGCAACAAGGGCAATATTAGCTCAAATTTCAAGCAAAGGGATACCATACATCAACACTTATGTCTTCCCATTTAGGGCAGGAGACATCAGGCATATTTCAACTTACCTGCTGCTTTTTCCACAAAGATGACTTTCGACTCTGCAAGAAAGTTGTGGCCGTTTAAAATCATCACCTTCCCACCAGTCACTGGAAACCTGTCAATGCTTTGCTTTTCTATCAATGGCAACTCCTGGGCAGACCTTTGGGCTGAAAGCAAACAAAGCCATGAGCAAAAATGTACAGGAGGCAATGAGTTTCTTCAGCATTAGTTTCATGTTGGGTAAATGGATTTAATCATCCTATTAAATTTCACCATCACTATTTGCCCTTGAGAAGGTGAGGTGATGCCTTCACTTTGAACCTTGCAGTTCTTCTGACTTAGGTGCTTTGACGGTGTTGTAGGGTAGGGGGTTCCACAGTATAAACACAGCGACGATGAAGAGCTGGTGATATATTTCTGGATGATGTGTGATTTGCGGTTTGGAAGGTAACCCCACGTGTTGGCTGCTCTTATACTGCTTGGTGGTAGCGATTATGGGCTTTGAGGATGCTTTTGGATTAGTGTGGACAACTAACTGTCGGGAATTTCATTGATGACACCCACTGCGTGCCAGCAGTGGAAGGAATGAGTGTTTTTCATGGTTGATAGAATATCATCGTAGTCAGTATATGGGGTTAGGAGGGTGAGATGGATCAGCCATAGTTGAATGGCAGAGTAGACTTGATGGGCCGAAAGGCCTAATTCTGCTCCCATCACATATGTACTTACTTATGAACTTATTCTTAACATGAACTACATAGACTGCATTGTTGTAATGTGGCTAATTGTGATTCAAAGCTGGGAGAGAAAGATTAAAATTCCAGCAATATAAATCTCAATCTATTGCATTTACAGTTGACAACCTGCTCCTGAAAATGGAGTTAGAGTGTCACACTGTCATTTTATGATGACAAAATTATTTGTCGGCATTTTTAAACATTCTCTTAATGTTTAAAATCACTGAACAGTTAATTGAGAATGGAAAGACCGTGTACACTTTTGATTGGGCATTTATAAATCATTTGTCTTACCCCTCAAGCCTGCAATGCACAGTTGACATGAATCAAATTATTAAAAATCTCCCTTCAACAACTGCAAACTTTCCTGGCAAAAGTGCTCACCATCAGGAGTTTCTGCAATAGTAAGTGATTGCCCAAAATCAAAACCAGAAGCACAGAAATATTCAACATTTTATTAATCTCATCTGCTCCAAGATTTGGTTCATTGATTTGATAATGAGGTAGATATTCTGCACTGGTCTCCTGCCATTATTCAATAGAGAGTCTAAAAAAACTCAGCTCGAGCAATTCTTAAACTAATCTACAGCGATTTGACCAACAATGGATGTGATTTTAGATGTGATATTTCACACCGTATATCACTTTGCAAGACAGACTCCCACAGGATTGGAGAATGGAATTTGAATTGTTCAGGATTTATTTAAATTGGATAGGTAGAAGCCTCTATGTTGTGTATAATGATGTTCTATTTCAGAAAGCGATGGAGACAGCAGTGATTCAAAGTGTGGTTTACATTACTAATGTTTTTGGCGACGTTGCATACAGTGGCTGAAGTGGGGCGTTGCCTGGTGAATGCAAGAACAAAACAAGAGTGTAAAATATCACAGGGTCAACTGCACCAGATGTTGAAGTATTATACCAACAGCTAGGAGACCTGGCTAAAATTAGAATCAATGGCAGGTAATAGTCAATACCAAAGACCACCCACAATGCATATGTGACTGGATCCAGTTAAGCTCCGTGTACACTGCTAAACACTGCACTCCTTGCTAAATGTTAGGAAAGCTAATGTACAATTGACTTAAAATGGAAATGAAATATAGAACTGTGCAAAATTAACTGCAAAGAGTTACACCACTTCCCATCATGTGGTAAACAAAATGACTACTGAGACTAATAGAAACATAGAAATTAGGTGCAGGAGTAGGCCATTCGGCCCTTCGAGCCTGCACCGCCATTCAATATGATCATGGCTGATCATCCAACTCAGTATCCCGTACCTGCCACCCGTAATCCCACTTGGTCCATGGCTCTATAGGTTATGGCACAGTAGGTACACATCAGTGGTTCTTTTTGGATGTGTTCGTTTCGGCCTCAAAGACACTTTCAGGCATTGAGCTCCAGACTTCCAATACTTATTGACGGAAACCTCTTCCTCAACACTCTTTTCAACCTTCTATAAATCACCTCTAGGTCTTGGACACTCTGCTGAGGGAAACCACTGCCTCCCATTCTCCTTACCTAGGCCTCTCATAGCTGACACATCCCTCGGAAGATCTTGACTGACAGATAAAAGCTTCATCCTTACATTGTTACGGCTGAGTAAAACTGTTGGCAGGAGACAAACTAATCTAAAGGCAAACAAGAATTCTGCAGGTGCTGAAAATCTGAAATAACCATATAACCATATAACAATTACAGCACGGAAACAGGCCATCTCGGCCCTACAAGTCCATGCCGAACAAATTTTTTTCCCCTTAGTCCCACCTGCCTGCACTCGTACCATAACCCTCCATTCCCTTCTCATCCATATGCCTATCCAATCTATTTTTAAATGATACCAATGAACCTGCCTCCACCACTTCCACTGGGAGCTCATTCCACACCGCCACCACTCTCTGCGTAAAGAAGTTCCCCCTCATATTACCCCTAAACTTCTGTCCCTTAATTCTGAAGTCATGTCCTCTTGTTTGATCTAAAAATAGAAAATGCTGGACATGCTAAGCACGTCAGGGTACATCTGTGGAGAGGGAAACAGAGTCAATATAACAGGTTGCAGAACATACAGGAGTGAAAACTTAAGAATATATTTTTTAATGGCATTGAAATGGGGAGTGTGTGAGTGCGTGTGTGTGTGATGGAGAACAAAGGGGATATTGGGGAGAGTGAGTGTTAGTGATGTGCAGCTTGATTTCTCTACCTTGTTTCATACATCAGTTGTTTCCTTTTTATTCATTAATGGATGTGAATATCACCTTATGTGGCAGTATTTACTGCTCATGCCCAACAGCCCTAAGATGGTGGTAACGGGCTGTCAACTAAACCCTCTTCAGCCTGTGTCACCAGGTTGCTGTCTCCATTCCGGTTCCATTGTTTAGACCCAATGATGATGAAGAAACTGCAATATATTTCCAAGTCAGAAAAGCATGCTGCCCAGCCCCTCGCATGAGTCATACTGGATGATCTCTACTGAGGTTGTGAGATCATAAGACATAGGAGCAGAATTAGATCATTCGGCTCATCGAGTTTGCTGTGCCATTCAATAATGGCTGTTCTATCTTTCCATCATAATCCCATTCTCCTGCCTTCTCCCCCTAAACTTTGACACTCTTACTAATCAAGCACTTATCAATGTCTGCTTTTAAAATATCCAATGACTTGGCCTTTACCACTCTCTGTGGCAATGACTTCCACAGATGTATCACCCTCTGGATAAGAAATTCCTCCCCACTCCAATGAAGGATTTTAGCAGTTCCAATGGGACACATTTTTTATTCTTTCTTGGATAATCCTACCTCTTCAACTAAAATGGGATGAAAGACTTTAGAAGGTTTAGCTTTTTCCATTCTTTTCCGGATAATGCCATCCTTCTGATGAAAATGCGATAATTGACTTTAGCATAATTGTGATGTGATTTTTTTGCCATTCTTCCCCATCCTGAAATTTACCAAATAACCATGTTGGATAGTGTCCGTGTACATATATCAATTTGATATGACACACAAGCAAATAATCGTCAATCATACACTCTCTACCTCACGTGAGTGGAATATCTAATTTAGAGTTTAACATTTGCAAAGAGGGACAATATCATAACAACAATGGCCATCTCTCTGATGAGATTGATTTTAAGTAAAAACTAAAGTTGTGTGGTGCTTGAATGACTATTTTGTTCCCATGAAGAAGCTTTGTTCCTAACTGTAACTTTAAAATATATAGACATTCAATTTCTGTCACTTATGTAATCTCAAAGACATATGGTAAATAAATGTGGCACAGTGGTGTTTTGGGTACTTGGGTACTTGGATCCTACAAGATGACTCTCTGTAAGCCATCTGGAGGAAGTGGCAATGTTATAATTCTCACTACAGGCAATTAAACAGTGTGTAATAAAATTATGCAGGTGTTTTAATCTCTTCACTACCATTAGTGTAAGAAAAAAATCAAAATCAGCTATCAAACAAACTGAATGTTGTATTATGGTTGTCAAAACACAGCCTTTTCCTACTCAAACTCTCTGGAGTTCTGAATGTCTGTGGCTCTATTGTGAAATAGAACTGTGCAAGCTCTAAACTCCTGGTGGTGAAGGAGCAAGGAAGTCAAAAAGCTTCAAAGAATTGCTCTTCTATTCTTTCTGCCAGTGAATGGTGCGAAGAGTGTATTTGTGCATAAATACGAGTGTCTGTAAGTGTCTGTTGCTAACTGTGCTAGCATGTGTGTACATGCAAGTATTTCCATTTGTGCATGTCAATGTTCCATTTGTGTGTATGTGTTTTTTTTCCAATATATGTATGTGTACTTGCATGCATGTATTTGTGCACGTACACACATGCGAGTGTATTTGTATCTACTTCTCAATGCTCCCAACACGGGCGGCGCTGATCAACATCGCGGAGTCCAGCGACTCCGCCCGGCTCAGCCTGCGGACTCGGGAGCCGCGGACTCCAATGGGAGGCGGCCGATCTGGAGGTCCGGGCCGCTGAGGATGTTCTCCTTTGGGGTTCGGTGTCGGTGTTCCATCATCCCAGCGCAAGGGCCTGAGCATCGGACCGCCCGTGGCGGCGACTGCGGGTGCTCGGGAGGCCCCAACCACGGGTGAACATCTGGGAGGATCGGAGGGGAGGCTGGCTGGACTATGGTACCTTCCTCAACTTTGGTGCCACTGAGTTGTGTTGTGGTTATGTTGTGTCGTGGACCTCTGTGTTTGTGCTTTTTTAAATTTTTAATATGATTTTATTATTTATTATTTATTTATTTATGATAATTGACTGTAAGGAAAATTCATTTTGTTGTCTCTAATATGAGACAATGACAATAAACTGAATACAATACAATACAAAAATACTCTTCTCATGACCTTACCTAACTATTCCAAAATGTAATTCATGTGATGCTTCGTAATATGACCACGCTGGAAATGATGTGCATATCTCATTCTCCCACTGGAAAGGCAAGCCCAGAGAGTGGACAAAGAGGTCACTCAGTGCTGGCGCATACCATATCTGTTTTGGAGCCACAGGCATGGCCTTTAGGGGGTGCATCAACTTCACCCTATCATTCTTCTTGAACCTGCATCAGCGCCGGCTTGGTGCAGCTATTACAATAGGTGGCATGAATAACCTTTTGGTATCATTGGTTAATGTCATGAGAAGACCAATGACAACTAGCTGCACATAAACACGCACACACACGCACACAGAGTAACAAACAATTTGCACATACAAAACAGGCACATACATAAATAGAAACATACACATAGCACATGGGACAACAGACACAAGTTCACACACACACGTACATGCACATGCACACCTAAAATGCACATAAACACAAATAAACATGAACATGCCCAAGCATATAGATTTGATTATGCATTCATATACATTTATGCACAAAATATGCACAATCAGACATACATTCTCACATATACATGTGCATAAATGTGTACACATCCACCACAAACGAACAGACCGAGACCTTTTCCCCTGTGACTTAATGGAATTTCAATAGGAATATCTCAAACCCTTGAAAAATGACCATCCATGTCACATTTGAGCAACGCTGCTGGCTTTGGATGATTTGTTAACTCTCCTTCTCTCTCAGGTGCTGCTGAGGATTTCGAGGATTAACTATTTCTCTTTCTGCTAAAATTAAGTTGGGTGATTGGAGAACCTTTATGGAGTGTCCAGATATTAATGTACTTCATTTGGCAAAATCATAAAGTGAATGATACTCACAGCACTCAATGGGATTTGACGAAGCCTGCAGCGAGACAGTTCTACCACTGGGTTGTGGGATATGGATACGGAAGACCAGCCTTACTCTTGTGTTCTTCCGTCCAATGTCAGTCTCACCTTTCCTCAGTTCGATGTCAGAATTTCGAAGTTTCAGTATCCCAGCACAATCGATGCTGTTGGTGACAGGAAACATTTTCTGTTATGATCGCAGAGACTCATATCCAAACATTTTTTACTTTCACTAAAAATAAATACGATAGAATCTGGATTATTTTTCTCATGATTGTAACATTCAAATATGCGTACATAGATGTAAATATTGCACAGCTTCATTAATGCATTCAATTTATTTTGATACAAAGTCAGCTTGCATGTGTGTGTCTCCATATTTTCACACATTTCTGAATACTGCACCGAATTTGGAGAAAGCCATTTACTACCTTTGATGGGAAGTACTGTGTCTAAACATAGGAATTGCAACTCATTCATTGCTCTGCTGAGAGCTGGCACGAACGAGATAGGCCAAATGGCTTCTTTCTTTGCTGTGAAAGCAAGAATGATTTTCACTTCACTTCCTGAACACTAACAGGACAGTGGAAGCACAAAAACCTGCAGATGCTAAAACCTTGAGCAAAAAAACTGCCACCTTCAACAGGATCCCACCACCAGTCACATCTTCCCGTCTTCAACTCTTCCACTTTCCAGAGACCACACTCTCCGCAACTCCTTGATTCAGATTCAGATTCAGATTCAATTTTAATTGTCATTGTCAGTGTACAGTACAGAGACAACGAAATGCATTTAGCATCTCCCTTGAAGAGCGACATAGCAAACGATTTGAATAAAAAAAATAATAAGTGTCCGGGGGGGGGATGGTGATTGGCCTTCACCGAGGTACGTTGTTTAGTAGAGTGACAGCCGCCGGAAAGAAGCTGTTCCTCGACCTGCTGGTTCGGCAACGGAGAGACCTGTAGCGCCTCCCAGATGGTAGGAGGGTAAACAGTCCATGGTTGGGGTGAGAGCAGTCCTTGGCGATGCTGAGCGCCCTCCGCAGACAGCGCTTGCTTTGGACAGACTCAATGGAGGGGAGCGTGGAACCGGTGATGCGTTGGGCAATTTTCACCACCCTCTGCAATGCCTTCCGGTCGGAGACAGAGCAGTTGCCATACCATACTGTGATGCAGTTGGTAAGGATGCTCTCGATGGTGCAGCGGTAGAAGTTCACCAGGATCTGAGGAGACAGATGGACCTTCTTCAGTCTCCTCAGGAAGAAGAGACGCTGATGAGCCTTCTTGATCAGAGTAGAGGTATTGTGGGTCCAAGAGAGGTCATCGGAGATGTTGACTCCCAGGAACCTGAAGCTAGAAACACGTTCCACCTCCGTCCCGTTAATGTGGATGGGGGTGTGCGTGCCGCCTCTGGACTTCCTGAAGTCTACAATGAGCTCCTTGGTCTTCTTGGAGTTAAGGGCCAGGTTGTTGTCAGCGCACCATGCTGCTAAGTGCTGGACCTCCTCCCTGTAGGCCAGCTCATCGTTGTTGCTGATGAGGCCAATCACCGTTGTATCATCTGCATACTTGATGATGGTGTTAGTACCATGTACAGGTGTGCAGTCATAGGTGAAGAGGGTATGCTCATCCCTGTCCACTCAACTCGCCTCCTCCCCAGGCACTTTCCTCTGCAATATAATACCTGTCCCGACACCTCCTCTTTCACTTCCATCGAAGAACCTTTCGAGGTGAGGCAGAGATTCCCATGCACCCCTTTCAACCTCGTCTGTGGCATTTGGTGCTCCTGATATGGCCTCCTTTACAACCACAAAGTGTAGACTAGGCAACAGTTTTGCTATACACTTACGCTCTGGAATTCTCTGCCACAGAAAGCAGTGGAGGCCAATTCACTGGACGTTTTCAAGAGAGAGTTAAGCCTCCTCCATTGTCACTTGAGCCCACACAAAATGAAAGAACAGCACGTCATATTTGGCTTGGGTAGCCTACATCTCAACAGTATGAACAATGAATTCTCCAATTTCAGGTAATATACCACTACTTACCTCTTCTCTTTGCTCTGCCCATTGTGCCCACACCCCAGCACACACACATTTCTCTCACCTTCACCCACGACCCTGCTCCTTTCCCCTCCACTGTATGCTTATCTCCGACCTCCCGCATCATCAAATCCCCCATTTCCTATTTTGCACCCATTTTCCTCAATCCCTCCCATCCATATTCCCTCCAGCTTTACATTTCACTCTTATTCTATCCTTAGCTGGTCCTTTTGCCTCTTTTTACCTCTAGCCTTTGTCACTATCTCCACCCATTTGCCAATAACCCCCCTCACCTGTATCCACCCATCACTTGACAGGCTTTACCTTACTGCCATCTCTCTTTTCCAGCTTCCCCCCGTCCACTCCATCAGTCTGAAGAAGGGTCCCAACCCAAAAGGGTCCATGTCCATTTCCCTCCCTAGATGCTACCGACCCGCTGAGTTCCTCCAGGAGCTTTTTTTTTAACTAACAGGGCTGCCCAGGCTAAAGACTAGTGCCATTTCAATTTCTGTTGGAAGCTGTGAGCTGAATATTTTTGCCATGTTGTGTGTTTAGAGGAGACTCACTTTGCTCTCATGTTGTTTTCTGGCAGCAGAGGGATCTCCAGGACCTTGGTGTTGCTGATGATGCTTTCATGGCTGGTGGTAGAAACTGTCTTGCCGGTGATGCGATGGACCTGGTAGAAGGCATGTGGTCTCAGCAGGCGATCGTCTGCTGTCCCAATGAACAGCTGCAAAGTGAGGGGTTCACTTTCCATATAACCATGGAGCTGGCAATAAAACAGAAAAGAAAACATTATTCAACATCAAGCATTAAAGACTAATTAACGTTTTAAAATATATGTCAGAGCCAAGAACAGGCAAGAAAATTACTGGCAGGTGCAATGTCCCATTTTTGCAGTAACAAAATATGAAAGCATATTTAATATACTCCACATTACAGGTAATTTCTCCAGATTCTGTTCTTTAAGGTGGTTATGGAACTACTTGCTAAAGATCTGAAACAACATTTTGATGATTGACTTCAAATTATTTTCTAAAGGTTCTGCTTTCGTATTCCACGTTGCTAACCTGATCTCAAAGTCGTACAGCACAGAAATAGGTTCTTCAGCCCACTGTGTTCATGTCAACCATCAAACATACATTTACACCAATGCTGCATTAGTTTCATTATTTATTTATTCTCCCCGTATTCACATAAATCGCTAGAATTTAGGAGATTGAGGGGGGATCTTATGGAAACTTACAAAATTCTTAAGGGGTTGGACAGGCTAGATGCAGGAAGATTGTTCCCGATGTTGGGGAAGTCCAGGACAAGGGGTCACAGTTTAAGGATAAGGGGGAAATCTTTTAAGACCAAGATGAGAAAAACATTTTTCACACAGAGAGTGGTGAACCTCTGGAACTCTCTGCCACAGAAGGTAGTTGAGGCCACTTCATTGGCTATATTTAAGAGGGAGTTAAGAGGGACAGCTAACTGCAATAGAAGCGAGGGGCACAAGTTATATATAAACTAGTCTTGCTGAAGGATACCGTGAAAAGTTTACCCTTTGTTGCAAGTGAGTTTTTTTAAGTGTACAAAATCGTAATTGTATGGACCCATGAAGCTGATTTGTGTTTGTGCACAAAATACAATCAGTTGTGCCGAAACAGAACATGTTGGTCTTTTATGGCATAAGGCCAGAAGAACAGTAGACCCTCAAGCTTGTTCTTACATTCACTTAGATCACGACTGATCTGACTAGCCATTTCCTCATAACTGTGATCATTCAACTTCTACCTTCTATTCCAATTATTATTTAATGCCCTGTACAATTAGAATGTGACTTAAAGATTGCTCTTTTTGTCTGGTTCACTGTCTGTTCTGTGAGGGATCTTCAATATTGATGAGGAAAACATTTTTTCACACAGAGAGTGGTGAATCTCTGGAACTCTCTGCCGCAGAGGGTAGTCGAGGCCAGTTCATTGGCTATATTTAAGAGGGAGTTAGATGTGGCCCTTGCGGCTAAGGGGATCAGAGGGCATGGAGAGAAGGCAGGTACGGGATACTGAGTTGGGTGATCAGCCATGATCATATTGAATGGCGGTGCAGGCTCGAAGGGCTGAATGGCCTACTCCTGCACCTATTTTCTATGTATCTATGTATCAACTATCCCCCACATTCTACCATTCACACACACATTGGGTTCTTCCCAATAACCCTTTCTGGCTTAAGTCCTTCCTCCACCACCTCCAGTTTAAATTTCATTTGGAATATTTTGGAGGACCATGAAACCAAGAACCAAACTAGTGGCAAGTTAGGATACCTGATTAATCTACCAACCTACATGTCTTTAGAATATGAGGGGTAACTGGATCAATCGAGGAAATCCCTTGCAGTCACAGAGAGAAGGTATGAACTCCATACAGGCAGCACTGAAGATCCCGACTGAACCCAGATCACGACTGATGCAATAATGGAATAGCTCTACGAATTGCAACCCTGTGATGATCTTGGGCAGTGGAAGTCTATGACGCACATGTTCTAGTTTTCTAAAGAACAGTCCAACAATAGTGCCTTGCACACCCACAACAAACAAATCACGGATTGAAAAGCTGAAATGTTTACTGTGTTGGAATCAAAACACTCATTACAAGTTCATTCTTGTGTGGCAGTCATTGCCGGCAAAGGGCAGAATTTGTTTCCCATCCTTACTTGTCCTTGGGAAAATGGATGTGAACTTTCTTCTAGAACTTAGTCCATGTACTGAAGGTGCTCACCACAGTACTGTTGGATAAGGAGGTCCAGGAAGATTCAAGATTCAAGATTCAATTTAATTGTCATTTGGACCCTTGAGGTCCAAACGAAATGCCGTTTCTGCAGCCATACATTACAAACAAATAGACCCAAGACACAACATAATTTACATAAACATCCATCACATCGCTGTGATGGAAGGCCAAAAAAACTTAACTCTCCACTGCACTCTCCCCCCCCCCCCCCGATGTCAGAGTCAAAGTCAAAGCCCCCGGCTGGCGATGGCGATTGTCCCGCGGCCATTAAAGCCATGCCGGGTGATGCAAGGTCGCACACCGGGTCTTGGTGTTAGAGCCCCCGGCGTGCGCTCGCAGAGTCCCGCGGCCATTCCAAGCCGCGTGTGGCGGTGATGTCAGGCCCCGCTCCAGGAGCTCTTCGACCCCGCAACTCAGGCGGGAGAAGTTGCCATTGCGGGAGCCCTGAAAAGCGGTCTCCCTCTAGGGACCCGCGGGCTCCCGTGCCGCCGTCCGCCAGACCCGCAGTTGCAGCCTCCGAATCTCTGGAGGTCGGGCCGCAGCAGCAGCAGCGCTCCACCGCCGCTCCACCCGCTCCGGACTCGGCCAGCTCCGCGACAGTAAGGTGAGTCGTCGGCACCAGAGTCCCCGGTCTTCTCCTGTTGGAGGCCGCTCCTCGTTGCAGCCCCAACGACAACGGAGACCCGACAGAAAAGGTCGGGTCTCCCGTGCAGGGAGAGATTTAAAAGTTACCCCCCCTCCCTCCCCCCCCCCCCACCCCCACACACACACCCCCCACAAAAAATAACAAAAACTACATAGAAACATAGACAAAAAATAATAAAAACGCGGACGGGCTGCAGAGGCCGCTGCTGACGAGAGTCGCGCCGCCTACCTGTAGTCCCAGTGACAGAGAAGGAACAGCAATGTCAGGATGGTGGGCACTTTGTGTGGGCCTGTATTTTAATGCACCAACAGCTCATGAGAGGAATAGATCAGGAAGATGCACAGAGTTTCTTGTCTAGAGTAGGGGAATCAAGGACCAAAGGACATAGGTTTAAAGTGAAAGGGGAAATATTTTATAGGAATTAGAAGGGTAACCTTTTCACACAAAGTGTAGTGGGTTTATGGAACGAGCTGCCAGAGGAGGTAGTTGAGGCAGGGGTTATCATAATGTTTAAGAAACAGTTAGACAGGACAGGTACATGGATAGGACAGATTTTGAGGGATATGGGCCAAACGTAGGTGGGTGGGACTAGTGTGTAGCTGGGACTGCTGACTGCTTGGTCGGTATGAGCAAGTTGGGCCTGTATCAATGCTGTATGATGCTATAAGAGCCCTGGACATTATAGATGGAGGAGGGAAGAGAGTGGTCACATAACCTTTGGCAACACGCTGCAGATAATGGTAACTAGGAAGGGAAGACAATAAATAAATGCTCATGTTAATTGGCCCTCATCAACACCATTCATTACAATACTGTGGACATACGGTTGCAGCATCAGGTAATTTTCTTTTGGTTTTTTTTCAATAATTCAATGATACTTTGTTGCTACCTTGGTACTGGACTTTGTACTGGACTTTGCTGCCTTCCCACACAGTGGGAACCATTGTGGGGGGATGTTTTTATGTTTATTGTTAAATTCCTTAATGTTGTGTCTTATCTTTATTCGTGTGCTGCAATGGCAAGTCACATTTCACTACACCAATTGGTGTATGCGATAATAAATGTCCTTTGTATCCTTTGTATCCTTGCATCCTTGTAAATGCTTTGTTTTGCATACAACCCGGTAAAACCATATAGCAGACCTCACCTATGCATTCCACAAGTGTCACCGCGTTTTGCCGCCGTCCTATCTACTGTCTACTGCCCTACATGGCAGCAGGCTTTTCAACATGGGCAAAATCAACAGATGGACATTTATGAATATTATACCCATTCATACTCGGGATGTGTAGGAAGGAACTGCAGATGCTGGTTTACACCAAAGATAGACACAACATGCTGGAGTAACTCAGTGTGACAGGCAGCGTCTCTGGAGAGAAGGAATGTGTGACGTTTCAGGTCGAGACCCTTGACTCAGGTATGGTCAGTATACAAGGGTAGATCTCCCCAAGCTGATTCACATCCCGGTGGTTGGCAGAGTATTGGTGCACCAGGTGTGAGCTCTCCATGCACCAACAAACCATATTTGTGTATGATTTGGCGTAACTGTGTGGTCATTGCTACTGTCCGATTTTTAGGCAGACAAATCAAAATGAAAGTATGAATGCTGCCGTAACAAACAGTAGAAAATATTAAAAGACTATTGAAACATACAAGCAAGAAAAGAAACACTGTAAGGGGGAACCATTAAGAGGACAACAGCAAGAAAATAGAAGTGAAATTAGCAGTTATGCAAATAACATTATACTGTATATTCCTCAGGGGAGATAGAACCTATCACAGAAAAATAATCTTAGTTGAATACCCAAACCGCAAATTATTCTGTTCAGGTATAACATAATGGCTATGGATGGGTTCAGGCTAGAGAAGGGGGAAGTCTAGTTCATAGACTAAACTATTGTTGAACTATTTGAAATGAAAACAGAAAAGTCTGGCAGCCATGGAGGTTCCCGGGAAGCAGAGCACTTGCAGTGTACACAAAGTGATTCAAATTTTCGGATTTGCATGACATATTGAAAGAATATATTAGTGCACCGTCTGCAACCGAGCCCAAATGCTTTCTAAAGTTTGCAACGTGGAGCTATTTTGACAATTCGCTGGAGTAATCTGGACAATATTTGTCTCACTGCAACATCTACTAAAAAAAACAGATTATTTGCCCTCTGTTTTCTTCAAGAAAGCAGTGTCAGCAGTAAAAAAACGTTATTATTTTATTTCCCTCTCTCTCCGTCCCTCCCCCACTCTAGTTCTCCAACTAGTTTCTCTGCTTTTCTGATTAATTTTACTGATTGTATGCCTCAGCTAACAATGAACCATTTTACATTTCCTTAGCATCGTCTGCTTTGATCTTTCATTTTCACACTTTACCCCTCCATATCTCTGGACTACCTCTTCCCTGACTTTCAGTCTGAAGAAGGGTCTCGACCCAAAACATGACCCATTCCTTTTCAGAGAGGCTGCCTGTCCCGCTGAGTTACTCCAGCATTTTGTGTCTATCTTCGGTGTAAACCAGCATCTGCAGTTCCTTCCTACACATTATTATGGTCCTTTTGGATTAAGTAATTTCCAACAACTCTTGGTTCCCAGATGTTACCACATGATTCAAGTAATGTTGGAAGGCGGCTGAAGTTCTCGATTGTCCAGAAATTCAGCCTCAGTCAGAAGTACCAGAACCAAAAACTTGTCCACATGCAACCTCCTCACAGTAATCAGGCACGACTGTCTCTAAGAACACGGGCTGCAAGTTTTACTGTGAATGCCACTTAAGTGAGTTGCTTTGGAAAGTGACAAGTAATTGCTTTTATTGATTCTTGTGCAATGATACTCTATTAAACAATGTAGCAGTTTGTCGTTTGCTCCCATTATCAATGTTATTCATGAAACAGTAGTTGCAAAGCATTTGACTCTGTCGCCAAACTTCACTCCCATTTGTTTTATTGGCTCTTGACCATGAGTTTCAATGGTTCGAAGGATGATGGATTTCAATTACAAGGTTAGAGGAGAGAAACAGAGGATTCTCACCTCTAATTTACTTATAACAACAACAAAAGAGGTATTTTGGCGCATCAGGTCCATGCGTGCCTGTAACTTATTTGGCCTCATGCATACCCTTGAACTTTCCTTTAAATATTTTTACCAACACTAAATAGTAATTTACAGCTGTACATTAATCCACCAGCGCAGCTTTGGGATGTGGGTGGAAACTGGAGCACCCAGAGGAAACCATATGGACATGGTATTGGTATCGGTTTATTATTATTGTCAAGTGTACCGAGATACAGTGAAAAACTTTGTTTTACATACTGTCCAGGCAAGTCATGCCATACATGAGTGCATCGGGTAATGTAAAAGAGAAAGAGAAAATAAACCGAGTGCAGAATATAGTGTTACAGCTGCATGCAGGGAATGTGAAAGAGAGCACCCAAGGTCAGGATTGAACCTGAGTTTCTGGAGCTGTGAAGCAGCCTACTGATGTCTGCCCACCATACCTTGGATTAGCGAGAAGCGTACAAAGATCGTGATAGACTTAGATACAATAAAATAGAGGGAACCACTTCCCCTTAAATCAGTCTGAAGAAGGGTCCCGACCTGAAATGCGTCCACAGATTCCGCTGAATTCCACCAAAACTTTGTATTTTGCTCCCATTAGCAAATTCCAGGCACCAGGGGATGCCGCTTTAAATTTGGTGAAGAGATGGTGAAGAGTGGGAAGTGTTATGGGAGATGATCTGGAATTCACGGCTTTTAAATGGTGGTGGAAACAGAATCAATTGAGGGTCCAAAGAAAGATGGAGAGACTATCAAAGGAAGATTATTTGCAAAGCTACAGAGAAACAGAAGGGACAATGGACTGTGAGTCAAGAGTCAAGAGTGTTTGATGGTCACATGTCCCAGATGGGGCAATGAAATTCTTACTTACAGCAGCACAACAGAATATTTAAACATAGTACAATGTAGAATAGTTCTATAAAGATCACATGGGCTTCCAGAGTGGTGTAACATGCCAATGATGATCTGAGTGTCTACCTATTCCAAAATAATGATAGCAAATCTTCCTCTCCTTTTCTAGGCCTCCTACTGCTCCCTTTTATTGGCCTGTCCCACAGGCGATTTTTCAGGTGTTTGCCGGCGACTGTCAAGTTGCCGGCACTCGCCTGAAAAACCGGCAACTGGAACAGCGACTGACAGAGTGGAACACACACACACACACACACACACATCGCAAAGGCGGGAGCCAGGGCAAGCGGGGGGAGCGCTGTCTGAAATTCACACGGTGCAAAGCCAAGGTGATACAGACACACACCGCGATGAACAGGAAGGTTGGCGCTGTAATTATGATGGGCAGCGCAGTGAACGGTAAATCCTTTAAAACAGGGAGGAGGGGGGACGAGAGGGGGGAGAAGGAGGGAGAAGGAGTGGAGACAACTGTTAAGAAGCCAGACAACATTTAATAAGCCAGAGATACATGGCTGTGAAGCTCGGCGGACATTTAACATTACCGGTCGGTAATCCTTGGTTCTGAAGACATTTATTTTCCCCAATGAGCCAATGAAATTCATCGGTCAGCACCGGCTACAACCTACGAGTACCTGAAAGAACCTTCGCCCTCCTAGCAACCAACTAGGACCTCCTGCCGACCCCCCTACGGCACGAGAATTCTCGCTACTCTCCAGGGCGGCTTCATTCGACCATAATCAAGCCGCGACTAGTTCCCAGAATGTGGGAACTCCTCACGACCATGAAGGCGACTCCCCGGCAACCACCCGCATACATGTGGCAACCATGTGGCGACTGCATAGTCTCCTGCAAGTCGCCTAAAAAGTCACCTAAGTGGGACAGGCCCATTAGTCAAGCATGCTACAGCTTCATTCCAGTATGAAATGACTCTGAGAGTATCTGCATTCATTGCAGTTTTGTTTCAAGTAGAAATTTCTACATTGGTGAAAGCCATCAAAAGAAACGAGGCAGTAAAACAAGGTGAAGCAACCAGCCACAATTGCCTTCAAGTTAGTATTCTTTGAATAAATCTTCATTAACAAAAAACACAGCGAGTTGTCAGCAAATAAGCACTTACAAGGCACAATTTCTGTTGTGCAATTGCAACCAGAAAGAAACCCTGCTATCATCTCCCAACCACATAAACTCCCTTTGAAGAGCAGCAGAATCAGCTCACAGCAGAAAACCGTTGATGTTGACTCAGTAGCCCCCAATACCAATCATCTGACGGTGATCCCACAAGCAAAATTATTGTCAATGCATAATGCAACAAATATATAGCAAACTATTGTGGTGCATAGCTATTTCTAGACCATGATTAATCATTTCAGATTCTTTGCAAATTCCACAACCTTATTATTGAGATATATATTGTACATCTTCTAAATGTTCATCTCATCTTGTAGTTGATTCATTTTTAAGCACAATGAGTTGGTGAAGTTATCCATGGTTTTGTTCTCTTGGACAAAATAAAATAGATAGGGCCACAATTTTCAGGTTGTTGGCCTGTGCTCAATCATCACCTCCAACACCTACCCCTCCCTCTACGCAGGAATTCTCCACCTCTACATCAGGCATCTGGGGTGGAGAGTACTGCACCGAGGAGTCCCCTGCAACCTGTTTCTCTCGCGGTTCACAGAGGCCAGACGCCTGGAAGAGTCTGTGTGCCACGTGTATATGGAGTGAGGCTGCAGTCCCTGTTCCATTATCCAAGGGCTGTTCCTTGCCTTCTGGCTGCACTTCTCACCCACCATCCTCATCTTTGGACACATCTGTGCGTAGGGGAGAGGGTAGGGCCGAAGATGTCCTGGTTGGGTTGCTCCTGGGCCTGGCCAAGCTGGCCATCCACGAGTCACGGCACCAGGCGGAAGAGGGCTCGGCCAGAGCCGGTTGCCTGCCCCTTTACTGGGGCGAATGCACCCGGGTGGTGTTAGAGAGGGGCTACCCTGTCCACGGGCTCCCTGGGGGATTTCCGGGACCGCTGGGCACCGCGGGGGGTTGAATGCATCCTTGACAAGGATTGTAACATAGTATGTCCACAAAAATGCTGGAGAAACTCAGCGGTGCAGCAGCATCTATGGAGCGAAGGAAATAGGCAACGTTTCGGGCCGAAACCCTTCTTCAGTTGATTTAGTATATTTGTTTGTCTTGTATTATGGTGGTGGTTTCTGTTTTGTTTTGCTGTACTGTAAATATTATTTTTAATAATTGAATATATTTTTTGAATTAAAAAAACAACCACCCCCAGCCCTGCGGCACTTGCCTTTGCAACCGCAGGGAGAGTAAAAGACTGCTCCTTTGAGCTCCTTCCTTTCCACCGTCCAGTGAGTCATACTCAGCCACCAGCAGAAGCATCAATTCAGTTGTAATGCTTATAATCCACGTTTATGTGATAGGAGCATAACTAGGCCAATCGGACCATCAAGTCTACTCCCCATTCATAGAAACATAGAAACATAGAAATTAGGTGCAGGAGTAGGCCATTCAGCCCTTCGAGCCTGTACCGCCATTCAATATGATCATGGCTGATCATCCAACTCAGTATCCTGTACCTGCCTTCTCTCCATACCCTCTGATCCCCTTAGCCACAAGGGCCACATCTAACTGCCTCTTAAATATAGCCAATGAACTGGCCTCATTCAGCCATGATCTATCTTTCCCTCTCAACCCCATTCTGCTGCCTCCTCCTCATACACCCCCCCCCGAAACCTAATCAAGAATCTATCAATCTCTGCCTTAAAAATATCCGTTGACTTGGCCAAGCTAGTGCTCACAATTCAATTTCATCTGCTTTGGAGAAAACAAATGAAAATTGGGTGACACTTTGTAAAGCATCTGTATTCAGTCAACCAGGGAAATCCTGAATTCTACATCCCACTCTAATCTCCTTGTCTGTGGTCTCCTGCATTCTTATAATGAGGCTATATGTAAGATTGAGGAACAGCCATTCTGTTGGGCATGTTGTAACTTCTTGGATTCAATATCAAACACCATATGTTCAGGTAGCTCTCCTTCTCTAATATCAAAACCGATTAATTTTCCTTTAGGTCATCCGTCTGTAATATTGGCTCAGTCTTTCTCGCTCCAATAGCAAGGCCCGACGTTGCGGCCTATAGTCTCCAGTTACAGCTTTTACATCCCTTTGTTTGTGTTTTCTCCTTGCCTTCATCTCTAACAGACCCATTAACCATTTAACCAAATTACATCATCAATCATTCATCTCCATGGCAACCAGGGCTCACCATCGTTCAATGGTTCTTTTATTGTAAAGTTCAGTGCAATATATTTTTTTCATATAGATCAGTGAGAATATTGCCATACATGAAGACAATCTCCGATTAAGTACCCCATCCATGGAAATAGCCAACTGAGTCCATATGCAATAGTCTTTAGTTTTTTGCCCACAATTTAGACAGTCCAAGCTGCAGCAGGCCATAAAGTCCCATTGCAGCCCTCACCTGATTCGGATCGCCAGCAAGCCGACCTTCTCTCCTCTCCGGGCCTTCAGTCTTCATTGCCTGGGGGCAGGCACCTCCTGCAGCCGACCTTGAAAGTGCGGAAGGTTAGAAACACGGTTCTCCTACCGGCCCTCTGTCCAGCTTCTGCCGTTATCGCCGACTCTCTCCTCCTTCAGTGGCGTGTGGGAGACGAGCCTCGGGCCCACTCCAGGCAGGTTCCCCCGGTTCCACGTCCAGCTGCTGGTCGGGGTTTGGCAACCGCGCGCATGGCCCTCCGACAGCCTCCACTGCACGGCCCTGTGTGTGACATCGCCGATGGCTCCTCAGGTCTTCGGGGATGACCAGGGCCGGGTTCGGCCACGGCCCGCCTGTCTAATGACCACCAGCCATGTGGCTCGCAGGTCAAGTATGACAAGCTGTGTGGATACTTCTCATGAACTAAAATAGAGTTTTAGAATAAGGTATTGCCTGCTTAAGAAAACAAAAAGGAGTTTCTTCTCTCAAAGTTTCATGCATGTGTGTAATTCTCCACCCCAGAGACAGAGTCAGCGAACATATTCAGTGATGAGGTAGACAGACAAAGGAATCAAGGGCTACAGAGGAAAAGTGGAGCTGAAGCCAAGTTCAGATCAGCCACAATCTTATTGAACAGTACAGCAATCTTTAGGGACCCTATGGGTGACTTCCCCTCCTATTTCTTATCTTCTTCTGCTGGAAAACTCTGGTGCTTTGGCATCTGCTTTGAATCTCACAGGGACAAACACTACACTTTTGTGTGAACTTGACGGCTTTAAATATTGGAACAGTAACCGCTTGGAGTACTGCGATGGCACGGATCCATCATGTCCAAAAATATCCTAGATGGGGAGCTTTTCTCTGGACTACACAGGCTTGAATTTGCAGTCAGCCGTGAAACACGACTGCACGTTACGTACCTCAACAAAGGCTCTGCGCAAAGATGTAGCGATTTCTGTGGTGGGAACAACTTCTTTCCCAGTGTCAGGTGACGTCTGACATCATAGAAACATAGAAACATAGAAAATAGGTGTAGGAGTAGGCCATTCGGCCCTTCGAGCCTGCACCGCCATTCAATATGATCATGGCTGATCATCCAACTCAGTATCCTGTACCTGCCATCTCTCCATACCCCTGATCCCTTTAGCCACAAGGGCCACATATAACTCCCTCTTAAATATAGCCAATGAACTGGCCTCAACCACCTTCTGTGGCAGAGAATTCCAGAGATTCACCGCTCTCTGTGTGAAAAATGTTTTCTTCATCAATATTGAAGATCCCTCACAGAACAGACAGTGAACCAGAGACAAAAAGAGCAATCTTTAAGTCACATTCTAATTGTACAGGGCATTAAATAATAATTGGAATAAAAGGTAGAAGTTGAATGATCACAGTTATGAGGAAATGGCGAGTCAGATCAGTCGTGATCTAAGTGAATGTAAGAACAAGCTTGAGGGTCTACTGTTCTTCTGGCCTTATGCCATTAAAGACCAACATGTTCTGTTTCGGCACAACTGATTGTATTTTGTGCACAAACACAAATCAGCTTCATGGGTCCATACAATTACGATTTTGTACACTTAAAAAAACTCACTTGCAACAAAGGGTAAACTTTTCACGGTATCCTTCAGCAAGACTAGTTTATATATAACTTGTGCCCCTCGCTTCCATTGCAGTTAGCTGTCAATAGGACACACTCCGGAGGCACCTTCAGATTCAGAATCAGACTAGTTTATTGTCTTATACACCAGGGTGCAATGAAACTCCTTGTTTACATGAACTTCATAAACAGTACACGGTAATAATAGATACGACCAGTGCTTTAGCTGTGACGGTACGTGCGTACCAGCACTTCGATAATGTTAACAACTAAGTACTCAAATATTTAGAATTCTTAACATTACAAAATAGGTTACTAAAGCTTATTAATTAAATTAGGCGACCAGGCCCTAGAACAGCTTGAGCAGCCTTTAGGATGACAATCTGCCATTGACACCAACTGCAGGGAACAATAAGCATACTGGCACTTTGCTTTCTACAACAAAGGCAATGGATACACCAATAAGTACAACAATGCATGTAAAACACCAGAATAGTACAAAGATTGTTGTGCTATCTGAAGTGGTGCAAAACAAAAACACTAAAGGAAGGACATTATTGCCATAGAGGGAGTGCAGAGAAGGTTCACCAGACTGATTCCTGGGATGTCAGGACTGTCTTATGAAGAAAGACTGGATAGACTTGGTTTATACTCTCTAGAATTTAGGAGATTGAGAGGGGATCTTATAGAAACTGACAAAATTCTTAAGGGGTTGGACAGGCTAGATGCAGGAAGATTACTCCCGATGTTGGGGAAGTCCAGGACAAGGGGTCACAGCTTAAGGATAAGGGGGAAATCCTTTAAAACCGAGATGAGAAGAACTTTTTTCACACACAGAGTGGTGAATCTCTGAAACTCTCTGCCGCAGAGGGTAGTTGAGGCCAGTTCATTGGCTATATTTACGAGGGAGTTAGATGTGGCCCTTGAGGCTAAGGGGATAAGAGGGTATGGAGAGAAGGCAGGTACGGGATACTGAGTTGGATGATCAGCCATGATCATATTGAATGGCGGTGCAGGCTCGAAGGGCCGAATGGCTTACTCCTGCACCTAATTTCTATGTTTCTATGTTTCTAAAGTGCAATAATGGAATAACAGAGCGAATTGAAGTAAAGTGCAAGAGTACGTGACAGCACCTCCGGGAAGGGTGGCTGAAAGCAGTGATATGTTTCCGAGTCTGATAGAGTAGGGAAGAAGCTGTTCTTAATTCATTCTGGATGTCTCGGTGTTCAAGCTCCTATATCTACAACCAGAAGGTGGGAGTGAGAAAAGGGAATGGTCAGAGGGACAGGCATCTTTTACGATACTTCCTGACTTTTACAGGAAATGGGTGCCAACACCAAAACTTCTCCCAATGCACTTCTAATATGCAATTATGCATAAAAATAAAACGGGTTCAATTTCTGCAATAAAATTGTAGGTTTAATTCTGCACTCATGTTGCATGAGGCGGGTGCAGTGGCAGGAGGAAAAGGGGAGCAAAGGGCTTGTATTGCTCTATCCAATCTCATTTACAAGAAACATTTAGTCTTTTCCAGAGTAGGCATATTTTGCTCGCTTTCACTTGCACAAAAGGTGGAGAGAGAACACCTTCTTGCAACCCTCTAACCAGAAGTTTGCACATTGTATAAAAATATCTGCAGGAAAACAAACTCTCTAAAATGCTCTACCCTCCTAAAGAATCTTTAAGCAACATAATGGCTGCCATTGCCAGTTCACAATTTGAGGTCGCAGGCCTTCTGAAAAAAAAACTTCCGCCACAACCCTCTGCTTTCTTCCATAAAGGCAATTCTGCAATTTGTGAGCTTGCTCTCCCTGAATCCCATGCAATCTAGCCTTCCAGAACAGCCTAATATGCAGAACGTTATCAAAGCCTTGCTGAACTCCATGTAGACTATGTCAACGACCCAGCCTTCTTCAACCTTTTTTCTTACATCTTCAAAGAACTCAATCGAAATTAGAGGACACACACTCCCATGCACAAAACCATACTGACTATCCTTAATCAACCCCTGTCTTTCCAAATGCATATGTATTATCCCTCAGAATGCTCTCCAGTAATTTTCCAACCACAGATGTTAAGTTCCCAGGTTTTTCTTTACAGTCTTTAAATCCAGGCACAACATCAGCCACCCTCCAGTCCTCCGGCATCTCACTGATGTCGAACGGTGATACATTTATCTTGGTCAGAATTCCTCCAATACACAAAATGCTAGAGTAACAAAGCGGGTCAGGCAACATCTATGGAGAAGATGGAAAGATAACGTTTCAGGTAGACCCTTCTTCAGGCCGATTGTGGAGGGAATAAATCTGGAAGAGAAGAAGGGCAGGGCAAAGCATGGCAGGTAAAAGGTGAACACAGACACAGGGTGTTTTGATAGGGAGATGGTTGGATGGGATCATTTTAGCAACAGAGTAAATGAGAAAAATACATTCTCACTTTGGTGACACATTAGAGTAATTGTGCTGCTGCTACCCAGCTCCAGAGATCCAGGTTCAATCATGACCTCTGGTGCTATCTGTGCAGAGTTTGTGCATTCTACCTGTAACCACACAGGTTTACTCTGAGTGCTCCGATTTCCTTTCACATCCAAATGACGTGCAGGTTGATAGATTAATTGCCCATGGTAAATTGCCCCTGCTGCATGGGTGAGTGGTAGAAACTGGAAGGGATTTTAAGAAATGCAGGGGAAAATAAAATGGGATTAGTGTCAATGGGTGCGTGATGGTCACAATGAACTTGTTGAGCCAAAGAGCTAATTTCCACTGCATTTGACTTAATGATATTCAAGAAATACTATTAAATAAGCCAATGCATATTGTAGTACATTTTATTAGACAAGGGGAATATTTCACAGGATTCAACAATTCATAAATTTTGAAGAACTAAACTACTTTTAGTTGTCTAAACTACTTTTCACTGTCTCCGCCTCTTCCTTTCTTCTTCCCGCCCCCACCACCTCCACATCTGTCTGAAGAAAGGTCTTGACCCGAAAAGTCACCTTTTCTTTCTCTCCCTAGATGCTGCCTCACCCGCTGACTTTCTCCAGCATTTTTATCTACCTTCGATTTTTCCAGCATCTGCAGTTCCTTCTTAAACAAACATTTACATTGAGTTGCTTTCTACAGTATTAAATATTTCAAAACACTGCACAATTGGAGATAGGAACGACTGGAGCCTTGTGCCCAAGAAGTCAGAAATCATTAATTGGCAGGTACTGGTTCACAAACCGTAAGGTACCCCTACTAATTGGCGTAAGTGAAATCAGTCTCCAAAAAGTTTCAACTCCTGGTGTTATTTCATAAAAGCATCAGTTAACACCAGATTATTAGCAACAACGTGAGGCATTAGCTCTGTCGCTGCGCACTTCATCTTGCAATTAGAGACCTTTTCTGCTTTTTTAGTCAAGTAATTAATGTTTTTACATGCAAAACTCAACCCTTTCGCCCCAATCATTTAACACAAGCAATAATCCCCATTTTTACATTCTGCATCAACATTGTGTTTTTCACTGACTTGTTAGAACCTCAATGCAGGGCACCCTGCCAGCACCAATATTATTTTTAAAATCAGATAACAATTGGTTCCCCTGATCATTCATTTTGGTTCAATTAATGGCTCCAAAAACAAGAACTTTAGAGTAAGAGGCTGACAGAAAAGATTGAGTAAAAGAGGTAATTATGAAAATCTCACAATCAATATTTCTTTTTAAACATGGAACAGTGGGAATTATATATTCGCTGAATGATGCAAAAGGAGACTATGTACCCCAGTGTGCCTAATCCAGCTCCCTTCGAGTTATCCAGTTAATTCAACTTTGGTCTTTTCCCATAGCCTGTGTATATTTCTCCCTTCAAAGATGTTGCCATCTTTCTTGACTATTACTGAATCTGCATACATCTCTGTTACTGTGCATGCTGCAGATGATGAGATTTCACTTTAGAATCATGCATGTTTCTTTGCCAACTTTTTAAAGATAGTTTTCTCTATTGTAAAGTGTTATATATGCCCCTGTCCCACTTAGGAAACCTGAACGGAAACCTCTGGAGACTTTGCGCCCCACTCAAGGTTTCCGTGCGGTTCCCGGAGGTTGCAGGTGGCTGCCGGAGGTTGCAGGTAGTGGAAGCAGGTAGAGAGACTGACAAAAACCTCCGGGAAATGCACGGAAACCTTGGGTGGGGCGCAAAGTCTACGGAGGTTTCCGTTCAGGTTTCCTAAGTGGGACAGGGGCATTAGTCTACATTTACACCTTCCGTGATTTTGCAGTTATTTAGTTAGCATCCATCCATCAGAGAGAGATGATGATGCGGCTTTAATGTTCACATGCCTGGAGAGAGAAATGTTTCACCAGTGGTTGCATTTCTTGCTGTTGCTGAGTAGGCCTATCCTTGACAGGCAGACCCTCCCACAGCTTCTACGGGTGAAAGTGTCGCGCGACCTTCGATTGGCGAGAGTAAATCAACCGCCCGTTCGGAAGAACAAACCAAACTTCTCTAATCTTTTTACATAATTAAAGTTCACTGATTCCACTCTATCCTAGTTAATCTTCTTTGCACGCCTCCCAGACTTTAATAGCCTTTCTAGTATATAGTGCCCAGAATCGAACAACATGTGATAGCTGGGGGCTAGCCATCACTTTAGCACTCTATTAATTATGCTGTCAATAACATTTTGTTTTCAAATGGCCGGCTCATCTTGCTTTGCTCTTTCAAAGATCAGTGTAAATAAACCCCACGGCCTCTCACCCTTTAATTGGAGCTTCTAGTTTCTATCGTATAGCCTCTTCCATTTTATTCTGATCAAAATATATCGCTTCACTTTCCTCAGTGTTAAATTTCATCTGCCACCTATCTGTTCATTTCACTGACATTAGACAAAAAAAGCTGGAGTAACTCAGCGGGACAGGCAGCATTTCTGGAGAGAAGGAACGTGTGACATATCAGGTCAAGACCTTTCTTCAGACTGGTTAGGGATAAGGGAAACGAGAGATATAGACGGTGATGTGCGGAGATAATGAACAATAAATGAAAGAAAGTAACGATGATAAAGGAAACAGGCCATTGTTAGCTGTTTGTAGGGTGAAAATGAGAAGCTGGAGCGACTTGGGTGGTGGAGGGATAGAGAGAGAGGGAATGACGGAGTGACCTGAAGTGAGAGAAATCAATATTCATACCACTGGGCTGTAAGCTGCCCAAGCGAAATACGAGATGCTGTTCCTCCAATTTGCGTTCATCCTCACTCTGACAATGGAGGAGACCGAGGACAGAAAGGTCTGTGTAGGAGTGGGAAGGAGAATTAAAGTGTCCAGCAACCGGGAGATCACATCTATTATTTTTGGTTTGAATGTCTTAGAATTAACATCACAACCCTCATCAACCTACATTCTAACTTCATTAGCTAGGTATGTTACAAAACGTACCTGAATCGTGGCTGAGCATCTGCCCCACCCCTTGTGTGTGATTTTGGCGCTGTTTAGAGGGGGCGGGTTTAAAACGCGATTTTTACTAGGCTGTTCCAATCGAAAATGTTCAGCCTAGTAAATCATTAACGGAAAATCGCTGAAAGACCCCGTCGCAAAAGGTATTATTAGTTTTTATGGCCTTGTATAATATTTATAGTAGTTTAAAAATCACTCTCTCACTCCGCAACCTCTCGCAGCCCCAGGGTTTTATAAAGCAAACAATTAAAGGTATGTACCTTATTTTTACATTAAATGGGGCATGTATATAACCCTGTATATAAAGTTTTCTATAGCGAGTAGTTCATTTTGGGCTCTTTATATCCCGCAGTATTTTTCTGGGCATTTGAGGGCACAAATCCAGCGCAATGTGAACGTTCTAAACCAGCGCGTTCACAGGAACCCACTAGAAAGCCGATTTAAATTGTCTTTAATTTACAGCAAATGAACACTAAATTCCTTCCATTTGGCCTATAAATTGATGTAAATGAGATTTAAAAATCATGTTTTATTGTGAATTATTTGTGAATATTATTTGGACACTTAGGCTATTTAAAATTGTTAATCATTTATTAAGAAATGGATAGATGTTTAGACTAGTAATTGAAGTTTGAAATTAGCTACAATTGGGTAACTAACTAATTATATGCTTTAATTTCAGGTCATCCAAGTAAGATTATTTTATATTTGTTTCAGAATGCTTTAATCTATGATAACTGAAAATTTCATTCAGTTCTCTTAATTTTTAAGCAGGTTATGGGTTTTTGACTGTCCACGATCACAGCTTTTTTGTTATGTCCATAGAAAATCAATAGGGAACAAGATGGTAATTTCCGAGTATGAAAATGGCCATAACCTTTTTATTACTTGAGATATTAAAGTGAATTAGGTGTCAAATTAAACTTATTGTTATGCTTTATCTGATGGGATAAATTGCAGACTTGATTTTTTAAATCTCAAAATTTTGTAACATTGCTACATTAGCAAATGTAATTGTCAAATTCATTACATTTTATAGAAATCCTTGCTGACAGTAATTTATTAGCTTGTATCTGATTAAACCAACTTATTTGTTATTGGGTTCAAGAAGGAACTGCAGATGCTGGAAAATCGAAGGTACACAAAAATGTTGGAGAAACTCAGCGGGTGCAACAGCATCTATGGAGCGAAGGAAATAGGTAACGTTTCGGGCCGAAACTCTTCTTCAGACTGATAGGAGGTGGCGGGGAGAAGGAAGGAAAAAAGGAGGAGGAGCCCAAAGGCTGGGGGATGGGAGGAGACAGCTCGAGGGCTAAGGAAGAGGAGGAGACAGCAAGGGCTAACAAAATTGGGAGAATTCAATGTTCATGTCCGCCGGATGCAGGCTCCCCAAGTGGAATATGAGGTGCTGTCCCTCCAATTTCCGGTGTTGCAACGGAAAGTGCCCGGGGAGGGGGTGGTACGGGAGGGAAGGGAAGAATTGACAAGGGAGTGCGGAGGGAGCGGTCTTTGCGGAAGGCAGACATTGGGGGAGATGGGAAGATGTGGTGAGTGGTGGGGTCACGTTGGAAGTGGCGAAAATGACGTAGGATTACTTGTTGTATGTGACGGCTGGTGGGGTGAAATGTGAGGTCTAAGGGGACTCTGCCCTTGTTACGAGTGTGGGGATGGGGAGAGGGAGCAGTGTTGCGGGGTATGGAAGAGACCCTGGTGCAAGCCTCATCTATAGTGGAGGAGGGGAATCCCCGTTCCCTGAAGAATGAGGACATTTCAGATGCCCTGGTGTGGAACGCTTCATCCTGGGAGCAGATGCGGCGTAGGCGGAGGAATTGGGAGTGGGGGATGGAGTCCTTACAGGAGGCAGGGTGGAAAGAAGTGTAGTCCAGATAGCCATGGGAATCAGTGGGTTTGTAATGGATGTCGGTCAGAAAACCAATTTGTTATTGGGACTGTTTTCTCAAAGTTGCCCCATTATCAAAGGGCTAGATGTTACAACCCTGTATCTGCAGTTACTTACAGCTATAAATGCCAACCTTTTCTCCATGTTTGAAGGTGGCAGAGCTGACAGAGCGACACGCCGATCAATCGGTTGACCTTCCTACCAGCCAAGAGGGCTATTCCTCCACAACCGGGAGCTGAACCTCCTGGCTTTTCCGTCAGTGGCCAACCTCCGCTGGCAATGATCTAATGATAAATGTTATTACTAGACTGCTAAGTAATGGGACCTATGTCCCCGGAAACAGATGGGGTGACTAGTTCAGCCTGTCTTGGGCTTGATTTATCTTTTCTTGGGCAGATATATGTCAATTCCGCACAGGAAGCATGAAAAAAGTAAAACTTAGGAGGATGTGAAATATTACTCCTATGCCTCAAAGTCATGCAACAAAGCAGAACTAATTGTATTGGTAAACAATGCCAGCCTAATAATTCATTATTTCTGATTTCTGTTAATACGATATAAAGTGCATGGAGTGTATGATGCTCTACAAGTACAAATCTGTATCGTTGCACCATAATATACAAATCTTTATTTAATCTCAAAATGTGCAACAGGGTCAGGGTCGGGGTGGTGTGTGACAGTGAAAACCTTTGAGAGAAAAAGTTAATAAAGTTTTGTGATGTTTTGCCAAGACTTCTGAAATGACAATTTCCCTTTAAAAATGTTTTATTTTAAACTGAAAAAGTTAACATAATTTGAACAAGTTCTCAGTGAATGTGTAAGATTGCTTTAGCAACAACAACTCTTTATAAAATAATGCGGAATGCACTGAAACAAACAACCCACCATAAGGGTTGAAGGGATCTACAAATGATTCTTCTTAGGAAATGCCCTCTTGTACTAAATCATTGTTTGCAGCATCCAGGTTTAGCAGGATTCATTTTACACCATTCTTCCGCAAATGACTTTGCCATGTTCAATTTCATGAGAATTTTTATTTATTCTTTCTGGTGAACATTATTGAAAACTTAACTTATACTACTTGAGTTTAATCTTTAATTTAAAAAAAATCATTCATTTGAATTTTCCAGACTAAATTACAGCACAGTGGAAGTCTAAATTCTAAATAGTTATAATATTCCCTTCCTAGAGCTGGAACTAATTTTGGAATGTAAATGGATTCAGATATTCTGAAAGCATAAGCATTAAAAATGTCCAAGGACTGAAGCATGGGCTAAAATATTCTTATATTTTTATAAACATATCGTTTTTCTGAAAATGGGTTGTTTCATCGTTTGGCTTTAATAAAATGCCTGTTGAATCTCAACTATATTCTTTTAAGACAAAATTGGAACCAAATTTCATTTTGCAATGGGTTAATGTATAAAGAGTAGTCAAGTATTTGGCTCACATTGTTTACCAGCAGAGCTGATGAATACAAAAATTGCAGATGCTGGAAATCTGAAAGAGAAATAGAAAATGCTAGGCTGGTCAGGCAGAATCTGTGGCAAGAGAAATTGAGTTAACTTTCTGGTCAGCAACCTCGTCAGCACTGGTGTTAGAATAGTTCACACAAATGGTCTTTGACCTGAAACATTCATTGTTTCTATGTCCACAGATGTTGCCTGACCTGCTGTGTGCTTCCAACATCCTCTGTTCTTATACCACTACAGGTAGTTCAAGAGTCAAGAGAGAGTCAAGAGTATATTTAATTGTCATTTGGACCCCTGGAGGTCCAAATGAAATGCCGTTTCTGCAGCCATACATTACACACAAATAGACCCCAGACACAACATAATTACATTTTACATAAACATCCATCACATAGCTGTGATGGAAGGCCAAATAAACTTATCTCTCCACTGCACTCTCTCCCCCCCGATGTCAGAGTCAAAGTCAAAGCCCCCGGCTGGCGATGGCGATTGTCCCGCGGCCATTAAAGCCACGCCGGGTGGTGCGAGGTCGCACACCGGGTCTTGATGTTGGAGCCCCCGGTGTGCACTCGCAAA
Organism: Leucoraja erinaceus; assembly: GCF_028641065.1. Lineage (NCBI taxonomy): Eukaryota > Metazoa > Chordata > Chondrichthyes > Rajiformes > Rajidae > Leucoraja > Leucoraja erinaceus. Next base: position 89,927,768 of record NC_073380.1, on the reverse strand, counting down.
GTCCCGCATTCCACGCCGCGCGGGGCAGTGGTGCTAAGCCCCGCTCCAGGAGCTCTTCGACCCCGCAACTCGGGCGGGAGAAGTCGCCGTTGCAGGAGCCCCGAAAAGCGGTCTCCCTCCAGGGAGCCGCGGCTCCCGGTGCCGCCGTCCACAGACCCGCAGCAGCAGCCTCCGACTCAGCAGCAGCAGCAGCAGCGGCAGCGGCAACGCTCCTCCGCCGCTCCACCCGCTCCGGTCTCGGCCAGCTCCGCGACGGTGAGGTGAGTCAGCACCTGAGTCCCCGGCTTCTTCCTGTTGGAGGCCGCTCCTCGTTGCGGCCCCAAGGACAGCTGAGACCCGACGAGAAAAGGTCGCCGGGTGGTGGCCCCACCCCCATCCCCCCACACACACACCCCAACATAAAATAACAAAAACTACATAAAAACACAGACAAAAAATAATAAAAACGCGGACAGGCTGCAGAGGCCGCTGCTGACCAGAGTCGCACCGCCTACCGGAAACTGCATTGTTCTGGTATTGCATGACATGCAGCCAGTTATACAAGGTCTGTCACCTTGTGCTCAGTATTTATTGTACAGTGCGTCTTGAGTTGCATTCACCAAATGTTGCTGATTTACACACAGCTAATTTTCCACAATTATCAGCAGCTTCATGTTGTGCCTATCCCCAATATTTCATTCCACTTTCCATTCCCCTGCTACGCGAGGGAAAAGCTGACTCTGCATTAGATTTCAGGTGTTGTCGGCGATGAAGTCGAGGGTGTTTGTGTGGCTTTGATACTAGTGGCACCAGAGGATCAGTCTCATGATCTCGGCATGGGCAGATGAGGCCGGCATGTCATAGGATCCACAGAAATGAGATGCAGGAGAAATTCAGAAGAATCTTCCAGGATTGGTTGGGATTGCTTGTTGGAACACTGCTCCGGAATAGGATGCTGGTGGACAATGTCAGAAAATCCAACCCAACATCTCAACATTAGACTGACTTACCACAATTATTCCTTCTTGCCTTTGCTTTAAATGCAATGTAATATTTGCAATCCTCGATCCCCATCACATAATCAAGGAAGATTTAAGCTTGTAACCGGAGTCTCTGCAATTTCCCTCAGGAGCCCAGGAGGCATTCCATCCAGACTGGGCGTCTATTTGAGGATTGCCAAGAATTTATGTGGCTCCACATTATCGATTCTTATCCAATCCAATACTTCTACTGCCTCCACTGCTCTGTGATCAGCTGCCCCTTCCCATGATGCAAATGCTCTCTCAACAGAGACTGAATGAAGACAACTCCAAGAGGAATGTTGTACGGCAGATATGAGGAAGAGAATTCTGTTGACAATCTAACAGATGCAGGGTAATCATTTAGTATTTCAGACATGGTCTCTGTTCAAACATGAAGAAAAGACACAAATGACTGAACCACTGGCTAATGTACATGTGCCCTCCAATTAAATCCTGAAGTTTAAGCAGAAAAGTTCAGGCTGACATTCTTGTGCAATGCTGAGGGAGGGGAATTACCACACTATGAGAGGTGAAATTCATCCCCAATTGGCCACACTAAATATGGGACATAGTAACAAGACATCAGAAGAGGAGTTGAAAGCAGAACTGTTACTATTTTGTACATTTTGCACTCCCAGCTAGGGTCTGAATGTGGATGTGGATCTGGATGGAGCACGCTGAAAAGCTCTAGGGAGAGCATCACTCAGCACTGGCCAATTTTTTATACTGGATAATTTTTACATTTTATCAAGTCAATTAACCTACAAACCTGTACATCCTTGAAGTGTGGGAGGAAACCAAAGATCTTGGAGAAAACACATGCAAATCACGTACAAATGCCATATAGTCGGGATCGAACCCGGGTCTCTGGCGTTGCATTTTGCTGCAAGGCAGCAACTCTACCACTGCATCATCGTGACTGGGTTGAATTTACTGGTGTCACACTCTATCTGTATAGGCTTTTAACGCAGTTACACATTATATCGTGAAGACACTCCAGTTGTGTTGCTGGGTAGAGAGTCAGGATTTTGATCCATGGATGATAAGGGAATGGTTAAAAAAAAAATCTTTGACCATATAAAGATGTATCTCTCTAATATTTATACAACTTTGTTCCCTTTTGCACCTGGATGTAAAGATCACATTGCACAGTAACTCCTTTCAGTGGTAAACATTACGAACACCGAAAATGTCAGTACCTCACAGTTATAACACTGCAAAATTATCGAAGCACAAAAAAACAGAAAACACCCATTAGATTACTTCATAGGCTCTGGAGTACACAAACCACAAAACATCTGCTGAAATATTTGTGAGAATCAAAGTGGGTAAGGACGTTAATGCCCAGCATGCTTTTTTGAACAAAGTTCCCTTAAATAGCATTCCAAATGGTAGCCATTAGGCAGTAACTATAATACCACATGGTGATGTGGTACAATTTTATAGATAAGCTCTCAATGGAGAACAGTGAGCAACTTGAAGATAAAACATTCCTCTTCAATTCAATTCTAAGACCTGCAAGATTATGAACTGCATTTAAATTTGAACCCATTTCACTACCAACCAAATACTGAAGCAATTTTCCTCATGGCAAGCAACATAGAGATGATGAAGCCACGTCGTGTGACATCTTAACTTTCCAACCTGCACTTGCCTGCAAATCCATCTCATCATGTAAATAAACTGAGCGCAGACTAAGGCTCTGAAGAAGGGTCTCAACCAGAAACATCACCCATTCCTTCTCTCCAGAGATGCTGCCTGTCCCGCTGAGTTACTCCAGCTTTTTGTGTCTATCTTCAGAGAGTAAGCAGTCTTGGAATTCCATACATGCCAATATGGCTAGGAGCTGCTATCCTTGAAATCACCTACAAACTTCCAAGGTAGACGAAAATGCTGGAGAAACTCAGCGGGTGAGGCAGCATCTATGGAGCGAAGGAAATGCATTTCGTTGTCTCTGTACTGTACACTGACAATGACAATTAAAATTGAATCTGAATCTGATCTGAAATAGGCAAGGTTTTGGGTCGCGACCCCTCTTCGGACCCGAAACATTGCCTATTTCCTTCGCTCCATAGATGCTGCCTCACTCGCTGAGTTTCTCCAGTATTTTTGTTTACCTTCGATTTTCCAGCATCTGCAGTTCCTTCTTAAGGGCCTGTCCCACTTTCACGAGGTAATTCACGAATTCTCCTGAGTTTTCCCCTTGATTCAAACACACAGAATGTTCGTAACGAGTTTGTAGGAGGACGTAGGAGTTCGTAGATATATCGTAGCGGCTCGTTATGCTACCCGTAGGTACTCGTGGCATCAGGTATGTCGGGACGTATTTTCCAGCCCGATAAAAAATGTCCACGAGTAAAAAAATGGTCGGGATGAAAGAAATTGCAACTTTTTACTCGTAAGGAAGGCATCGAAATACAGTAGTCGTGGGAATTCGTAGACATACTCGTAAGAATTTTGTAGGAGTTCGTGAACATAGTCGTAGAAGGTCGTAGGAGTTCATAGATTACCACAATCTTGATTTTTTTTAGGTCCTTTAAACTCGGCAGAGGTTTTGAATTAAGTTGTGAAAGTGGGACAGACCCTTTAAACAAACAATCTTCCAAGATCTGTTTTCCTTCAATTCTGACCTTGTGAATTCCACAATTTTCCTCATCTCAACATTGTCTTCAGTAAAATAAGCCTGGAATCTCCGCCTGCCGTCCGTCCGGCTGCCTTTCTGCCTTTTGATTCGTTCCATCGTGTGATGTCACAATGCCCAATGCTCACAGATGTCCAATCGGAATGGATTCATTTACATACGCCTTTACACCAGCCCCACCCCTGGTGAACGTTCCATCGTGTGATGTCACAATGCCCAATGCTCAAAGACATTGTTGCCATTGAGGGAGTACAGAGAAGGTTCACCACACTGATTCCTGGGATGTCAGGACTCAGTTTGTACTCGCTAGAATTTAGAAGATTGATGAGGGATCTTATAGAATCTTATGTTTCTATGTTTCCCTCTCCTCACCCCTCTCCCTCTCCCACCAATCCCTCTCTCCCCCACCCCCGTCACTCTCTATCCCCCCCCCTTCCCTCTCCCCCGCCCCCTTCCCCCTACCGCTCTGTCCCTCTTCCACCACTCCCCTCCCCCTACCCCTCCCCCTTCTCTCCCCCCTTCCCCTTCCACCCTTCCCCTCCCCCTCCCTCTTCCCCCTCTCCCTCCCCACTCCCCCTCCCCCCCCCCCCCCTCCCCCCCACATCTCTCTCCCCATCCTCCTTTCTCATCCCCTACCCCGCTCTCCTTTCCCTCCCAAATCTGTCCCGTTTCCTCCTCCTCCTCTCCCCTCCCTCCCGTCTTCTCACCCCCCCTCCCCCCACCTGTGTGTTTGGGGGGTGGTTAATGTGAGTGTGATGCTGCAGCTCCCCCCCCCCCCCCCCCCCCCCCCACAAACGCCGTTGAGGAAACAGACCCAACGGGTCTGCACTTGGTCTAGTGTTCCTTAAAACTAACTTATTTGGCTCACCTATTAATCACCCATGCTTACATCTTTACATGTGGATTGGAGTAAGTGTGCTGTGTTTGATTATGTACACATAAAGTACCTTGTAACATTGTATTAATCTTTATAAATGTTTTATAAATGCAAGTTTACATTTTACTTATAAGAAAACAAATCCATCCATCACCTGCACTAATGTAATGGTGGCTGTGCAATGTCTCCACTTTTTAAATCACTTCAACTGAACTAAATTACGGAATCAACTACCAAATTTCTTGTTTAGGAAGGATGAATTTGTACACCATGATTTTGGACAAACCAGCTGTGTTCACCACTGCATCATACATGCTAATTCCTATTCTTAAGTGTAATACCTTTGAAACGCCTCAGGCTTGCATTTCCACCTCAGAACTGTCAATATTGTTTTTTCCCCTGGCGATAACTCACGTAGTAAATTACTAAATGTTGTCAATTCTGTGGGATTGTCGTCACTAACCTTCTTTGGAATATCAAAATGGAACTTAGCATGGGTTGTTTGCTGTTTGTGAAATTACTTTTTCACATATAAATCAGATGTTGCCCTGCTAATTAATGGTGGTACTGTCCTAAATCCAATTCTTTCTCCAGATACATTTCACCCCTTTATTTCTCCCCCACTCCCACTGCTTGTTCTGGGTGTATAGTTGTTTTCTTTTCCTTTACAATAACCAAATTCTATTTTGTTTGATCTTCCACTCATTGACACAAGGCCAAACCAGGTCAATATCCAGTATTTTTGTTCACATGACACATTCATCTATCAAGTTATCACTATCTACCTTAACTTTAATCCACCACCCAATGCTTCTTTCCATATAAAAAGTGACCATATAATGTTATGCCCTCCTATCCAGAATCCAAATGGTTGTTAAATACTCAAATTAAAACAGAAACAAGCTGATCTACAATGCAAAACTGCATTTGACTGGTTAATTTATTTTCGTTTGGGCTATTTAGAAAATGCAAGTAACATGAATGTGCTTGCTTATGCACTGTTCCTTTTAACACAAAGCAATAGCAAGTGTGGAAGGAAATGAGGCAGATGAAGTTGTCACAGGGGAGTTGAATATAATACCATTGACTTAAGAACTTACGACGCATACGTCAGGAATGCTTGCAAGAGATTAGCAAAGGTCCAGACAATGATTGCTGCATAAGATGTTTGGTTTGATCAGGAAAATCAGGAAACGCTAAGGTTGAAGCAACTTGCTTGAAGATTGCAACCAGTCATGAGAAGTAGATGAGTTTAAAATACCACACACTCCAAAGAAAAGTTGAAATGTAGAACCTCATTATAATAACAGATGTTGATTACGTTGAAACTGCCTCTCAGATTTCACAAGTCTCAGTGGGTTATTTCAAGGATTGAAAGATTTCTGAAAACTAGCATAATTTTATGATTAAATTGTCAAACATCTCTACCAACCTAGATTAAATTAAAACCTACTGATACGTAATTTATTTTTTACAGTAACAAATGTTTTGTTTGTGACCTTATTACCAGTCTGAAATACAACAGAATTTCAAGTAATGATATCAACATTAAATCATAATTCATTCTTTACATACATGTATGATTTATATCATTAAAACTACATCTAACCTTACAATTTCATTTTTATTGAGTAGCCATATAAACCATATAACCATATAACAATTAAAGCACGGAAACAGGCCATCTCGGCCCTACAAGTCCGTGCCGAACAATTATTTTCCCCTAGTCCCATCTACCTGCACTCAGACCATAACCCTCCATTCCTTTCCCATCCATATACCTATCCAATTTATTTTTAAATGATAAAATGGAAGGTTGGTTAAGAAGGTTCAACTGTTGGGTATAAATGCAGGAGTAGCACGATGGATTCAACAGTGGCTCTGAATGGGAGAAGCCAGAGGGTAATGGTGGATGGTTACACAAAAAAGCTGGAGAAACTCAGCGGGTGCAGCAGCATCTATGGAGCGAAGGAAATAGGCAACGTTTCGGGCCAAAACCCTTCTTCAGACTGATCGGGGGCGGGGGTGGGTGGGGACAAGAAAGGGAAAAGGAGGAGGAGCCCGAAGGCTGGGGGATGGGAGGAGACAGCAGGGGGGCTGAGGAAGGGGAGGAGACAGCAAGGACTAACAAAATTGGGAGAATTCGATGTTCATGCCCCGGGGGTGCAGACTCCCCAAACGGAATATGAGGTGCTGTTCCTCCAATTTCCGGTGCTGCTCGCTGTGGCCATGGAGGAGACCCAGGACAGAGAGGTCGGAGACGGAGTGGGAGGAGGAGTTGAAATGCTGAGCCACCGGGAGGTCAGCTTGGTTATTGCGGACCGAGCGGAGGTGTTCGGCGAAACGATCGCCCAACCTCCGCTTGGTCTCACCGATATAGATCTGCTGACATCTAGAGCAGCGGACGCAATAGATGAGGTTGGAAGAGATGCAGGTAAACCTCTGTCGCACCTGGAACGATTGCTTGGGTCCTTGAACGGAGTCGGGGGGGGAGGTAAAGGGACAAGTGTTGCATCTCTTGCGGTTGCAAGGGAAAGTGCCCGGGGAGGGGGTGGACCGAGAGAGAAGGGAAGAATTGACAAGGGAGTTATGGAGGGAGCGGTCTTTGCGGAAGGCAGATATGGGGGGAGATGGGAAGATGTGGCGAGTGGTGGGGTCACGTTGGAGGTGGCGAAACTGACAGAGGATTACTTTTTGTATGTGACGGCTGGTGGGGTGAAAGGTGAGGACTAGGGGGACTCGGCCCTTGTTGCGAGTGCGGGGATGGGGAGAGAGAGCAGTGTTGCGGGGTATGGAAGAGACCCTGGTGCGAGCCTCATTTATGGTGGAGGAGGGGAACCCCCGTTCCCTGAATAATGAGGACATTTCAGATGTCCTGGTGTGGAACGCCTCATCCGTGGAGCAGATGCGGCGTAGACGGAGGAATTGGGAGTAGGGGATGGAGTCCTTACAGGAAGCAGGGTGGGAAGAAGTGTAGTCCAGATAGGGTAATGGTGGATGGTTGTTTGTCGGGTTGGAGGCAGGTGACTAGTGGGGTGCCTCAGGGATCGGTGTTGGGTCCTTTGTTGTTTGTCATGTAGATCAATGATCTGGATGAAGGTGTGGTAAATTGGATTAGTAAGTATGCAGATGATACCAAGATAGGTGGTGTTGTGGATAATTAAGAGGATTTCCAAAGTCTACCGAGTGATTTAGGTCATTTGAAAGAATGGGCTGAAAGATGGCAGATGGAGTTTAATGCTGATAAATGTGAGGTGCTACACCTTGGCAGGACAAATCAAAATAGGACGTACATGGTAAATGGGAGTGAATTGAAGAATACAGTTGAACAGAGGGATCTGGGTATAACCGTGCATAGTTCCTTGAAGGTGGAATCTCATATAGATAGGGTGGTAAAGAAAGCTTTTGGTATGCTAGCCTTTATAAATCAGAGCATTGAGTATAGAAGCTGGGATGGCATGTTAAAATTGTACAAGGCATTGGTGAGACCAAATCTGGAGTATGGTGTACAATTTTGGTCGCCCAATTATAGGAAGGATTTCAACAAAATAGAGAGAGTACAGAGGAGATTTACTAGAATGTTGCCTGGGTTTCAACAACTAAGTTACAGAGATAGGTTGAATAAGTTAGGTCTTTATTCTCTGGAGCGCAGAAGGTTAAGGGGAGACTTGATGGAGGTCTTTAAAATGATAAGAGGAATAGACAGAGTTGATGTGGATCAGCTTTTCCCTTTGAGAATAGGGAAGATTCAAACAAGAGGACATGACTTCAGAATTAAGGGACAGAAGTTTAGGGGTAACATGAGGGGGAACTTCTTTACTCAGAGAGTGGTAGCGGTGTGGAATGAGCTTCCAGTGGAAGTAGTGGAGGCAGGTTCGTTGGTATCATTTAAAAGTAACTTGTATAGGCATATGGATGAGAAGGGAATGGAGGGTTATGGTATGAGTGCAGGCAGGTGGGACTAAGGGAAAAAAGATGTTCGGCACGGACTTGTAGGGCCGAGATGGCCTGTTTCCGTGCTGTAATTGTTATATGCTTGTTATGTGGTTAAAATCGAACCTGCCTCCACCACCTTCACTGGAAGCTCATTCCACACCGCTACCACTCTCTGAGTAAAGAAGTTCCCCCTCATGTTACCCCTAAACTTCTGTCCCTTAATTCTCAAGTCATGTCCTCTTGTTTGAATCTTCCCTATTCTCAAAGGGAAAAGCTTGTCCACGTCAACTCTGTCTATCCCTCTCATCATTTTAAAGACCTGTATCAAGTCCCCCCTTAACCTTCTGCGCTCCAGAGAATAAAGACCTAACTTATTCAACCTTTCTCTGTAACTTAGTTGTTGAAACCCAGGCAACATTCTAGTAAATCTCCTCTGTACTCTCTCTATTTTGTTGACACCCTTCCTATAATTGGGCGACCAAAATTGTACACCATACTCCAGAATTGGTCTCACCAATGCCTTGTACAATTTTAACATTCCATCCCAGCTTCTATACTCAAAGCTCTGATTTATAAAGGCTAGCATACCAAAAGCTTTCTTTACCACCCTATCTACATGAGATTCCACCTTCAGGGAACTATGCACAGTGATTCCTAGATCCCTCTGTTCAACCGCATTCCTCAATTCGCTACCATTTACCATGTACGTCATATTTTGATTTGTCCTGCCAAGATGTTGCACCTCACACTTATCAGCATTAAACTCCATCTGCCATCTTTCAGCCCATTCTTCCAAATGGCCTAAATCTCTCTGTAGACTTTGGAAATCTACTTCATTATCCACAACACCACCTATCTTAGTATCATCTAAGTAGGAAGGAACTGCAGATGCTGATTTATACCAAAGATAGATATAAAATCCTTGAGTACCATAACTCAACGGATCAGGCAGCATCTCTGGAGAAAAAGAACAGGTGATATTTCAGATATCCTTCTTCAGAAGAAATTAGAAGTCTGAGGAAGGGTCTCGACCCGAAACGTCGCCTATTCCTTTGCTCCATAGATGCTGCCTCACCCGCTGAGTTTCTCCAGCTTTTTTGTCTACCTTGTATAAATTAGATGATCTATCCCAGAATATGGCCAAAATAGATGATATGGAATCTTTATCAGCGGCAAAATAAGGCACAATATCATGGGAGTAACCTTGATAATGGTTGATAACCTTGTACTTACAGCAGGCTCATAAATGATCTACCTTATTGAGAGTGGCTGAACATGGGGTAGTCCCCTAAGCAACTTTTTTTGACCCAATATTCTGAGTAACTAGTTTTTGCTTATACAACAATAAAAATGAGGTCCATATTTCTAAGTGCTGCTTTCACTATTATTTTGGATAAAGCAACAATGTACATCTATGTACCACGAGGAGTAATATCACAATGTTAGGATAGCTGACTATAAACCTGGTCAAACGGATTAATATTTGTAAGGCAAACAAAGTAGAGATAAAGGGGGTTATAATAAAGTAACTCCTGAGAATAGGACCTAGGCAGCAAAAAGGTCTGCTACCGGTTCTGGGGACATTTGAGATATCAAGGCTAGGATTGGAATAGTGCAGAGGTTTCTGAGGGTTGTAGGATTGGAAGAGGTTTCAGCAACAAGAAACAGTGTGACCACTGAATAATTATACATGGAAACTGGGATTTCTGCTGCATTGTTTATGTTTTTACAGTGTCATAGAGTATGTTCAAAAGTTTCATGGTTTCCCTCAGTTTGTATTGAAGCTATTATGGGAAAGTGCTGACAGATTGAAGATCTCAGCCCTAATCAATGTCCCATTATTGAATTTCAAGATATGAAATATGTATTAATAGAAATGAGTGTGCCCAAAAATAAAGTGTACAACTTAATCCAAACACTGGCTAACCATAAACTGCAAGATACTGTTGAGATTTTACTGCTGTGTGCAACATATTCATTCGCAAAGAATATCCTGCCTGCAGTGGAGAGATTATTGTACTTTATACACATGGGGAGGAGCTATTGTGCCTTTCTATAAATACCATCTGATATATTTCAGGCTTGCCATACCTTTGTAGCATTGGCATTAGCTTGGTAATAACACCTAACGTTAATCTTCTTATAACAGATTTGTCTGACAATGACTATTGTGGATATAGGTGAAAACATGCACAAACCTTGATCATGCTCAAACATAAGAAGAAATCTGACCTTTTCTGATACAACCTTTGCCTGCTGAATGGTGTAAAACTATTCTTAACAGGGTATCCTCAGTACTTTCCTCCTTTAGCCTCTGTACTGTGTAGCTTCTGATCTTCTTGATGTTAACCTCTGTCTCACTCTCCGTGCTCTATTTCCTCTGAGTGCCCCCTCTAATCTTACCCTCTAAAAGCAATCTCCACCCTTTGATCACTGCCAATGAAGACAGAAGAAATCTCCTTATTCAGAGAGTGACGTAATTGTGGAGCTCACTTCCACACGAGTAGTTGGTGTAATGGGAGGCTGGCTACATGTGCAGGAGAGGGCAAATAGACTTTAATAGGGAATGTTCGGAAGAGACTCGAATGGAGAGTGAATACTAGATGGGCTGAGTGGCCTGTTTCTGTGCTGTATATCCCATGTACTCCAGTGTAAACTACCATCCCCTTGATCTTGCTATCTCATTGTTTCCATTAATCATTACGAGTAGGGACAAACTTGATTGCTTCCTCATTTCTTTTTTCACATGCATACCCCTTCTCTCTCCCACACCTATTTCATCTGCATATTTTGCTGGAAAAGTTTCTCCCACCAATTCACTTACAATCACCCTTTCAAAATGTCTACCTCTCTAATCTCGGGCCTCCTTTCCTTTATAAATCAGAGCATTGAGTATAGAAGTTGGGATGTAATGTTAAAATTGTACAAGGCATTGGTGAGGCCAATTTTGGAGTATGGTGTACAATTTTGGTCGCCTAATTATAGGAAGGATGTCAACAAAATAGAGAGAGTACAGAGGAGATTTACTAGAATGTTGCCTGGGTTTCAACAACTAAGTTACAGAGAAAGGTTGAACAAGTTAGGGCTTTATTCTTTGGAGCGCAGAAGGTTAAGGGGGGACTTGATAGAGGTCTTTAAAATGATGAAAGGGATAGACAGAGTTGACGTGGATAAGCTTTTCCCACTGAGAGTAGGGAAGATTCAAACAAGGGGACATGACTTGAGAATTAAGGGACAGAAGTTTAGGGGTAACATGAGGGGGAACTTCTTTACTCAGAGAGTGGTGGCTGTGTGGAATGACCTTCCAGTGAAGGTGGTGGAGGCAGGTTCGTTTTTATCATTTAAAAATAAATTGGATAGTTATATGGACGGGAAAGGAATGGAGGGTTATGGTCTGAACGCAGGTATATGGGACTAGGGGAGAATACGTGTTCAGCACGGACTAGAAGGGTCGAGATGGCCTGTTTCCGTGCTGTAATTGCTATATGGTTATATGGTTATTGCAACTTTTCTGCAGCTGCCAATCTTTCAGTCACACATGCAACTCTAATGCCCTGGATGCAAATGAAACAATTGCATCCTGTCCATGGCACTCCCCATCATGGTACAGAGGACGCATTTTTAAACGGATATGACAAATAATTTGTTAAGTTAATCATCACCAGAAATGGAGAATGTTGCTATGTTGGAGGTGATATGTTTCATCGGCTTTCCCATGTGCAGCTGTCAGGGGTTATGGGGAGAAGGCAGGAGGCTTGGGTTGGGAGGGATAGATAGACCAGCAATGATTGAATTGCAGAGTAGACTTGATGAGCCGAATGGTCTAATTCTGCTCCTATCACTTATGGCCTTATGACCTTGCGCTCATAATAGATACCCACTATTTCAAAGAAGAGCCAAGATGTTCATTCTGGTACCCTTCACATTATTATTCATCAATAATAACATTCCTAAAAACAGATTGTGGACTTATTATCAAACCATTTTTTTTACAAATCTTGCTTTCCAACTACGGTTCCAAACTAAAAGTATTCCATTGGTTATAAAGTGGCCGGAATATCAAGAAATTGTGAAATGTGTAAGATTTTCTTTGTTAAAGCATCTGAACACCTATCACAATATCTTCTTGCATGGTTCAGTGTCAAATTTTGTTTAATAACACTTCTGTATTACATATTGCAAACCTCTACTGAGTTATTGGCACTATATGAATATAAGTTCTTGTTCCTGTGCTTGGGCATTGACTAATACTGCCAGGGCAGCACATTTTGCTCCATTGCGCACTAATCAAACAGAACCTCCCTGCCAGGGCACTAAATCATGTAAATACTTCACTTAAATCAATTCCAAATTGTTTAATGCAAGATCCCAGTTGTATTCTGCAGTTGCATAGGGCTCTGGTGAGACCACATCTAGAGTATTGCGTACAGTTTTGGTCTCCTAATTTGAGGAAGGACATCCTTGTGATGGAGGCAGTGCAGCGTAGGTTCACGAGATTGATCCCTGGGATGGCGGGACTGTCATTTGAGGAAAGATTAAAAAGACTAGGCTAGTATTCACTGGAGTTTAGAAGGATGAGGGGGATCTTATAGAAACATAAAAATTATAAAAGGACTGGACAAGCTAGATGCACAAAAAATGTTCCCAATGTTGGGTGAGTCCAGAACCAGGGGCCACAGTCTTAGAATAAAGGGGAGGCCATTTAAAACTGAGGTGAGAAAAAAAAAATTCACCCAGAGAGTTGCGAATTTGTGGAATTCCCCTGCCACAGAGGGCAGTGGAGGCCAAATCACTGGATGGATTTAAGAGAGAGTTAGATAGAGCTCTAGGGGCTAGTGGAATCAAGGGATATGGGGAGAAGGCAGGCACGCGTTATTGATTGGGGACGATCAGCCATGATTACAATGAATGGCGGTGCTGTCTCGAAGGGCCGAATGGCCTCTTCCTGCACCTATTTTCTATGTTTCGATGTTTCTATTAAAAGGGGGTCATTGTGTCGACAATTCAGATTCACTGCCATTGTATTTTGAAATGAGATTACTTATTCAGAATCTTTACCGCAATTAAGGCTTTGCTGCTATCACAAAGTGTATTGCACAACAAACTTTATAGTAGAACAGAAACAGGCCAATCAGCTCAATAGATCTAAGCTGCTGTGCATGTTTCACACTTAATTCATTTCAAACTATCAGCGAACATCTTTATTCCTTCTATTCTGTGATACCCTAATGTCAGTGCTGAACAAGACCAACCCTTACCTGCCTGCACATAATCCATATCTTTACATTCCCTGCATATGCATGTGTTCATCCAAAATACTCAAAAAAGCCATGATCATATCTGCCTCCACCCATCCCCCTCCCCCGCAGCGTGTTCCAGGCATTGGCGACCCTCTGTGGAAGAAATCTTGCCCATCTCTTCTCCTTTTAACTTTGCCCCTCTCTCCTTAAGCTATGCCCTCTTGTATTTGATATTTCCATCCTGGGAAATAGGTTCTGAGCGTTTAACCTATCTATAAGTCCTATTATTTTACATACATCTATCAAGTGTCCTCACAATCTCCAGCATTCCTGAGTAAATAATCAAAGCCTGTCCAACCTCTCCCTGAAACTAATATTCTACAATCCAAGCATCATTCTGGGGAAACTTTCTCTGCATCCTTTCCAAAGCCTCGACATCCTTCCTGTAATGTGGTGACCAGAACTGCACACAATGCTCCAAATGCATCATAAACAGGCCCATAACGCTGCATCATGACTTCCTGGCTCGTATACTCAATTCCCCAACCATTGAAGTCAAGCATACTTGTGCCTTCTTTACCATTCTATCGACTTGTGTTGTCACTTTCACAGAGTTATGGACTTGGACCCTGTATATTAAATTTACCTTAAATGCACCGATTCTAATTGTGGTAATCAATTCCGTACTCAAGCTACTTTAGCAACTAGATTCATGAAGACAATCGTATATTTTTGGCACCTAGGTTATGAATCTTCCACACATCAACCCAATCAAAACCTTTCATAATGGTAAAGACCTCTGTTAGCCTTTACTTTCCTGGAGAATCTATGTCAGCAAAGACTGAACAGGCTAATCAGTATTTGTATTAACTCTACAATCAATGGAAATTAGACTTACAAATTACTGGAATTCACATACTTTCACTGTGTCTCCTTAAGGTTTTATTTAATACCCAAACCAGAAGTAAACAATGTTCTCATTTCAATACTACCATCACGAAGTGGGTACAGGAGCCTGAAAACAACGGCCTCCTAGTTCAGGAACAGCTTCTTCCCAGCAACCATCAAGCTCTTAAACACAGCATGACTCTAACCACTACCTTAGCAATTCGGGTAATCTATGCAGTTATTTTTGGTTGCACCACGGATTTCCGTTTTGCATTATTATGTTCTGGTTATCAAATATCACCAATTACCAATAATTGTACTATCGATCATTGTACATTTATTTGTGTGTTACGTAAATGGCTTGTTCAGCTGCAGCAAGCAAGAATTTAATTGCTCTGTCACCAGTATATATGGCAATTATACACTCAACTCTTGATTTTATGTGTTTCTTCATAACTATTATTTTCCCTTATTAGAGAAAGCAAACACTTGACAATTCTGGTGCCTAACAATGCCGCTAATTGTAACTCAGCTTACCAATGCAAATATATATTTTTCACACATTTAAAATTACTTATTTCAAAGTAGCATCGTTAATTGAGACTATATCTTCCAAGCACCTGGAACTGATTTATTACTCTGTAAAAGATACAAAGTGAAGAGAAAGTAATTGTTTATTGACACTGGTATGACTCTGCAAGCCCCGCAGAATAAAAACCGGCATTTGTTTCTATTCTATTTTATCAGTCCCTTTAAATCATTGTCTATTGCCATTGAAAACCTTTTTTTTTTAATGTTACTTTGTGTAAACCCTTTATGATTGTCAAGGCTTCCGTCAAATCTTCTTTTGGCCTCATCCAGCGCCAATAAAAAAGCATGGTGAATTGTTAAAACATGAAAATACATTTTTAACTGACTGAAACTTTGTATAATAATCTATTGGTATTGATTTATTAGTCTTATTCACCAAGATACAATAAATCATCTGTGCTCAATCAGTACGATCTGACCACAGATTAGCACTACAGGTAGTGCAAATGAGTGCAGGATAGTGTACCAGTGAAGATGCAGATTTTTTTTAAAGTGCAAGTATGGCAAAGAGGTAGATTGGAGGACCAGGAATACATTCTTAGCATATCAGAGGTCTGTTCAGATGTCTGATGAAATTAAAATTCCACATTTAAATTAACCAAGCAGTTTTGTAGACCCCAGCAGTCCATGGAATTTTATGAGCAGCCTTTGGAGTTAAATATGCTTACGATTCATAACTTTCTTCCATTTTTAAATCATAAAATCGTTGCACATTTTACAAAGGAAAACGCCATTCAGCACGTGTGACTTTGCAGACTGAAACTGCGGAGAGATTACATGACATTGAATACACATAACAGTTTACTTGTACATTACATTGGTAAAATCATATTAGTTTACTGTGCACAGTATTGATGTCATTAGTTTGGAAGGTTGAATGTAATTGGAGCATGTAATTGGAGCTTACTAAACTATTACCTGCAATACCTTGTATATGAAGGCTGAAGAGATTAGGCTTGTACCTGCTGGAATTTACAACAGCGAGAGGAGTCTTACAATAAAGAAAATATATCAGTACAGTACAGGAACAGATCCTTCAGCCCCATGTCTGCACCAACCATGATGACAATCTAAATTAATCCTATCGGCCGATACATGGGCTGTTTCCTTGCAACCCTTCAATGTTTTGAGGCGTTACAATATTAAAGTAATTACAAACAAAGCCACATATGTAAAAGATTAATAGGATTTATGAATCCACCCGACTTTACTTGACTACAAGACTGTCTGGCAACATTGCATATGCAAAACTCAACGAACTGTGTGTGGCACTGAAAAAAAAATTGTGGAGAGGGAGAAATTCTGGGCTTTTTCCATTTGTCCATTTATGTCCACAAAGAATGTCCATTTATTCTTTTAATAATAGGGGCTTAGACCACCACATTTTGTTATGAATGGCTGTGGAATATGTGTCCAGTTACATGATCTGATGTAGCAGTGGATTAAACAAGCTGGAGAAGAGTAATGATGAAGGGGGCAAGGTGGTGCCAAAGTGTGGAATCAACTGGCTCCCAATACAATGCCTCAACTGGAGCCAGTTTTTGTGTGCACCTTGGACGATGAAATTTGACTGGATCATGGTGATGATCTAAACTTCTAGATGAACTGTTAAATATACACTATATTAACACATATGGAAATTCTTGCAATTAGCATTATGTTCATGGTGAAATAATCTACTTTGGGTCAAGTGGCAAATATTCAACAAGCCAACTTGCCTGCTGTTTTTTGAAAGAATGTCATGGTCAAGAGGAAGACAAGGCCACACATCATCCAAAAGACAGCATCCCTGTCAGTGCTGTACTCCCTCAGTACTGCATTGGAGTGTCTCCTGGACTCTTCAGCATATCTCCCAAGTGGAATGTGAACTCACAGACCTCTGGACTCAGACGTGGGACTGAGCAACCAACACGCAAATATGGGTCACTTGGTTGTTTATGTTCATGAATTACATCTTTCATGAAAGAAGAGAATGTGACAAAAAGAGAACGGACTAAAATCTGAGGGCAGGCATCTGAGGGACATGGACAATGGCTGCCAACCATCAGACCACATAAAGACACAAGATAGGAGCAGGAGTAAGCCATCTGGCCCATCAAGCCTGCCCCATCGTTTAATTGATCATTTCTGATCAGTCCCAGGCTTCAACTTCCCTTCTATGTCATAGCTTTCAAATTCCTGATTTTTTTAAGATTTATCTACTTCAGGGATATAGCCTCCACAAACCCTGGGATAGATAATTCCAGAAATTTACCACAATTTGTGAAAAGTTTGGAATGACCATCCATTATCTGACATCCATGACCCTTCATTTGAGATTCTCCCACTGACAAGCTTCTCAACATTTACCCCATTGTGCAACCAACAGATGTTATCTATTTCAATAAGGTCACCCCTCAATCTTCTGTACTCCATAGAGTACAGATCCAACTACTTTAGCCACTTGTGTTTGGACAACAACCTTATCTCAGGAGTTAGCCGAGTGATTCTCTTTTGAACGGTCTCTAATGCTAGGAAATCCTTTCTTAAACAAGCAAACCAAAACTATGCACAGTATTCCTGGTGTAGTTTCATCCAGACCAGCAACTCTAATAATACACTGCTATTTCAAAATGGCAACCGCCTTGCAATAAAAGCCATTGTATCATTTGCCTTCATTGCTACTCGCTGCAAAATATAAAACTTACCTGGTGTATTACCCTATATGCCCCGGTCCCGCTTAGAAAACCTGAACAGAAACCTCTGGAGACTTTGCGCCCCACACAAGGTTTCCGTGCGGTTCCCGGAGGTCCCCAGAGGTTTTTGTCAGTCTCCCTACCTGCTTCCACTACCTGCAACCTCCGGCAACCACCTGCAACCTCCGGGAACCGCACGGAAACCTTGGGTGGGGCACAAAGTCTCCAGAGGTTTCCGTTCAGGTTTCCTAAGTGGGACCGGAGCATAAGGGAAGAGTAGGGGCTGGGGAACACTTGGATTCCTTGTAGCAAGGTCCTCCCTGTGTGCTGGCAGATCCTTCCATGATGCAATAGGATAATGTGTGAGTGGGAGAGGGTACACAGAATAGGTTCCACCCACTATACAGCTCTAGAAAATATTGACCTTAAAACTATGCCCTCTAACCATAAAAAATGTAAACAAAAAATAAAAATCCCTAAGCCCAGGTCGAATTTTCTTTTTGAACATGTAAACTATATTTATCTCCATGCCCTCAAACATTCCCTCTGTGGAAAGGGGTAGGCTGTGTGGTGCCCTCAGGCTGCCACAGACTCTCCACTGGAAGTTATGGGGATCACCACAACTTTGCTATCCCACAGTAAACTTTATCAGGAATCAAACATAGAAGCTTATCCAGATAAACTGTTGCTTGCCATTCACTGTCTCATGCAATGTAGGGCAGGAGGGATAACTGAGGAATGCAACATGAGATTTCAAATAATACCTTGAGACACAAAGCGTGAATGGAAATGGAAATCAGATGGTTTCTATAATGGTGACTAATCCACAAGACAAGTAGAGAAGAGGAACTACAGATGCTGGAATCTTGAGCAAAAAACACAAAGCGATGGGAGGACTCCAGACTGAAGAAAGGTCCTGACCCAGTACATCAGGATTTACATAAGGAAGGACATTATTGCCATAGAGGGAGTGCAGAGACGGTTCACCAGACTGATTCCTGGGATGTCAGGACTGTCTTATGAAGAAAGACTGGATAGACTTGGTTTATACTCGCTAGAATTTAGGAGATTGAGAGGGGATCTTATAGAAACTTACAAAATTCTTAAGGGGTTGGACAGGCTAGATGCAGGAAGATTGTTCCCGATGTTGGGGAAGTCCAGGACACTGGGTCACAGTTTAAGGATAAGGAGGAAATCCTTTAAAACCGAGATGAGAAGAACTTTTTTCACACAGAGAGTGGTGAATCTCTGGAACTCTCTGCCACAGAGGGTAGTTGAGGCCAGTTCATTGGCTATATTTAAGAGGGAGTTAGATGTGGCTAAGGGGATCAGGGGGGTATGGAGAGAAGGCAGGTACGGGATACTGAGTTGAATGATCAGCCCTGATCATATTGAATGGCGGTGCAGGCTCGAAGGGCCGAATGGCCTACTCCTGCACCTAATTTCTATGTTTCTATGTTTCTATCACCTATCTATGTTCTCCGGAGATGCTGCCTGACCCAGAGTTACTCCAACACTTTGTGCTATTTTCAATCCACAACACAAGATATTTAAGAAGGAACTGCAGATGCTGGAAAATCGAAGGTAGACAATAATGCTGGAGAAACTCAGCGGGTGAGGCAGCATCTATGGAGCGAAGGAAATAGGCAACGTTTCGGGTCTGAAGAAGGATTTCGGCCCGAAACGTTGCCTATTTCCTTCGCTCCATAGATGCTGCCTCACCCTAAGATTAAGATATCCAGCTGAAATACTTTAAGCCTCAGGCAGTTGGTTTCATGACTTTTGTCCTGTCTAAATTCCCACCTTATTTACTGGTGCCTTTTAACTGGAAGTCTGAACAATAATGAAATGCAATGCAAGCCCAGAGCCGAGTTTCATTTCTGGGTACAAAAAAATGATTTAACCTAATTAATATAGAATACTTGCAATTTGGTGGGAAAATATTTCTTTACCTTCACAACAAATGGAATACACCCACTTATTTCCTCTAACACAGCGTTCTGGTTTACAAATGTGCTTATACAACTTGTGGCTACAACACTGTGGCTATATCTCTTGCCTTCCTCAGCAGTGTAGGTGTACTTCTCAACCTCCGTGCATGCCTGGTGAAGTATCATGAAGGTAAGCAGTTCTGCATGTAAAATTGTTCAATGGACAATTATTATACAACGTGATCCAATATAATGAACATAGAACGTAAAATAGTACAGCACAGAAACATGTCCATCGGCCCATACCTCTGGCAATCATGATGACAAGTTGAAATAATCTACATTGGCTGATCTATATCTCTCCATTCTCTGCATATCCATGAGCGTATCTAAAAACCTCCTAAATGCCACTGTCCTATTGGCTTCTACCACCACCCCCACAAAGCGTACCCATCATTCTCTTTGTAAAAAACTTGCCCCACATGTCTCCTTTAAACCTTCCCTCTCTGACCTTAAAGCTATGCCCTCTAGTCTTTGACATTTCCAACCCAGATAACAAATTCTGATTGCCTACCCTATCTCTGTCTCTCATCATTTTACATAGAACCTAGAAAAGTACAATGTACGAACAGGTTTTTTAGCCCACAATGTCTGTGCCCAACATAATGCCAAGATAAACTAATCTCATCTGCCTACACATGATCTTTATCCCTCCATTTGAAGCATATCCATGTGCCTATCTAAAAGCTGCTTAAACGTCACTATCATATTTGCCTCCACACCATCCCTTGCTACACTACTCCAGGCACCCACCACTCCCCGTGTAAAAAAACAACCCTCTCACTTTCATCTATGCTCTCTTTGTTGTTGACTTTCAAAGTTGGGAAAATTGTACTGATTGTCTACCCTACCTACAATATGTCTCTCATAACTTTATATACTTCCATTAGGTATCCCCTCAACTTCCAACGTTCTAGAGAAAACAATCCAACTTTGTCCAATCTCTCCATGTAACTAATACCCTTAGTCCAGGGGGCATTTTGGTAAGACTCTTCTGTGCCCACTCCAAAGCATCCACATCCTTCCTATAATGGAGCAGAATTGAAGGCAATACTCCAAATGCAGTCTAACCTAAGTCTTTTAGATTCTTATACTCAATGCCCCAACCATACATCTTAATTACCACCCTATCTACTTGTGTTGCCACTGTCAGAACCTATCTGTGTGTCAAGATCCCTCTGCACATCAATGACGTTAAGGATCTTGCCGACAACCACATACGTTTCCCCTTACTTCAACCTCTCAAATTGCAACATCTCACCGGCTTGGAATTAAATTCTATCTGCCATCCATTTCTGTAGTGGATCTATATCCCGCTGTATACTTCTATCAAATCTCCCCTCAATCTCTGACACTCCAGAGAAAAGAATCCAAGCTTGTCCAACCTCTCCGTATAGATAATTCCCTCTAATCCAGGCTGCATTCAGGGTGGCAGAGTAGACAAAGTTGGTAGAGCTGCTGCCTCACAATGCCAGAGACCCCAGGCTCGATCCCAACCTTGGTTGCTGTCTGTGTGGAGTTGCGAACACCTTCCTCCAGGCGCTCCGCTTTACTCCCACATTCCAAAGATGTGCGGCTTTACCGGTCAATTGGTCTCTGTAAATTCCCCCTGGTGTGTAAGGTGCAGATGCAAAAGTGGGGTAACATAAAACTAGTGTCAACAGGTATGGTTGGCGTGACTTGGTGGGCTGCAGGACCTGTTTCCATGCTAAACTAAATTCTTCTGCCCCCGCTGCAAACCTTCCACATCCTTCCTGTGATGGGACATGATCGTTTCGAGGTCAACATAATAACAATATTCAAACTCACTTCCCAAGAAATTTGTTAAGAATTCTAATTTACTTTTGAACATAAACACAAACTAAAATGACTGAATTTTTATTTTGGAATATAACTTTGATTATCCGTAATCTTCATGCACAGGAAATACAAAATTATATTATACAAAATTAAAGTGAACACTGTTAGCTAAAAAAAAAATCCAGAATGTTGTTCCAAAGACATATTACAACTGTTAAATCCATTTTGCTTTAAAAATTAGTACATACATCACTGGGCAGGAACAATGTGTTCCCTTCTGCAAAAGTAATTCCAAAAAAAGTTTCAAGTTGAACAATAAACAATATGTGCATTTTTGGCGTTAAAGATTGGCTTGTGTCTACAGGATGATATATGATTAACTCAATGAGAGTCCAGAGTTACACAGGTCTGTATGTTAGGCAAGCTACAACAAGAAATACATTAAGAGGCTATGGCCAACATTCACAATCACAGACAACTCAATTTCGCCTTTGAGCTCACAACAGTAGAGTTACTTAGACAACATGTATCCCTCACATCATCAAGAAAAGTTGGTATGGTCTAGTCTATGTACGTTTCAAATCATAGTTCAATGTTCTTTGTATTGGCATTGTGAGCAACTCAATTCAAAATGCAGCCTATGACAACCTTCACAGGACAGGCCTGGTAGACAACAATGATTGACAGTAGTTGCAAAATAAACCCCCCCAGTGCCTGGCATTCCCTCCCAGGGGAAATAGTCCTTCTGGGTTTAGCCTAGTGAATCCATTTATCCTTTTAAACACCTCAATTAAATCATTTCTCAGTCCCCCAAACTCAAGGAAACAATAAACTTTATTCAATCTCAATCCCCTAACTTAAAGATAAACCCAGAAGTAATTATCTGGTAGATAAATAGTATTGATTCTCCAATTCCAACATGGTTAAAAAAAATGTAGTATGTCAGACGTGTTCTGACTAAGACACTCCATACCAATGTGTTACAGCAAGAGTAAACATTCAAGACTTAACTTCAGATCATTGATTATTTTACTTATGTCTTCTTTCCCCTCAACACCAATTTCCCATCTCCCCTAACTTCTTTCTTTAAAGTCTTCGTTCCTGTGAAAGCTCCGTGATCTCACAGGAACTTATGGTTGGTTGTTCCCGTCAAACCACCAACATCATGGGGTAACATAGAAACATAGAAATTAGGTGCAGGAGTAGGCCATTCGGCCCTTCGAGCCTGCACCGCCATTCAATATGATCATGGCTGATCATCCAACTCAGTATCCCGTACCTGCCTTCTCTCCATACCATGGGTACATGGATCCTAGATCCTATCTTGGTACAGTTGCAGTTGATTCTTAACTGCAACTGTACCAAGGCTTAAAGCAGAACTCTCACTGCAGCACATACACCTTCTAGACCAAGTAAACATTGAGCGAGTTGAAATAAACCAGTTTGCAGTAAAGTAGAGTATGAACCTGCACAATTGGATGGCCGCCACCAGATGCTTTTACTGCTCCACGACTGCCCTCTGTCTCGTAGTGGGCTCTGTGATGTGACTTAGGCTGTACTTCAATCTCCAGCTCGTATGGCCCTGCATGGGATGGCAGCTGCCAGTCAAGGGCAGGTAAAGTAGAGCTAAGCAGAAGTAAACATATTTAGTTTAGTAATTTAACAAATCTGCTTTAACCACACCAACATAACTCAATCTATAAATCTTGCATCAACACAGTCACGTATTTCAAATTAATGTTTCTACAGTAAATATCCCCACATATGCATATTAATGTGTTAATTCAAATAATTATTTTACTTATACGAAGAGTGATGGTTCAGTCCACACAGGCAAGAATTTTCAATGTTCCATGTTTGGTACATATGACAATTAAACACTCTTGCCACATGAAACTACCTCCCAACTAATCAGAAACCCGTTTCAATTAACATCCTTGTTAACAAAGATGTACAGGTATGTAGGTTTATTGGTAAATGTAAAAATTGTCCCTAGTGTGTGTAGGATAGTGTTAATAACAGCGTTAATATGCGGGGATCGCTGGACGGCGTGGACCCAGTAGGCCGAAGGGCCTGTTTCTGTGCTGTAAACTAAAAAAAACTAAACAGTTTCTTTAACCAGTTCTAGTATCATGGGAAGTTCCCATTACATCAACAATTTAACGATTGTCTTTCAATCAACAGGTGTTTATTATAGTGCTTCTTTGCATCATTAGGTATCGCTGCTCAGCAATTTGTTTCCTGCAGCTTCGATTTCCTGTTGCTCTGCATTAGAATCCTATCTTTGAGTTTAATGATCCCTTGGCATGATGTCTGATTATGCATAATACCTCAAATTCCTTATAAAAATAGCTCAATTCCCAAATGAACACGTGCACATTTGAGTGGATGGTTAATAAAAGCAACTTCAACTTGAGTGAGGGGGGGAAGGGGGGGTGAGTGAGGGGGAAGGAGGGGTGTGGATGAGGGGGGAAGGAGGGGTGCGATTGAAGGGGGGGTGGGGGGGAGTGGGGTGAGTGAGGGGGAAGGGGGGTGAGTGAGGGGGAAGGGGGGTGAGTGAGGGGGAAGGGGGTGAGTGAGGGGTGAGGGGGGGTGAGTGAGGGGGGAGGGGGTGAGTTGTGGGTGAAGGGGGGGGTGGGTGGGGGGTGGGTGAGGGGGAGGGGGTGGGTGAGTGGGGGAAGGGGGGTGAGTGAGGGTGAAGGAGGGTGGGTGAGGGTGAAGGGGGGGTGGGTGATAGGTGAAGGGGGGTGAGTGAGGGGGAAGGGGGGTGAGTGAGGGTGAAGGGGGGTGAGTGAGGGTGAAGGGGGTGGGTGATAGGTGAAGGGGGGGTGGTGAGGGGGAAGGGGGGTGACGTGAGGGTGAAGGGGGGGGGTGAGGGTGAAGGGGGGTGGGTGGGTGAAGGGGGGTGGTGAGGGGGAAGGGGGGTGGGTGAGGGGGAAGGGGGGTGAGTGAGGGGAAGGAGGGGGGGGGGTGAGGGGGAAGGGGGTGAGTGAGGGGGGGAGGGGGGTGAGTGAGGGGGGAAAGGAGGGGGTGTTGTGAGAGGGGGAAGGGGGGGTGAGGGTGGGTGAGTGGGGGTGAGGGGGGGGGTGAGTGATGGGTGAAGGGGGGTGGGTTGTGGGTGAGGGGGGGAAGGGGGGTGGGTGAGGGGGAGGGGGTGGGTGGTGGGGGGTGTGAGTGGGGAGGGGGGGGGTGGGGGGGGGGGGGGGTGAGGGGGGGGGGGGGGGGGGGGGGGTGGGGGAGGGGGAAGGGGGGGTGAGGGGGGGAAGGGGGGTGGTGTGGTGAGGGGGAAGGGGGGTGAGTGAGGGGGGGTGGGAAGGGGGGTTGTGAGGTAAGGGGTCACAGGGGACGTGGTGGGGGGTGGGGGCATTGAGGGGAGGGGGTGGTCACAGCCGCCGCCTTCAGCTTTTCCTTTCCTCACGCAGCAGGTTCCAGCAGCCCACTCCAGCTTCACTCAGAGGCTTCCCGTTCAACTTAGCTGGTCGTGCTGGTCGCCGCAGAAGCAGTCCGCAGGCCACGCGCTCCCTGCGGGCTGTGCACTCTGCATGGGCTGCGCAACACCCTGCGCCCCTTCAGCTGTTTATTCTCCTCGCCACGTTATTGACAGCGGGTTCCGGAAGGGGCACTTTTAATGATTTTTAAACCTTCATAACTTTTGTTCTATTTCACCGATCAGAACAAAACTTATTTGACTCGCAGCAGAGGAGAATGGTGAGTAAGGTGATGAAAAATCATAGCGCTATGGGGGATTGTTTTTGCGCAAATTTAATTACAACGCAGACCGGACATGGTCAAGATGAGAGTTTTAATAATAGTATAGATGAGGAAACACTTTTTCATGCAAATAGTTGTGAGTGTGGAATTCTCTGCCTCAGAGGACGGTGGAGGCCGGTTCTCTGGAAACTTTCAAGAGAGAGCTAGATAGGGCTCTTAAAGATAGCGGAGTCAGGAGATATGGGGAGAAGCCAGGAACGGGGTACTGGTTGGGGATGATCAACCATGATCACATTGAATGGTGGTGCTGGCTCGAAGGGCCGAATGGCCTACTCCTGCACCTATTGTCTATTGACTGCGGAGAAGGTTGACATATTAGGCCCCGATCACAAGTGAAAACTTAAAGAGTTGAATCAGTCTGAAGAGACTCGACCCGAAATGTCACCCATTCCTTCTCTCCAGAATCCCGCTGAGTTACTCCAGAGTTTTGTTTCTATCTTTGGTGTAAACCAGCATCTGCAGTTCAATCCTACACATGAATCATGCTTATGTTTGGTCACCAGTTCCATTGGGAACTATCTATTTCCTTCTCGTAGTTCAACTTCTCTCTGACATCCACACCTGGACTCACCGCTGAGTTATGTGGTGGAGTTCTGACTCGCAGAGCAGAGGGACCAGACACACTTTAAAATCAGCCCTAAATTTGATGATAGGCTTGGATAGCAAAAGGGAAGTCTCCTTTCATTTCAAATGGTGAGGTAAGTCGGGGGAGGTGCCACTGGATCTTCCGCGTAGTTGAGCAAGTTTTTAATTTTTCAATTATGTTATACTTCTTATTTTGCTAATTAAGTCAATTTGAATCATTTTTAATCTTTGCTTTTTGAGATATTTAAGATTTGTTTATTGACCTCAGGCAAGGCAATCTATGGGTATGGCCTCAGGATCTACTACCCAAGGCCTAATAGGTAATGTCTGTTGTGTTTTACACAAGAACATTCAGGTAAACAGGGCCAACTCAGCTAGCTGTCCGTGTCTTAAGTTTAAAAGAATGGGGGGGGAGGAGGAGGAATAAAAGGAAAACGGGGCTTCCGAGTAGGAAGGAGGGGGGTGGGTTGAGCCTAAGGAGGAAGGGAAAGGAGCAGATTGATGGAGAGAGTGGGAAAAATGTGTGCACACTCGGGGGGTTTCGGGCTGGGGCAGGGAAGGGAGTTTTACTTGATATTGGAGAATACAATGTTCATACCATATTCCGCTTGGGTAGCCCACAACCCTGCTTTTGTTTTTCCCCTCACGCCCGTCCCTACCACCCATTTCCCACCCTCTGGCTTTACATTTCACTGCTCTGCTTTCCTTATCTGCCACCCTTTTGTCTCCTTTTCACTTCTAGCCTTTTTCACAATCTCCACCCATCTACCAATTACCCCAGTCCCACCTCACATGTATTCACCAATCATTTCCCAGGCTTTGCCCCATGCCTACATCTCTTTTCCAGCTTTCCCCCTTCACTTCCCAAGTTTGAAGAAGGGTCCCGATCCAAAACGTCATCTGTCCATTGCTTCCACAGATGCTGCCCACCCCTATTGAGTTCCCCCAGTAGTATGTGTTTAATCCCTACGTTAGGACTGGAACCACCATCACACAAAGTGTAATGGGAATCTGGACTATCTCCTTAAGATTACTTATGGGATGTAAGGTGAATTGAAGTCTTCAAAACTTAACTTTTGTTTGGAAAAGTATATTTGCCCTCACTGTGTTTAATACCAGAGGTCACAGTTTCAAGATAAGTGCTGGGCCATTTAGGAGTGAAGTGAGAATCTTCTTTGTTCGAGGGTGATAAAACTTTGGGAATCTCCACCCAGGTGGATGTGGAGGCTCAGTCATATACTGCACTCACACACTGGATATTAAAGTAATCAAGGAACATGGAGGTATGGTATGAAAATGGTTGAGTTAGAAGATCAGCCATGAGCTTATTGAATGGTGGAGCAGACTAAAGAGGTTGAATAGCCTTATCCTACTAATTATTGTCCAATACTTAGAATTTAAATTCAGTTCAGCTATGACAAAACTGACTGAAGAAATGGGTTAAAGAGTGCTCCTATTCATAAGTAATCACTTTCAAAAAAGGATCGGTGATCTAATTTTGTTAATATATTGCGTAAATTTATGACCATGTAGCTATAAACCCACTCTGTCACATTTTATCACCCCGTAGAAATCTATCGCTTTTCAATGACATAAATCTTCCTACATGTTCAACAATGATTAGTTGAGAAAAGTCATACATTTCTCTCTCTCATACCTGGCAAATGATGATGGTGATGATGAGACAGATTTTGGTTTTGCCCATGGATATGGATGCTGAGGGACTGATAAATATTGGTCACAAAAAGCTTCTTTTTTGACGGGAAGACGAGACCCAGAAAATTCTTCTTGCAACAGATCTGCCGAGGGTGAATAGGCTCGTTGATCGTCATTACCTGGCTCAGGTTTGAGAGGCATGGAAGGGGTCTGGTCTTGTATTGTTCTTCTCGGAGACTTGACTGGTATACTGTCGTTGATGTCCATGCAAGTGTCAGTGGTGAGGGCAGTAATGGCAGCAAGGATAGCAGAATTGTACTGGTTCCCACTCCCCAGCCATGTTTCCTCAGTCACGCTTACCCGAGGAGATGCCTGCGGTGACGGTGTGTGAGAATGATGCGGTGAGTAAGATGGTTGCCGGTAGTACCCACCATTGAACGAATGCCTTCTTTTGCCACATGGGGACTGTGGCCGAGACGATGACCTTGACGTGGGCCGTGGGCTCAGCCAGTTCTCCTCGGTGATGCTTGTCCTTGGCGAAGTGCCTGGAGAGTGCCTGGGGGAGTTCCACAGGGTGCAGGCAGCTTGGCCTCGAGGGAACCCCTCCTCATGGGTAGTGCCTTTTGGGGAGACACATGGTGATTGCCAAGGAGAGGCAAGTGGCGAGCCCTCGTAAGGAATGGAATAACTGGACTCTGACGCTTCCGAGTGACAACTACGAGATGAGAGGCTACTTGCTGGGCTTAAGCATGAAGGGTCTCTGTAGGCATCTGGATTGGGTAGAGGCAGTGTAACTAATGAACTGGAACGTTTAAACCCTGAACCATTTTCAATTCCATCGATCTCAATTTCACTGGCAAACTGATTATGGCCAATGTGCATTCCGGGATAAGGAGTGATTTCTATCCTTGGACTCTCAAGGGCTCCCCCACCATTTGGTCTGATGTTCGGAGTCAGGTAGTAGCTTGAAGCACTGATGTCAATGTTGCCACCATATCCCATCATTCCATGTGTTGATGGCAGTGCGGAGAGACCTTGATTTGAAGACTGCAGGCCATGGCACGATATAGGAGCAGAAGGATTCACTACACCTGACGGAGTGACTTTTATGTGTGGTGAAGCAAAATTGTAGGCTTCTGTGAAAGAAAGAAAGAATTTAAAAGATTGCAGTAATTATTTTCATGCAAGATAAAACGATGAACTTTCACACAGAAAAAAAAACATATCTACGTTCCCCATCACTGAGTTTATTTTCTCTATTTTTTCACGAGGCACGTGGTGTGACTTGCCGGATTAGCATCTATGGAGTGAGGAACACAAAATGCTGGGGTAACTCAGTGGGTCAGGCAACATCTCTGAAAGACGTGGGCCCCAAACTACCACCTATTGATGTCCTCCAGAAATTCTGCCTGACCCACGAAGTTGCTCCATCATTTTGTGTTCAACACAGATATCCAGCTTATTCTGCAGTTTGTTTTGTCTCCATCTGTGCATTGAATATGGGTTAGTGGGACTAGTGCATATACAGTGGCTTGCAAAAGTATTCATACCCCTTGAACTTTTCCACATTTTGTCACGTTCCAACCACAAACGTAAATGTATTTTATTGGGATTTTATGTGATAGACCAACACAAAGTGGTGCATAATTGTGAAGTAGAAGGAAAATGATACATGGTTTTCAAATTGTTTTACAAATAAAAAACTGAAAAGTGTGGCATGCAAAAGTATTCAGCCCCCTTTACTCTGATACCCCTAAATAAAATCCAGTGCAACCAATTGCCTTCAGAAGTCACCTAATTAGTAAATAGAGTCCATTTGTGTGTAATCTAATCTCAGTATAAATACAGCTGTTTTGTGAAGGCCTCAGAGGTTTGTTAGAGAACGTTAGTGAACAAACAGCATCATGAAGCCCAAGGAACACACCAGACAGGTCAGGAATGAAGTTGTGGAGAAGTTTAAAGCAGGGTTAGGTTATAAAAAAATATCCCAAGCTTTGAACTTCTCACGGAGCACTGTTCAATCCATCATCCAAAAATAGAAAGAGTATGGCACAACTGCAAACCTACCAAAACATGGCCGTCCACCTAAACTGACAGGCCAGGCAAGGACAGCACTGATCAGAGAAGCAGCCAAGAGGCCCATGGTAACTCTGGAGGAGCTGCAGAGATCCACAGCTCAGGTGGGAGAATCTGTCCACAGGACAACTATTAGTCGTGTACTCCACAAATCGGGCCTTTATGGAAGAGTGGCAAGAAGAAAGCGATTGTTGAAAAAAAGCCATAAGAAGTCCCGTTTGCAGTTTGCCACAAGCCATGTGGGGGACACAGCAAACATGTGGAGGAAGGTGCTCTGGTCAGATGAGACCAAAATTGAAGTTTTTGGCCTAAATGCAAAACGCTATGTGTGGCAGAAAACTAACACTGCACATCACCCTGAACACACCATCCCCACTGTGAAACAGGGTGGTGGCAGCATCATGCTGTGGGGATACTTTTCTTCAGCAGGGACAGGGAAGCTGGTCAGAGTTGATGGGAAGATGGATGGAGCCAAATACAGGGCAATCTTGGAAGAAAACCTAGAAACATAGAAACATAGAAATTAGGTGCAGGAGTAGGCCATTCGGCCCTTCGAGCCTGCACCGCCATCCAATATGATCATGGCTGATCATCCAACTCAGTATCCCGTACCTGCCTTCTCTCCATACCCCCTGATCCCCTTAGTCACAATGGCCACATCTAACTCCCTCTTAAATATAGCCAATGAACTGGCCTCAACTACCCTCTGTGGCAGAGAGTCCAGAGATTCACCACTCTCTGTGTTAGAAAAGTTTTTCTCATCTCGGTTTTAAAGGATTTTCCCCTTATCCTTAAGCTGTGACCCCTTGTCCTGGACTTCCCAAACATCGGGAACAATCTTCCTGCATCTAGCCTGTCCAAACCCCTTAAGAATTTTGTAAGTTTCTATAAGATCCCCTATCAATCTCCTAAATTCTAGAGAGTATAAACCAAGTCTATCCAGTCTTTCTTCATATGACAGTCCTGACATCCCAGGAATCAGTCTGGTGAACTGTCTCTGCACTCCCTCTATGGCAATAATGTCCTTCCTCAGATTTTGAGACCAAAACTGTACGCAATACTCCAGGTCTGGTCTCACCAAGACCCTGTACAACTGCAGTAGAACCTCCCTGCTCCTATACTCAAATCCTTTTGCAATAACATACCATTCGCTTTCTTTACTGCCTGCTGCACCTGCATGCCTACCTTCAATGACTGGTGTACCATGACACCCAGGTCTCTCTGCATCTCCCCCTTTCCCAATCGGCCACCATTTAGATAATAGTCTGCTTTCCCGTGTTAGAGTCTGCAAAAGATTTGAGACTGGGGCGGAGGTTCAACTTCCAGCAGGACAACGACCCTAAACATACAGCCAGAGCTACAATGGAATGGTTTAGATCAAAGCATATTCATGTGTTAGAATGGCCCAGTCAAAGTCCAGACCTAAATCCAATTGAGAATCTCTGGCAAGACGTGAAAATTGCTGTTCACAGACGCTCTCCATCCAATCTGACTGAGCTTGAGCTATTTTGCAAAGAATGGGCAAAAATTTCAGTCTCTAGATGTGCAAAGCTGGTAGAGACATACCCCAAAAGACTTGCAGCTGTAATTGCAGCGAAAGGTGGTTCTACAAAGTATTGACTCAGGGGGGCTGAATATTTTGCACCCCACAATTTTCAGTTTTTTATTTGTAAAAAAATTTGAAAACCATGTATCATTTTCCTTCCACTTCACAATTATGCACCACTTTGTGTTGGTCTATCACATAAAATCCCAATAAAATACATTTACGTTTGTGGTTGTAACGTGACAAATTGTGGAAAAGTTCAAGGGGTATGAATACTTTTGCAAGCCACTGTAGGTGCAATGGTCAGCATAGATATGAAGGGCTAAAGGATGTGTTTCTGTTCTATATGACTAGGACTTTATTGCTCATCCCCGGTCTGAGTGGCTTTTGGGACATTTTAGGGAAAAGTGAAAAGTCAGACATGGTGCTGTGCATCCAGAATCATACATAGGTCACACATAAAAGAACAGTAGATTCCCTTTCCGAAAATTCATGATTACAGAAACGTTTATAGTCCAGATATATTCAATTACTTTCATTTTAAAATTTCTGGTGGGAATTAAACTTGTGTCAACCCCTCCCCAACTCATCAGCCTCTTCCTGTCCCTGTCCCCCAGTCAGTTGTCCAGATCTCTGGAAGCTAATCTAGTAATTTGACAGCTATGCCACTGGGCATCACAGTAGCTCAGCTAGTAGAGTCACAGCCTTAGAGTGCCAGAAACCCAGGTTCAATCCTGACCTCAGTGACTGTGTGGGTTTCCTCGTATATTACAAAAACTTGCAGGTTGGTAGATTAATTGGCCATTATAAATAGGCATTGGCCTGTAGGTGAGTGGTAAAATCTGGAAGAGTTGAAGAAAATGTGGGGATAATAACAAGATTAATAAAATGGGATTAATGTAGGATTAGTGTAAAATGGATGGTTGATAATCGGTCCAGAATCGGTAAGCCACGAGGTCCTTGTTTGTGCTGCATCTCTCAGTGACTCTATATCTACCACCCAATGGAAGCCAATGGAACAGAATGAGTGTAAAGGACCCCACAATGGGCAATAGGTACCCACATGATCAGTTGCTGTCGATAACCGAGGGTATGTACAAAAATACATTGTTTAATTGTCCTAGACTTTTGTGAGGATTAGCTTTAATTGGAATAAAGTGAATGTGTATATTAGATGACAGAAATAACCATAAATATTCTTGATATAATTATAATTTTGAATGGTCTTAATTACAATATTTATCACAATAAAAGATATCCACTATCAACTACTAATAAAGGAAATAATGAAAACTGTAGTTTTACCCAATAGAATGATTAAAATGTACAGCTTTGCAGTGAGGAAGTTACAGAGGTGAATGGAAGAGATACATTTAAAGGTGGAAAAATTGAACAGCGATGGATAGAATAGAAAAGCTTTGGAGTGAACTTCTATTTCATGCAAACAATGTATTCTTTAATCCAAGTAGGAATTATGCTTGCTGGTACAAGTACAGTAAAATGATAAATTAATTATCAGTAAAAACATGTTAAACATTGATATATCAATTGCCAATTGATCAGAAAGCTCATTTATAAATTCAGTAAACAAAATATTCGAATTGACAAATTTAAGTTCTTTTCTTTGAATCTGCTATTCTTTGTAATCAGTTATTAAAGTGCTGTTCATAATTAGTACATAGAAAAATTGGCAATAGCATTTGCAC
The DNA here is from genome assembly GCF_028641065.1 of Leucoraja erinaceus. NCBI lineage: Eukaryota > Metazoa > Chordata > Chondrichthyes > Rajiformes > Rajidae > Leucoraja > Leucoraja erinaceus. The sequence continues at coordinate 89,894,788 of NC_073380.1, read as the reverse complement.
CAATAATTCTTAAACCAGAACAAATGGGAACATTCAAATTTACAGTAATATCAAGAAAATCCTCGTTATTTTTTGCCATCTAATAAGCACTTTAATTCCAATGTAAGCCACTCCCAGTGAAATCACTGAACTTCTGCTCTCAGTAGCAAGCTGCACTCAAGAAAACAGTACAAGAATTAGGGATAAAATGTGGCATCATGTAAGAGCCCCCAGACTCCTGCCAACAGCACCGCTCATTTGACAGGAGCAAGAAGTGGGGACAACAAATGCTTTCTTATCCTTCCTTGTCGAACAGGCTCAATAGGATCGATTGCATTTGGGCCATGCAGAAACGGTGCCAGGAGGACTCATTTGCACCTCAATTAGAAAGGCCATAAATAAGCATGGGTTCTTCCAAAAGCCATCTAGTTTAAATTTCTGCATAAATGGTTGACCACATTATACTGTGCAGTTCTTATGACAATTATGTTGTACCTATTTAAAAAGATTTACTGCAAGAAAACTAAAAATAATTGTATAAGTCAATGAAAGGCCATTATTTTTATCCTATAAAGAAAACAAAATATTGTTTTCCCATCTGTTTCCCACTGAGACACAACATTTGCCACATTGCAGTTTATTGCACATTCCTGTGCATAGATTAATTGCTGCATGCGTAAATAACAGCATTAACTGAGCATCAAAGGAAACTTACAAATTGCAAAATGCTTTGGTGCTTTCTGCAAACTGCTTATTGACATTACTCCCAAAGTGCAGTTACACCATCTTGCTTGAAATAATACTCCTTTGAAATATTTCTATTCCATGACAAAAAGTAACTAATAAAATGTTATAAACCATCTTTCTAAGCTTCCACTTCTAAAACAGATCCCTGTTAATAAATCATATGTAAGGTCCAGACATTGCTGTTGTATAAATAGAGAACACCATTAAATTGTGTGCAGAAAGGTCCAATAAATAGTATTACTTTAAAGACATTACTTTAATGGCATTGGTGGAAGAAGAACTATTGGCCAGGAAACCAAAAGAAATTGAGACATGACTGTAGTTCTGTAATCTAGAGCAAGAAAACAAAACTGCTGGAGGAACTCAGTGGACCATGCAGCATGTGTGGGGGCTAAAGGATGGACAATGTTTTGAGTAGAGAGCACAGTCGACAGAGTCGGAGGTTTCAAGTTCCTGGGCATAACCATCACCAATAAGCTGTACTGTACTAACTACATTGAAGCTAGAGCCAAGAAAGCACATCAACAACTCTACTTCTTCAGAAGACAAAAGAAGTCTGGCATGTCTTTAATAACTCTTTCCTGCTTCTATAGATATACCATAGAAAGCACCCTATTTGGATGCACCACAGACCATGAAATTGTGGAGAGTTGTGGATGTAACCTAGTCAATAGACAATAGATAATAGGTGCAGGAGTAGGCCATTCATCCCTTCGAGCCAGCACCGCCATTTAAAGTGACCATGGCTGATCATCCCCAATCAGTACCCCGTTCCTGCCTTCTCCCCATATCCCCTGACTCCACTATCTTTAAGAGCCCTATCTAGCTCTCTCTTGAAAGCATCCAGAGAACCGGCCTCCACCTCCCTCTGAGGCAGATAATTCCACAGACTCACAACTCTCTGTGAGATAAAATGTTTCCTCATCTCCATTCTAAATGGCTTACCCCATCACACAAACCAGCCCCCCAAACACACACAAAATGGACTCCATCTAAATTCACACTGCTACAGGAAAGTATCCAACATAATCGAGGACTATTTATAGCCCTCTCCTGTCTGGCAGCAAAAACAAAAGCTTGAATGCACAAACCACAAGATTCAGGAAAAAGCTTTTTCCTCGCTGTCATCTGACTACTGAACAGATCTCACATAAACCAAGGATGATGCCGATCTCCCAACCTACCTTGCTGCAGCCCTTGCACTTTTTAAAATGTTCAATTTCCCTGTAACTTAATGCTATAATACTGTAACACTATATTCCAGTCTCTGGTATGTTTCTCTTTGCACTAACTCTTTGTTCATGTGTATGGTTTGATTCTATTCATGTGCGTATGATTCCTCCGGATAGCATACTGGATAAACAAAGCTTTTCACTGTTTCTTAGTACAATAAAATAAACCAATACCACTACCCTATATCAGGAGTCCCCTCATCCCTTGTCGAGAGTGTTCAGGAGGATTGCCTGCATTTGCAGAGTGCAGGGAGGTGGGATTGTTGACCCGAAACTTTGACCATCCCTCTGCCTCCACGGATACTGCTCATCCTGCTCAGTTCCTCCAGCAGTTTGTACTTTATAAGATAGGAAATCGTGAAATAGTGCCTAGGTATCTTTTATATCCACCCTGTAAAGATAGATAGGCTTGAGTTTAATGTAGTATTTTATGTACATCATTTAAATTAATTCCCTTTTTAAACCAGAAGCATCCAGTAGTTTTTTTCTCAGCTCACTTCCATGGCCCAGTGTGTTATTACAACTTTACTTTGTGCAATTCCTGGATCTCAGGTGCTTCAGTTGAGACTCAGTTATTACAGTAAAACTCCATTAATCCAACATGTTTGTGACTGGTGGTGCTTGCCCAGCAGATTTTATGGACCATTGTATATTATTCCCATTAACATTCCAATTGTTTTGTTGGTATTTATATGATAGAATAATTCACCTAAATACCTGCCACCAGATTGACTTCTCAATTTGTCTGGCCTCAACTCTTGGGTTCAAGTTGAGCAATGCCAGTTCCAGGCACAAGTCAACAACATAAATTGCCCATGATCTGATGCTAATTACAATTTTCTCACACATAAGGAATAGTCGGCAGGAGCAACAAATGTCATGCTGGTATACAGTGCAAGTGTTGTTCTAATGCTAGTTTTAAACACTGTTGAGATTGGAGTGGCTTCTGTGCTGCATGCAGCCTGATTTGGCAGTATTTGATGCCAAAAAGTTTTAATAATAGTTAATAGTTATTAATATTTTAATAATAACACTCCATTGTCTGCACATTAGAGTCATACAACATGGAAACATGGGCAGCACGGTGGCACAGCAAAGATTTGCTGCCTTACAATGCCACAAACCCAGGTTCGATCCAGACTCTGGGTGCTGTCTCTATGGAGTTTGTACGTTCTCCCCGTGACCGCATAGGTTTTCTCCGAGATCCTCCGTTTCCTCCCACACTCCAAAGACATACAGGTTTGTAGGTTAATTGGCTTGGTTTTGTATTTAAATTGTTCTTAATTGTTCTTAATGGAAAGAATACTTAGAGATAATATATATAAGCATCTGGATAAACAGGGTCTGATTAGGAACAGTCAACATGGATTTGTGCCTGGAAGGTCTTGTTTAACTAATCTTCTTGAATTTTTTGAAGATGTTACACGGGAAATTGATGAGGGTAACGCAGTGGATGTTGTGTATATGGACTTCAGTAAGGCCTTTGACAAGGTTCTTCATGGAAGGTTGGTTAAGAAGGTTCAATGGTTGGGTATTAATGGTGGAGTAGCAAGATGGATTCAATAGTGGCTGAATGGGAGATGCCAGAGAGTAATGGTGGATGGTTGTTTGTCAGGTTGGAGGCCAGTGACGAGTGGGGTGCCACAGGGATCTGTGTTGGGTCCACTGTTGTTTGTCATGTACATCAATGATCTGGATGATGGTGTGGTAAATTGGATTAGTAAGTATGCAGATGATACTAAGATAGGTGGGGTTGTGGATAATGAAGTAGAGTTTCAAAGTCTACAGAGAGATTTATGCCAGTTGGAAGAGTGGGCTGAAAGATGGCAGATGGAGTTTAATGCTGATAAGTGTGAGGTGCTACATCTTGGCAGGACAAATCAAAATAGGACGTACATGGTAAATGGTAGGGAATTGAAGAATGTAGGTGAACAGAGGGATCTGGGAATAACTGTGCACAGTTCCCTGAAAGTGGAATCTCATGTAGATAGGGTGGTAAAGAAAGCTTTTGGTGTGCTGGCCTTTATAAATCAGAGCATTGAGTATAGAAGTTGGGATGTAATGTTAAAATTGTACAAGGCATTGGTGAGGCCAATTCTGGAGTATGGTGTACAATTTTGGTCGCCTAATTATAGGAAGGATGTGAACAAAATAGAGAGAGTACAGAGGAGATTTACTAGAATGTTGCCTGGGTTTCAGCAACTAAGTTACAGAGAAAGGTTGAACAAGTTAGGGCTTTATTCTTTGGAGCGCAGAAGGTTAAGGGGGGACTTGATAGAGGTTTTTAAAATGATGAGAGGGATAGACAGAGTTGACGTGGAAAAGCTTTTCCCACTGAGAGTAGGGAAGATTCAAACAAGGGGACATGACATGAGAATTAAGGGACTGAAGTTTAGGGGTAACATGAGGGGGAACTTCTTTACTCAGAGAGTGGTAGCTGTGTGGAATGAGCTTCCAGTGAAGGTGGTGGAGGCAGGTTTGAAGGGTCGAGATGGCCTGTTTCCGTGCTGTAATTGTTATATGGTTATATGGTTATATGGTTAATGTGCGTAGGATAATGTTAATGTGCGGTGACCATTGGTCGGTGTGGACTCGGTGGGCCGGATGGCCTGTTTCCGCACTGTATCTCTAAACTAAACTAAACATCCACCTAAACTAAACTAAACAGCCCATCAAGTCCACACCAATCAGTTTATGGTCATATGTGTAAGTACAGCAAGGTGCAAGTTCCATGAAAATCTGGCTCACAGCAGCAAAACAAGCACATAAAAATGCAAATTATATGCAAATCATGCTAGACAGTAAATGTTCAACACAGAAAGCAAGACATAAGTGCATAACACAATTAGATTTTAAAAAAATAAGTCCATGGTAATACAGGAGGTGGTCAATGGTGTTCATTATCGAGACAGATTCAGGTCACATTATTTCCTCCACTTTCCAATCAATTACCTTTTCTTCCTCCGCCCCCTCCACTGCACAGTTGGAGTAACCTACAATGAGCAATTCACCTATCAACCCATATGTTTGGGGGATATGGGTGGGGGGAAACCAGAGCACCCCGAAGAAACAGAGAACCTGCAAACACCAGACTGCCCAGACAATACCACAGATCAGGACTGATATCAAATCATTGGAGTTATGAAGCAGTAACTGCATCACTGGGACCCTTTAATCTTGACAAGCACAGAAATTTACCAATTATTCTGTTCAAAATGAAGAAAGTTCATTGCTCCATTGTTGGAAGTGATTATATTGCTCCAAATAGTTTGGTCTGAGAGTTGTAAGTTGTATGCAATTAGGAGCATCTGGGGAAAAAAGTATCAATGACCAAAACTTCTCCATTTAGACAGATGTTATGAGTAATACCAAAGATTCAAGCTGTTAAGTCATTTGATGCAAAACACAAAATGCTGGATACATTCACTTCAGTAAAGTTTCATTTAACTGACAATGCTAGTTTGTCAAAGATTTCATGAGATACATCCTAATACTAGTTTGAGTTCCCCCAAATTCAATTTGTTTTCTTGGGTATTTTTGATCACTGGCCAATTCTTATTTATATTATTTTATTCAAGGTAGACAAAAATGCTGGAGAAACTCAGCGAGTTTCTGGTCGAGACCCTTCTTCGGACTGATGTGGGAGTGGTGGGGGCGGGAAGAAGAAAGGAAGAGGCGGAGACAGTGGGCTGTGGGAGAGCTAAGAAGGGGAGGGGAAAGAGGGAGAAAGCAGGGACTACCTGAAATTGGAGAAGTCAATGTTCATATCGCTGGGGTGTAAACTGCACAAGTGAAATATGAGGTGCTGTTCCTTCAATTTACGGTGGTCCTCACTCTGGCCATGGAGGAGGCCCAGGACAGAAAGGTCAGACTCGGAATGGGAGGGGGAGTTGAAGTGCTGAGCCACCGGGAGATCAGGTTGGTTAATGCGGACCGAGCGGAGGTGTTGGGTGAAGCGATTGCCAAACCGATGTAGAGCAGCTGACATTTCGAGCAGCGGATGCAATAGATGAGGTTGGAGGAGGTGCAGGAAAGACCACACCTGGAAAGACTGCTTAGGTCCTTGGATGGAGTCAAGGGGGGAGGTAAAGCAACAAGTGTAGCATTTCCTGCGGTTTCAAGGGAAAGTAACTGGAGAGGGGATGGTTTGGGTGGGAAGGGACAAATTGACCAGGGAATTACGGAGGGGGCGGTCTCTGCGGAAGATGTGGCCAATGTTGGGATCCCGTTAGAGGTGGCGAAAATGTCACAGGAATACCTGTTATATGTGACGGCTGGTAGGGTGGGAGGTGAGGACTAGGGGGGCTCTAGTGGGTGATGGGGAGTAAGAGCAGAGTTTCGGAGTATGTAGGAGACCCTGAATTTTATTCAAGTTGTTTGTTTCACATATTTTCAACATTCATCAGAGAAAGGTAATATAAAAATATATCAGGAAATAAACACAAACTTTCCTCGAAAAATAATTATTGCATCAGTCATATCTTTCTTGAAGAAATGAACCTGAACATATTTTATCGGGAATGATTCTGGTTCTGAATTCTACTTTTCACAAACATAACTTCAAATCTATTGGTTTTTGGAAAATGATGATTATCACAATGTATTTGTAACCATTTTTTAGAAATGTAATTACGGTTGTTAACCTAAGCTAATGTGGGGTGCTGGAAACATATTCAGCATCACAAAAAAATATCCTTCATTCATTTCAGACTATGAAAAGACTGAAAGGAAAAAAGAGAAAAAAAGAACAAAGAAAGAGAAACAAAAGAGGAAAAGTGCAAGCCTGTAACAGCGAGCAAGAAAACATGAGACACACGCACAATGGTAAGAGATATAGAAAATACAAGATAATAATTTGCACTTACATAGGAGATTCCTGAATTCCTGAAATATTCCACAGCCAACAGACTAGCTTTCTGTGGTGTGTATAAATGTAAGTCTATCTTTAAGAACTGTATGTACCATGTTGTATGATTACATGATTGTACCAGCTCCTGCCAAGAATGAATGGAAACAAAAATCCCATGGATACTGCACATTCCAAAGAAAGGAACAAATGCATTAATATCTCAGGCTTTAACACTTGAGTAAGGAAATCGGTGATAATCTGTGAGTCAATACAAGTTTGCATTAACAGAATCAAATAGTACCCAGGATAAATTTGAGTCGAAAAATAAAATTAAACCATAATATTACTTTGCCAAGCAGTATATATATAGCAATAGAAGGTAAACATTCAGTCAAAGAGGATTGATTAATGCTGTCCCACATCTTTTAAACAGTACACAAATCATTATTTTCAAACATATTCCTGTTTAAATGTACGAAATTCAGCAATATGACATGAAACTGTAGATGCAAAACACAAAACGCTGGATGAACTCAACAGGTTAGGTAGGCACTCTCTTTAGAGAGAATGTACTCCCTCATTGTTGCAGGTGTGAATTGTTTTTGACCAAATGAGTTCCAATCCACCACCATTGTGTGACTCGCTGAGATCCTCTAGCACTGTGTGTAGTCTGAAGGAGGGTCCCGACCCAAACATCATCTGTCCATTCCCTCCACAGATGCTGCCTAACTCACTGCGTTCCTCCAGCATTTTATATTTAATTCAGCAGTGAAGTTCAGCACTGAAAACCCCCAAGACATCAATGAACTAAAGGATCAATTAATCTGGTCATTGGCTGGTGAATGGATAAGTATGGGGCCAGGAAGAATTGGCTGTTCTTAGTCAAATTGTGTTGTGACATCTATTACATCAGTCTGATTGAGAATATAAAGTATTCATTAATTCAAAGTTATCACATCCAAGGACACTGTACTCATTGCTGCAGAGATGTTGGCTACATTATGTGTACCATTTTAAATTGTTTTTGCAACTCGTAAAAAATTATAGCATGAATTGGAAAGAACTTCTTTACTGACTGGTGTTACAAATTTGGGGGGAAAAATCCAGGTAAAGCAGTAAATATATATGGATATTCAAAGTCTTGCTGCATCTCAAATAGGAAAGTGTGAATGAACATTTCTTATCATAATTAATCTGAAGCTGGCAATACTTCTTTTATTTTTACCCAAGGTTTATTTCCAGTTATTGGAGTTTGCATCCTTTCCTAATATCACTGAGTGACATGCTGGTATTAATATTCCAAATGCAGGGATGACTGTTAACACCTGATTGTCAGAACATGACTGTCATGTTCGTTTCTTGTCTCTGTACTGTACACTGACAATGACAATTAAAATTGAATCTGAATCTGAATCTACATTCTAATACTGGTCCAATATTACATTGATCTGAGTACCAGTTAGGTGCTGCACATGCGTATGAATTGGACAGTTATGGGCTCGTCTATTCCAGAGATCAGGGCAAAAAAAATCATAAGCCAATATTCCTGAGTGGGTTGGTTGGAGATGATGCCTTTCTGTTGATATCCAGTCAATTCTCTCAAATGGGCTTCATCTTAAAGTATACCAGCACAGGTTGCCCAGGTGCCACAAATAATACTCGTCCCACAGTTAATTTAATAATGGAAATCAATGTTGACATTTTCCATTTCCATTGAGATCTTACTGTGCAAAAACTGGTGGCTGCATTTGCTACACTAATGTTTAAACTTTAAAGATTGTCTATTTTACTCAATGGAGCATCTGATAAGGGATAGGAAAGCTTTCAAGTACAGGTCCACCAATTGATTTCCGGCACATTTGTTTCCAGACCCTTTCTGGATTGATTATCTGTTTTGATGGACCAACAGAGGTTACAGCCTCCATGAGTAGTTGAACATTACTGGAACGATCCTCCAAGGCCGTGGAGGGGCGAGATACCGGCCCGCAAAGCTGGCCTCAGAGGACAGCTATGGGAACAAATATTCTGCTCTGGTCTGGCCGGAATTCCAGAGCCCTGGCCAAAGGGAGCAAATACGACCTGCTAATCGACCACAGAAGTCCTGATGCGGTCAAAATCTGCCACCTCACCAAACTTATGCCCCTGTCCCACTTAGGAAACCTGAACGGAAACCTCGGGAGACTTTGCGCCCCACCCAAGGTTTCCATGCGGTTCCCGGAGGTTTTTGTCAGTCTGCTACCTGCTTCCACTACCGGTAACCTCCGGCAACCACCTGCAACCTCCGGGAACCGCAGGGAAACCTTGGGTGGGGCGCAAAGTCTCCAGAGGTTTCTGTTCAGGTTTCCTAAGTGGAACAGGGACATTAGGCACCATATTTTTGGGGGAATTTCCGGGAGGAATTTCAAGTGTGCTCTCGTAATTTTGTCTGGATTAAGGAAAATGCCAGACAACCATTTGCCTGAAAATCAGTGGTGGAGCCATACCATTTTTTTTTTAAAGGCGCTTCATTCAATAAATTCTGGTTTACATCCCAGTTTAAGGCTTCAGTGACAACATCCATCTTAAAAGCTACATTGTCTGTATCATACAACTACATTTATAAAACTCCTCTACATAATCGACCATCCAGAATTACGTTACAGAGGCACTAAAACAATCAACAGAACATGAACAAAGGGGAGCCAGTAAAGCTGTCAATAAAGTCACTGGTTCATCTCTGGCTCGAAGGAGCTGCTCACCTTTTTGGGGAGAAGGCAGGCACAGGTTATTCATTGGGGACGATCAGCCATGATCACAATGAATGGCGGTGCTGGCTCGAAGGGCCGAATGGCCTCCTCCTGCACCTATTTTTTATGTTTCTATGTTTCTATGAGATGAGTGTTTGTGGAATGTGATTTGCAAAACGGGAGAAAGCAGAAAGTTGGACGGCAAAAGTACGGAGTGGAAGGGAGGTGAATCACCAGAGCAAAGTAGGAATCCTAATATGTGCAGTTAAAGGAGGTTATAGAAATAGAGAAAGAAATGGTGGATGTATCGGTAAGTGAGGACAAGTATTTTCACCCTGATGTATTATAATAGGGGGACAAATCGAAGTTAGTGGGCAGTAGAAACATAGAAACATAGAAAATAGGTGCAGGAGTAGGCCATTCGGCTCTTCGAGCCTGCACCGCCATTCAATATGATCATGGATGATCATCCAACTCAATATCCTGTACCTGCCTACTCTCCATACCCCTTGATCCCTTTAGCCACAAGGGCCACATCTAACTCCCTCTTAAATATAGCCAATGAACTGGCCTCAACTACCTTCTATGGCAGAGAATTCCAGAGAATCACCACTCTCTGTGTGAAAAATATTTTTCTCATCTCGGTCCTAAAAGATTCCCCCCTTATCCTTAAAGTAGATTGTTTTGGTGTGTACCAGCTCAAACAAACAGAAATGCCTGCATGCAGAGAGCTGCAATCAAACGATAGTGCGTGTGAATGTGCAGAGGGAGTGCCGCTAGTGGGTGGATGTGGACTGGTGGTGGGGAGGGGGGGGGCAGAAGAAAGAGGTTGATTCTTCAGAGACAGACAGCTCTTGTGGTGATCATGGGGTGCGATTTGAAAGTATCACAGGATCACAGTCTGTTTTACATGAACGAGTGGGAGGTTAAGAGGCCCGAGTATCCTGAGGTTTAACCAATGCTTAAACTAACTGTTATTGTAAGCAGAGTTTCATCCAGCTAAAGAAATTTAAGTAAAACAAAAGAATGCTGAAAACAGTGAACTGGTCAGGTCAGTAGGGAATAGGGTGAATGCCCCAGGTTGAAGATAAGATTTCTGGTTCTGATGCAAGCTTATCGACCTGAAAAGTTCCCCTTCCCACAGCTGCTGTTTGACCTGATGAATGTTTCCAGCATTTTATTTTGTTACACATTTTCAGCGCTTGCATGTTTGTGCTTTTCTCTCATCCAGCTAACCAGCGATCACTGAGCAGAAAAAAACAAACTATGGTGATTGTGGTGTCATCTTACTGTGTTTCTGTCATTATTCTCCATTTAACACCCAAAATGTGTAATAGTGTCATGACTGGTACTATCAAGACCGTTCCCTGGTATTATAAATGATAACTTACTCTCAGCAGACAACATGGGAAACAGTACATTATTAGATCCTTTACAATATATCTGTTTGTTGCGACAGCTCCAACACATCCCTTCAGCAGTTTGTAAAGGGACTTGTGAACTCCTTGCAGTTTTAACACGTGTTTGAAGCCCTTAGATTATTTTGATCGCTGTGTGCAGTGTGAGGCATGGTAGTGGTGTGGGAGTGACACAAGCGGGTGGGAGATGGGGGTGGGGAGGAAGGGCTATTGCCCATTCTCCCCAATCATTGAAGAGTGTTATAAGTAGAAATGTGACCACAGTTCCACTGTGAATAAAAGAGAAACAGGAAATTAATGGTGTAGAAAGTGTTGTGCTCCATCACAGAATAGTAGACAGGCATGCTTTTAAATCTCTGTAGGAATGGGATTTTACACCCACCTTCGGTATTTACTTTAATATACCAGGTAGAATGTTTGTTGATGGAACCAATATAGCAACCCTTAACTCTGAATGCTATTTATTTCCTTTATTCCCTACTCTTTAACAAACAAAGTCATAAAGGTCAGTGTTATTAGAGAGGCTCAAACAACTTCCATCTTTAGAGCATCTCTCACATGGTAAAACATTTCAAGGCGTGGTGTTGAGCTAAGTTAGACTCCCAACCAGATGAGGAGATATTGGAGCAATTACTTGGTGTACAGGGGAATTCTAGAGCTTAAGGCTCAGGTAAATGAAAGCACTGGGCGAGTAAGAAGACAGAATCATGGTTGATCTATCTTTCCATCCCAAACCCCATTGTCCTGCCTTCTCCCCATAATCCTTGGCACCCTTACAAATCAAGAGTTTCACAATCTTTGCCTTAAAAATATCCATTGGCGTGGCCTGCACAGCTATCTGTGCTGATAAATTCCACAGATTCACCACCCTCTGACTGAAGAAATTCCTCCTCATCTGCTTTCTAAAGGTACGTTCTTTTATTCTGAGGCTATGGTCTTTGACCCTAGACTCTCCCACTGGTGGAAACATCCATTCCACATCCATTCTATCCTGACCTTTCACTATTCGATTAGTTTCAATGAGTTCCCCCTCATCTTTTTAAACTCCAGGGGGAACAGGCCCAGTGCTGTCAAACGCTCATCATATGTTAACCCACTCATTCCTGGGATCATTCTCGTAAGCCTCCTCTGGACCCTCTCCAATGCCAGCACATACTTCTTTAGATATGGGACCCATAAACTGCTCACAATACTCCAAGTGCAGTCTGACATCTTATAAAGCCTCAGCATTACATCCCTGCACTTCCGATTTTTGAATTCATTTAGAAAATCGCCTATGCCTTTATTCCTAATACCAAGATGCACGACTCCACATTTTGTCATGCTGTATTCCATCTGCCACTTCTTACCCCACTCTCCCAACCTGTCCCTTCTACAGAGTCCCTTTGTTTTCTCTTCTACCTGCCCTCCACCTATCTTTGTATCACATGCAAACTTGGCCACAAAGCCTTCAATTCCCTCATCCAAATCGTTGATATACATCGTGAAGCACAGACCCCTGCGGAATATTCTTAGTCACTGGCAGCCAACCAGTAAAAGCCCCCTTTATTGCCACTCTTTGTCTTCTGCCATCCAGCCAACCTGTTATGCACACTAGTATCTTCCCTCTGATACCACGGGCTCTCATCTTCTTTAGCAGACTCGTGTGGCACCTTATCAAAGGCCTGAAAATCCAGGTAACCTGCTATTTACTTCCTCAAAGAATTCCAACAGATTCATCAGGCAAGATCTCCTTTTCACAAAGCCATGCTAATTTCGGCCTATTTTATCTTGTGCTTCGAAGTCCTCAGAAACCTCATCCTTTATAATGGGCTCTAAAATCTTACCAACCACTGAAGTCAGGCTAGCCAACTATAGTTTCCACTCCTCTGCTTCTCTCTCTTGTTCAACAGCAGAGTAATATTTGCAATTTTCAAATCTTCTGGAACCACCCGACTCTTAAAAGATCACAACCAATCTCTAAAGCCACTTCTTTCAGAACCCTGGGTGCAGTCCATCCGGTCTAGGGGACTTTTACACCTTCAGACCTTTCAGCTTCCCAAGTACTTTCTCCTTAGTGATAGCCACTTCACTAACTTCCACCCCGGACTCTCTTGAATTTCGGGCAACGCTGCTGGTGTCTGTCACTGTGAAGACCGACGCAAAAAACTTTCTCCGAGTTCTCAGAAGGGTGTGGGGCTGGAGCAGAATGAAAAAAGTAGTGAGAGAGGTGTGCAAACTTTAAAACTGAGGCATTGCTAAGTTGAGAGATGGTCAGACGTCGGTGATCAGGAATTAACATCATTTCATTTACAACAGGATTGCAAAGATCTCGAGCAGAGAGTGGATCGCAGATTGTGAACAATTCAAGTGCTGAGAGTTGACAGTTGACAGTACAGAATGAATGATTCAAGTGGGTAAAGTATAGTAGAGAAAGTGAGTGATTTGTGTTGAATGTAGAGAGTGTGTAATTCAAGTGTAGAGTATGAGGACTTCGAGTGTAGTTTAGAGATTGAGGGACTATTAAGAGTGCATTGGAATAGCCAAGTAAAGATTCAGATTCAGATTCATCTGAATAGCCAAGTAAACAGCAACAAAGGAATGGTTGAGGGTTTCAGCATCAGATGAGATAGGGCAGGAATATATGCTGACTGACAGGCAAAACAAGTCAAGATATAACCAAAATAGCTCAAACTGAGGAGGCGGCGTAAGCCACCTGTACAAACCTCCTCCCGCAGCGCTGGAGGCAGCATCGCGCTGGTTAAACTCGAAGAGAATGTCGAAGTCAAACTCTTCCTCGTCCTCGCACAGAGAAGTCATTGTGGTGTGGGGGTGCGGGGATGGGGGGTGGGGGTACGGGTTGGAGGGGGTACAGAAGCCAACGATGGTTCCCACAAGACGCAGCTGAGCGCGGCGGCCAACTGGGCTTGCAGCCTCCGGTAAACCACACCAAGCTAGATTCCCTGCTTCCTGCACCCTTCGACTTGTATTCACACAACTGTCCCGCTGCAACCGATCTCTCCAGGGTGGGCAATTCAATAACGACCTCACTTGTTGCTGCAGCCTTTCCTGTCTATTTCAGCAGTGAATTTCCTCTAATCGCACTCACACTCGGTTTCCGGTTTTCAAGACAGATGTCATGCAATACATGCAGAGTGTGTCTTGCCCCAGTATATGCGCCTGCTATGTCACTTAGTTATTGTGGCGGTTGTCTTCAGTAACTCTCCGCCCTTTGCCCCACACGGCGTACATCTCAGTGCAATTGAGCCAACTAGCATTTGGGTCTACATTTTAATAAAAATACGACCTGAAATTCTCCAACATAAAAATGATCATTTCATAACCATGCTGGTCGTGGAGTGTAAACTACACTAAAACAGATTTGAAAATGCACCCAAAGCATTGTCCAGATACCTAAAATAGCCTTCTCCCCTCCGTAATATCAGAAAAGGTGATATTGTCTCATGAATTCACTTGCATTCGCGGCTCTTAAATCAGTGGTACACGTTTAAGGCGAGAGGGGAAAGATTTTAAAGGAACATGATTTGCAACTATTTCGGACAGAATGGTGGGAACGAGTTGCCAGACCGTAGAAATATTTGCAGATAGGTGGACAGTCTGGTATAAACATGTACTTGCCAGAGTGAGGCCACACGCAAACTAGAGAAACAACACCTCATATTCCGCTTGGGTAGTTTACAACCCAACCGTATGGACATGGGGAGCAGGGTGTGGTGGCGAACATTGGCCGTGCAGTTATCGAGATAGAAAATATTGGGAATTATCGCGTTTGCTCACTACATTTCACCAACAGCAAGGCATTATTTGTGGTTTTTTCTTGATTCCTTTGGTATCTAAAAAGTTTCAGAAGTGATAAATCTTGCTGTAAAATTTTAAAATCGCCTATGGTTCTGAAGTGGGCTTTTACATGCAAAAATAAAACTCTTCTGAAACTAAATTTAGCATTTAATAAAATTCTCCAGACCTACCAATAGTGTGTGGAAAAGTAAGTTTTATATCATTATGCTATTGAGATGTATATGTTGGTAAATAATAAAACATCTTGACAGCTTAAACACCTACTCTCTTTCAATAGGATATTGTCAATTTGCTGAGGTTGGTTATGTCCAATTAACAGCTTTCAATTATGCCATTCCTTGGCTTCCTCTGAGTAAAACGTGATTCAAAATCGACGTATGGTTTGTGATTTTTTTTAATGATAAATTTTGCTTCAGAAGCGTTTCCTTTTTGTATGTAAAAACCCACTTGAGAACCATGGGCGATTTTAAAATTTTACAGAGAGATTTATCACTTCTGAAACTTTTTAGATACCAAAGGAATCAAGAAAAAACACAAATAATGTCTTACTGTTGATGAAATGTAGTGAGCAAACGCAATAATTCCCAATATTTTCAATCCCGATAACTGCACGGCCAATGTTCGCCAAGCACTTTAGTTGTCCCTTCAGCTGCCGCTTCTCTCCACTGTCATTTCTCCTCACTTTTGGAATTCTGAAGTAGGATAAATGTCTCTCACGCTTGCCCCGATTTCCATAATTATTTACAGCGCAAAAATGGACCATTTTGGCGGTTTTTAACTTGCCCGCTACGCTGGAAACAATGGTACGTGCTTACCTGCAGTTCATCGCGTGTACTCCAGTTGGCGTTGCGTGGCAACAGTACGGGTCACGGGTCGTGACCCAACTGCCGTGCAACCTCCCTATATTTATTACTTGAATAAAGTCTATTTTGAAATTTTAAAAAAGAACATTGAATACATCAATTTTAAATAACCCCATCCATCCTCCTTTGTTTTACTTGTGCCTCTCTCCCGCCCCGCTGTGCAGAGGTGGGAGATTGCAACCTTCACGTGATCCACCCTGTTTCGACTAATGCAATCAGCTCGAGACACAAACAATTAGATCAAATAAAACAAATTGACCTACAACTTTAGGCTGTGCACGCCATAGGGAGGTTGCACGGCAGTCGAGGTCACGACCCGTGACCCGTACTGCTGCCACACAACGCCAACTGGAGTACACGCGATGAACTGCAGGTAAGTATTTACTATGGCTGCCAGCACAGCGGGCCCTTCTTCTGGCCCAGCATCTGCACTGGTTGCACACTCACGGACTGACCGCAGGCCGCCTATCCCCGTGGCCGGGGGGTGGGGGTGGGGGGGGGAGATGAGGGGGGGGTCGGGGGGGGGAGGGGGGAGGTTGGGGGGGGGGGGGGAAGAGGTCGGGGTGTCAGCGCAGTCAGTGACTCTGGGTGAGCGGAGGGAGCAGACTGTCCCCAACTTTGCTGCAGCTGACGTTGCCCAGAGCCACGGCCCCACCTCACCTAGCCCCGCTCCAACCAGCCCCAGCCCCACTCCACCCGGCCCCGTGTGTGGGCGCTGCCGACCCACAGCCCCTGACAGTATGGCCCACAGAGGGAGACGGGGCAGAGGGCGGCCGTGACAGGACAGTGCTGACCCCGGGGGAGAGGGGGCTGTCCCGAGGGATGCGCTCCTTCGGCCGCTTACACCTTGGTGCTCGGGTTCAGAGCTAAGATACTAGAGCACTTGGTTCTGAGCGCTCAGTCACCATAAAAAATAACCCCACAATATTGCAATCAAATTGCTCTGACTTTGTGTTGGCTTTATATAGCGAAGGGTTATCGAGATGGTGATGTCTCTCTGGACACGACAATGAATGCGGCTATTAGTCACGGATTGTAAAAGACGCTACACCATGAGATAACACCAATGTAAACATGATACCTTCCCACTTTCAATGACAGCACCCACAATTATTTACAGCGCAAAAAATTATCATTTCGGCGGTTTTTAACAGGAAAGAAAGTACGCGTTTCGTGTGTTAGCAGTGTATATCGAGGCCGCCATGTCCTCCACATGGATTGAGCTGCTCCGTGCGTCACACCCTTTGACCCGATGACCTTACGTGCAACCCCCCTATAGGCAAGAAGAACACCCCGCTGTGCACATATATCGCAACCTATCCCGCTCCTCCCGCACCCCTCTCTTTGGCTTTACATTTCACTCATTCACCCTATCTGGCACCCTTTTACTTTCATCTCTAGTTCTTGTTCACCCATCTGTCAGTCCCCCCACTCACCTGTATCCACCAATGGAATGCCAGGCTTCTTCCCGTCCCCACCTCTTTGCCTCCTTTTTCTCCGTCCTACAGTCAGCCTGAAGGAGGGTGCCAACCCGAAACTTCACCTATCCATTCCCTCCACAGATGCTGCTGGCCTGCTGAGTTACCGCAGCATTTTGTTTTACATGAATAGAAAAGGTTTAAATGATATGAACCAAATGCAGGCAAATGGGAACAGCCAAGATAAACTTTTTGCATGAATGAATTGGGCCGAAAGGCCTGTTTCCATGCTGTATAACCCTCTGGCTCCTCCGATAATTAAATAGTTAATTTCTGCCTCCAAAAAGTCTTCAAGTACCGGTTGTTTCCTTTGACCTAACATCAAATATTTCTAAAATGTTGTAACTCTTAACTCAATAGCAATATAGAAGTAGATTTACCACAAGGACAGTAGTGGTTCAATAAGTGGCCATTACACCTTGACATGGGCAGATAGGGATGGGGAATAAATACTGACCTTGATAACATTGCCCTCATTCAAACAGTGACAAATACATTTTTTGGCAGTAAAATTCCACCACTTAATGCAATCTTTAAATCTGCTAAGATTTATCTTCCTAATAGCCCTCTAACATCTAATTTATAAATAACATCTAATTTATTAATCGGGTTCAAACTAAACCGTGGAGCGGTGGAGTCAACAACGTGGAAGCGTATGCGTGTAGTTAACGGGAAAGTGTAGGAAAGGTCACGGTTAAACTAACAGGGCAGGTGGATGAGAAACAATGCAAGCAGCAGGGCATGTAAGGACAGAAGCAAAAGGTAGAAGGGAGATAAGATAAACAAACCTGCAAGCTTTGTGCCTTAATGCGAGGAGCATTCGTAATAAGGTGGATGAATTCAGATTCAGATTCAGAATGGCAGTTAGTAGTTAAGTGCAGTTAGTAGTTAAGGAATATGATACAGTTGGAATTACGGAGACATGGCTCCAGGGTGACCAAGGCTGGGAGCTAAACATGCAGGGGTATTCGATATTTTGGAAGGATAGACAGTAACGAAGAGGTGGTGGGGTGGCATTGCTGGTTAAAGAGGAGATTCATGCAATAGCAAGGAGAGACATTAGCTTGGATGCTGTAGAATCGGTATGGGTAGAACTGCAAAATAGCCAAGGGCAGAAAACGTTTGTTGGAGTTGTACACAGACCACTAAACAGCTGTAGGGAGGTTGGGGATAGGACCAAGCAGGAAATTAGGGATGCGTGTAGCAAAGGTACAGTAGGTATCATGGGTGACTTTAATCTACATATAGATTGGGCCAACCAAATTGGTAGCAGCATTGAGGAGGAGGATTTCCTGGAATGTATACGGGATGGTTTTTTAAACTAATATGTAGAGGAACTGACTGGAGGATAGGTCATCCTAGACTGGGTAGACATTGTGTAATGAGGAAGGATTAGTTAGCGATCTTGTTGTGCAAAGCCCCTTGGGCAACAGTGACCATAATATGGCGAAATTCTGCATTAGGATGGAAAGTGACGGTTAATTCAGAGACTAGGGTCCTGAACTTAAAAAAAGGAGACTTGGAAGGTATGAGACGGGAATTGGCTAGGATAGACGGGCAAATTATACTTAAAGGGTTGACGGTGGAGATGTATTGGCAAAGATTTAAAGACTGCATGGATGAACTCCAAAAATTGTTCATCCCTGTCTGGCGAAAAAATAAAATGGGGGAGGCAGCTCAACCGTGGCTAACGAAGGAAATCAAGGCTAGTGTTAAATCCAAGGAAAAGGCATATAAATTGGCCAGAGGAAGCAGCAAACCAGAGGACTGGGAGCAATTTATAACTCAACAGAGGAGGACAAAGGGGTTAATTAAGAGGGGAAATAAAGAGCATGAAAGAAAGAATGCGGGGAATATAAAAAACTAACTATAAACGCTTCTTTAGATGTGTAAAAAGGAAAAGATTAGTGAAGACAAATGTAGGTCCCTTACAATCAGAGGCAGGTGAATTTATAATGGGAAACAAAGAAATGGCAGAACAGTTAAACAAGTACTTTGGTTCAGCTTCACTAAGGAAGTCACAAACAATCTCCCAGAAATACTAGGGGACCGAGGATCTAGTGGGAGGGAGGAACTGAAGGGAATCCACATTAGTCAGGAAATGGTGTTGGGTAAACGGTTGGGAATGAAGGCTGATAAATCCCCAGGGCCTAATGGCCCGCATCCCAGAGTACTCAAGGAGGTGGCCCTAGAAATCGTGGATGCATTGGTGATCATTTACCAATGTTCTCTCGACTGGATCAGTTTCTGTGGACTGGAGGGTAGCCAATGTAACCCCACTTTTCAAGAAAGGAGGGAGAGAGAAAACGGGGAATTATAGATCAGTTAGCCTCATATCGGCAGTGGGGAAGCTGTTTCAGTCGATTGTTAAAGATGTTGTTGCCACTGTTACCAGTGCATTTGGAAAGCATTGATGGGATCGGTCAAAAGCCAGCATGGATTTATGAAGGGGAAATCATGCTTGACTAATCTTCTGGAATTCTTTGAGGATGTAACAAGTAGAATGGATAAGGGAGAGCCAGTGGAAGTGGTGTATCCGGACTTTCAAAATGCCTTTGACAAGGTCAAACACAAAGATTAGTGTGCAAAATTAAAACACATGGTATTGGGGGTAGGGTATTGACATGGATAGAGAAGTGGTTGGCAGACAGGAAGCAAAGAGTAGGAATTAACGTGTCCTTTTCAGAATGGCAGGCAGTGACGAGTGGGGTGCCGCAAGGCTTGCTGCTGGGACCCCAGTTATTTACGATCTATATTAACGATTTAGATGAGGGAATTAAATATGACATCTCCAAGTTTGTCGATGACACAAAGCTGGGTGGCAGTGTGGGGCTGCGATGAGGATGCTATGAGGCAGCATGGTTACTTGGATAGATTGGGTGAGTGGGCAGATGCATGGCAAATGCAGTGTAATGTGGATAAATGTGAGGCAAGAACAGGAAGGCAGATTATTATCTGAATGATGTCAGATTAGGAAAAGGGAGGTGCAACGAGACCTGCGTGTGCTTGTGCATCAGTCACTGAAAGTAAGCGTGCAGGTACAGCAGGCAGTGAAGAAAGCTAATGACATGTTGCCCTTCATTGCAAGAGGATTCGAGTTTAGGAGCAAGGGGGGTCCTACTGCAGTTGTATAGGGCCCTGGTGAGACCCCAACTGAAGTATTGTGTGCAATTTTGGTCTCCTAATTTGAGGAAGGACATTCTTGCTATTGAGGGAGTGCAGCGTAGGTTCACCGGGTTAATTCCCGGGATGGCGGACTGACATATGATGAAATAATGTGTCGACTGGGCTTGTATTTACTGGAATTTAGAAGGATGAGTGGGAATCGTATAGAAACATATAAAATTCTTAAAGGATTGGACAGGCTAGACAGAAAAAAAATTCCCGATGTTGGGGGAGTCCAGAGCCAGGGGTCACAGTTTAAGAATAAAGGGTAGGCTATTTAGGACTGAGATGAGGAAAAACCTCTTCACCCAGAGAGTTGTGAATCTGTGGTGGAGGCCAATTCAGAAGGCAGTGGAGGCCAATTCACTGGATGTTTTGAAGAGAGAATTTAGCTCTTTGGGCTAAAGGAATCAAGGGATATGGGGAAAAAGCAGGAATGGGGTACTGATTTTGGATGATCAGCCATGATCACATTGAATGACGGTGCTGGCTCGAAGGGCTGAATGGCCTGCTTCTGCACCTATTTTTCTATGTTTCTATAATGGCTTTGTTAGATATCTTTGGCAGCTCCTAGCTCTAACTCCCCTTGACAACAGTTTTGCTGGCACTCCTCAGTGCTTTATTAAGTTGAACACTAACTTAACACTGAAGGCAACTCATTTCACCTCCATATGCCATTACTGCCTTAACTTTCTGATCCTCAAACCCTGGGAGGAAATCTTCCTCTACCGTCAGCAATCTTAAAGATTTCTATTTAGTGTAACTCATTTTCTGCTTTTCCATAGCAGAGATGGATTGCTGCCGGGGATCGCCGGAGAAGAGCTCCGACCGCCGGCCTGCGGCTTGTGACATCCTGAAGCCGCGGTCTCCGGTAGGAAAGTGGCGCTCCAAGCCACGGAGTGTGTTCGACCGTCCCGACGTCGGAGTTTCAATCATCCCGACGAGAGGGCCTGTACATCCGGCCATCCGTAGCAGCGACCACAGGGAGTTTATGGCCCCGACCACGGATGAACAGGGGAGGAGGACTGACTGAACTTTGTTGCCTTCCATCACAGTGAAGAATGCTATGGTGGATGTTTGTGTTGGATTCTATTGTGTATTGTGTGTTCTTTTTTTTACTGTATCGCTGCATGGCAAATTCATTTCACTGTACCTTGGTTGATGCATGTGACGAATAAACTTGACTTTAACTTGTCTCTTTTTGCTGTATCCTTCTTCCACCTTCTCAGCTGTTGCAGAGTTCTGTCGACTGGCCAGCCGCCAGCCTCCACCTGATCACCGTTGAGGTCCTCTTGGACCGTGCTTTGTCAGCGACCTCCCCTTTGACAAGTCCACCGTGGGTGACCATGCCAGGAGCATAGTTCCAGAGGATTTAGCACTCAGGATCTTAGTCACGTACAAGTTTCTCCATTACAACAAAGCGACAACCTTTCTGCAATATAGTAGCCAATGCTGAATACGGCACTGTGGTCTAACCCTTAGCAAATATTATATTTACTTTTCTCCTTAACAATTTCTCATTAACAATTGAACGCCAAACCACAAAAAACAGATTTCCGTTGTCACAGATGAAGTGTGCATACATGTCATAGTTCTGTGTTGTTCATCCATTGTGCTATCTAAGTGGCCCTGGCCTGATTAACATTATTATACAAGCCAACCACACAGAAAATGTATTCCAGGTATTGCATAGTGCGTAAGGATTAGTACCAAGGTTTAACACTTATAAAGTCATGAAGAAAATACTAAAGGGCATAGCTTTAAGATGCAGTGAGGGGGTGGAGTGTTGTTGAAATTAGATCTGTGAGGCAAGTTTTATTTTCACATATACCACTGCCATGGATGGCGATAGAAGCAGATATAAGAATGACATCAAAGAGGCATTTAGATGCACGTAAATGCTGGGAATTGTGGCTGGTTTGGTTTGTTTGATGGATCATGTGCAGGCAGATAGGGTTTGTTTTATTTGGCATCACAGTTGACACAGGCTTCATGGGCCGAAAGGCCCGTTCCCGCAGTGTACTTACTGTTCTACATTCTACATTACAAAGGGGATAGGATTTAGTCTTCTGGAATTTGCACTTCTCAAAACAAGTTGTTCCCCATTATTAGATTAAGATTGTTATATATTGTAAGTGTAGTGTTGGTGTAAACAAAACGACTGCATATCATTGCTGCTGACAAATAAATATACTTTTAGACACAAAATGGCAATATTCTGTTTCCTAAGATTAAAAATATGACTGCAATATGAATCCCAATGGGAGTCTATTGTTCCCACTCAATACCAGACTTAATTGATCAGTATAAGCAACTGCAGATACTGGCTTACAAAAAAAGGACCCAGAGTGCTGGAGTAAGTCAACAAGTCAGGCAACATCTCTGGAGAACATGGATAGGTGACGTTTCGGCCGAGACTATTATTCAGACTGATTGTGGTACAGGGAGAAAGATAGAATAATGCAATTCATTATTTGTGAACCTTTCAGCAACAAGTGTGGATATAACATTTGCTTCCATGCTAAGACTTTTCCATCGGGGTTCCTGTGAGCCACTGGCCTAATCAGTACACACAGATTATGTGTCTGCTCTTTGCATATCCTCATATCAGGTCTATGCACAAAAGAGGTTCAGAATTTGAGGTTGTCCTCTTCTATCTCCAGCGTATTCTCATAAACATTGACAACTATAAGCCCTTGAGTTATCCAGTTGTCATTGAGTATCAAAGTTAGCCTCAAACTGACCTTGCCATCATTAATCCATGAGAGGTAAATCAGGTAGGTGTGTACTCCTGATCGAATTATAAAGTTGATATTTCTAGTGTAGTGTAGTACCGAGTATTGTTAAATGTGCCACTGTGTGAACAAAATGCAATCCAACATCCTGTCTAGTCTCGAAGGTGGATGGAAGAGGTACCACACCACTATAGTGAAGAAAAGCAGAATAGCTAATGTTTAACCAAAAAATCTAAAATAGAGTATCTGGTTATTATCAGCCATGATTAGCTGTTGCACTTCCAATATTATATTTCAAAAGTTGGTTGTAAATTATAACCATATAACCATATAACAATTACAGCACGGAAACAGGCCATCTCGGCCCTACAAGTCCGTGCCGAACACTTATTTTCCGCTGGTCCCACCTACCTGCACTCAGACCATAACCCTCCATTCCTTTCCCGTCCATATACCTATCCAATTTATTTTTAAATGATAAAATCGAACCTGCCTCCACCACTTCCACTGGAAGCTCATTCCACACAACTACCACTCTCTGAGTAAAGAAGTTCCCCCTCATGTTACCCCTAAACTTGTGTCCCTTAATTCTGAATTCATGTCCCCTTGTTTGAATCTTCCCTATTCTCAAAGGGAAAAGCTTGTCCATGTCAACTCTGTCTATCCCTCTCATCATTTTAATGACCTATATCAAGTCCCCCCTTAACCTTCTGCGCTCCAAGGAATAAAGACCTAACTTATTCAACCTTTCTCTGTAACTTAGTTGCTGAAACCCAGGCAATATTCTAGTAAATCTCCTCTGTACTCTCTCTATTTTGTTGACATCCTTCCTATAATTGGGTGACCAAAATTGTACACCATACTCCAGAATTGGCCTCACCAATGCCTTGTACAATTTTAACATTACATGCCAACTTCTATACTCAATGCTCTGATTTATAAAGGCCAGCACACCAAAATTATGTTGGGACATCATCATCCTCTCGACATAAGATATCCAAATCTATGCATTTCCAAGAGAGTCAATGGATTTTGATCAGAAATGCAACCACCTTGATTTTCCTTTGCCCATCAATGTGCAAAGAGCACCTGAAACCCCCTATGATTCCTCAGCTACAAAACACGAGGTGTGTGTGTGTGTGTGTGTGTGTGTGTGTGGGGGGGGGGGGGAGTAAAGCAGGCCCATATTAAATGAAAATAATTAGTTTACCTTGCTTGAGCAACATGATTGGTCACTGTAAACATGCATGAGTTATCATCGTGCTACTTTCCAGTAATTTATTTGGTTGCCAATAATCACAAATATCCCAGATTGTGAGTTTATGTCAATTTGCATGTTAATTTCAATTTGGCCTCAACATAAACTCCCAGGTAAAGAAAGACTCTAAAGCACCATACTCAACATTCTCTGATTCTCAATAATGGAAGAAGTTCTCTTTATACCTCAACAGTAATACCCACCTTTTCCACTCTTGTTATTAATATTTCAGCATGATGATTTTATATATGTCGTAGTTTTCTGGGATCTAGACATAGCTGGCAGGCCTAACATTCCTAATTGCTCGAGCAGTTGGTAATGGTTTTTTAATCATTGCAGTCTGCCTGGTGAAGGTGCTCCTTTTCTGCTGTTAGAGAAGAGAAGATTTCAGGATTTAGACCCTGCGTTATATTACCCAATCAAGATAGTAGTCAGTGCAGGGGGAGCATGGAAATAGTCCCATGCAAATGTTCTCTTGTCTGCTTTGGTGGGAGAAGGTCAAGGGTTTCAGATATGCTGTTCGAGTATGCACCAGAGGTGGAGAGAATGAATGGTAAGGTTTCAAGCTTTTTAAAGAGTTGTTGGAACTGCACAAGTGGAGCACATTTCATTACACCCCCGGTTAGTGCTTTGTAGGCAGTGGGAAGTCTTTGGGGTGCCTTAGCCACTAGCCCAATATATAGCCTCTTACCTGCTCTTGTAGGCACAGGATCTATGTGGGTGATTGAATTGAGTTTCTGGTCAATGGTGTGCCTTAAGATTGTAATGCCATTGAACGTCAAGGATAGGTGGCTAGCCTCCCTCGTGATATCGTTATTGCTTGGCACATTTGTGCGACATATGTTATTTGTCATTTATTAGCCCATGTCTGAATGTTGTCCAGATTTAGCCGCATGAAGTCAGAACCTCATTTACTGTGATCCTGACTGGTTGATGAAAAATGTTTGCCTTATCTAAACTGTGGAATGAATTTCAAAAAAATGAATTGCAGACAATCAGACAAAATTATAAGTATTATTTATTTTTACTCATTACAACACTCTGCACAAATTAGTTCATAGGGAGATGGAGGGAACAGTTTAAACTGCTTACACACTATGAACCAAAATGATCAGGCACCCGTGCTCTAAGGAATTGCAGTGCACCAAGGGATACATATTATAAAAAGATATCTAGAGATTTGAAGATGAAATACTCAGCATTCATGTTAATTGCATGATTTATCTATCTTACAAAAAAATTTTTTTTACATTCTCTTAAATTAACTTTTGCGTCTTTATCTTCTAAACTAATTCACATTTTATGCGACTCCGTTTTTATTTCCAAAGTGCAACCTGACAGATTGTTTTTTTTCTTGATTTCCAAGTACCTGTATTAATTTACATCTCATACAATGCACCAAAAAATACTTGATCTATTCGGTAACATAGAATGTGAATCAGCTCATAAGAAAGAGACTCAAAAGTTAACTTAAGAAGTGCCTAATGCCCCTGTCCCACTTAGGAAACCTGAACAGAAACCTCTGGAGACTTTGCGCTCCACGTAAGACCTGGTAAGACGAGGTAAGACCTTCCACTGCCTGCAACCTCCAGCAACCACCTCCAACTAGCATCGCAATCGGCTTCGTCTAAAAAATTACCGATTTTTAAAACGGCAACCTATTTTCAGTCGCGGCCAGTTTTGAATTTTTTTGAAATAATCGTCGGAACATAGAAGAAACGGAAACCACTTTCGACCATTAGGGAGACTGACAAAAACCTCCGGGAACCGCACGGAAACCTTGGGTGGGGCGCAAAGTCTCCAGAGGTTTCCGTTCAGGTTTCCTAAGTAGGACAGAGGCATCACTGGGCATTTTTAGAGCCATAACCTGCAGGGTTCTGAACCTACAGCAGAAAGGTGGTATTAGGTTGAGCAACTTTTTTTACCGCTGGCAGAATGGGCCGAATGCCCTCCTACTGTGTCCTAACTTATTGAGGACTCCATGAAGACAATAGAAACAATTACAACTGATTACCATTTCTCTTACATCAGAGTTGAGCATCGGCAACCACCGACAAGTCTCTCTCCCGTTATCAGGTCATTATGATAATCTGATTTGTCGGAGCATGTAGAAGTTCACAAATGAAACCACCTTAGTGACATGATCATGAACAATGATGAAACTGAATACATGAAGGAGATAGATATCTTAGTAACACGGTGTCAGGATAACAATTTCTCCCACCAAAAGGAGCTAGGCATCAGCCTCAGGAAGAAGAGTAGAATACACCCCACAGTGTGTATCCATGGTGCTGAAGTGAAGATGGTCGAGATCTTCAAGTTCTTGGGCATAAATATCACCAACAATATTTCCTGGTCCAACCATATTTTGATGCGATGGTCAAGGAAACACACCAACTCCTCCACTTACTCAGGAGACTAAGGAAATTCAGAATCTCTTCAATGACTTACTAATTTCTACGGACAGACCATAGAAAGCATCCTATCATGATGCAGCACAACTTGGCAACTGCTCTGCCAAAGACTTCAAGAAATTGCAGCAAGTTGAGCAGACCGTTCATTCTATCATACAAACCAGTCTCCCCACTATCGACTCAAACTACACCACATTGCCTCTGGAAAGCAGCCAACATAATCACGCACCGTCATTCTCGGTCTTCCTCTCTGCTCTCGCTCGGGCAGAAGATACAAATGTTTAAGAGCACCTTCTACCAGATTCAGGAACAACTTCTTCACCAGTTATTATCAAATTATTGAATGGGCTTATCTCAAGCTATGGATGAGTTCTTGATCTCGCAATCTACCTTATTGTGGATCTTGCACTTTTTATATCTGCAGTTTCTGTACAGCTGTAACACGATATTCTGCAGTCTATTTATTTTCTCTGTTGTGCATGACCTGTGGTACTTGTGTATGGTTTGATTGTAGTCATGTATGGTATGATTTGCCTGAACAACATGCAAAATGAGGTTTCACTGTATCTCGGTACACATGATAAGAAGCTAATACCTATAATAGCTTGCTGTGTACATTACAACAATGAGTGCTACATATGGGAGATGTGTGTGTAAAATCAAAACAGCTTGGGAGTAATGTCTTGACATAGAGAAATGGTTAACAGACAGAAAACAAAGAGCAGGAATAAATAAGTCCTTTCCCAAATGTCAAGTGGTGACAAGTGGTGATACAGCGGGGTCAGCTCTTGAGCCTCCGCTACTCACAATATCTATTAATTATTTAAATGAGGGAAGTAAATATAGTTTCTCCAAGATCATAGATGCCAAAAAGCTGGATGAGAACCTGAGCCACGAGGAGGATGCAGGGAGGCAGTGTGATTGGGACAGGTTAAGTAAGTTAGCAAATGCATGCCAGATGTGTTAAAAGTTGATTGATATGAGATTACCTGTATTGGGTCAGAAATAGGAAGGCAGATTATTACCTGATCAGCAGTACATGAGGAAACGGGGAGGTGAAATGCGACCTGGCTGTCCTTGTACATTGGACAATGAAAGCAACCATACAAATGCAGGGGGTTAAGAAGGTAACTGGCCGAATGGCCTTCATAGCAAGAAAACAAGTGCAGAGGCAGGTATGCCCTACTGCAATGTATAAGGTCTTAGTGAGAGAGCATTTTGAGTATTGTGTGAAGTTGTGGTTTACGTCTCTGAGTAGAGAGCAGCAAGACCCTGACATCATCTTTGGAGAGAAGGAATGGGTCCCACTGAGTTACTCCAGAAATCACAGTGAAATCACGTAAGATATCATTGGGAAATGAGTGAAGTACTTCAATATAAGAATATTGCTTAAGCCTGCATTCACCTGTGTCACTATAGGTTTACGAATGATGATGTGACTAGTTTGAAAGCCACATACTTCCCTGCTG
This sequence comes from Leucoraja erinaceus, assembly GCF_028641065.1. NCBI lineage: Eukaryota > Metazoa > Chordata > Chondrichthyes > Rajiformes > Rajidae > Leucoraja > Leucoraja erinaceus. The sequence goes on along the minus strand of NC_073380.1, from coordinate 89,866,657 downwards.
CAATCTCACTCAAGCATTTGGCTGATGCAAGATATAGAAACGGAATTTACAGTGGCACTGATATTTCTGGCAGGAATTTGGAGACCTGGTTGAACACAAGGATTATGTTGGCTTTCATTCATTGTTCTTTATCTCGTTAAATCATCGTCTATATCTCTTTTCCCTAACTAGTCTGAAAAAGAGTTCCACACTGTCAGAAGGACCAGTTTTCTAAGCCAAGGTCCTGTCCCCCGACAACCAAATCACATCTATTTTGAATAAGGGAATGGGAGAACCTGACTAAATTTTTTCCCTCATTCCTGTTTGTGCTACTTCAGTTTAAACAACTGGTGACCATATCACAACAGTGACTGCAGCTTAAGAACTACTTTAACTGAAACATAACACTGCTTCTCTCTCCACAGACGCTGCCTAACCTGCCGAGTGCCCTCAGCATTTCTGTTTTTATTTGATAAATGCTACGTTGGAAAGACATTCTTGCCATAGAGGGAGTACAGAGAAGGTTCACCAGACTGATTCCTGGGATGTCAGGACTTTCATATGAAGAAAGACTGGATAGACTCGGTTTGTACTCGCTAGAATTTAGAAGATTGAGGGGGGATCTTATAGAAACTTACAAAATTCTTAAGGGGTTGGACAGGCTAGATGCAGGAAGATTGTTCCCGATGTTGGGGACGTCCAGAACAAGAGGTCATAGTTTAAGGATAAGGGGGAAATCTTTTAGGACCGAGATGAGGAAAACTTTTTCACACAGAGAGTGGTGAATCTCTGGAATTCTCTGGCGCAGAAGGTGGTTGAGGCCAGTTCATTGGCTATATTTAAGAGGGAGTTAGATGTGGCCCTTGTGGCTAAAGGGATCAGGGGGTATGGAGAGAAGGCAGGAACAGGATACTGAGTTGGATGATCAGCCATGATCATATTGAATGGCGGTGCAGGCCCGAAGGGCCGAATGGCCTACTCCTGCACCTATTTTCTATGTTATTTGCAAAACCAGGCTCTAAAAGGTGGTACAGAAATATGCAATTCATTTATTAACCCCTCGCGAATCTTTCATTAAACAGACAGACCCAAAAATAATCTCTCGAATAACCCAACGCAGATCTCCTCTTAATAACTGCTTCTAAGGTATGTGTGTGTGTGTGTGTGTGGGCTGGGGAGGGGAAATGATTTAGATGCTGTGTATTACAAAGGGCTTTTGAGGAGCGGAGATTATTTTGTTTAATGAATGTCTGTTTCCTTCTGAAGGTGTATTCCAGCAAGAAATCCTACAAACATTTAAAAGCAGTAGTAACGATCGAAATTAAACATTGAATCGCGTTTTCTGCTGATTTGAGAGAAAAAAAGTTTTGCAAAGGAGACTCCCTCCTGAAGTGACGTCAAGGAAAACAGCATCTACAGCGCGAATTAAGCCCTCCGCTGTTAGTGCTTGGATGTAGTGACGTGTCACCATTATATATCCCCTGTCATTTCAAACAGGCAGCGCTGTGGCAGCGGCGAGCTCACACCAGGTTTACACAGATGGGCTAACATGTCTGTCACTAATTGTTAACTCCCACCTTTTTCACAACCGTGCATTTTTTTCTTTTACTTATTTTTGACACTAGATTTTCCCAGGGACACCCATTGCTGGGAGACCGCTACAAATTTCAAGGACTTTGCACTGATACCCTTTGCTCGGGAGACCACTAGCGGTTGTTGTGCAGATGTGCTGCTGCTGCTGCTGCTTAGTTTCAGAGCCATGCGGTTCGCATCCCGCCCCTTCTGTTTACTGAATCTCAAAGTGATGACTGGTAATTCTGCAGTCGATTCCCTATTCAAACCCATCCACCGCGCCACATGCATAACCTGGACTTTATTTTATATTCCCTTGCTTTCCTTAATCTTCAACTACTCAATTTTATTCAATACAAACACTCATTTTTTTCCCACGGGAAAATTAAATCAAAAGGTTATGCAAAATATGAGCGGAGGAAGGGGGGGGGGGGGGGTCAAATTGAATGCAAACTAATACTAAGTGAATAGCCTTCTATCTCATTGTATGAAAAGGTAGGTAACACGACTACGTTTATTTGCATAATGTTCGAGATTAAACAAGAACGGGGCTGAATTGAAAGTTCTGGGGGTCTTATGTAGCGCGGGTATTTTTCATATGATTTGTGATGAGAATCCAGTTAGTGTATATCCTGTTGACATCCCATTAATCATGAGACGCGTGCAACGTCTAAACTAAATGCCAAGTGGTGTGAATTAGAATGTGTACTTTGGCACGGGTCGCCGCTGCCCAGACTATTGAATTAAACCATTCAGATGGACTCTCCCCACCTCTTTCCCCACCACTCCTGCCAGAGAGAAAGAGAAGAAATATGTATCTCCTCTGCTCAAAATATTGGTGTCGCCTGCATTGAGTAGCAGAACAAAAAGTGATGATGTGTAATACCAACACAAAAATAATACTCAACATATAATACATGCAAACAGTCACACAAACACACCTCGCAGCACATCGGTTTACTAACAGTGAATAGAGATATGCACACCTTCCTGTGTGTAGACAGGACATCTCGGCAAACAACAATATTTAACACAAGATTCCACTATGCCATTGGCAGAGACCTTGGAAACACCTAGTAAACACCTCGCGGGCCCTCTTAAATCAAAGCTAACTTTGAACCTTCCAGCTCCCGTTAACTGCCCCGTCCTCAATACATTCACAATGTTAACGTTCCCATTGATCAATCCCCAATAAATCTGTCACGGTGTTCAAGAAGGAACTGCAGATGCTGGCAGTCTGGCACGGTATCGGTCTCACAGTTTAACCAAAATCGACGTCTCAAACTAACAAGTTCAGTAAAAAAAAATAATTACCTTCCTCTGCAGATTTCATGCTGCGTTGGAGATAAGGGACGAGGATAATAAAGTGACTTCCCCCTCTCTTTGCCTGGCCCTGGGAATGTTCAAGCTAAAACCCCGCTCTGTAAGAGATGGACAAAGTATCGTGTCCGTTGCATTCTGGTGCAAGCGCTGGCTGGCAGAGTCCTGGTTGCTGTCACTTTTGGAGTTCCCACAGAGCTGTAACGCTGGTGCTATCCCTGCCGCTGCCTTGATGGGCAAGGAGTTTCCTCGGGCTCCACTGATGTGTAGTGTGTGTGTAGTGTGTGTGTGTAGTTTGTGTGTGCTTGAGTGATGGAGAGCCGCCAGCGGCTGAGCCCGTGTCAGACACACATACTCCCTCCCTCCCTCCTGCAAAAGCAATTAAAGCAGCAAAAAACACCCACCTTCGGCGGAGGCGTGCACCCGCCCGCCAGCCCGCACGCGCGCGCGCCTCCTGAAACTTCCCGCGCGTGCACGGCGCCCTCCCATCGGGCGCGCGCACGATTCCATTCCATTCCATTCCCCTTCCCGCGCGCGCCAGGGAGGGGGAAGCCTGGGGTTGCGGGGCGTTCACGGTGACTCCCTCCTCCACCCCACCCCACCCTTCCTCCCTCCCTCACCGCACCCACCCTCATCCTCATCCTCACCCCCCTTGTGCATTCCCTCCCTAGTGAACGCCCGCTGGCGCCTCTGATGAGCTGGTTGCTGTTTCAAACTGAAATAACAACAGCCACCTTTACCTGTTACCCGACTTAGCATCCAATCAGTAAAGGACAACTCCACTAGCAGTGACGCTTCAAATGCTAGATCCATGATGATGAATATCTAGGCTCCCCGTACATCCAGCTCTGCAAATCACACATCTTACTTGCATACAATATTCTGGTCTTTGGACATTGATACAGTTTATTGTTTGATTATTTTACAAACACGTATAATAAATCAAATGACGATATCTGTGGCTACACTCTCATGCTGTTACAAATCTCCCTGTGTACAGGGCATTTTTTTGCCGTTCAAAAAGCAAAACTGTGCTCTGGCAATCAGGAAAGAAAATGAGAAAATGGACTTGTAAGGAACTGCAGATGCTAATTTACAAAATAAGGCACAAAGTGTTGGAGTACCTCAACGGGTCAAGCAGTATCTCTGGAGAACTGTGGAGAGGCTTGGTGCTGGGACTGCAGCTATTTATAATAGATATTAATAATTTAGATGAAATAATTAAAAGTAACATTAGCACATTTGCAGACGACACAAAGGTGGGTGGCAGTGTGAACTGTGAAGAGGATCCTTTGAGGATGCAGGGTGACTTGGATAGGTTGGGTGAGTGGGCAGATGCATGGCAGATGCAGCATAATGTGGATAAATGTGAGGTTATCCACTTTGATGGCAAGAACAAGAAGGCAGATTATTATCTGAGTGGTGACAGATTAGGAAAAGGGGAAGTGCAACGAGACCTGGGTATCCTTGTACATCAGTCACTGAAAGTAAGCATGCAGATACAGCAGGCAAGCCAAGAAGAAAGCCAATGGCCTTCATAACAAGAGGATTTCAGTATAGGAGCAAGAGGTCCTACAGAGCCCCAGTGAGACCACACCTGGAGTATTGTGTGCAGTTTTGGTCTTCTAATTTGAGGAAGGACATTCTTGCTATTGAGGGAGTGCGGCATAGGTTCATAAGGTTAATTCCTGGGATGGCGGGACTGTCATATGATGAAAGAATGGAATAACTGGGCTTGTATTCACTGGAATTTAGAAGGACGAGAGAGAATCTTATAGAAACATATAACATTATTAAGGGATTGGACAAGTTAGATGCAGGAAACATGTTCCCGATGTTGGGGGAGTCCAGAACCAGGGGCCACAGTTTAAGAATAGGGGGTAGGCCATTTAGAACTGAGATGAGGGAAAACATTTTTACCCAGAGAGTTGTGAATTCGTGGAATTCTCTGCCTCAGAAGGCAGTTGAGGCCGATTCATTGGATACATTCGAAAGAGAGTTAGATAGAGCTCTCAGGGCTAGCAGAATCAAGGGATATGTGGAGAAGGCAGGAACCGGGTACTGATTGTGGATGATCAGCCATGATCATTTTGAATGGCGGTGCTGGCTCAAAGGGCCGAATGGCCTACTGCACCTATTTTCTATGTTTTTATGTGATGTTTCGGGATGTGACCCTTCTTCACTCTGCTGAGTAACTTTTTTTTATCAACAGAAAACGTTGGAAACCTTAAGCAAGTTAGGCGGCATCTGTGGCGAGGGAAGCAGAATTCAGGCTTCATGTTGAAACCTTTGGGAAAAGTTAGAGATGGAACAAGTTTTAAGTTGCCAGGAAAAGGAAGAGGGGAGGAGAAATCAAAAGGCAAGGTTGCTGGTGGGATGGAGCATAGGGCAGATTAAACAAATACCTTCTTTCATCTTCCTCCATCAACCCCTTTGGCTCCATCATAAACATTGTTTTGTCTCAAACTGTTCTCGGTTCTGATGAACAGTCATCAACCTGTGATCATATTTGTAAAGCAGAATATGCATCTCCCCCACCCAGCCTGTCCCACTCCTGAAGCGAAAACCTTTCCTGAGTCCAACCTCCACCACCTGGAATGACCAAATACTATTCTTCATTCAATCTCATTGCACTAAACGCAGCAGCTGATATTAGAGGCATCAGAGAAAATGGCATTAGGGTCGCAAGATAGACAATAGACAATAGACAATGGGTGCAGGAGTATGCCATTCGGCCCTTCGAGCCAGCACCACCATTCAATGTGATCATGGGGCCTGAAATCTACAACATCCAGGTTAAGGAACAGCTTCTTCCCCACAGCCATCTGACTATTAAACATAACTTCAAACAAACTCTGAACTATAACAGCCTATTGCACTTTATCTGTTTATTTATGTGTATATATAATATGTACACACTGATCCATTCTGTATTTATGCCTACAATATTCTGTTGTGCTGCAGCAAGCAAGAGTTTCATCGTCCTATCTGGGACACATGACCAGAAACTCTCTTGACTTGACTTGACTTGACACTCTGTATGAAAAAGCGTCTCCTCGTCTAAGTTCTAAATGGCTTACCCCTTATTCTTCAACTGTGGCCCCTGGTTCTGGACTCCCTCAACATCGGGAGCATGATTGCTGCCTCTAGCATGTCCAAACTCTTAATAATCTTTTATGTTTCAATAAGATCCCCTCTCATCATTCTAAACTCCAGAGTATACAAGCTCAGCCGCTCCATTCTCTCAGCATATGACAGTCCCGCCATCCCGGGAATTAACCTTGTAAACCTATGCTGCACTCCCTCAATAGCAAGAATGTCCTTCCTCAAATTAATGGACCAAAACTGCACACAATATTCCAGGTGTGGTCTCACAAGGGCCCTAAACAACTGCAGAAGGACTTATTTGCTCCTTTACTCAACTACTCTTGTTATGAAGGCCAACATGCCATTGGCTTTCTTCACTGCTTGCTGTACCTGCATGCTTACTTTCATTGTCTGATGTACAAGGACCCCCAGATCACATTGAAGGGTCATATAGTCTGCACTACTCATCTTTCTGATGTATTTACCAATCTAATGACCTGCAGGAGACCAGCTAAATTTGTCCTGAAATGACCATGAAACTTGTGACCGAAGCAGGATATTATTATGTGCCCATAATCTCCACATTTCGGCCAGCAAGGCTGAACATAGAATGATAAAGCACAGATAACGGTATTTCAGCCCTAATGTCTGTGACAAACATGAAACTAATTTCCTCTGCCTGCATATGATTCATAGTGCTCCATTTGCTGCATTTTCATGTGCATATCTTTTAAATGTCATTATTGTATCTGCATTCATCACCATCCCGTGCATCGTGTTCCAGGCACCGACCACTGTGTAAAAAAACTTTTCCTGCACATCTTTAAACATTCCCCCTCTCACCTTAAAACCACGCCCTCTAGTATTTAACATTTCCACCATGGGGAGAAGGTTCTGACTGTCTACCCTATAAATGCCAACAAAATGAACTGCAGATACCAGAATCTTGAGTAAAACACAAAGTGCTGGAGTAACTCAACAGGCCAGGCAGGATCTGTGGAGGGAATGAATAGGTGATCTGCCCTTACTTTGTAGCTGCAACACTGTAACACTATATTCTGTACCTTGGTTATTTTACTCTTTGAACTACCTATTGTATGTATTGTATGTATGTATGGTTTCATTGCAGTTACACATGGTATGATTCGACTGGAAAGAACAAAAACAAAGCTTTTAACTGTCCCCAGTACATGTGGCAATGATAAAACAATACCAACACTAATTATGATGTTCAAGGAGGAACTGCAGATGTTGGAAGATCGAAGGTACACAAAAATGCTGGAGAAACTCAGCGGGTGCAGCAGCATCTATGGAGCGAAGGAGATAGGATAGTGAGAGATGACACAGAAATGTAAGGCTTTTCTTCAGTCACTGTTTAAAGAATAGAAGCAAAATAATTGTTGATCCAAGGCACTGGAGTTACAGCAGCAGGTCCACTGTGTGGGGTGACAAGATGCAATGGCCAAGGCAATGAAGACATACAGAGGAACATCACCCAGGACTACTCATACACTTCACAGTTTCCCTGAGAACTGATTGGAGAAAGCATGTTATTATGTGACTCAGTGATTCCCAGATTTTCAGTCAGTCTATAAGCGGGTGTTGCCACTTAGAAAGCCAGAACAAACATTGAAAAGGAAGTTTGAGATTTAAAAAGTTAAGTTGGTGCCGAGGTGCTGCTCAGTTGACAAGGAAATTACAATCAAACTATTATTTGGAGGTGGGCATTTTTAGTAACTGGTTCTGAATATAGCAGGCAGTTGACCTCATACTTCAGCAGTGGATTTCACAATTTCTAATATTTCTCCCCAGCAGGTATTGGCTGCATCACCATCACATGCCTTTTGTTATATGGAATGCATTCCCCAGCATCATACATTTTATATCAATATAATATAAAGATATTTAAAAGGAAAAGCTTTTCTTTTTGTTCTGCGAAATATAGTGACAATAACCAGGCCTTGTGATAAGTTTAGTATTCCCTCAAATCCAATATTTGTTTCAGGTCCTCTAACATTAAGATGGATACTTGGAGTGAATGGAGTGCAGTTGTCCCATTGGACTCAAAATATCATAGGCATTCATAATTTATAAAAATCATTGGGAAACTGAGCCACGCTTAATATCTAATATCGCTTAAAGGTGTCAAAAATAATATTCACCGTAAAGTCCATGGAAGCTATCAGCTGCAATGGAATACACATGCATTTGATTCACAATACCGATGACATAACAGCAGCAAAGGAATCAAACAATAATCTACAACAGAGAACATGGTCCGAAGTACAGGTAACGAACAATGATCAAGTGTATTGGAAGGGAACTTGAGAAGTTCAGACAATACATACTGTAAACTACAAAAGTAGAGTTTAAGTGGATTATAGTCATTAAAAGCCCAGACAGTGCGCCCTGGCAGAAACAAATGGCTACGCTATATTTTATGTTTAAATTTCTACTTTATTACACAAACAGTTTCATATGATTTACCGTTCTGGAGCTGTTCCAGAGCAAGTCTGGGTGTACCATAAATGCTACCATTGCACCACTGAGATTTTGACATTGCTGGAAGAATAAGCTTTCTGCTCACAGTCAGTGAAATATTGAGGTCAGGCTGTTAAGGAGAAAGTGTTTTACGGAGAAAATTTGAGTTCTATTGCGCTCCTGCATTTTTGAGTGGTTATTTAACATATACTTGCCATTTTTTTCAGGTAATTAAGAACAGATTCTTGCTTGATAACTTGTAGTGAGCTGTTATTCATCGTATAAATAACTATCAAAGCCACTTATGTTTGTGTAGTGCCTTGAATGTAGAAAATGAACCCAAGGCACTTCACAGAGATAGAATATGACAGAAAAGTTGCTTTTGAGGTAGGGGAGGTATTTATTTGAGGTTAACCTGAAGATGATGAAAAATAAGTTTTTTCCCATGGCCTCTAACATTCAGCAGAACATGATTAGCATGTGAATGGAATGACCTTCACCTCTGAGTGTATCTCCAAGTCGTACAACATCTCACTATGGACATGCGTTTGTTGTGCCTTCCAAATCCTAGAACTCCATGTTTATAGGCACAGTGGAAGTATCTTCAGTACCTGAAAGTATAAGAGAGTGGTTCACCACCACCACCACCACCTCCACCTCTGGGGGATTTATGAGAAGAAAGCAAATTATGGCTTTGCCAGTGGTGTCCATATCCTGAGAATGAATGGGGGAAATATTAGGTTTTAAGCAGCATCGAGGTTACTAATATTCATAGCCCCTGTAGCCAGGACAAAATATAACATTTAATTGTCCATGGGATGTGCCTGTTGATGTGTTCCTTGCACCGGTTGGAGACAAACCCCATAAAGCAGAGGTCAGTCAGTTGTTCAGGTACCATAGCGTTGACCTTTGTTGACCGATAGGCTGGTTGTCTCCCGAATGGCTTTTCATTGGCCAATTCCTGACAATGGGCAGATAAATAGCTTCTTCAATGCCACTCATCTGAATTGCTTACTCCTATATTCCATCCATTTCACCAAACACCTCTTGTATGTTGCATTGCTTGCAACACACTACCCATCAGAAACACGTCCATGGCCCCAAAGGAATTAGTGAGCTCTATGTGGGCGCAATGACTGAAGGATAGCCTCTCCTTGCTGCCAGTGACACCTTGACACTCCTCTCCACCACCCCCTTTCTCACATTCTGTCAACACACTTCTCATATTTCTCACACTTTCATCACATTTCATGCCCCTTCTACACCACCACGAAAACTAATCTTCTTACAATTTTCATTTCATTTTTTCCCAAACTCTGGAATTTCCTCCTTAAAACATTTATTTTTAACCTTGCCCATTATGGGGCCCCTTAGAATCAACCTCTTTTATCAAACTTTTGATTCATCTACCCCTAATATTTCATAGTTCATATTTCTTTATAACATACAAAGAAACCTTTCACCAACTGCAAGATCAACCTCATCAATCTCATTCCTCGACTTATTTCCTCCAGCCTATTTCCCATTAATACCCAGAGTTCTCCCACCAAAATTAGAGTAATTTACAATGGTCAACTAACCTGCTCATCAGCACATTTGAGCAATAGGTGAAGCACACACAGTCACAGGGAGAATATCATGGGGGGGGAAGCACAATGGCACAATGATACAGTTGCTGCTTTGTAGCACCAGAGGTCCGGATTCCATCCTCACTATGGTCGCTGTCTGTATGGAGTTTGTATGTTCCCCCTGTGGCTGCTTGAATTTTCTCAGCTGGTCTGGCTTCCTCCAAAATTCCAAAGACATGAAGATTTGTAGGTTAATTGGCTTCTGCAAATTGTCCTGAGAGTGTAGGATAGAACTAGTGTGCAGGTGATCGCTGGTCAGCACCGCCATGTTGGGCTGAATGCCTGTTTCCACGTTGCATCTCTAAACTAAAATACACTAAAAATTATAAACTCTACACAGCCAAGCCCAGAACAAGTGGGCCAGGACAAGGGGTCACAGTTTAAGGATAAGGGGGAAATCTTTTAGGACTGAGATGAGAAAAACATTTTTTACACAGAGAGTGGTGAATCTGTGGAATTCTCTGCCACAGAGGGAGTTGAGGCCAGTTCATTGGCTTTACTTAAGAGGGAGTTAGATGTGGCTCTTGTGGCTAAATGGATCAGGGGGTATGGAGAGAAGGCAGGTACAGGATACTGAGTTGGATGATCAGCCATGATCATATTGAATGGCGGTGCAGGCTTGAAGGGCCGAATGGCCTACTCCTGCACCTATTTTCTATGTCTATCTTAATACTGGAAATCAAGTTTGAACCTATGCGCTGGCGCTGTGATACAGCTGCACTACCTTCCGCTACAGTACTCTTGCCAACTCTGTATGCATCTCAAAATCAGTTTTTCTGTTTGATATTGCTCCTGTGCAGTACCTTGGAATGTTTTTGCTATATTAATGATAATACTTAAATAGAGCAGCTGATAAATAGTCTGCACTGTGCTGTTTAATCCTCCCGCCTTTGTAAAACAGTATATTCTCTGTGTTACCTTGAGCAACACCACAGGAAATCCATTCTATATATTCAAACATGGTGAGCAGTCTCAAAATAATAATTGGGCCAGGCACTGAGAGTTAATGTTACGTGGCCCTTTAAGTTTGGCTAACATAATGTGGCAGCTGCACTGTACTCAGCCACTATCCCGATAGAATTCCCAGCTAATTTTACTCTGCAATATTGCTTGGTTACTCATTGTGTGGTTGAAATAGCCTCAATTGCTGCTCTGCTACTTACTGAGTGTCTGTCTCCAAGATTATTGCCCAGAAATCACTCCCTGCTGTTAGATATTTTCCATGACCAAGCCTCGATTTTTGAGTGTCACTACAATGCTATTGGTTTGTCCATAATGTGAAACAACTAATATATTCATTCACTAAAAATGATGGACCTCTCTTCAAATGTATCTTTAGCCAGTCAGATTCGGATCCTTGAACACACAAACTAGAAGAGCTTTCATTTTAATAGGGCTTTTTGGAATGTCTCAAATCGCGTCACATCCAATTTGTACTTCCGAAGTCTCTTCATCATTGTAACTGCAGGAAATATATCTGATCAGGGAAATGTCTCACGATCAGAAATGCCATACGTGATCTGAGCAAAAATAGGGAAAGCAGGTGCCCCAGAGAACTTCGCTATTTTTTATTTTAAAGTGGACTATTTCAGAGGATGCCTTGAATGGACATGTTGCCTGAACTATGGCATTTCTGTCTATTTAGCACTGTTTCATCACTTCACAGGTATTAACGCAAACACATCGCTGGTGTGGGATTTGAGACCTTTGGATCCCAATGCCAATCCTAACACTCATTCTGGTTAATAAGTGACAGATTATCATCACCTTTCTCACAGTACCTTCAAGTGGCTAGTCAAGTCATGAAACAATGTGCATTGCAACTAATACTAAATTTTCATACTGTACTGGGTCATCGCCCTGATTACATTCTCAAAACAGTGGCTTGCTTTTTGGATGTGTGGGAGGGTGGTAGCATTTCAAACCATCTTGAAGTAGGCTTGCAGTCATTACAGCTCCACAAACACTCAGAACTTAACAATTTCCAGGATAAAACAACCCTCTTGGTTGGCACAATATCCACCACCGTCACCTCTCAGTCCCTTCATCTTTGGCACACAGTAGCTGCAATGTGCATCACCAACAAAATGCATTCAACATCTGGCAACATCTGTGACTGCTGGCACAGAGAGGGACAAGGTCATCAGGAACTGGGGCACACCCACACTCAAGATTCACTGGCAAGCCACACATCTAGAAATTAGACTAGAGATACAATGCGGAAACAGGCTCTTCAGCCCACCGAGTCTGCATTGACCAGCAATCACGCTGTATACTAGCACTACCCTACATACTAGGGACAATTTACAATTTTTTTTACTGAAGCCTATTAACCTACAAACATGGACATCTTTGGAGTATGGGAGGAAACTGGAACACCTGGAGAAAACAAACGCAGTCACAGGGAAATCGTGCAAACTCCGTACAGTCAGCACCCATAGTCCGCAATTATAGTCTGTTGCTGCATGCCAGGAACTCAACTTGTGCGCCACTCTGCTGCCACTAAATGTCATTTCTCTGTGTTCACTGGTTCAAAGTTGTGGAAATTCCTTATCTACCCCCGTTGTGGAAGTACCATGACAGTACAAGGCACAGTGGATCAAGAAGATGGAACACGGGCAACTAAGGATGCTTGATCAACACAGGCCTAATACGACATTCACTTCCCATCAATGTGTATCAACTGTGTGGTAGCAATTACATGGATTGCCTGTCTTTGCCCTCCCAGTACAGCCTCCCTGAAGTCCTTGCACACCATCAGCTCTGCACCTCATCATTAACCACCACTTCTGCCCCTTCAGTGAGCGCAAATCAAAAAACCCCCACAGAAACAAAAACACAAAACGCTGGAAACCCACAGCAAGTCAGGCAGCATCTGTGCTTAGAGAAATGGGACCAATGTTTCAAAGCCAAAGACCTGATCTGATGCACTTTCTATTTTTATTTCTTTGGTTCCTTCCTTGTCCAAGGGATATTTATTTGGGAGACGTTGTTCCTAAACCATTCCAGTTATTCTGTGGCTCAACTGCTCAGTAATGGGAGGGTACAGCAGATATTTCCTCATTATTCACCTCAATTATTGATTACACTATCTATGCCACTACCAAAGGCATAACATATTGATGTAATTCCAATTTCTTTTAAAATAACACCGTCTGGCAGACCCTTCCTGGAGAGGTGGGGGTGGAGTCTCAGAGAGAGAAGGCACTTTCCCCCTTCCTTTCTTTTTTCTCCACTTTCCTTCCTGTCAGAAAAATGACGGAATCCCCAGCCTGTTTCCTCCTGTTGAATCCTGTTGCCTTGGACACCCTGGCATCATTCCCAAAACTCTAAGGGAGTTTTTATACACCAGCAATTCCCCAATGTCTCAGAGCGCAGGGCTGTTTGTGATTGTTTCAGCAAAGACCCCAGATGTTTCTGCAGCTGCTCTTGCTTATACAAAGTGCACTGGTAAAACCCACAGATCATGGCATCAGCGTTCGTAGCTTACTTTTGCCTGCTACCAAACTGTTGGCTGCTTCTGAGTGGCTTTTTATTCATTAATCTTGAAGGATGGTGTTGATTTCTGCAGTAATAATGTTGGCCTTGAATCCTTTCCCTAATAAAGCAACACAAATAATACACTTCTCATGTCATCTTGCAAATAAAATTGTAACCAGTCATTAATGCTATTTTTAAATAGTTTATGTCTGAAAGATCACAGCGTAAACTTTACTTTGGCAGTTTTGGAGTGGTCTTTGCAAATAGATCAGTCGCAAATAGAAAAAATGTGCTATTCATGATATTATTTGTTACTTATTTGTTGTTGCATTTTTGTATATACGCCGTGCATATTTTACTAAACTGACAGAGATGCGATTGAACAGAAATATGATTTCACGATGAAATGAATACTCCATTCTGATCTTAATCATAACCCTAATGGTAAAATATTATTGCCAGAGGCAGCAATAGCTAGAAATACATGGATAGTTCGTCAAAATCTGGCAGTCTAAGGCGGCCGACTAGTAAACATTCATGCAGAGTTACCCGACAGCTGGTAATGATGTGTGTGAGTGCATGTTACATAGAAACATAGAAATTAGGTGAAGGAGTAGGCCATTCGGCCCTTCGAGCCTGCACCACCATTCAATATGATCATGGCTGATCATCCAACTCAGTATCCCGTACCTGCCTTCTCTCCATACCCTCTGATCCCCTTGGCCACAAGGGCCACATCTAACTCCCTCTTAAATATAGCCAATGAACTGGCCTCAACTACCCTCTGTGGCAGAGAGTTCCAGAGATTCACTACTCTCTGTGTGAAAAAAGTTCTCCTCATCTCGGTTTTAAAGGATTTCCCCCTTATCCTTAAGCTGTGACCCCTTGTCCGGGACTTCCCCAACATCGGGAACAATCTTCCTGCATATGTGGATAAATGTGAGGTTATCCATTTTGGTGGCAAAAACTGGAAAGCAGACTATTATCTAAATGGTGGCCGATTGGGAAAGGGGGAGATGCAGCGAGACCTGGGTGTTATGGTACACCAGTCATTGAAGGTAGGCATGAAGGTGCAGCAGGCAGTAAAGAAAGCGAATGGTATGTTTAGCTTTCATTGCAAAGGAGGATTTGAGTATAGGAGCAGGGAGGTTCTACTGCAGTTGTACAGGGTCTTGGTGAGACCACACCTGGAGTATTGCGTACAGTTTTGGTCTCCAAATCTGAGGAAGGACATTATTGCCATAGAGGGAGTGCAGAGACGGTTCACCAGACTGATTCCTGGGATGTCAGGACTGTCATGAAGAAAGACTAGATAGACTTGGTTTATACTCTCTAGAATTTAGGAGATTGAGAGGGGATCTTATAGAAACTTACAAAATTGTCCATGCCTGTGTCTATGTCAACACATGTGCGAGTATGTCTATGTATCTTTACGTGTATGTGTGTGTAAGTGTCTGTGTGCGCATTGCATAGGTGTGTGCATCTCTATGTATCTGTGTGTGCACACACATGTGTGTACGTATGTGTCTCCATGTATGAGTATGTGTATATATGTATGCGTGTGTATATGCGTGTGTGTGTGTGTCTGTGTACGTCTTGATGTATACATTCATAATATCATTCAATTTCAATCCTGCCTCAGTTAATCTGTCCTTCAGTCTCCTCCCCTGCCTTCTTTAATTGGAGTTGACCATTTCAATAGTCTGTGGGCCTCTATTCCACAGCCTGCTCTCCATAAAACTAATGTATTGGAGTCACAGAAATAAGCAGCGCAGAAACAGGCCCTTTGGTCCAACTTGCCCATGCCGACTATAATGCTCCATCATAATGTCCCACGTGCTCACGTTTAGCCCATAACTCTCGAAATCTTTCATATAAATGTACCTGTCCAAATGTTATAATATTTGTTATAGAACCTGCTTCAACTACCTCCTCTGGCAGCTCGTTCCATATACCCACCACCCTCTGTGTGAAAAGGTTACCCCTCTAGTTCCTAATAGATCTTTACCTATGTCCCCTGGTTCTTGATTCCCCTACTCTGAGTAAAAGACTCTGTCCATTTACCCTCACACCAATGACGGTGGAACAGCAAAGGCAAGAATTTCTGGGGATAATTTGGAAGGATCTTTTCATTCCAGAGAGGAAGAAAGATTCTAGGGGGAGAAGGAGGCGACTGTAGCTGACACGGGAAGCCAAGGACAGTATATAAAACTAAAATTGAAGGCATAGAACATTGCAAAGATTAGTGGGAAGCCAGAGGATTGGGAAGCTTTTAAAGAACAACAGAAGGTAACTATAAAGGCAATAAGGGGAGAAAAGTTGAAATATGAAGGTAAGCTAGCTAATAATATAAAACAGGAGAACAAGAGTTTCTTCAGTTAAATAAAGAGTAAGTAAGATGCAAGAGTTGACATTGAACCGCTGGAAAATTATATAGGAGAAGTGATAATGGGGAATAAAGAAATGGCAGTTGTCGAATAACGTATTTGCAGCAGTCTTCACAGCAATGTGCCTGAAATTCAAGAGAGTCAGGAGGTAGTGGTTAGTGGCGTGACTATTACTAAGAAGGATCTTGGGAAGCTGAAAGAGCTGAAGGTGGATAAGTCACTGGATGGACTGCACTCTAGGGTTCTGAAAGAGGTGACTTTAGAGATTGTGGGGGCTTTAATAGTGATATTTCAAAATTCACTAGAGTCGGGAGTGGTTCCAGACGATTGGAAAATTGCCATATTACACCACTGTACAAGAAGGGAGCAAAGCAGAATAGTGTGGAGTCAGTTAGTCTGACTTCAGTGGTTGCTAAGATTGTCGAGTTCATTATAAAGGATGAGCTTACTTAGAAGTTCATGATAAAATACGCCAAAGTAGGCATGGTTTTGTGAAGAGGAGATCTTGCCTGATGAATTTGCTGGAATTCTTTGAAGAAGTAAATAGCAAGACAGACAAAGGGGAGTCAGTGGACATTGTATACCTAGCTTTGCAGAAAGCCTTTTATAAGTGCCACACGTGAGGCTGCTAAGGAAGATGATCGTATCAAAGGGCAGAAACCAGCATGGATCGCAGGTTGGCTGGGTGGCAGAAGGCAAAGAGTGGCAATTAAGGGGGCTTTTTCTGGTTGGTTGCCAGTGATCAGCAGAGTTGAAGGCTTGAAGGCTTTGTGGCCTAGTTTGCGAATGAGACGAAAATAGCTGGAAGGGCAGGTAGTGCAGAAAAAGCAGGGGCTCTGCAGAAGTACTTGGATCGGTTGGGAGTGTGGGCAGAGAAGTGGCAGATGGAATATGGTCTAACAAAGTGTGGAGTCATGCATTTTGGAAGTAGGAATAAAGGTGTAGACTATTTTCTCAATGAGGAGAGAATCCAGAAATCGGCAGTGCAAAGATACTTGGGAGAGCTGCAAGTCGAATCGGTAATACGGAAGGCAAACGCAAATGAAAGTGTAGCCAGGGCGTTGTGGATCTTTGATGACACCTGCTGTTTTGAGTCAGTGCCTCCTTTGATGATGGGGAGGTCAGTACACGTGATGTACTGGGCAATGTCCACCACACTCTGTCATCTCCTTTGTTCTTGGTCATTTGAGTTCTGAACCAGGCTGTGATGCAACCAGTCAGTATATGCTCCATTGTAATGCTTGTAGAAGCTCGATAGAGGATTCATCCACATATCAAATCTCCTCAATTTCTAAGGATCTATTGTCGTTGATGAGCTTGCCTTATAATTGCCTTATCAATATGCTGGGCCCAGAACAGATCTTCAAAGATTTGCACTCCCAGGAATTTGAAGCCATTGACTCTCTCCAATGTCATCCCTTTGATGAAGACAAGATCCTAAGCTTTTACCACCTGAGGTCAACAAACAACTCCTTGGTTTAGCTAATGTTGAGAACAAGATTGCTGCCCTGGCACCAATCAATCACACTATCAATCTTAGCAGTACAGGCAGCGTCTCAGGAGAGAAGGAATGGGTGACTTACAAAACTCTTAAGGGGTTGGACAGGCTAGATGCAGGAAGATTGTTCCCGATGTTGGGGAAGTCCAGAACAAGGGGTCACAGTTTAAGGATAAAGGGGGAAATCGTTTAGGACCGAGATGAGAAAACCATTTTTCACACAGAGAGTGGTGAATCTCTGGAATTCTCTGCCACAGAAGGTAGTTGAGGCCAGTTCATTGGCTATATTTAAGAGGGAGATAGGTGCGGCCCTTGTGGCTAAGGGGATCAGGGGGTATGGAGAGAAGGCAGGTACAGGATACTGAGTTGGATGATCAGCCATGATCATATTGAATAGCGGTGCAGGCTCGAAGGGCCGAATGGCCTACTCCTGCACCTATTTTCTATGTTTCTATGTGACATTTCGTGTCGAGAATCTTCTTCAGTCTGAAGAAGGGCTTCAACCCGAAATGGCACCCATTCCTTCTCTCCACATATGCTGACTGTCCCATTGAGTTACTTCAGCATTTTGTGTTTATCTTCGATTTAAACCAGCATCTGCAGTTCTTTTCTACACATTATCAATCTCCTTCCTGTACTCCCGACTCATCGTCACCAGTTATTCATCCAGCGATGGTGGTGCCTTCAGTGAATTTAAAGATGGCGTTTTAACAGTTTGGCCAAACAGTGATGGTCCCGTTGTATATGACAATTAAACACTCTTGATTCCAGTCATCTCCCTGGGGATGTGTCTCTTGTCTTTTTGCCATGGAGACGCGTCTTTCAAGGTTCCTGGCCTCCGGTGCTGGGCAGGAAAACCTGGCAGAGCCACTTCCTGGAGATGGGGGGGGGGGGGGGGGTTGGAAGTGCACTGCCATGGCGAGTTCGCGGAATGGATTGACTTCGCCAAGTACTGTCACATTGCATAGATTTGCCCTGAGTTTCCAATGTCATTACTTGACCATTCAATGGCAAGAGGGATCGTAGGACGTACTTCCCAGTTCTACTTAAAGAAGCTGGATGTAACATGGAACTGAGTTGCCTGCAAGGCCTCTGGCCCGGTGTCAGATTCCTTTCTATCCTGTTATGTAACCGCAGTCATATTAGGAACACCATGAGTATTTCCCTTACAACATTGTTTCCTCAGAATATGCAGTAGATCCCAACTGTAAGACAATGAAGATGCAGTATGGTGGACTCTGTTGCTTGCTCCTGAGTGCTGGTATTCACTCCCACATCCAAAAGATGCACTGGCCAGCTAATTGGCGATTGCAAGTAACCCCTTGTATAAGTGGGAGGTGGGAGAATCAGGGAGAATACATGGGGTTCTGAAGGAGAATGGTCTGATGGGATAGTTCTGATGGTTGACATAAATTGCATAGGTTGAATATTGAACTCCTATGTTGTAAGGAAAAAAAAGAGTAGATCTATGAATATTACTGAGTGGATCCTTCAGGAGGAAGTACAAATTGTTTGGAAAGCACTAAGAGTTGGCAACTACAAATGGAGAATTAAGAGCTGACCTCTCTGCACTGGTGAAGGTAAGGATGTGGTGAGGATATGTCATATTATGAAGTGGGTTAACAGAGTAGATATTTCCACTTATGGGTAAGGAGAGAGAAAAGAAATGAGACCATAAATATATAATATAGTTATGCAGCGAGACCTGGGTGTCCTTGTACACCGGTCACTGAAAGTTGGCGTGCAGGTACAGTAGGCGGTGAAAAAAGCTAATGGAATGTTGGCCTTCATAACAAGAGGATTTCAGTATAGGAGTAAAGCGGTTCCTCTGCAGTTGTATAGGGCTCTGGTGAGAACACATCTGGGGTATTGTGTCCAGTTTTGGCCTCCTAATTTGAGGAAGGACATCCTTGTGTTTGAAGCAGTGCAGCGTAGGTTCACGAGATTGATCCCTGGGATGGCAGGACTGTCATATGAGGAAAGATTGAAAAGACTAGGCTTGTGTTCACTGGAGTTTAGAAGGATGAGGGGTTATCTTATAGAAACATATAAAATTATAAAAGGACTGGACTAGATGCAGGAAAAATGTTCCCAATGCTGGGTGAGTCCAGAACCAGGGGCCACAGTCTTAGAATAAAGGGGAGGTCATTTAAGACTGAGGTGAGAAAAAACTTTTTCACCCAGAGAGTTGTGAATTTATGGAATTCCCTGCCACAGAGGGCAGTGGAGGCCAAGTCACTGGATGGATTTAAGAGAGAGTTAGATAGAGCTCTAGGGGCTAGTGGAGTCAAGGGATATGGGGAGAAGGCACGCACGGGTTATTGATAGGGGACGATCAGCCATGATCACAATGAATGGCGGTGCTCGCTCGAAGGGTCGAATGGCCTCCTCCTGCACCTATTTTCTATGTTTCTAATCAAGTTAGGAATCCAGGAGACAACCCTCTACCCAGAAAGCAGTTAGAATGCGGAACACACTGTGGTGAAAGGGAATGGCATAGACGGGTTTGAGAGGAAATTGCATGAATACATGCGGCAAAGAACAGAAGGATATCTTGGAAAGTGTGCATAAAGCTGGGGTAGAAAGGAAAGATGCATTTATATAACACATAGCACATTCCTTCACAAAATCCTTTACAGACTTTGGCTGTGTCGACCCTGTTGAACAGCCTGTGCACAGCAAACTTCAACAGGTTTGATGATCAGCAGGTAAGCTCTTTTTTTGGAAACAGATTGAGTGATAAATATTGACCCAGTCACTTTTATTGTTGAGGACAGGAGCAGATATCATCCTCCAACACCTATGAATTGCTAAGAGGAAAAATAAACCTCTACTCAGGCTAACTTAACATCTGGCAACACCTATAGACCCACACTGTCAGTTAATATAGTCTAGTAGTGATCGTCACTATTCTCTCATATGGAGACTCAACTATACCAGAGTTATTCACAACACAATACCATTTCCACTATTGCATGACTGCCACCAGCTTCATCCTTCTCACTCAATATCAGAAGGAGATATAACATCAAATTCCTAGGTTAAGTTTGTATTGAAACACATAAAAATTGGCTTATAGGGGCAAAGGAGCAGGCATTAATTAGGGATGTGTTACTCAGCTAGTGTCTTTTAGAATTAAATTGCCCTTATATGTGTTATATGCTTCCCATAGTCACATAGGATGTTAGTTTAAGGAGGGGTGCTCAAAGTCTCCAGGAGAAGTTACAAGATGAGGTTTCATAACATTTTACGGTAGACAGATCTATAAGGTTGCTGACATTTATAACCATATAACAATTACAGCACGGAAACAGGCCATCTCGACCCTTCTAGTCCGTGCCGAACACATAATCTCCCCTAGTCCCATAATCTCCCCTAGTCCCATATACCTGACCATAACCCTCCATTCCCTTCCCATCCATATAACTATCCAATTTATCCAATTTATTACAACTATCCAACTATCCAATTAAAAAAAAAAAAATTGTACTTGTATTTTAATGTTGCTTTTTTTACCTGCACTTTTTTTTAACAATTCGTACTGTTTTTATCAGGAACTGGATTGCTTTTATTTATGCGTGAAATGTTTACATTTTTATGTGCGATGCTCCGGTATTCCCTGAGAAATGTCTTCTCATTTTGCACTGTACAATTGTTGCTTTGCATGATGACAATAAAAGGATGATAATGATAATGATAATATGTGGGTGGACACAACATTTCAACAGTGATCCTCCATATACCTGTCAAACTCATCAGTCAATCCACAACCATTTCCAGAACTACTGCTGTAACTACAACTGCATCAATGACCAACAAGGTAGGGAGAGGACCTTGCAAAAATACAAAGCTGGTGGAAGTTGAAATGTTATCACCTTAGAGAAGCACTGTTATACAGAGGGATCTTGTGGTGTAATGCCCCTGTCCCATTTAGGAAACCTGAACGGAAACCTCTGGAGACTTTGCGCCCAACCCAAGGTTTCCGTGCGGTTCCCAGAGGTTTTCGTCAGTCTCCCGACCTGCTTCCACTACCTGCAACCTCCGGCAACCACCTGCAACCTCCGGCAACCACCTGCAACCTCCGGGAACCTTGGGTGGGGCGCAAAGTCTCCAGAGGTTTCCGTTCAGGTTTCCTAAGTGGGACAGGGGAAGAAGTATACAGCTCCCTGAAAGTGGCAACGCAAGAAGTTGGGTGTTTTATTTATCATTGTTGGTCAGGGCATTCATTCTAAAAGCTGTGGTCATGTTGGATTTGTTGGCATTGTGCACAGTTCTGGTCACCACATTACTGGAAGGCTTTGGAGAGGAATACAGAGGAGACTCAATAGGACATTGCCTGAATTAGAGAGTATTGGCAGTAAGGAGTTGGACCAATTTGGATGTTTTCTCTTGAACTCAAGAGACTGAGGGAGCCGGAGCGATCTGATCAAAGTTTATAAAACTAGGAGAGGAATAGATAGGTTCGATAGTCAGAATCTTTGTCCCAGGCGGAACTGTATATAATCGAGGGCATGGATAAGTGAGAGAGAAATAGTATTAAAGACATTTATAAGATTATTTTTTTTCGGTGTGACATTAGCTTGTTCTCAATGTTACTGTCTGGGATTCCTCCAGGTGCTCCAGTTTCCTCCCTGACCGATAACATTCGGCAAGACTCCAATGGGTCTTATTGATTGCTGCAGATAGAGCCCAGAATGCATCCTATCGGGATTCCTTAACAGCTTTGTATGGCAACTGCTCTGTCTATGACAACAAGAAATTGCAGAGAGCTGTGGACAAAGCCCAGTCCATCTCCTCCAATTGACTTCATCTACACGTCATGTTGCCTCAGGAAAGCAGCAACATTATCAAGGACCATTCACATTTATATCCTCTTCTCCTCTCTCTCATCAGACAGAAGATACAAAAGCTTGAAAGCACATACTACCAGATTCAAGAACAACTTCCTCGCTGTATTCAAATTAGTGAGAGGACTTCTCATATGCAAAGGATGCAGGACCAATTTCCCATTCTACCTCATTGCGGTCCATTCCACTTTTTCTTTCATCTGCACTTTCTCTGTAGCTGTAACACTATAGTCTGAAGAAGGGTTTCGACCCGAAACGTTGCCTATTTCCTTCGCTCCATAGATGCTGCAGCACCCGCTGAGTTTCTCCAGCATTTTTGTCAACCTTCGATTTTCCAGCATCTGCAGTTCCTTCTTAAACACTATATTCTGCTCTGCTTTTGCACTACCTCAATTACTCACGTGTGGTATGATTGGCCTCGATAGCACACAAAACAACGTTTTTCACTGTATCTTGGTACATGTGAAATAATAAACAATTCTCAAATTGTGCAGTTTGGTGGTTTAATTGGCCACTGTAGATGATACCTAATATAGATGAGTGGAGGAATTTAGGGGAATTTGCGAATAGGGAACAGATTAAGGAGTAGTGTAAAAACAAGTTGTCGGCACAGGTACAATGGGCCAAAGAGTCTGTTTCCACAAATGCACCTCTCCATAAATTTAAGAATAGTGTAATGATTCCTGATGTCCTGTCTAATATTTATCCCCCTATTCGCCATTACTAAAGCCCATTATCCACATTCTCATGGTTTGTCTGAGCTTGCTGTGGTGCAAATTAGCTGCCTGTTCTATGCACTTCAGTTTAGTTTATTGTCACGTGTATCGAGGTATGTTAACCAGTCAGTGGAAAGACAATACATGATTACAATCGGGCCATTTACAGTGTAAATGGAAATAACATTTAATACACGGTAACGCCAGTAAAGTCTGATCAAACTTCAAGAAAGTATTTCATCGGTATTAGAAGGCTTGGAGATATCCGTGAAAGACAATGTAAAAGACTACACATTTCTCTGCCTTTTCTTTGCTGCAGAACCAGTGATGTCAACGTTCAACTGTAAGTATATTTAAAAGGTAGTTGAAGCACAGGGGTTGTGCATTGGCTCCTGATTGACGACGAGCTATTTATGAAGAGATACAAAGTGCTTGTGTAACTATGTGTCAGGCAGCATCTCAAGAGAATGTGGATAGGTAACATAGCAGGACAGGTAGCATCTCAGGAAAACGGGTAGGTAACTCAATGGGTCTCTTACCTGTCCATGTTCCCCGGAGATGTTGCTTGACCGCTGAGTTACTCCAGCGCTTTGTGGCTTTATTTGTAAAAAAATAGCATCTGCAGTGGCTTATTTCCACAGTTGTTACTGAGCAAGTGTGCATAAAAGGAGACAGGTTAGATCAAATCTTGATTTTTGCAAGATCAAGTCAAGTCAAGTTTATTCGTCACATACACATACGAGATGTGCAGTGAAAGGAAAAGTGGCAATGCTCGCGGACTTTGTGCAAAAAGACAAACAAACAAACAACCAAACAAACTACAAACAGAATCACATATTCTTTTACATATTAAATATTGTGGGCGGAAGGAAAAAGGTTCAGTAAAGAGTTTACAGTCCAAATGGCCTCTGGGAAGAAGCTCCTTCTCAACCTCTCTGTTCTCACAGCATGGCAACGGAGGCGTTTGCCTGATCATATGCAATGAGAGTCAGCATGGTTTTGTACCTGGGAGGTCGTGTCTTACAAATGATTTTTTTTAAAGATGTGACCAAAAAGGTTGAAGAGGCAGAGCTGTAGATGTATATATGGACTTCAGCAAAGCATTCGACAAGGTTCCACACGTTAGGCTGCTCTGGAAGATTAGATCACATGGGATCCAAAGAGAGATAGCTGAAGGGATAAAAGAATTGGCTGCAGAGTGTAATGGCGGAAGGTTGCTTCTCGGACTAGAGCCTGTGACTCATGGTGTGCCTCAGGATTCGGTGCAGACCCATTACAGTTTGTCATCTATATCAATGATTTGGATGAAAATGTACATGGCAAGATTTAAAAATTTGCAGATGATACAAAATGGCGGGACTGTCAGATGTTCATATGGGCTGGGCTTGTATTCTCTGGAATTTGGAAGGATGAGATTATTCAGGTATTCGACACGCTAGAGGCAGGAAACATGTTCCCGATGTTGGGGGAGTCCAGAACCAGAGGCCACAGTTTAAGAATAAGAAGTAAGCCATTTAGAACGGAGATGAGGAAACGCTTTTTCATCCAGAGAGTTGTGCATCTGTTGAATTCTCTGCTCAGAAGGCCAATTCTCTGGATGCTTTTGAGAGTGAGTTAGATAGAGCTCTTAAGATTAGCGATCAGCGGATATGGGGAGAAGGCAGGAACAGGGTACTAATCAACCATGATCACAGTGAATGGCGGTGCTGGCTCGAAGGGCCGAATGGCCTTCTCCTGCACCTATTGAGTATTTTCTATTGTCTAAATGTGGGTGGTATTGCAGATAGCGAAAATGAATGTCAGAAATTGCAGCAGGTCTTGGACCAGTTGGCCAGGTGAGCTGAGGAGAGATTGATGGAATTTAATAAAGATAAATGTGAGGTGTTGCATTTTGGAAAAGTCTAACATGGGCAGGAACTACACATTGAATGGTAGGGCACTCGGGAGTGTTGTAGAGCAGAGGGATATATACGAGTGCAGGTACAAAGATCCTTGAAGGTGGTGTCATAGGTAGATAGGGTGGTCAAAAATGCCCTTGACTCATTGGCCTTCATCAGTCAGAGTATAGAGGTTGTGAGGCCATGTTGCAGTTATAGAAACATAGAAAATAGGTGCAGGAGTAGGCCATTCGGCCCTTCGAGCCTGCACCGCCATTCAATATGATCATGGCTGATCATCCAACTCAGCATCCTGTACCTGCCTTCTCTCCATACCCCCTGATACCTTTAGCCACAAGGGCCATATCTAACTCCCTCTTAAATATAGCCAATGAACTGGCCTCACCTACCTTCTGTGGCAGAGAATTCCAGAGATTCACCACTCTCTGTGTAAAAAATTAAGTATAAGGGGGAAATCGGTCCTAAAAGATTTCCCCCTTATCCTTAAACTGTGACCCCTTGTTCTGGACTTCCCCAACATCGGGAACAATCTTCCTGCATCTAACCTGTCCAACCCCTTAAGAATTTTGTAAGTTTCTATAAGATCCATATAACCATATAAAAGTATACAGCACGGAAACAGGCCATCTCGGCCCTACAAGTCCGTGCCAAACAACTTTTTTCCCTTAGTCCCACCTGCCTGCGCTCATACCATAACCCTCCATTCCCTTCTCATCCATATGCCTATCCAATTTATTTTTAAATGATACCAACGAACCTGCCTCCACCACTTCCACTGGAAGCTCATTCCACACCGCTACCACTCTCTGAGTAAAGAAGTTCCCCCTCATGTTACCCCTAAACTTCTGTCCCTTAATTCTGAAGTCATGTCCTCTTGTTTGAATCTTCCCTATTCTCAAAGGGAAAAGCTGATCCACATCAACTCTGTCTATCCCTCTCATCATTTTAAAGACCTCTATCAAGTCCCCCCTTAACCTTCTGCGCTCCAGAGAATAAAGACCTATAATTGGGCGACCAAAATTGTACACCATACTCCAGATTTGGTCTCACCAATGCCTTGTACAATTTTAACATTACATCCCAGCTTCTATACTCAATGCTCTGATTTATAAAGGCTAGCATACAAAAAGCTTTCTTTACCACCCTATCTATATGAGATTCCACCTTCAAGGAACTATGCACAGTTATTCCCAGATCCCTCTGTTCAACTGTATTCTTCAATTCCCTACCATTTACCATGTACGTCCTATTTTGATTTGTCCTGCCAAGGTGCAGCACCTCACATTTATCAGCATTAAACTCCATCTGCCATCTTTCAGCCCATTCTTCCAAATGGCCTAAATCACTCTGTAGACTTTGGAAATCCTCTTCATTATCCACAACACCCCCTATCTTAGTATCATTTGCATACTTACTAATCCAATTTACCACACCTTCATCCAGATCATTGATGTACATGACCATATAATAACCATATAACAATTACAGCACGGAAACAGGCCATCTCGACCCTTCTAGTCCGTGCCGAACACATAATCTCCCCTAGTCCCATATACCTGCGCTCAGACCATAACCCTCCATTCCCTTTCCATCCATATAACTATCCAATTTATTTTTAAATGATAAAAACGAACCTGCCTCCACCACCTTCACTGGAAGCTCATTCCACACAGCTACCACTCTCTGAGTAAAGAAGTTCCCCCTCATGTTACCCCTAAACTTCAGTCCCTTAATTCTCATGTCATGTCCCCTTGTTTGAATCTTCCCTACTCTCAGTGGGAAAAGCTTTTCCACGTCAACTCTGTCTATCCCTCTCATCATTTTAAAAACCTCTATCAAGTCCCCCCTTAACCTTCTGCGCTCCAAAGAATAAAGCCCTAACTTGTTCAACCTTTCTCTGTAACTTAGTTGCTGAAACCCAGGCAACATTCTAGTAAATCTCCTCTGTACTCTCTCTATTTTGTTGACATCCTTCCTATAATTACGCGACCAAAATTGTACACCATACTCCAGAATTGGCCTCACCAATGCCTTGTACAATTTTAACATTACATCCCAACTTCTATACTCATGACAAACAACAAAGGACCCAACACCGATCCCTGAGGCACCCCACTAGTCACCTGCCTCCAACCCGACAAACAACCATCCACCATTACCCTCTGGCTTCTCCCATTCAGCCACTGTTGAATCCATCTTGCTACTCCTGCATTTATACCCAACGGTTGTACCTTCTTAACCAACCTTCCATGAGGAACCTTGTCAAAGGCCTTACTAAAGTCCATATAGACAACATCCACTGCTTTACCCTCGTCAATTTCCCTAGTAACCTCTTCAAAAAATTCAAGAAGATTAGTCAAACATGACCTTCCAGGCACAAATCCATGTTGACTGTTCCTAATCAGACCATGTTTATCCAGATGCTTATATATATTATCTCTAAGTATCTTTTCCATTAATTTGCCCACCACTGAAGTCAAACTAACAGGTCTATAATTGCTAGGTTTACTCTTAGAACCCTTTTTAAACAATGGAACAACAACAATCCCCTCTCAATCTTCTAAATTCTAGCGAGTACAAGCCAAGTCTATCCAGCCTTTCTTCATATGAAAGTCCTGACATCTCAGGAATCAGTCTGGTGAACCTTCTCTGTACCCCCCTCTATGGCAAGAATGTCTTTCCTCAGATTAGGAGACCCAAACTGTACGCAATACTGCAGGTGTGGTCTCACCAAGACCCTGTACAACTGGAGTAGAACCTCCCTGCTCCTATACTCAAATCCTTATATAAGATGTTTATGAAGCCACATTTAGTATTGTGTTCAGTTCTGGGCAACATGTTATATGAAAGATTTTGTCACGTTGGAAAGGGTACATAAAAGATTTACGAGGATGTTGCTTGGGCTGGAGGGTCTGAGCTACAGGGAGAGGTAGAGCAGGCAGGAACTCTATATCTTGGAGCGCAGAAGGATGAAGGATAATCTGATCGATGTACAAGATCATGAGAGGGATAGAACCCACAGGACAAAAATTTGAAGTGAAGTGAGAAAGATTTAATAGAAAGATCTAATAGGATAATTTTTTCACACAAAGTGTGGTGGGTGTATCGAACGAGCTTGCAACGTTCAAGAAACAATTGGACAGGAACAAGGAGGGAGGGATTCGGGTCAAACGCAGGCAGATGGGACTAGTGTGGGTGGGACATGTTGGTCGGTGTGTGCACGTTGGGCCGAAGGGCCTGTTTCCACGCTGTGTGACTCTTTATGTCATACATTAGATATGCAAGTAGACCGGGTAGTAGACATGTGTTTCCTTCACCGTTTAATCCTCTCAGAATCAGCGTTCAATTCCCCTTCTCGAATTTCATCATGGGTTTGCTTGCAAGAAAACGTACTCACTCAAAGGAAGAAAGTCGCTGCAAATTCTCCTGGAGCAAACTGTGACAAAGAGGATGGCCAACAGCGTCCTCGCGCGTTCAACCCCTAGAAATACTTGCTCAGGAAAATACATCGCTGTGTAGTTTCGGCAGCATCAGGGCCTTTACACACCGACCCCGACCCCAGACACACACACACACACACACACACACACACACAAATACATGCACACACTTTCCTCAGTCATTCATTAATTTTCAGTTTCAATTCATCTTTTTTTCCCCTTTATACAATTCTGCACATTGACAGATGCAATCTAATTTGTAAAACTACATTAAAGTTGTATCGAAATTGTAAATGTTGCTGCTGAGTTGTAGATAACAGACATAAATGCCAATATTAATTAATATTTTTTTACCGATTGTGAGTGTGGATGAAACATCTATTACATTATGTTAGCTTTTAAAACGATAAACACAAATACTGCACATCTCCTAAAATGCATCGCCTCCTGTGTCCCGCTGGGAAGTCTCTGCTGTGGTTTCACGCGGTTTCTTCCACGGCTTCCCTTTCTCTCACAGAGGAGTAACTGAGGAGAAGAGAGGCCTTTATTCCACAATGAGGATGGGGGGTGACAGGACGCAGGCTGCTGGGAGGGTGGGTCTGTTTCACTCTCTGTCCCACTTGGACCGGGGAGTGGGGACCCAGCCCAATGACTGGCCATCACCCCAGGTGCAGAACTATATCACGGGGCAACATTTCCCTGCTCTCTGCCAACGCGGAACCTGACCCACCCTCAGACACCGCTACATGTTGCTATTTCTCCCTCCCTGTCCATTCTGGAGTTGACCGAGGGTCATTCAGTATGAGAGGGAACGAGAGAGGGACTCGCTGTGTGGGAGTGTGTCAGTGAGTGAGGGAAGGGGGGAGTGTGGGAGAGGGGGAGTGTCGGCGTGTGTGTGTGTGTGTGGGAGAGAGTGTGCAGGAGTGGACGAGACTGCACGTCTCCGAAAATGCATCGCCTTCTGTGTCCCATTGACATGTATGAGGTAGAGGGAGAATGTCAGCACGTGTCAGCGTGTGAGGGAGGAAGTGTCAGCGTGTGAGGGAGAAGGAAAGAGTCAGGGAGGGGGAGTGTGTGTCACTGTATAAAGGAGCGGGAGATAACGTGTCTGCAAGGGGAAGAATAGAATGCATCATAGTGTGACGGAGGAAGTGAGTAGGTGTGGTAGTAGAGTGTGTGAGGCAGTGTGTGTGTCAGTGTGTGAGGCAGTGTGTGTGTGTCAGTGTGTGAGGCAGTGTGTGTGTGTCAGTGTGTGAGGCAGTGTGTGTGAGGCAGTGTGTGTGTCAGTGTGTGTGTGTGTCAGTGTGTGTGTGTGTCAGTGTGTGTGTGTCAGTGTGTGTGTCAGTGTGTGTGTGTCAGTGTGTGTGTCAGTGTGTGTGTCAGTGTGTGTGTCAGTGTGTGTGTGTCAGTGTGTGTGTGTCAGTGTGTGTGTGCAGTGTGTGAGTGCAGTGTGTGTGTCAGTGTGTGTGTGTCAGTGTGTGTGTGTGTGTGTCAGTGTGTGTGTGTCAGTGTGTGTGTGTCAGTGTGTGTGTGTCAGTGTGTGTGTCAGTGTGTGTGTGTCAGTGTGTGTGTCAGTGTGTGTGTGTGTCAGTGTGTGTGTGTCAGTGTGTGTGTCAGTGTGTGTGTGTCAGTGTGTGTGTCAGTGTGTGTGTGTCAGTGTGTGTGTGTGTGTGTGTGTGTGTGTGTGTGTGGCAGTGTGTGTCAGTGTGTGTGTGTGTGTCAGTGTGTGTGTGTCAGTGTGTGTGTCAGTGTGTGTGTGTCAGTGTGTGTGTGTGTCAGTGTGTGTGTGTCAGTGTGTGTGTGTCAGTGTGTGTGTGTCAGTGTGTGTGTGTGTGTGTGTGTGAGTGTGTGTGTGTGTCAGTGTGTGTGTGTGTCAGTGTGTGTGTCTGTGTGTGTGTGTCAGTGTGTGTGTCAGTGTGTGTGTGTGTGTGTGTGTGTGTGTGTGTGTCAGTGTGTGTGTGTCAGTGTGTGTGTGTCAGTGTGTGTGTCAGTGTGTGTGTGTGTCAGTGTGTGTGTGTCAGTGTGTGTGTGTCAGTGTGTGTGTGTCAGTGTGTGTGTGTGTGTGTGTGTGTGTGTGTGTCAGTGTGTGTGTGTGAGTGTGTGTGGCAGTGTGTGAGGCAGTGTGTGTGTGTCAGTGTGTGAGGCAGTGTGTGTGTGTCAGTGTGTGAGGCAGTGTGTGAGGCAGTGTGTGAGGCAGTGTGTGTGTGTCAGTGTGTGAGGCAGTGTGTGTGTGTCAGTGTGTGTGTGAGTGTGTGTGGCAGTGTGTGAGGCAGTGTGTGTGTGTCAGTGTGTGTGTGAGTGTGTGTGGCAGTGTGTGAGGCAGTGTGTGTGTCAGTGTGTGTGTCAGTGTGTGTGTCAGTGTGTGCCGTTGTGCGAGGGAAATAGAGAGGAAGAGTGTGTCGTTGTGTGTGTGTGAGAGAGAGCGAGGGAGAGAGGGAGGAAGAGGGCGAGCGTGTTGGGAGAGGGAGAGGGAGCGTGTTGATGTGTGAGTGTGTGCGTGTGTACGTGAAGGAGTTCTGTTTGGGTCACTGATGATTTATGCCAATGTTTCGCAAATCCCCAAATTGCAGAACCCACAATTTCTGCAATATTTGTGGGTTGATTCGGGCAAGATTAATAATCTCTGTCTGGGACTGCGTGGCCTTTTGGTTTACCCCTCTCTACGATGTGCATTACACATTGTGGTAGGAAAAAATTGGGAATGTTTTCATCGAGATATAAAATCTCATTGTTGCGCATAGAACATCCAACCAGGTCAAAATGATGCCATTTGGTTTATCCCACCTCCGAGGTATCGTACCCAAAGCTTATCTGATTATGTAGTTTTGGATGGGGAAAGAGGGTGGTGGGCAGGGAGGTCAGGTAGAGGGGAAGAGGGAAATAATGGAGACAAGCAGGAGAGAGAGGGAAGGGGAATCAAGCAACAAAAATGAAAAGGGGCTGCAACATTGTGAAAGCTTAGCAAACAGTTATCTAAAACACTCTGAAAGCACTTCCGTGTGTTAAGAGGATAGCAGAGACGTACAGCTACTAGAGCTACTGCCTCAGAACTCCAAGGACTCGGGTGGGGTTTGAACATTCGCCCTGTGACCACATAGATTTGCTCCCGGTGCTCGGATACCTCCCATATACGCTTGTGCAGATGGATGGATGGCCGAAGGATTAGAATGTGAAAGGGCAGGGGTGAGGGGAAAGTGAATGCGGGGGAAGGGATTGATGCGATTGTTCTGAGAACCAGCAGGGATATGACGGACGAATGCCTTCCTTCCACGTTGTTAGGAAATGAAGCATTTACGGGGCCTCTGATATGAGGATTGTTGAGCCCGACTTTGCCCAGGGTTGGCTTTATGGGATTCTAGACACACTCGCCCATGGTTGCTGACTCTACAATGACCTTGTTTTCCTGGTGCTGCCAAGGGAAGCATCTCCTGAGTAACTGGAAACACTTTAATATGGCACTGATATGGGGAAGCAGCTCACGGAAGAATGAATAATACTTGGAACGGACTGTCAGATGGAATAATGCAGGCAAATGATCTGGAAACAATCCAGAAGCATTTTGGCTTTGTGAAAATTGGCTGCAGTGTTCCCTTTGTAAGGAAAGTGATGACACTTCAAAAGTACTTTATTGGATGTAATCCCAATCTTACACTGTAAAAAGTCTTCAATTTTAAGGTTACAGGCCGGCGTCTAGAGCGTGGCTATTCTTGTGTTGCTCAGTGTGGTCTACATATACTCCAATGGTTTATTTATTATCAAGTGTACCAAGGTGCAGTGAGTGAAATGCCTTTTTGCATACAGATCAGCAAGACCTCCATCCGAGTCTTCCAGCAAACCATTGTCCCTCTCCTTGCACGGCCCTCCCCAGCACTTGTTCCCCAGGTGGGAGCCTCCGGCAGACGGCCTTGAAGGCGTGGAATATCACAGACCCCTCCGTTTTGTCCAGCATACACCGCCGTTGCCCTTCACCCTCCTCTCCGAATGCTGGTCTTCAGGGGCCTGGATCCTGTCTCCAGGTGGATTCCTGGTTCCGCAGGGGGGGGCTCGCTAGGTCAGCCACTAGATGAGCCACAGCAGCTCGCTTAGTGTGCTTGTGCCTAATGTTGAGCAGGATTGTCACTGGACGTATGTAAAACAGAATGTTACTGTACTTGGGTACACATGACAATATATAACCATTGAACAATTTTTCAAGGAACTTCCTAAACTATTTACATTTGCCCTGGTGCACTTCATGACTTTCAGAGATTCCAAATTACAAAATGCATTTTGTGTAACACAACAAATACTACTTCAAATCTCATTCAACCCATCAAGTCTGCTCTGCCATTCAGTCATGGCTGATCTATGCTTCCCTGTTAACCCCATTCTCCTGCCTTCTCTTCTGTGACCAGGTATATTCCAATAAGATTTGAACTTGCTTTAAAAGCTCATACCCAAGAAGAATACAATGTCAGGCCTCAATGACTCCTGGCCAGTGGCATTCAGTTTGGTAGTGAGGAAGTGCTTTGAGAGGTTGGTCATGGTGCATAGCAATTCATGTCTTAGTAAGGACCTGGACCCTCAATTTGCCTAATACTACAACAGATCGACAGCAGATGTGATCTCACTGGCTCTCTTCTCTGCACTGGATCACTTAGACAATAAAACAACATACCTTCGGAAAGATGAGGAAGAATTTATTTAATCAGAGTGTGGTCAATCTGTGGAACTCATTGGCACAAATGGCTGTGGAGGCCAAGTCAATGGTATTTTTAAAGCTGACATTGTCAGGTTCTTGATTTGTTAGAGTTAAAAGATTATGGGGAGAAGGCAGGACAATGGGGTTGAAGGGGAAAGATGGGTCTGCCATGATTGAATAGCAGGGTAGACTCAATGGGCCACATGGTCTTATCACACTCTCAGCCGTGTCTCCGCTCATCCCTATTCTATTGGGTCATTAACTTAACTCAATAGCAGACCCAAATCAGTACAAATTGGCAGCAACACTTCTTCTTCTTGCATACGGCGTGCACAGCCTAAAGTTGTAGGACAACTTGTTCTATTTGATCTTATTCGATGGTGCACGCCAGGTTGATTGCATTCGTTGAACCTGGGCGGACCACGTGAAGGTTGTAATCTCCCATCCTGCAACAACACTTGATGACCATGAATACAGGAACTCCAAGGCTTTGTACTCAGTCTCCTGTTCTATTCTCTTTATATACATGACTGTATAGCAACACACAGCTCCTGACCAATTTCCAGCCATGTCTGAAGAGCTTTCCTGGATCTAGCACATTGATGCCATCTAAAAGAAAGTTCAATTCCTCTACTACCTTAGAAGATTCAGTATATCGATGAATACTCTTTCAAACTTCTACAGGTGTACGGTAGAGAACACCTATGAACAAAGGAGGCTGCACAAGGTGGTGCAAATGCCTCACCTAAAGTGCTCATAAGATCACCTATTCAGCTGAAATTGACCCGATACTATAACCCTCCACAGATAAGGCTGTTCTGCTGAGCATTTCCAGTTCTGTTTGTTTTTTATTTAATATTCTCAGCATCAGCAGTTTTCTGCCACTTTCTTGCAGAAGTTGAGAACTCAGAATCCGAGCCACAGCATTCATTGCAAAGTTTGGAAACACTCCCTCACACCGTAGGGCTGAGAATTATGATGCACTCTCCCTTAAAAAGTAGATGCTTTTTCAATCAACTTCAACCCAAGAATGATAGATTGTTAGAGAAGGGTATAAAGAGGTTAGAACAGGGCAGAATACAAATCACTCTGATATCACTGTACAATGAAATAGATTTAGAGTGAAAGGAGATTAGCTGTAAAACTCCAGTTCCTTAATAAAGATATCACTGGGATAAATAGTGGCATTTCTTATGGGAAACATTGGGGCTTGCCTTCACTAGAAATTTGTTCGTAAACCCTAAACGATCAGAATCTAAGATTTTTTGTACAGGCTTGATCCAAAATCAGTAACTATAAGTCCATAAGTCATAGGAGCAGAATTAGGACATTCAGCCCATCAAGTACTCTCTGCCATTCAATCATGGTTGTTCTATCTCTCCCTCTTAATCCCATTTTCCTGCCTTCCCTCCACAGCCCTTGACACCCTTACTAATCAAGAATCTGTCAACCTCCACCTGAAAATGACTCAATGATTTGGCCTCCACAGCTCTCTGTGGCAATGAATTCCACAGATTCGCCATCCTAACTAAAATTCCTCCTCACTTTGCTTTCTATAGATATGTCTATAGAATTGTGTGTAGATTGGTGGAGCCATTAGTTGTGATCTTTCAAGAATCACTAGAATCAGCAATGATCTCAGATGAATGGAAAATTGCGAATGTTACTGCACTGTTCAAGAAGGGAACAACATAACAATGGGGAGACTATAGACTGGTTAGCCTGACTTCTTGGTTGGTAAGATTTTAGAGTCCATTATAAAGGATGAGGTTTCTGAGTTCTGAGAAGCATGTGATAAAATAGGCCAAAGTCAGCATGGTTTTGTGAAGGGGAGATCTTGCCTGACAAACCTGTTGGAATTCTCTGACAAAGCAAATAGACAGACAAAAGAGAGTCAGTAGATGGTCTTTACCTGGATCTTCAGAAGGCCTTTGATAAGGTGCCACATGTGAGGCTGCTAAAGATGATGAGAACCTATGGTATTAAAGAGCAGATCCTAGCATGGAGAGACGGTTGGCTAAATGGCAGAAGGCAAAGAATGGGAATAAAAGGCTTTTTCTGGTTGGCTGCCATTGACTTCGCAAGGGTCGGTGCTGGGGCTGCTATTCTTCATATTGTTTATCAATGATTTGGATGAGGGAATTGATGGCTTTGTGGCTAGGTCTGCGGATGATACAAAGACCTGCATTGTAGTGAAAAGGGACTCTGCAGAAGTACTTGGATGGGTTGGGAGAGTGGCCAAAGAAATGCTAGATGGAATGCAGCATAACTAAGTGTCCAGTTTATGCATTTTGGTTGTACAAATAAAGCCATTGACTATTTTCTAAATGAGGAGAGAATTCAGAAATTGAAGAAACAGAATAAAAGGACATATCTACAGAAAGCAAGATTGTGTGTAGATTGATGATAAAAAAATAATTGAATACATTTTAGAATAAGGCTGTAACGTAACAAAATGTGGAAAAAGTGAAGGGGTCTGAATGCTTTCTGAATGCACTGTATTTCATCTTTTCTCCCCGTATTGCCCTTTTAGTTACCTTTTGTTGGTTTTTAAGTTTCCCAATCCTCTAGCTTCCCACTAATCTTTGCAATATTATACGCCTTCCCTTTTATTATTTGACTTCCCTTTGTCAGCCGCAGTCACCTAATTCACCCCCGAGAACCTTTTTTCCTCTTTGGTCTGAAAAGATCCTGCATCTTCCAAATTATTCCTAGAAACTCCTGCCATTGTTGCTCCACCATCGTTCCTGCTCGGGTCCCTTTCCAATCTACTTT
This sequence comes from Leucoraja erinaceus, assembly GCF_028641065.1. Taxonomy (NCBI): domain Eukaryota; kingdom Metazoa; phylum Chordata; class Chondrichthyes; order Rajiformes; family Rajidae; genus Leucoraja; species Leucoraja erinaceus. The sequence goes on along the minus strand of NC_073380.1, from coordinate 89,830,868 downwards.
AGCCAGATCCTCCCACATGCTTCTCCAGTCACCTTTCCTCAACCATATAGGAAATGAATACCTGCATTTTAAGCTTCACTTCATGTAGGTAATGTTGGATGGAGTTAACAATGGAACTGAGGTGCAATTTCTGACTATGCATTTCCCCAATGAAACAAGTAACTCAGTAAGACAAGTAGCAGGCAATATGCCTGGAAATGAAGCAAAATGAACCTGGATAGTGACCTATAGAATGGGGCATGCAACTTAGTCATTTATGGGACAACCTGGCACTTTTCATCTAACAATGACCACAATACAAAGTCTATTGTTCTCAGAATGTCTTTATATTGCAAGATAAAGTTCAAATGAAGAAGTGGTCAGCTGAAATAATTTAAATGTTTTTCTACAACTCTTCCCTGTATGGGAAAGAGATATGGTTCACTTCTAAATTGAACATTTTACATTTCAACTACCCCAGTGTCAATATTAATACCCTGCAATCAGTTTGAGTCTGGATAGCTATGAAGTGGTGTCTCTTTTACAACGTTAAACAATCTCCATTTTTCACAATAGTCATTTAATGGAATGTTGAATCCAGAGCCAATTTAAGGGAATATTCCTGCTATACATGATGGTCTCATGTGTGGAACTTGGCAGAAATCCTGGAGAAATTACATGTGGTTATTTATGGAACCTTTCTGCCAGAATGCAATGGAAAATTTGGAAACCTCTTCAGGACTGTCTCCGTCGTTATAGATTAAGAATCCGGGAACCTTGGATGAACTGAGCTGGAATAACCAAATTCCAACTGGCAGCAAATCCTTCCTGTGGAAATTAATCTCATCGATTTAGGTTAAGCTTGAGGCAATGTCCTGTGAGTGAAAGACCAGAGACTAATATACTGCACCACTTAGACTCTTCCTACCAGTTTAAACATTGTTGATGCTGTTTATTGGTTTTGTACAAGATTATTGCTGCAAATACTTGTTATTTGAGATGAAATTTGAATTCATTTCACCTTCTACATAGTCCAGATATGTATGGAAATTGGCAACTGGTTGGAAAGTAGCTACCTCGACTTTACAGGATAGAAACATAGAAAATAGGTGCAGGAGTAAGCCATTCGGCTCTACCAGCCTGCACCGCCATTCAATATGACCATGGCTGATCATCCAACTCAGTATCCTGGATCTGCCTTCTCTCCATACCCCCTGATCCCCTTAGCCACAAGGACCACATCTAACTCCCTCTTAAATATAGCCAATGAACCGGCCTCAACTACCTTCTGTGGCAGAGAATTCCAGAGATTCACCACTGTGTGAAAAATGTTTTTCTCATCTCGGTCCTAAAAGATTTCCCCCTTATCCTTAAACTGTGACCACTTGTTCGGGACTTCCCCAACATAGGGAACAATCTTCCTGCATCTAGCCTGTCCAACCCCTTAAGAATCTTGTAAGTTTCTGTAAGATCCCCCCTCAATCTTCTAAATTCTAGCGAGTACAAGCCAAGTCTATCCAGTCTTTCTTCATATGAAAGTCCTGACATCCCAGGAATCAGTCTGGTGAACCTTCTCTGTACTCCCTCTATGGCAAGAATGTCTTTCCTCAGATTAGGAGACCGAAACTGTACGCAATACTCCAGGTGTGGTCTCACCAAGACCATGTACAACTGCATTAGAACCTCCCAGCTCCTATACTCAAATCCATTTAAAGGTCATAGTTAAATCATGGAAACAGGCCCTTCAGCCGATACTGTCTATGGTGACCAAGATGCCCATCAATGCCCACCTTTGACCCATACTCCTCTAAACTGCTCCTATAATAGGTACACAAAAATGCTGGAGAAACTCAGCGGGTGCAGCAGCATCTATGGAGCGAAGGAAATAGGCGACATTTTGGGTCAAAACCCTTCTTCAGACTTGTTTTGCTACCTCTGTTCCTATAATAAACCTGTCCAAATATCAAGGTGCAAGAGAAATATGCTAATCACATCACAAAAGTTAACAGGGCAAATTTAAAAAAATCAGCTGCCATTTAGTCTTCAACAATGACAATATGGCATTGGGTTGATAAATACCTTCAGAAACATGTATTTCAAAGTCTTGTAGTGTAATTTGCTAATTATTCTCTCTTAAGTAAGTTTATTGTCCAAGTATTCACATACAAGGAATTTGCCTTGGTGCTTCACCCACGAGTAATACGATGACATACAGTTGACAGTTACGAATGCCTCAGAAAACACTGAACATTAATAATAATAAAACATTAATGATGAAACACCATTGATCAAGCACGTGAACCAACAAAATACCAGATCAAAGGGAGGCTACAGATTTTTGGCTGTTGAGTAGAGCAACTACTCGTGGATAAAAACTGTTTTTATGTCATTAGCAAGCACTCTCATTCATGGAGTTATACATCATTACGAGAGCATCAATGTAGTTTTAATATTTTTGTCACAGTTTATGTAGTTAACTGCAAGTATAATGTCAGCTTTCAAGTTTATTTAAACATAACTTCTACCTCTTTGAGCTATAAACTTACAATAAATTATCATTAGGTGCAATTTTTCTCCCTCCACTGACACTGATCTGTTGGGCATTTATACACTTTTGACTTGCAGTTTATATCGGAGTCTCGTGATGAGACTACGTGAAGAACCCGCCAGCCCGCCCGCATGCGTGTAAATACGTCGACGCATGGCGCGAGATTTGATTGGGGATGAATGTCGGTCTCCCCAGCGGTAAGGGTTTAAAAGCTGAGAAGGTAAGTACAGGGGAAAAGAACAAATTCTAACGTTGGAATAGCTTTTTCAGGATGGAAAAACCTAAAACAAAGGGGAAACGGGCTGCTGAAAAATCAGCGGCAGAAGACTGTGGCAGTGGGAAAAGCCGACGGCCTTCTGTTTCTATCTCGGAGACGCTGGGAGCCGCTGTCTGCACAGCAACCTCCGTTTCAGCTCCAAGAGGGAGCATCTTGGCAACCACGAGTTCGGGCAAGGCCAAAGCAAAATCAGGAAGAAATGTCCAAATGGACGAGTCTGGGCAGGAAGACACTGTCCCAACACCTATGGAGGATGTTATTTGCCGGCTCTCTAAATTAGAGGAGCTAATTGAGAAAATGATGGAACGAAATGTGCTCCGTACCCAGGAGGCACTTACAGGCGGCTCCAGACAGATGCCTGTAGCAACACCTGGCTCAGGGTTGCAGTATGTCTCCCACTCAGATGAGGGAAGTGTCAGAGATTATTACATGGGTGACATACAACAGTTGCATCATAAGAAAGAGTTGCCTGCTCTTGTCACAAAATGTGTTATCCCCTCGGGGACAGGAGAGCCACTGGAGGAGGAACTGGCTAGGAACATCTATTTAACTTCTCATCAATTAAAGGAGATTATGTTGGATGCGGCTGGAAAATATGCCTATTCTGTCCTCTGTTTGAATTCATGTGCAATAGCGCTATCTGTTGGATCTTTATTGTGAAATGGCCGTTGCACACAGGAAGTAGGAAGTTTCCCGTCTTTTTGTTTGTCTGCTATGCTTTAACATCAGAAGCAATCCTTTCCAATCCTAGCTTGTTACGTTTAAGAAAGCAATGGCTGTAAAGTTCATTTTGTTTACTTTAGGCTTAGAATGCTATATTGGAGAGTATTTATGACAGATGATGTTTAACTCCATAGCATTTGTGAATGTTCAGTTTGCTAGGAGGCAGCCATGTTGTAGCACATTTAACATACAGTGAATAGGACTTGCAGTGGCATTAGCTGGATTAAAGTATATTGTTTATTGTATATTTGCCCTATATGTTTCACTGTGGTAAAAGTAATGCTGTGGTTGTTATGGGAGATTTTAACATGCGGGTAGACTGGGAAAATCAGGTTGGTACTGGACCCCAAGAAAGGGACTTGTAGACTGCCTTCATGATGGATTCTTAGAACACCTTGTATTGGAGCCTACCAGGGAGAAGGCAATTCTGGATTTACTGTTGTGTAATGAACCGGAATTGATAAGGACCTCGAGGTTACTGAGCCATTAGGAGGCAGTGACCATAACATGGTCAAGTTTAATCTACAATTGGAGAGGGAGAAGGGTAGATTGGGGGTTTCAGTATTTGCAGTTGAATAAAGGGGACTATGGGGCCATGAGGGAGGAGCTGGCCAAAGTTGACTGGAAAGATACACTAACAGGGATGACAATGGAACAGAAATGGCAGGTGTTTCTAAGAATAATACAGAAGGTGGCCTCCTGTGCTGCATCCTGGTGGAACCAGTCTGTTGCTGAAGGTACTCCTCAGATTGATGGTGTGTCATGGAGAGGGTGGGCTGTATTGTACAAGCTGCTCCAGTTTGAGGAGCATCCTCTCCTCCAAGACCATCTCCAGTGAATCCAACTCCACCTCCAGACGGAGCCAGCCTTCCTGATGAGCTTGTTAATTCTGTTGCCTTCGCCCTGCTACCCCAGCATACAACAGCAAAGAAGATGTCACTGGTTGGTAGAATATCTGCAGCATCTTACTGCAGACGTTGAAAGAGTGGAGCCTCCTCAGAAAGTACACACGGCTCTGTCCTTTCTTATACAGTGCCTCAGCGTTCATGGACCAGTCCAGATTACTGTCCAGGTAAACTCCAAGGTTCTTGTACACCTTGGAAAACTGCACGTCCACACGTTTGAAGGTGAAGGTGATTCCTAATGAAACAAAATAAAACTTCAGGCACCGGGTGGTTGGCATCCAGAATGTACCGGCATTGGTATGAGTGCATTCAGATTCAAGTGCACCATTCAAAAATCACCTACATAAGTTATGTTATGGGGTTATGTTGTGTCGTGGACTTCTGTGTCTGTGCTTTTTTTAAATATGTTTTATTTATTTATTATGTATTTTTATGTTACTTGACTGTAAGGAAAATCCATTTTGTTGTCTCTTATGAGATAATGACAATAAATTGAATACTTCGTGAAAGGAAATTATTTCTATTAAATTGAAATTAAATGAAGAGGGCAGAACAGTGGGACTAACACGATTCTTCCAGTATTAAACCTGCACAGCCCGTCAGGCAGAACATCCTCCTTCCAGGATGTGACCATTCTGTGAGTATATTCCATTTTAGGCTTCACTACAATTGCGTTGAAATGCAAGATGGTTACTGAAATATACATCATATACATACCAGATTAATCAAATTGAAAAAAAAGTTGATGTGATTTAGTTGTTCGGGATAATAATCTACTAAAAGAAGAATAATTTCTCTTTGCCACGACTATTATTTAAATTTAATGCAATGAATATCTTTGTATCTAACATTTCTTAAGCAATAAATCTATTCAGAAATACAAATTACTCCGTTTCCAAAATATAATTAATGAAACCATGGCCAAATTTAGACAATATTTGACATCTTATAGATAGATAGCCTTTTATTGTCATTCAGGCTTAGTCTGAACGAAATTGCAGCAGTCATACATATAATACAATACAATAAAACAACAATAAACACACATTAACATCCACCACAGTGAGTCCACCCAGCATCTCCTCACTGTGATGGAGGCAAAAGTCTTAGGTCGCAGTCTCTTTTATGCGAGAAAGATCAGATTAAAAGTTTTACTCTGCCCGTGGAAAGATTTCTGTTCATTTTAACCTCTAACTGGAGACAGTAAAAGATAAATTATAATAATAGTTATTCATTTCAGAAGAATTGGAAATTCCTAGTTCCAAAGCACAAAGTGAAACACCACATTTTAAATTTTGGTGTCAAAATATGTATTAAACGGTCAAGTAATAAGTTTAAGTGAACCCATGTTGATGATTAATTGAATTTATTACATAGAGTGTAGAAACAGGCCCTTCAGCCCAACTTGTCCACTCCGGCCAACATGTCCCAGCTACATTAGTCCCATCTGCCTGTGTTTGGTCAATATCCCTCCAAACCTGTCCTATCCATGTACCTGTCTAACTGTTTCTTAAACATTGTGATAGTCCCAGCCTCAACTACCTCCTCTGGCAGCTTGTTCCATACACCCACCACCCTTTGTGTGAAAAGGTTACCCCTCAGATTCCTAATAAATCTTTTCCCCTTCACCTTAAACCTATGCACTCTGGTCCTCGATTCACCTACTCTGGGCAAAAGACTGTATCTACACAATCTATCCCTCATGATTTTATACACCTCTTTAAGATCACCCCTCATCCTCCTGCATTCCATGGAATAGAGTCCCTGCCTACTCAACCTCTCCCGAAAGCTCAGACCCTCTAGTCCTGGCACCATCCTCATAAAATATTGTCATCCTCGTACATCGCAAAAGTTCGAAAAAAGGCCAAGTCTGTGAAAATGTAAATTCATTTTATTGTGCAGAGGGTTCTCCAGTTTGAGTTAACAATACAGTAAAATCTGAATATAGTCACCTTCACCAATAAACTCAAATGATTCCTTAAAATGGTTGAATCCAGATGATGTACAGTGACACTCAATGGCTTAACCACAACAGTAGGTTAATTTAAAAATAATTACATTGGCTGTGTTTGACGGGGGCAGCTAGACCCTGATGCAGGCTCCATTTACTTATATTGCTAAAATGTTCATTTCTATTAACAGTAGTATGAGTACTGAATCCAGATGATTGTTTAATCAAGGTGACCATGAAAGCACATTTCGCTGTTACTCATTTTATACAATTACATCACAGTTGCAGCATAGAATAACAATCGGAATCTTGCACCAGGCATCCATAATTTGAAGGCTATTAACAAAAATACTATACAACTTCCTTTCACTATCGGAGCAGTCTCAAGTACAACCATGGGAAGCTATGGGTACACTTCAGCATAATCACCATGGAACCTAGAATTCAAATAACTGGCAGGAATAGCGTTATAATCCAAGATCTTGCCTAATGATTCCTTTTGGGCATATTACTAGATACATACATTGATAAATCAGAATGCTGGTTAACAAAATAAATGCAAAAAAAACATTGATTACATAAATTAATTTCCACAAGTCAGAGACAATATATTAATTACTTTGCTTTACTAAACAACATTAGTTGTATCCTTGCATACTTTCTAAATGGAATTTCAAGTGAGCGCAGTAAAATCTAAATCAGTGCTGGACAGGAAATTGCTGGCAAAAACATTGTTGATCCTCTTTGTAAAAATACCACATCTTCTGCTATACTCCGCTTTATTATATAAATGCTGTAGAAATCAACCCAGGAGCACAATGCCCCAAAATCCCAAAATAATTGGAATTATGTCCTTGATATGATTTGAAGGAAAGCTGGATTCTGTGCATTGTTTGCTTTGGACCATGTTTGTTGTATAGCACAAGTCCTCAAGAGAACAAAAAATCTTCCAGACTCTAGTTTATAATAGAATAAATACTGGAGTCTGGCAAAGCAGAAATAAAATTTTAATGTAATTCAATAATGCATGTTTCTAGGCTATTTGTAAAAAAAAAAGTCCTCTAAAGTAGAATGTCTCACATAAAATTCAGGCTGGAGAATTCCTAAGGTAAGTTTCCAAACACAAGTACGTGGATAATACTGGAGAAGAAATTAAAGGGAGACAGCAAATATGCTATTAACAATGTGGTATGTTGAAAAGCCTGCTGTGCATTTCCCTGTTAGTGCATATTTGCCTCACAAAACACAGCTACAATTCAGAAGCAGGGAAATAGAGACAAGCTAATAGCAAATGCTAAAGTGGAGAGCAACCATAAAGATAGCCAAAACTCCAATAAATATAGTGTGCTAAATTGCTGCTTTACATACAATGGCATCAATATGTGAGCATTTTGTTTATACAACACCATTTGGACTATTTTGCTAACTAGTAACTTCATGAACAATTCTGCATCTAGTCACAGAACTGTTTAGGAGAAACAAATGAAAACTACAATGACAGTCTTCAACAAAAGTACTTCTGAGTGTTCACATAAATTAGCAAGAAAGAAAGGGGGGGGGGGGGGGGTTAGGGTTAGGGAGTAAAAAATGAGATATAAAGACAAATTATTTCTGTTTTCTCCCTGACTCCATTAGTAGTATGAAATGTTTGACGGCATTCCTTCATTTCGAAAGGTCCTTTGCAGTACCTGTTATTCAGAAGTGCTTTCAGTTTCCTTCAATGCTCCGCACATTGCGTGCTTCATTGCTCTTTTTGGCTGTTTGGTCAATAGACCATTTTCACAAGATTGAAGATTACCTGTGAAGTGTTCATAGGGATGATTAGACCCCATCTACAGCAACAGAAAAAGTGCTATTTATTGAGCAAAAACATCTGCACTATGAGGTAAGTTTGGAGTAACTGGGCGGAGAGAACTTGCGTTTCAAGTACTTGAGAATATAAAGTGGAAGACAACTGACGAGAGTAATTGTTGACACTTTCCACAGGAAGGTCACAGTGGTGATAAAGGCGACATCTGTAAAAGCAGGAAGTTAAGTTCAGTACACTCTTAACCATGGGGCTCCATTAACTACTTTTATTGACTAACGAGTACTCAAATTCAATCTAAAAAAGACCAAAAGGTTGACATTTTACAACAATGATTTATTTTACATGAACACCAAATAAAGTGACTATAACAGCGATAGGGCAGTAGTGACTATGTATCTTGCCTGTGGAATTTTTGATCACATAAACTAGTTCTGCATGATCATTGATCAGGCAAAGCATTCTCCTGAGCATGCACCTGACCCCCGTCACCATCTCACCCCACCCTGACCTGAGGGCTGGTCTGCTAATATGTTCCTGGAGGTTTGGAAGGTTTTTATTTTCACTTTTTTCATTAATAGGGAGACCATGATGGTGTGCGCAGTGGTGAAACCCCTCTTGCAGATAAGCTGCCGGTGGGACGAAACATACGTGATTGGCTGAGGAAGCTACTATGGGGGAAAATGGCTGTGATACAGCCAGGAAAACACAAACCCTGCTGTTCCAGAAACTGAAGATGGGCTTAAAAATCTTTATTCCATAATGTTCACAGGGGATCCAGGCTCGATCCCAGGATATTCGTGGGCGATTCACGAGAACTACAAATCCTAGTTCAATATAGAACCTAATCAGCAATTGGCCTCAAGATGAGCTGCTGGTTCATTGAACGCCCTTGCGTGTAAATTAATATTTAATAAGCTATCTGAAAAATAAAATATGCTGGGTGAGAGAGAAATATGAGGTTCTAGCTAAATTATCAGACTTTGTTGCATTGCAGGAAGAGGAGAGCCTAAAATGTGGGTGATGGGAACAATGAACCCATTCAGCATCTTGAGTCTATTCCACTGTACAAATGGATCACAATTCTTATTTACTCTTTGGCAGTCTCCAACTTTATCTTGATCACCAAATTAGACCAACGAAAACTTTCAAGGTAAAACTCCAAAGTTATCTTTAGAAACCTGTATTTGCAAAGTAATGGATTTCACCCGTACTAAAACTTGATGTCCATTAAGATTATTTATTATTCCCCTCATTTATTTTAACCAATTAACTTTAAATTTATTTACTACTGGTTAGTTCTGTAAATAATATTTCTAAAATTCTTTGGCTGGATTTGATAACATTGACCTTCCTAGTCTAGGGGATGCAACTAAAATAATTAAGTGGTATTAATAGGTCGATGAAAGGGAATTTTTCTGGCAATGAATTATAATAATCATAATCTAATAATAATAGTTTATATCCACTGTCAACAAATGGATATTTGAACAAAGTGCTTTACAGAGATTGACTAAATTAATTGGCAGATCTCCAATAAATCCATACAAATTGAGAAACCAAAAAAGACACAGAAACAGTTTATAGTAAAACTCAACATGAAACGTCCCCCCACAGCAGAATTCACTGTGAGGGAATGCACTAAAAATAACCAGTTCTCCCTCTCACAGTCCACCCGAGGTCGGGGCCTATATCTGGCCTCCTCAGCCAGCCCGGTGTCTTCAGTCCCTCTTGCCGTGAAGCTGGATCATCGGCGTGTGAACATCCATCAGCGGCCAGGATGAATTTATTCCCCCCCGAAGACTGCAACGACCAATTAACTTTAACACTGGCGATCTCGGATTCGGATCCTAGGCTCCGCGGTTACGGTCACAGTGCCCCGGAGATTACCGCAAACCCGGTAAGGCATTCCTTGTAAAATGTCTTTGTCGAAGCTGCAGTCCCCGCATTAAACGCCGCTGCCTGTCCAGTTCGACTAGGCCGCACAGAGAGGACGAAGATGCGGTTCGGAGAAAAACCGCATCTCCGACCAGGTAGGACTGGGGTTAAAGATAATTTCCCCCTTCCCCTCCCCCACCCACCACATAAAAGAAGACCTCCAATAAATACCTGATATGAACAGGACTAAAAATAAAAATAAATAAGGGTGAAAGGACGGACAGCAGGAGGAGCGGCCATACACAACGGCGCATCACCCCCGCTGTCCGCCATCTTGAAGACTGATTTTCACGTTTTCTTATTTAGCTAAATGTTATCTGATTTTTTTCAGTACTTTCTGTGCAATTAAAATTCACAGCAAAGAAGGTTAAAGGCCAAGAGGTGCTACATGGGGTTAGTGTAGATGGTACTTGGTCAGCAGAAATAAGATGTGCGAAAGGGCCTGTTTCTGTGCTGTATGACTCTACAAACTCATTAGTATTAAGTGCACTTTAATTACATAGGAGTGCTGAATAGTATGGATAAAAGTAGATAAAATAAGAGACATTAATTTTGTTCATTTCCATCTCTTCCTTTTACTATGGACCCCTACCTACTAGAGCATTTAACTACTTTACAGTACTGGTCTCCAAACATCCAGGCATTGTTGCAGAGCAGTATGTAGAAAAACAATCATATGGGTGACAGGAATGTATAAATAAAATGTATATTCATGTGTCAATCAAGAGCAAGTGATGTGGAATATGGATAATAATGTAAAAAATGTTAGTAGATCTCAGGATATTCAATCTTAATGATATCAGTCTGTGTGGCTGAAATGCATTATTGCGCTAGGTTTAGGGGTCTACTTTCAGTTTCTGAGTTTTACCGTGAAACATTTACAAATGCTGATTGAGTGAAAAATATCAAATAAATAGGAAACATTTATGATAGGTGTAAGGATTATAAACCAAAGAGAGACAATTGGAAACATGCAACATTTTTACACAGTCACTGATCCGATCCAAATGATGTAGTTTAAGGGTGATAAATTCTTACTTGGGAAGACTTCCACACTTTCTCTAATGTAAACACCCCGGCTACTAATGGGAAGACACAGCTAAACACCAAAAGGTAAACATGAACAATCCCACTAAGTTATTAAAACGGAAGTCAATTTTTATCATGATACTTAATGTCATACAGTTCGAATCTCTTAGCAGTTAACACAGGAGACAAAGTTATGCCCCCTATTAGCCTTGTCAATTCATATTAAGTGCCCAGCGATAAGAGTTGTGGTCCAACTTTGCAGAGAGCACAGTTAATGATATACACATTCTGTTCTACAATACAATTTTCATGGTTTAACTGCAAAGTGGCTACAGACGTACAACAGATAGTTATTTTTCGCTATGCAGAAAACAAACATTGGGCTTCATGAGAATAGGTGACAGACACGTGAGTGTGTAAGAATTCTCTACTTTTATTTAACAAATAAACAACCTACCTCCAGAACAACTTACCAAAATACTCATTGAGAAAAGCAAGGGAGGCCACATAGCAGCCAAGACTGAGGAACTCCCCCACAACCATAAGCCAATGCCAGGTTCGAATAGTAAGTGCAACCATCAGTAACTCAGTCAAGATCAGTGCAGTGAAGGAAATTGCGACAACATGTACAAACTCAGACTCAAACAGCACCAATGCTCCATATATTAAAATACCACCTGAAACGGTAAATTAACAGTTAGAAATAGTTTCTCTTTTGCTCAAACTGAGTCAATGACAAAAAGTGTTAAAGATAAGATTGTTAATGATTTGTATTCAGAACTGCATGAGGATTAAAGTGTGTCCAAAAATAAAAATCACAGGATATCAAGGTTATATAGTGTAAGGGCGATTTCAAAGCAGTTATGGCAGGCTCGGGGTGCTCAGGCAGATAAAACAGGTTTGTTAGAATCAAAAAGGGAAAGTGGAACAAATGAAACAATTGTTTAAACTTTTGTTGAATTCACTGGTACTATTATGTGGATTCTATGGCACAGTCAATCACAATAGGTTTGCTCAGAACTAATATGAATGCTTGCTGCACTGATAATGGAGCATGGGAAAGAGCCACAAATTACAAGCCTCTTACACACCTACAAGGTTGGTATCTGTTTGCTTCAGTGTCATCAAGTGGGAATCAAAATAAAACAGTCAGTGCAAGGCTATGCAGTGACATAAACACTCAGTGATGTGTGGGGCTTTCCATCATGGGGAAATATGAAGATGATTCCGATCCATGGTATGAACGAACAAGTCCATAAATAAGTCCATGGTATCAACGAACAAGTCCATATACAAGTCCTATTGACTGTATGTTAAAAGGAAATGCAACAATTATAATTTCAAATTGATATTTATAAATTCAATTCCGGAGTTTCATAGGTCATTTTCTTGGAATGTTTTTTAAGGAAAAAATGAGACTAGATTAATTTAGAATTATTAGGAATCTATGACATGTTATAATATGTAAGCTTCTGATACCTGAACATAACATAATTATTGATTTTAATTATTAACTCAAGTGACATTCTTTGATTTCATTGTGTTTATGTTTATTTTAGAAGTGTATCTCACATTTTTACATAGGATCTTTATATTGTTCCAGTTTTCTTACTTTCCCCATTCTAGATAAACGTTCCTCATTTAGTAGCATGAAACAAACCCTTTCACTCAAAGCAGTGTGATACAAACCGTACTCCTGGATACATAATCAGGTTACTTGAGTAGCAAGCTTGCATGTTGTACCTTTTCATTTTAAATGTAACAAATAACTCCTTAACAAAGTCTACACAATATGAATTCATGCTTCCTAAAGGCAATATTAATTTTATTGAAAGCATTTGGTAACAACAAAAATGCTATTGTTATCCAGCAATTAGACCAATCAAGCATCATTAATATGTGTAAGAAGGAACTGCAGATGCTGGTTTAAACTGAAGACACAAAAAGCTGAAATCACTCAGCGGGACAGGCAGCATATCTGGAGAGAAGGAATGCGTGACCTTTCGGATTGAGACCCTTCTTCGAAGAAGCATTATTAACATGTGGCTTTTCAAATATAGAATCAATTTAAACCTCAATTGTCATAATTCTTATATGCAATGTGTAAAGGTTTGTGACCTACCTTGGTATATGCTTATTAGAACCCAAATAAGGAATGTCTTGAAGGATAATGCACGACCCTAATAGAAGGAAATCAAAGTAAAATAAACAGCTTTGCAAAACGTCTTCTTTACCAGAAATACCATTTAGATATAATTGCAATAATGTAAAATGCAACTGCTTTAAGATGCATCCAATAATTCAGAAACTAGAGAAGTTACCTGATATAGGGCCACTCCACTGAATATATGAAGCCTACGGAGATCAATCAGTCAAGTCTTACTGGCTCAGCCAGCTGTAAGAGTATCTCCAGAGCAGGGGGACTTTACATTTGGCAACAATTTGAATTTGATCCTACCTTCAAAATATTAAAATGCCTGAAGGGTCTGTCACAAGATCATCAAACAAATTTGACATTCAATCACACATGATGATACATGAACATGAGCAAAAAAGAACTTGGTCACAAGATAGGTTTGGAGGAGAAAACAGAAAGACGTAAAGAGACATACAATCAAAACATAAGGGCCACATTTGTGATTTTTGGTTTCATTTTCTCAGTTCCTCTGGTAACTATGCTTCCTCTATGCTTCCTCCTTTCCATTGCACTACCACCCTTTTCACCCTTTAACCCTCTTGCCTTCCACCCCGTCACAGTTCTTCTATCTTCCACCCATTACTTTAATAGTGATGGGTGGAATAAATAGAAATCTTCAAATTTCACCGGACCTTTCCCATCCTGATGAAAGGTCACCGACCCGAAATGACCTTTCAGTTACTCAGTGGGTCAAGCATCTCTGGAGTACATGGAATGGTGAAGTTTCAGGCCTATACGCCACTTCAGGATCATTTTTGCTTTCTTCTTCACTGATGCTGCTGTCAGACTTGTTGAGTAATTCCAGCACAATATAGGATTCCAGTTTCCTGCAACTGCAGCACTTGCTTTTGAAATATCCTGTAAGAACTGGCTGCCAAGTCTCAATTTAAAAGTGACCAGCTGAATGAGTCAGAGGACTGGCAGTACCAGTCAAACCAAGTTACAAAATAACATCACCTTCTGCCATGAGCAAGACAAAGCAGCTCTGAAAGGGATAAAAATAGTAAACACCATTTTATATATGCTTCTAATTGCAGCTATTACATCTCAAGCTATAAAAATGGTTCATACCATAGTCCTCATTAGAAATGTATTGATTTTTTCTCAATTAAAAACCTATCTGCAGTGCACATTTCAAAGCGTGAATGTGAACAGCAAGGCATGCACATACAGACCTAAAATAAGCGTACACAAAATAAGTGAACGGGTTCTAGAAGCTAAATAATTTCAAGGCTAAGATAGTTTTTTCTAACCAGTGTAGAATCATGGCTTATGGGGATCAGTCATAAAATTGGAATTGAGGTCAACAATCAGACCATTCGGTCATACAGTGCGGAAACAGGCCCTTTGGCCCAACTTGCCCATGCCAACCAACATGCCCCATCTACCTGCAGTAGTCCCACCTATGACAGACAGCCCTGCTTGTGACTGCGGACATCCAGACCAGACCATCCCACACATTGTGAATGACTGTCCACTGAGGCTTTCCCCTGGGGCCATTAAAGCCATCCACCCAGTAACTGATGCTGTCCTGGCCTGGATGTCTCTCCTTGATGTACAACTTTAGGCTGTGCATGCCATATGCAAGAAGATGATGGCGGCAACCCGTTCCAAGAGAGCAGCACTATCTGCTAGAGCTTTATATATGAGCAGAGGACGTTGAAAATGCAAGATTCAAGATTCAAGAGAGTTTCTTGTCATGTGTCCCAGATAGGACAATGAAATTCTTGCTTTGCTTCAGCGCAACAGAATATAGTAGGCATGAATAATAGAGACCAGATCAGTGTGTCCATATACCATTATTATATGAATATATACACAGATGAATAAAGAAAGTGAAAATAAACAGATAATGGGCTATGAATGTTCAAAGTTTTGTATGAGTTGAGTTTAGTAGCCTGATGGCTGTGGGGAAGTAGCTATTCCTGAACCTGGTTGTTGCAGTCTTCAGGCTCCTGTATCTTCTACCTGAAGGTAGCGGGGAGATGAGTGTGTGGCCAGGATGGTGTGGGTCCTTGATGATGCTACCAGTCTTTTTGAGGCAGCGACTGCGATAGATCCCCTCCATGGTAGGGAGGTAGGAGCCGATGATGGACTGGGCAGTGTTTACTATTTTTTGACGTCTTTTCCGCTCCTGGGCACTCAAGTTGCCGAACCAAGCCACGACGCAACCGGTCAGCATGCTCTCTATTGTGCACCTGCAGATGTTAGAGAGAGTCTTCCTTGACATACCGACTCTCCGTAATCTTCTCAGGAATTAGAGGTGCTGATGTGCTTTCTTTATAATTGCATTAGTGTTCTCGGACCAGGAGAGATCTTCAGAGATGTGCACGCCCAGGAATTTGAAGCTCTTGACCCTTTCCACCATTGACCCGTTGATATAAACGGGGCTGTGGGTCCGCATCCTCCCCCTTCCAAAGTCCACAATCAGTTCCTTGGTTTTGCTGGTGTTGAGGGCCTGGTTATTGTGCTGGCATCATTTGGTCAGTCGGTCGATCTCTCTTCTATACTCTGACTCGTCCCCATCAGTGATACGTTCCACAACAGTGGTGTCATCAGCGAACTTGATGATGTTCTCACTATGATCGGC
The DNA here is from genome assembly GCF_028641065.1 of Leucoraja erinaceus. Lineage (NCBI taxonomy): Eukaryota > Metazoa > Chordata > Chondrichthyes > Rajiformes > Rajidae > Leucoraja > Leucoraja erinaceus. The sequence goes on along the minus strand of NC_073380.1, from coordinate 89,814,924 downwards.
TATGCAGTCATGAGTATACAGTGAGTACAGCAGGGGGCTGAGCACGCAGCCTTGAGGTGCTGCCGTGCTGATTGTTATTGAGGCTGACACCTTTCCACCAATTCGAACAGTCTGTGGTCTGTGAATGAGGAAGTCAAGGATCCAATTGCAGAGGGATGCACAGAGACCCAGTTCTGCGAGTTTGGTAACCAGCTTGGAGGGAATTACTGTATTGAATGCTGAGCTGTAATCAATGAATCTGCTGATGATGAAGAACTAGATTTGTGGCTTAATTTTAGTTGTGGAGACATTTGAAACACTGCATTCAGGTCCAATTTCATCTGAGTTTACAACACTCTGTTGTGTGGCACTTTCAGCTATGAAGTGTATAGTTTGCTGTCCAACACAGATAACCACACCATTACATCTTGTATAAAACCATTAAAAGATTCCATTCTTTGTTGAAACCACTGATTTTGCCTTTCAACCTGCTTTCCAGGCAGTGGTACCTTCACCAACGGCTCGTGGTTTTCTCTGACCATCACATTTTGATTAATTGAACCAGGTTAAATTGGTCTGGTCTGGATGTCCGCAGTAGTCCCACCTATGACAGACAGCCCTGCTTGTGACTGCGGACATCCAGACCAGACCATCCCACACATTGTGAATGACAGTCCACTGAGGCTCTTCCTTGGGGCCATTAAAGCCATCCACCCAGTAACTGATGCTGTCCTGGCCTGGATGTCACTCCTTGATGTACAACTTTAGGCTGTGCATGCCATATGCAAGAAGATGATGGCGGCAACCCGTTCCAAGAGAGCAGCACTATCTGCTAGAGCTTATATATGAGCAGAGGCCGTTGAAAATGCCAGATTCAAGATTCAAGAGAGTTTCTTGTCATGTGTCCCAGATAGGACAATGAAATTCTTGCTTTGCTTCAGCACAACAGAATATAGTAGGCATGAATAATAGAGACCAGATCAGTGTGTCCATATACCATTATTATATGAATATATACACAGATGAATAAAGAAAGTGAAAATAAACAGATAATGGGCTATGCATGTTCAAAGTTTTGTATGAGTTGAGTTTAATAGTACTTCATTTTCCTTTTCCTTTGATTTCATGACCTCCTTCAGCATTTCAATTAACTTGTTAGCTTGTTTACATATCGAGTTTCTTGTCTTCTGACACTTTTGCATGAACAATTCCCAGCCTTTGTCAGCATATTTAATAACTCTTCTTTCTTTTTCAGAACCCTTTCCAACATCGCCATCTTGTGACTGAACTTTAGACATACTTGTTCACTACCCCTTTAAGACTCGTTGACGTAAAGCCATATGCCGACAGCACAATATTTCAAACAAATGATATTGTTCTGATTCTCAAGCTCACTTCTCAAATCTCCATTTTAGTAGCTGGTTTCCAATGCAGCTTATCATATATAGCTTCTCCAATAAAGCTAAATGCTGTATATATTCACTCTCCCTGCGCGTTGGCTTTCGGGTTTTCCAATCTCCGTTAGTCAGAATAGCGCAGGTGGCGACCATGTCCAGTTGATTGGGAATGGCGGCGTCGGGTTTGGAAGTAAAACAATCCGTGTTCCCAGGTTTTCACAAGCTCCAGTTTCACTCATGGAGCAAGTTTCACTTAAATGTAATGTCAAATTTCCGACTCTTCCCCTTTCCTCTTTTCCATTGCCATTTCTACATAAATAAGTAGGAGTGATCTTACGCGGACCAAATAGAACAGATCTTCCAGTCGTTATTTCCAGTTAAATTGGTTGTTTATTGAAGTAGTTGTACAAACAAAGAAATGAACGTACCAGGCTTTCCTAATTCTGCATACAGGTTGTTGCTGGCTGTTCTCCCTGGTCTGGTGAATACTGTATGCTCTACACCCCTATGCCTGGTCTGCCACTCCCTGTCCACTATACCCATATAGATATACCCCTCTGTGCATCTAATGACTGGCCCCAAGTGTCCAAAATACTACTGCAAGATATATTTGGACACAATAATATAATATGCCAACAGTAGCTAGCTTAAACATAAATGGCTCCGACAACCACATTGCAAGTCAATCTGTTGTCATATGCCAATTAAAAATGTAATATTTTTTCCCCTATGTGTTCTCTCCAATGGACAATGAATTGAATGACATTTAAAATTGTTTTAATTTTGGTGAAGTTCCAAAACTTCACAGATATCCACTGGGTGGATTTTCAATAGAAATTTACATATCATATTTAAATGTTTTAAAGTGTTCTATACCATGCGCATAAATCTTCAAACTTACTGCACACCTTTGTGAGATCTTTGTAAAGCTCTGGATACAGTATTGCTGTTTCTGGCTTTACATCCTGGTCCAACACCAGAGAGAAAACAGGGAACATCGTATAAATGGTAGCGTACCTAGTAAAAGATAGCATGTCAATAAACTCATGATTTTCTTAAAGTGAGAACTGCAAGATTCTCAAGAATTATAGTCCTGCAAAACTAGAAAGTTATACTTTTTTGGAATTATATATTGCCACTTACCCTACCATGAGGAAACCCTGATACAAGGGTACAGATGCAAAATAGAACACTGACGAAAATATAGCCTAAGAGAAGAAAAAGCAAAACCTATTAAAGATCAAGAAAATACCCAGGGATCACAAAAATGACCAAACTGTTGCCATTTGTTTCAATTACCATGGAATTACTATTCCATTATAGGTACAACATCTAGGTATTCAGTTTCATGCTTTCTTTCGATATATGTTTGAAAGTATTTTAAGACATACAAGTCAGTAAATAGGTAGACAAAAGTGCTGGAAAAACTCAGCGGGTGCGGTAGCATCTATGGAGCCAAGGAAAAAGGCAACGTTTCGGGCCGAAACCCTTCTTCAGACGAAGGGTTTCGGACTGAAATGTTGTCCGTTTCCTTCGCTCCACAGATGATGCCGCACCCGCTGAGTTTCTCCAGCACTTTTGTCTACCTTCGATTTTCCATCGTCTGCAGTTCCTTCTTAAACACTAAGTCAGTAAATAAATGATTTTACATTTATTTAGCACAAAAGCACATGCTCAGTATTGATGTTTGGAACATCAAAATACTATACTTAAATAGAACCTCGATTAAAAGCAAAGATGCTGTGGATGAAGAAAATTTTTGTAAATGATAGATGTTTCATTTAAAAGGTGAAGTTTTGGTTATACAGGCAACATCAAATTTATGAAAAAAGCACAACTGAGGAGTACATTTCACCCATCTTCATCGTAGAAATACTGAGCAGGTAAATATCCTCAGTTGTCAGGGGTTAATGTAAGGGATCTTGTTTTTTGGGTACTGTTGACTATGTTTTAGAATGACAACATGGTCACCAGGTGATCTTAAACCAGAATTTTCACCAGAATTGTGCCATGTGCATCATTCTCCCAAATTTACACTGAACATGTTGGGTAAGCCTTTGTGAAAATAACACAGGAATGGGACTTGGCTTCTCTTCAAGAGTCAGGGGTGTTTTATTGTCATGTATCCCAAAAGAGAACAGTGCAGCTTTTACTTGTAGCAGCACATAGATCAAACTGGGCATAGTAGACTGTTTGCAGTTTGTATATCTCGGAGCGCATTACAGCATAGTTCAGGATGCACAACAAATCTATAAAAGCTCTCCAAAAAGGAGTTTGATGGAAACAGACCATCTATCTATATATATTAAAAAAACTCTCATTTTGCTTGTTTCCATCCATCCGTATGTGATCCAGGAACTACACCAAAACGGTACACAATAGCGCAAAAAATTGCACCACCTTATTCACGATTGTCCTGTGGTGGTTTGTGTCAAGTATCGTTCAGATTGATGTTATCTTTTATAAATTATAAATATTTTTAGATTTAGAAAACCCCAATTTGAGAAAAATGTCTTCCCTGTGCTTACAGCTATGACGTCACAATGGGATTGTAGACTTGCTCGCAACATTGTTACTATCCTAGTACACTGAGTCCTGCTAGCCACAGCAAGTGAAAATGCATTTTTTTAAAGTCATAGTATACTGATATCTGCTCGCAAGCAAGTGCAATTGCATTTTTTTTTGAAGTTTAAAGATGAGGAAGGGTGAATAAGGCGAAATGAGCAGCCCCTGCGCAATTGGGGGCTATGGAGGAGTGCTGGGATATTTTGTTGGGGAAACGGGTTGCTTTGGGGAAACGGGTGAGTGGTGGAATATTACCTTGGGGAATGGGTTGCGTTGGGGGACCAGGCCTCCCATGGGGGCTATGGGTGAGTGGTGGAATATTGCCTTGGGGAACGGGTTGCGTTGGGGGACCAGGCCTCCCATGGGGGCTATGGGTGAGTGGTGTAATATTGCGTTGGGGGAACAGGTTGCATTGGGGGTCATTCCTCCCATGTGATAGGGACCCAATGGGTCCCACTTGGTCTAGTATATCCTTGTGCATGTATAATCACATCTGCTCGAAAAAACGACGCCCTAACGGTATGCATTATTTCTTGAGTTATTAATCAAAATGTACAAAAATCTAAGAATAACGTAGAAAATGAAACCGCTGGCGTTGGCTGATGACATAGAAAATAGGTGCAGGAGTAGGCTATTCGGCCCTTCAAGCCTGCACCGCCATTCAATATGATCATGGCTGATCATCCAACTCAGTATCCCGTGCCTGCCTTCTCTCCATACCACCTGATCCCTTTAGCCACAAGGGCCACATCTAACTCCCTCTTAAATATAGCATGATGACGCCATGATGGCTGCACGCTGTGTTCACGCACTGCGAGTCATGTTGCCCGGCCATGCTGCTCGCAACCCCGCCCCGGGTGTTCACAAATCTGAAAGACCTTTGAAAAAAACCCTGCTGTCTTCTTGCTTGCGCTCCGAGTGACGTCACCCCCCGACTTTTCCCCCCCGTTCTCGGGCCCTGCCTGGAGCCCACAGCCTGCAGTGAGGGAGCCGGCAGCGAGGGAGTATTGCATTCAGGAACCAGCCCACCCTGTGACGATGCGCCCCCCACCCCTCAAACTCTACCCCCCCTCCCTCTCTGCCCCCCACCCCCCCGCTTCCACTCTGCCCTCTCATGCTCCCTCTCACTCCCCCTCTCTGTGCGTCTGTGTCCCTCTCTGTGCCTCTGGGTACCTCTCTCTACCCCCTCCCTCTCTAGCCCGTGCCTGCAAGTTGGGGGCTATACATGAGTAGATAAGGCGGGGGTTGGGGTAAAATAAGTGAATGAGTAATGTTAATATAATATCAATGGGGGTGGTTAGTGTGTGACCATCCCTCCCCCTGCAACCGCGCTTTGAGGGGACAAGACCCAACGGGTCCCACTTGGTCTGTCTGTCTGTCTTCTACATATCTATACTATTACTAAAACTATCATCTTGACCACTTCCGTTTTGTTTTTTTTAAAATTTGCGCAAAAACGGTAATCTATATCGCTAGTTTTTTATTTTAGTCAGTGTACTCACTGTTCTGCTCTTCTCCAAGCGCACCAAGTTTTGTTCTGATCGGTGAAATAGTAGAAAAGTTATGAAGGTTTAATAAATTGTGAGATCAGTAGATTGGTCTTTTCGCCTGTCAGTCACCATGAAGGTAACGCCCCCCTTCCGGCACCCGTGGAGAATAAACGCCCGGAGGCGGCACTGTGTCTGTGAGCAGCATTCGGTCAAAGAGCAGCGTGCGTGGGCAGAGAGCAGCGTGTGGGCAGAGATCAGCGTGAGCCGGGAGCTATCGGTCGAACTGGGAGCTTCTAAGTGAAGTCAGAGTGGGACTGGGAGCTACTGCATGAGGCCGAAAGCTGAAGGTGCGGGGGTGAGCAGCAGAGAGCGAGGTGCGTCTGCTGCGACCCACACCCCCTCCCCCCACACTCCCCCTCCCCCACACTCCCCCTCATCCTCCACCCCGCCGCTCCCCCCACATCCCCCCTTCCACCCCACCCGCCTCCCTCACACCACTCCCCACACCACCCCCCCCCCCCCACACCAGCCCCCCTTCCCCACACCACCCCTCCTCCCCCATATCAACCCCTCCCCCACATCACACCCCCTCCCCCACACCTGCCCCTTTCCCACACCATGGTGGAATATTGCATTGGGGAATGGGTTGGATTGGGGAGACCAGGCCTCCCGTGTGAGCGGGACCCAACTTACTCTTGTAACTATTAAAAGTCTGACCTTGTATTTGTGTTGTGAGACGGCGCGGCCGACGTTTGCAGTCCGTCTGTCTTTTTTTTATTTTGTCCCGTTGAGTGTATAGTTGGAAGTGGTTATATATTGTTTTTAACTGTGTATATGTGGGGGGGAACTTTTAAATCCCTTTCCTTTTCCCTCCGTTGTCGTTGGGGCTTAGCATCGTGGAGCGGCCTCCAACCGGAACGACCTGGGGGCTCCAGTCGCGGAGCCTGCGGACTTACTATCGTGGAGCTGGCCGGCTTCAGAGCGTGGAGAGCTGTGGTGGCGCACTGCTGCGACCCGACTCCGGAGCTTCGGAGGCTCTAGCCGCAGGCCCGGTGGACGGTAACATCGGGAGCTCGCGGGTCCCTGGTGGGAGACCGCTTTTCGGAGCTCCTACAACAGTAACTTCTCCGGCCCGAATTGCGGGGCTGAGAACGACCCGGTGCGGGGCCTTACATCCCCCAGCGCGGCTTTAACGGCCGCGGGACTTGCCAGCATCCACCGGGTCTCCAACATCAAGACCCGAAGTGGGGCCGTACATCGCCTGGTGCGGCCTTAACGGCCGCGGGACTTACCATCTCCCGCCGGGAGCTTTGACATCGGGAGAAGAATGGAGAGCAGGGGAGAGACAAGACTTTGCCTTCCATCACAGTAAGGAGATTCACTGTGATGGATGTTTGTGTGAACTTCATTTGAGGTTCAAATTACAATAAACTAAATTGTAATTGTAATGTTTTTGTTTCTGTGTTATCACATCTTCCGAAAAAGAAAAAGACAACGGCTCTCTCTCTCTCTCTATAAACTCTCTCTCTCTCTCTCTAAACTCTCTCTCTCTCACCCCCCTTCGTCTCCCTCTCTAGATGCGCCTGCGAGTTGGGGGCTAGGCGTGAGAGGATAGGGCGGGGATGAGGAAAAAGGAGCAAATGAATAATATTAATATATCAAGGGGTTTGGTTGGTGTGTGTGTGTGTGTGTTGCCGCAGGTTGCCGCAGGCTGCGCTGATGGGATGGGACCCAATGGGTCCCACTTGGTCTTAACTATTAAAAGTCTGATCTTGTATGTGTATGTATTTGTTTGTGTGTTATCACATCTTCACAAAAAAACGACGCGGTAAAGATAACATTTTTACATATTCTGGTTGACATTTTTCCCGTCGAGAACAAAATCTACTTATCTGAAAATGTCATGCTTTTTTCTCGACATTACTGAAAAAGTTCAAAAATATGACAAAACTTTGAATTTGAAAACGACTACCTTTCGCTGATGATGTCACAGTGGGTCTGCTCCCCCCCCCGTTTTTCAAAAGGCGCAGAGAGAACGAGCAAGTCCTCGGGTTGGTCTTGGGTCGATTCGGGTTGGTCTCGGGTCTCTCGGGCCCTCAGTCCCTCTCTGCCCCTCTCTCACTCTCTGACTCTCTACCCCTCTCTCTGCCCGCCCCTCTCTCTCTGCCCTCCCCTCTCTCTTTCTCTGCCCCTCCCTCTCTTTTTCTCTCTGTCTCTCTCTCTCTACCCCCTCCCTCTCCCTTGCTAGCCACGCCTTCGAGTAGAGGGCTATGCGTGAGTGGATAGGGCGGGGGATGGGGGTAAAAGGATCGAATCAATAATATTAATATAATATCAAGCAGGGTGATTAGTGTGTGTGTGTGTGTGGGGTGGTTAGTGTGTGTGTGTGTATGTGCGTGGGGTGGTTAGTGTATGTGTGACACTGCAGGCTGCCCCCACCCCCACTGTAACTGCACGTTGAGGGGATGGGACCCAACGGGTCCCACTTGGTCTAGTACTCTCATCTTGTCCTCTTCGTCAGGGAAGCCGCTGAGCGGAGTCGGGGAAGCCGTGGTGTGCAGTCGGAGAAGCTGCATGTGGAGTCGGGGAAGCTGATGCGTGGAGTCGGGGAAGCCGCTGTGTGGAGTCGGAGATTCTGCTGTGTGGAGTCGGGGGGGAAGCCATTGTGTGGAGTCAGGGAAGCCGCTGTGTACTGTGTGGTGCCGCGGCCGCTGAGTGGAGTCCCTCCCCCCACACCAGCCCCTCCCCCCTCCAACCCCCTTCGCCCACACCCCCCTTTACCCCTCCCACGTTCCTCCCCCTCCCCCCCCACACCACCTGCTCGCAATTGTCCTGTGGTGTGTTTTCAACCTGTTTCATTCAGATTGATGTTATATTTTACAAGTTATTAACATTACTAGCTTTACAAAATTCAAGTTTCAGAAAAATTCTTCCATCTGCACATTGGCAGTTACAGCTATATCACAATGGGATCCAAATCCTTGCTGGTCTTCCCCGCTACAATGTTGCTATCCCAGAACACTGTGAACAGGATGGGAAGGGAGTGCTGGGGGAGGCAGGGGAATTGCAATTGGAATATTTTTTATAGTCCTAACAGCAAGTGCAATTGGGAGGCTGAAGAGGAGGGGGGTGGGGGCAGTGCTGGGGATAAGGGGAAAAGAGCTGCCCCAGTGCAGTTGGGAGTTATGGGTATGTGGTGGAATATTGCGTTGGGGAAAGGGTTGTGTTGGGGAACAGTTGATTGGTGATTGGTGGAATATTGCATTGTGGGACCAGGCCTCTCATGCGACAGGGACCCAACGGGTCCCACTTGGTCTGCGTGTGAGTGAGATCCTGAAATTACGCCAAACCGGTACAAGATAACGCTACAATTTTAGCACCACCTTACTCACAATTGTCTTGTGATGTGTTTTCATCAAGTTTCGTTCAGATTGATGTTATATTTTACATTTATTTACATTTTTAACTTTACATAATCCAGTTTGAGAAAGAATGACTTGAACACTGCAGTGGCAGTTGCAGTGGCAGTTACTGCCATGACATCACAATGGGATCTCATCTACAACAATGTTGCAATCACAGGCAACTGAGGCATGGCAGAGGGAGGCTGAACAGGAGGGGAGGGAGTGCTGAGGGAGACTGGGAAAGTGGAATTGGATTTTTTTAAAAGTCCTGGCAGTAATTGCTTGCATTTTTTTGTTTAAAAAGGAGGATGAAGAGGAGAGCCAGGAGTGCTGGGGATAAGGGGAAATGAGCTGCCGCAGTTGGGGGAATGGGTGAGTGGCGGAATATTGCATTAGGGGAACGGGTTGCATTGGAGACCACAACTCCTGTGTGACATGGACCCAACGGGTCCCACTTGGTCTAGTATATATATATATATATATATATATATATATACACTATATAGATATAGCTATATAGTAATTATATATTACTAAAACTCGCATCTTGTTTGTGATGCTGGGTGCGTGCCCATGTGCTTCCGGAACTATGCCAAAATGATACACGATAGCGCAATATTTATTGGACCACCTTACTCACAATTGTCCTGTGGTGTGTTTTTTATCAAGTTTCTTTCAGATTGATGGTATATTTTACAAGTTATTCACATTTTCAACTTTACAAATTTAACTTTTCACTTCTCACTGTAAAAAATCCAAATCCAATTGCTGGCCCTGCCCATTACAATGTTGCAAATCCCAGGACACCGAGTCCTGGCAGCAAGTGCAATTGGATTATTTTTCCTGGCAGCAAATACAATTGGATTCTGTTTCAAGTTTAAAAAGAGGGAGCGTGAATATGGGGAAATTAGCTACGCCAGCACAGTTGGGGGTATGGGTGAGTGGTGGAATATTGCATTGGGGGAATGGGTTGCATTGGGGGAATGGGTGAGTGGTGGAATATTGCGTTGGGGGAAGGTTTGCGTTGGGGAACCACGCCTCCCGTGGGGGCTACGGGTGTGTGGTGGAATGTTGCATGGGTACCAGGCCTCCCGTGTGACAGGGACCCAACAGGTCCCACCTGGTCTAGTGCAAAATAAAATTCAAATCTTAATCTGGCTTATATTACCACAGTTCTACCAGTTGTTGAATGAGAGGGGAGTTTGATCCAGGATGCACATATGGTAACATTTTAATTCACTTGTTCATCAGGAAAAATATATGAAAGGCAGGTGAAATAATTGTGTTAAAACCATGCTGTTTAAGGATCAACATATGGGAAGAGTTAAATAAATTTAACAAAAATATCCTTAAATCTGATATCTTATAATTTATGCACAGTGCATTCAGAAAGTATTTAGACCCCTTCACTTTTTCCACATTTTGATATGTTAAAGCCTTATTTATAAATGGATTACATTCTTTTTTTTTAATCATCAATCTACATACAATACCCCAGAATGAAGGAGTGAAAACAGGTGTTTACTAATTTTTGCAAAGTAATTAAAAAGAAATAATTGAAATATCACATTTACATAAGTATTCAGACCCTTTGCTATGACACTCAAAATTGAGCTTAGGTTCATCCTGTTTTCATTGATTATCCTTGAGATGTTTCTACAACTTGATTTGAGTCCACCAGTGGTAAATTAAATTGATTGGACATGATTTGGAAAGGCACACACCTGTCTATATAAGGTCCCACAGTTGACAGTGCATGTCAGAGCAAATACCAAGCCATGAAGACAAAGGAATCGGCCATAGACCTCCGAGACAGGATTGTGTCGAGACACAGATCTGGGGAAGGGTATAAAACAATTTCTGCAGCATTGCAGGTCCCGAAGAGCACAGTGGCCTCCGTAATTCTTAAATGGAAGAACTTTGGAACCACCAAGACTTCATAGAGCTGGCCGCCCGGCCAAACTGAGCAATCGGGGGAGAAGGGCCTTGGTCAGGGAGGTGACCAAGAACCCGATGGTCACTCTGACAGAGCTCCAGAGTTCCTCTGTGGAGATGGGAGAACCTTCCAGAAGGACAACTTATCTGCAGCACTCCACCAATCAGGTCTTTATGGTAGAGTGACCAGACGGAAGCCACTCCTCAGTTAAAGGCACATGACAGCCCGCTTGGAGTTTGCCAAAAGGCACCTAAAGGACCCTCAGACCATGAGAAATACGATTCTTTGGTTTGATGAAACTAAGATTGAACTCTTTGGCCTGAATGGCAAGCGTCACGTCTGGAGGAAACCAGGCACCGTTCATCACCTGGCCAAAACCATACCTACGGTGAAGTATGGTGGTGGCAGCATCATGCTGTGGGGATGTTTTTCAGCGGCAGGAACTGGGACACTGGTCAGGATCGAGGGAAAAATGAACAAAGCAAAGTACAGAGAGATCCTTGATGAAAACCTGCTCCAGAGCATTCTGGACCTCAGACTTGGGTGGGGGTTCACCTTCCAACAAGACAACGACCCTTGGCACACAGCCAAAACAACGCAGGGGTGCCTTTGTGACAAGTCTGTGAATGTCCTTCAGTAGCCCAGCCAGTGCCCGGACCTGAACCAGATTGAACATGTCTGGAGGGACCTGAAAATAGCTGTGCATCGACGCTCCCCATCCAACCTGACAGAGCTTGAGTGGATCTGCAGAGAAGAATGGAAGAAATTACCCAAATACAGGTGTGCCAAACCTGTAGTGTCATACCCAAGCAGACTTGAGGCTGTAATCGCTGTCAAAGGTGCCTCAACAAAGTACTGAGTAAAGGGTCTGAATAATGTAAAGTGATATTTTAGTTATTTATTTTTAATTACTTTAAAATTTCTAAACACCTGTTTTCACTTTTTTATTATTGGATATTGTGTGCAGATTGATGATAAAAAAAAAAGAATTTAATCTATTTCAGAATAAGGCTGTCACGTAACAAAATGTGGAAAAAGTGAAGGGGTCTGAATAGTTTCTGAATGCACTGTGCCTCCAATTCATGGAGAAGACACAAAATAACTTTATAACAAAATAACTAAATCCTTTCATAGCAAAAGGATTTGAGTATAGGAGCAGGGAGGTTCTACTGCAGTTGTACAGGGTCTTGGTGAGACCACACCTGGAGTATTGCGTACAGTTTTGGTCTCCAAATCTGAGGAAGGACATTATTGCCATAGAGGGAGTGCAGAGAACGGTTCACCAGACTGATTCCTGGGATGTCAGGACTGTCTTATGAAGAAAGACTGGATAGACTTGGTTTATACTCTCTAGAATTTAGGAGATTGAGAGGGGATCTTATAGAAACTTACAAAATCTTAAGGGGTTGGACAGGTTAGATGCAGGAAGATTGTTCCCGATGTTGGGGAAGTCCAGAACAAGGGGGTCACAGCTTAAGGATAAGGGGAAAATCCTTTAAAACCGAGATAAGAAGAACTTTTTTCACATAGAGAGTGGTGAATCTCTGGAACTCTCTGCCGCAGAGGGTAGTTGAGGCCAGTTCATTGGCTATATTTAAGAGGGAGTTAGATGTGGCCCTTGTGGCTAAGGGGATCAGGGGGTATGGAGAGAAGGCAGGTACGGGATACTGAGTTGGATGATCAGTCATGATCATATTGAATGGCGGTGCAGGCTCGAAGGGCCGAATGGCCTACTCCTGCACCTAATTTCTATGTTTCTATTACTGTATACTGATGGAGATTTTATATGGCCAACATCATTTCAGCAGTTAAATGCATTAGTGAATCTACCCGAGCAAGTAATATCCCTTAAGCCAGGGGTCGGCAACCTACGGCCCATGGGCCGAATCAGGCCTGTACCCCGGTCATCCGGCCCTGCAGGCGTATTTATTTTTTTCCAATTAGTCCCAGGGCTCGTAGGTGACCTGAGAAGTGCAGCTAGTCCCGGGGCACACAGGCGACCTAGGCGCTACAGCCAGTCGTTGGGCCACGCAGGCAACCTGGGATCTGCAGAAAACTAATTGAAAAACACGTGAAAACTAAATCGACAAACAACACCGTGTCACACTAGTTGGTATGTATTATTACTAATGTATGTATTATTAGTATGTATTATTACTAACTATGAATTTATTTAGTATGTATTATTATTACCTCCATTTATTAACTATGGCGATAGATGTGGCCTGCCATCCGCTCACAGACATGGGTCCTGGCCCCTATGCAAAACAAGGTTGCCGAGCCCTGCCTTAAGCAATGGGGTCATTTGTAAATAAGTTAAAATTGTATCACGCTATCATTAAAATGACTATTGATTACATCCCCAAACAACCTACTTAGCTGAACAAAAGTGAAATCCAGGGATGTGATTCCACGTGGAATGTAGGCTGGTGAAGTATTTAGAGCTGATTTTGTTGGCAAGCAACATACTGTAATGCTATATTATGGAAAATACAGTAATTAAAAAGAGGGTACAAATTGTCCCTTTGTGCAATATTCTACTTCACTACATTTCCAGAGACCTTCCCCCATCGATCAGAGCAATAGTGATGAGGCTACTACTTGAAAGCCAGATGGGGACCAAGCAAATCTTGCCAGCATAGAACATACATCCACTTTTCCCCCCAAGACATTTTTAGAAAGGTTTGTTCTCAGCCTCCGTCTAGACTTGCTTATCTTTTTTCTCTCTTCAGTTTCCCTTTAACATTTCCTGCTGCAGCTTGCGAAAGTTGATTTTCAACCACAAATCTCTGTTGTATCCTTGTACAGGTGCACAACCTTTTATCCGGTGTTCCGGAAACCGAAAAACTCCGAAAACCGGCCATTTTTTCCAGATGTCGTCTGCGCACCAAAGCTCGCGTTTGGCGCCAAACTTGACCCGAAACGAACCATGGTCAACCCAGGTCTGTACTACTGTAGCGGCTGCCTCCTCCCCGGAGACCGGGAGACACTTAAACATCTGTAAATCATTGCTTAAATGTTAGTCAGTTAGTTTGGAGGGCTTTTATGTGAAGGGAGGGGTGAAGGCGTAAACTTTAATTCTTAGTCCCCTAAACGGAGAGGCGGGGAGCGGTGATGCCTTACGGGTAGTGCAAAGCTCCGCAGCGCTGTGTGGGGCTGCGGGCGGCGCCGGTTGTAGCTCCGACCCCGGCAACTCTACCCCTGGCTGCGAGGCGCTCCAAATCCTGCGCGGTCCGCGGCCGGACGCCACAGAGCCGAGAATGATGGGAGTCGGCGGCGTCGCAGCGCTGGGACACCAGCGGGGGGCGGGCAATGCCTTACCGGGTCGCCGTGCGGCAAGCTCCGGAGCGCTGTGGCGCCGACTCCCCAACATTGGAGCGTCGCTGGATTTGGAGCCGCGCAGCCAGGGGTAGAGTTGCCGGGGTCGGAGCCCCAACCGGCGCAGCCCGCGGCCGGACGGAGCCCCCAGCTCCGCGAGGTTGGGAGTCGCCGACCAGGTAGGGACTAAGAATTAAAGTTTCCCCCTTCCCCCTTCACCCCTACTCTACCACCACCACATAAAATCCCTCCAAACTAACTGACTAACATTTATGCAATGATTCTCCCGGTCTCCAGAGCTGCTCCCCAGCTGCTCCAGACTTTTCAAGCCGCCCGCGCTACCTACCTAATCTACGCTAAAAATCTTCCATTCGGAAATCCGAAAATGTCCGAAATCCGACAAGTGTCTGGTCCCAAGGCTTTCGGATAAAAGGTTGTGCACCTGTATTACTTGATTGTGATCCAGTCACTGAAACTTGTGCCCCCCCAATCAGTTCCTGTCACCATTTCTATTGAATTAGTTATTTCAATATTGTGTCAAATGAAAATACTCTGGCTTTTCTTGTGCCTAAGAAAAAAAAAATAAAGACTTTCCGCTTCAAAAATGTCATACCACACCATGTGCTCAATGTGTTCCAAACTGTTTTACAACTAATGGGATTGCCTTGATGTGCAATCACTGGAACATAGTCAGACAAGAGAATGTACTTCACACACAGCAAGGACCCACAGATGTTAAGATCAATCGTGACCAGTTTCTGCCTGACAGCAGTCAGACTAGTTCTCCAAACCTAATTTCAGCCAAATCATACCATTTACTTTCTGTTCGAACCATTCCACTGGTCTACGTGATGCACACCATGTTGCTTGGTAGCGTTCCGAACAGTATATTTGCATTATTTGTTTAAAGCTGTAAATACTCTTCCTCATACCTCGGGCACACTGTCTCAGGGGCTTAATGTGTGGTATATACAAGCCTCATCACACCATTGAAAGCCAAACTTTGCATCATACATTCATCACCATCTGTTCACTACCATCTGATTTCATTTTCATATTTCTGTTGTTTCAATCTTTTGTGCTTTGGACTATTGTGCAATTTACACATTTAAAGAAGGCAAGGTTAAATTTACCTGCATAGTGGAGATGATAAGGCCCCGGTGGATGACAAATTGGCCCAGTGCAGCGGATCGCTTGTAACTGTTGCGTCCATGCACCATTAGTAGCCTGCCAATGTGCTTAAACTGAGTGATGGAAAAATCTGCTGCCAAAGATGCCTGTTTCCCTTCCTAGATTTTATAAAGATAGGCAAAAAATCCCATTAAACCAGTAGTTAAACAGATATCACTGTAAAAGCATCCGTGACAGTTAAATCCTGCTACTAGATTCAAAGAAAACCTGGACTACATTTTCAAAGTTTACATTTGTTAAATGTATACATTTCTTGGTTAAATGGGTTTCTTTACTCGAGGCTCACGTTGACTTGGTTAATAAAATTAGCAAATGTTGCTTTTGCAGAGAACAGAATATTTTATTGAGCAAAGGACTGTAGAGTGATTAGCCACGTGTTATCTTACAAACAATACCCAATGGCTCAATTGGTAATTTCTCAGTGTAACAGAGATTGCTGAACCTTAAAGGGACAGAATAGTAGTATTCAGGGCATACAGTAGCGCAATGGTAGAGTTGCTGCCTCACAACGCTGGAGATCTGGGTTCGATCCTGTTCGGGTGCTGCCGATGTGTATTTTGTTTACTTCTCCTGTGAGTGCATGGGTTTTCTCTGGGTGCCCTGGTTTTGTTCCATATCTCAAAGATACGCGAGTTTGTAGGTTAATTGGCCTCTGTACAATTGTTCCTAATGTGTAGGGAGTGGATGGGAAAGTGGGATAACATATAACTAATGTGAACTGGTGATCAATGGGCTAAAGGGCTTATTTCCATGCTGTATCTCAAAACTAAAGTAGGTGGGCAAGGTGTAATCGCTAAATTCAATGGGGCAAATCATATTTAAATTAATTTGCAGCTCTTTCTTCAACAAGGTAAGATGACAATAGAAATATATGCTGTATTTCGTACGCCAAGACCCTGTGCAGATAACTACAGCAATAAAGCAATTGACAGGATAATCCATTGAGAGAAACTCTTGACAGGGCCTCTGACAGCGAACCTGCATGATTCTCAAGGGAACATATAAGAAACTTCCAAATTGCAACTTCTTTGAAGCTTGCCTTCAGAAGGTGCTCCAGATGTGAACAACTGTGCAGACTGGGAACAACTTGCCAATTGCTCCTATGTACAAGTGTAAAAAGCTCTGGAGTAGAATTTTGGGCACCAAGAGAATTGGAGGATGGGGTAAAAGGGTCTGAATTTATGGCAATCAATGTAACAGCAGCTTGCATCATTTGCCAAATGGAATCAGTTTTCTGTGGGTTTTATTGTTGATTTTGATGATTACTTTCTTGCTTTTACTTACCATGTTTAATCCCAAGGGCCAAGCTCACTGGGCCAATGTATCGCAGACTATTATCCAGCTATCTGAGCAATGCCTAGCCCAACAGGGCACAAACATATATGTTAGTATTAGGTGAGGCCTTGGTTCTGCCAAAACTATACGATCAGGTTGGGTCAAGCTGTGGTCTGATTCAGCAAAGAAGGGGGGGACAGAACGGGGGACTTATTTTTTGTTCTCAATTTCAAACATGATGCAGTGTTGGCTGTAGGCTGAGAAACTCAACATGGCCTGGGACCAGGAAGCACTTTTTCCAAGTCCTTGCTTCACATTTTCCTCTGAGTCAGTCTGGTAGTGACATCTGCTTGTGAGGGAAAGAGAATGTGAGAAGGGTTTTACCCAAGTCATGAACATCTTTTCTGGATGTGGATGTGGATGTGGATGTCAAGGTTTAGTCGGTGCCAGTGTCTCTGGGTGTGATTTTCCAGATATCTTTGGGTTAGGAGGGGATGAAATAAATAAAGTAATAAATTATAAAAATATGATGCTATTAAGGATTCGGCAGCCTGCTTGAATGGGAGTCCTATGACCAACTAAACATTCCTTGCTTCCATCAATGGTCTACAAGCAATTACACACCCAGGTTTCTCCAACTGCACCATACAATCCCATGACCTCTATGAACACGAAAGACAAGAGCAGCAAATGAGTAGCGATACCACCAAGTGCAGGCTCCACCAGCACTGCACACCATCCTGACTAGGAAATATTTTGACTTTCCTTCTTCATCATCAATCCTAAAACTGAAACTCCCTGTTCAACATCTTTCCCTGAAGGACTATCGTAGCTCAAATAGGTGGCTCACCATCACCATCACCATCACATCGGCATTCAGGCAACATGTTCCTGACTTTGACAGTGATACCCAGATTCCAGAAAATATTTTAAAAAATAGGCTTGGGTCAGATTCAGATCAGGTGCAGTGGGATCAGATTAGAACTTTATACGTGAGCAGACCCAAATCACACATTCTAACCATGAGTACTGTGTGAACACAATCTCTAATAATGCACTGAAAAAGCCACATCCCTTGCAGCTGAGTGACAGCTGGCAAAGCCCCCCACCCCACACTATACCAGCTAAAAAGCTAAAATGATAAATCTCTAAATGTCTTTTGCACAGAGATATTTTAAAATAATTGAAAATGACGTGGCCAATTAAAATAATTTAAAAAAAAAATTGAATGAAAAATATTACAGCGTATAAAATAGCTGAAAAAAGGCATCTATGGCTTTTGATATGCGGTTCTACAATTCCTAATAAATCAACAGATCGTGGACATAACACATTTCATGACGAGCTGGAGCCATATGATGACGTTTCACAAAAAACAATAAAGTAATTGGAGTGGTTGGAAGTTTGAGCTGCGAAAGAATGTCGAGTGGACCAATGAAATTGTTTGTATGCTGTATATTCAATTAAGGTATTCTTGGCTTAAGTAAATAAATAAGTTTATTGGCCGTATTCACATACAAGGAATTTGCCTTGGTGCTCCGCCCACAAGTTACAACATGACATACAGTGACAGTTATGAATGACTCAGAAAACACTAAACATTAATAATAATAAAACATTAATGATAAAACACCATTGATCAAGCATGTGAACGAACAAAATACCAGATCAAAGGGAGGCTACAGATTTTTGGCTGTTGAGTAGAGCAACTACTCGTGGATAAAAACTGTTTTTATGTCTGGCTGTGGCAGCTTTGACAGTCCAGACTTGCCTTCCAGAGGCAAGTGATTCAAAGAGTTTGTAGCCAGGTTGAGATGGGTCAGAGATGATCTTGCCCGCTCGTTCCTGGCCCTTGCAGTGTACAGTTCATCAATGGAGGGAAGGTTGCAGCCAATAACCTTCTCAGCTGATTTGACGTCTTGCTGTAGCCTCCGGATATCGTGCTTGGTAGCTGAGCCAGACCATGATGGGGAAGGTGAGGACAGACTCTACGATGGCTTTATAGAATTGGACCATCATTGCCTGTGGCAGATTGTGCTTCCTCAGCTGCCGCAGGAAGTACATCCTCTGCTGCGCTTTTTTGACTGTGGAGTCGATGGTAGTCCTCCATTTAAGGTCCTTGGAGATGATGGTTCCCAGGATCTTAAAATACTCCACAGATGTGACTGTGGTGTTGTTGATGGTGAGTGGGGTGAGGGGAGGCAGAGCTCTCCTAAATTCGACAATCAATTCCACTGTCTGAAGAGCATTGAGCTCCAGGCTGTTGCGATGGCATCTAGATCAGTCCAATCAGAGGTGTGTCATCCGCAAACTTGAGAACCAGTGGAGGTGCAGTCATGGTGTGGAGAGAGTAGAGGAGAGGGGAGAGTATGCAGCCTTGCGGTGCTCGTATGCGGAGGGTTTGCGGGTCTTAGATGTGCTTTCCCAGCCTCACATGCTGCTTCCTGTCTGTCAGGAAGCTGGTGATCCACCGACAGAGGGGTTCAGGCACAGTCAACTCGGAAAGTTTGGAGTGTAGTAGCTCTGGCACAATGGTGTTGAATGCAGAGCTAAAATCAACAAACAGGATCCTCGCATAGGTCCCCTGGCGGTCCAGGTGCTGTAGGATGAAGTGCAAGCCCAGGTTGACTGCATCATCCACAGATCTATTGGCCCAACATGCAAACTGCAGAGGGTCCAGCAGGGGGTTTGTGATATTTTTCAGCTTGGCCAGCACAAGCCTTTCAAGTGTCTTCATGACTACAGAGGTCAGTGCGACAGGACAGTAGTCATTAAGACAAGTAATCCTTGCCTTTTTGGGTCCAGGGACAATAGTGGAGACTTTGAAGCAGGCAGGGACAGTACATGTTTGCATTTTCTGTATATATTGATGCCAGCTGTTTGGCACAGAGCTTAAAAGGGGGAAACATTGTCGGGTCCTGGAGATTTCAGGCTTTTTTGTCCTCTGAAAAGCCTCTCCACCTCCTCTATTTTTATTGTTGTTGATGTAGAGATTACAAGAGGGTATCACGATAAAGGTCCATAGATTAGAATTCTAATTTTCCATTTGATAAATCATCCGTTGTATCACATAACCGCACTTTATTTAATTTTGAAGAAATTGGATGCATTGCAGATGCTGTCCAAAGATATATTTGGTGAATTTGGTGAGTGGTGAATCTCTGGAACTCTCTGCCACAGAGGGTAGTTGAGGCCAGTTCATTGGCTATATTAAAGAGGGAGTTAGATGTGGGCCTTGTGGCCAAGGGGATCAGAGGGTATGGAGAGAAGGCAGATACGGGATACTGAGTTGGATGATCAGCCATGATCATATTGAATGGCGGTGCAGGCTCCAAGGGCCGAATGGCCTACTCCTGCACCTAATTTCTATGTTTCTATGTTTCTATATTCAAAGTTTCCCCACTCTTTTTTTGCTTAACAATTTCCAACACTGAGCCACAAAATCTGAACACAAAAGATTATTACCTTTCCTACAATTCCAATCCCGCAGTCAGCTGCTTGGATCATACTGACATCATTACCTCCATCACCTGTAAAATATGTCATTGTTAAAGTAAACCTATCACTGAGCAGCTTAATACTGGTTAACAAATAACAAACCACTCCAAAGAGAAAATGAAAAGAAACTATTCCAAGATTGAAAGAGAAGTTCACAAACAAACTTAACTTTGAAAATTTTCTCTCCAGTATCTAAAAATAGAACATTAATTTACTGGCTAATTAAATGACCATTGAATCCTGAGGTATCATTAATTGAAGATGGGCTTTCAAATAGATGGAAGAGTTCTGAGTTTCTCATTAGCGATTTTATAAAACAAATCCCAGCTCTGCTATTTGTTCTCATTCCTGCTGGACGACTGCTGAATTTCATGTGCTTGTGATCAGTTGCAATCCTCGTCATTGCCACCCTGTGGACCTACCACACGTTACATCTACACAAATAAAAGTGAATGGAAAATCAAGTTCCATTTGAAGGATAGAAACCCAGGAAAGTAATGATTTTTAACCTCAGTATTTCTTGAACTCTGAACCGTTGTTTTCTAATACTTTATAGCCAACATGTTAGTAGAAAGAGCTCCATTCCTAATCGATTAATCTCCAAGTCCATTACATTCAACAAACTAAACCTACACATTCATAGCACCTGCTCTGCCAAGATTTGATTTCTATGATCATTTATGTAACAAGATTGGCGCAGATCAAAATTATAACACTTTAAAAATGTTCCTTCTTAATGAGTCAGGATCAAATGGAAAAAATATCACAGCCAAAAAACAATTCTTAACTGGAAAGCAAGCCAAGTTTTGATTAAGACATCAATTATCTTTTTAAAGTCAGCTCCAATTCCTGCACAAAATTATTGCACTTATCATTTTTCAACCATGGGTCTGATTGAATATAGGAAGGTGAAGGAGCTCCACGCTTACCTATTGCACACGTGCGCTTGCCAGTATGCTGTTGCAACAGCTTCACAATTTGAGCCTTTTGTGTGGGAGAACATCGGCAACACACAACAGCCGGGCACTGGCAGGCAAGTTCCACAAATTCATGCTCATAATATTTTAGGCAAACCTATAATGAAACAAAAGGATAAAAAAATGTGATAACTTTAAGTACGTCAGTTTTCCAAGCAACATCCTGAGAGATGAAAAACAGCAGTTTCCCTGGCACAAATGGGAAATATTTAGCTTTTGTCAGCTGTGATTCAGAGGGATATGATCGCTTACTCAGAAGGTTCCAAGTCTCATTCCAGAGACTTGGAAAAATTCAGGGCTGGCACCTCAGTGCACTCTTGAAGGAGTCCCTGCACTGTCAGGGGTGTCATCTTAAAGATGAACTGATACAGTTAAGAGCTGCTCAGACTTTCAAATTGCCACACAGAAATGTCACAAGAATATCAATGAAAACAATAAAAATTAGGTAATAAGATCAAGAAAAGTAATGAAACTGCCATTGTGGATGCAGAGACTGCAAAGTAAAATCTGATCATCCTAAATTGGTGGGGCATATGATAGCTTTGGCAGAAAAGATTAAGGATAATAAAAATAGATATTATAAGTAAAGTAAGGGGAAAAGGGTAACTAGAGAGAGGACAGGGAGGCCTCAAAAACCAAATAGGTCATGCACATGTGGAGCTACAAGAGAGGAGTGAGGTTCTTACTGAATATTTCTCCTGTTTTTACCATTAAGGAAGACATGAAGATAACTTGCTAATGTTAATGGAGATGCCTTGAGGTCAGTCAGTATTAGAGTTGAAGAGGTGTTAAACATTCTAAGGCATATAAACGCAGATATATCTCTCAGGCCTGAGCAGATATTGCCAGTGCTTTCTTTGTGACGGTACGGCAAACCGTCATCTCTAAAATGTTAAGAACTAGGTCTTCACATTTTTTGAATGTTTAATATTACAAAGAGATTACTAAAGTTAAAAACAAAATAAAGTAAATTGGACAGTCAGGTCCTTAAAAATAAAACGTAAGCAGCTTTGTAGGACAACAATCTGCTATAGATGCTATCAGCTAGGAATGGCACCTTTTTGTCTACAATAAAAGCACTGGATGTACCCAAGACCACGGTGGGAATCTATTGAAGAAATTGCAGGAGATATATGAATCACCGTTAGATGCGGATGAGTGACAGAAGACTGAAGGGTGGTTAATGTTGTGCCTCTATTTAAGGAGAGCTGCACAGAAAAAAAAAACTGGGATCTACAGTCCAGTAGGCTTAACATCTGTGGTAGGAAAGTTACTGGACAAGACTGAAAGGCAACATACATTGGCATTTGGAAAGACAGAGGTTGCTTAGGGATAGTTAGCATTGTTTTGTATATGGGAGATCATGTTGCACAAATTTGAGTTTTTGGTAAAAAGTGACCAAGAAGTTTGATGAGAGCAGAGCTATAGACGTAGCTTATATGAAGTTCAGCAAAGGCCTTTGATAATGCTCCGCATGGTAGACTGCTCTGGAAGATTAGATTACATGGGATTTTTCGGATTGTGACCAGTGATATGCCTCATTATCTATAATCACCAATTTGGATGAGAATTTACATGGCATGATTAGCAAGTTAGAAGATGACATTAAAATTGTTGACAGTGACGATAGTTATCAATAATGATAACAGGATCTTGATGAGTTGCGCCGGGATAAGGTAATGCAGTTTAATTTTGATAAGTGAATGGTGTTGCATTCTGGGAAGTCATACCAAGGCAGGACTTTCATAGTGAACAGCAGGGGGGAGTGTTCTAGAGCAGGAAGTTCTAGAACAAGAATGAAAATGACATCACACGTAGATTGGGTGGTGAAGAAGGCTCTTGGCATGCTGGTCTTCATCAGTCAAGAAACCAAGTATAGAGGTTGGGATGTTTTGTTACAGTTGTACATTACGTTGGTGAGGCTGCACTTGAAATGTTGTGTTAGTTTTGATTACCCTACAATAGGAATATTCCAATAAGCTGGAATGGTTGCAGAGAACATTTATGTTGCTAAAACTTCAGAGACTGAACTTTTGAGAAAGATTGGACTGGCTAGAACTTTATTCCTTGGAGCACAGGAGGTTGAGGGATGATCTTATCGAGGTGTCATGTGGGGAATAGATAGGGTGAATGCACAGACACTTTTTCCCAGGTTAGGAGAAACAAGAACTAGTGGGCACAGGTTTAAGGTGAGTGAGGAACATTTTTAAAGGACCATGAGCAGCAACTTTTCCCACACAGAGGGTGTTGTGTATAGGGAATGAGCTATCAGAGGAAGTAGATGAGGCAGGTGCCATAACAACATTTAGGAGACATTTGATAGGTAATTGAACAGGAAACATTTGGAGGGACACGGTCCAAATATGGGTAAATGGGACTAGCTTGGATAGGATATCTTTGTTGGCATGGAGATGTTGGGCTGAAGGGGCCATTTCTGTATAATATAACTTTATGACATAACGAGCATTTGTGGGTTTTATTGCTTGAGTACAAGAGTAAAGTTGTCTCACGAGAATTGTCTTACCCGCCGTGAAGAACAATGGGGACCCGGTGTGGGGGGGACCCGGTGTGAGGGATGGTGGGAGAACAAAGGGGGAACCGGTGTGTGTGGGGGGGGGGGCACTGTAGTTTAGAATCCTCTTGCCAGGGGATAAGTCTGTGTTTGTTCATTTGCTTCGGTGAAGGCGCTGTGCACACGGCAGCCAGCCAACAGTCGCTTGTTTTTTCTTTTTGGTTTCACTTTTAATTTCAAGTTATTGTGTACCTTGTGTGTTGTGACTGTCGGCAAACCATTTCCCTCCGGGGATGAATAAAGTTTTATCGTATCGTAATAGAGGGGTTAGGCGAGTCTGCCCTTAATATTGTGTACAGCTTTGTTCCTATTTCCTGAGAGAAGGATATATTTGCTATGGAACGAGTGTAGGGAAGATTCACCCGACTGGTTGTAACGCAAGAGTTAAAACAGGCTTTTCAGCTAAAAAGGAGTTGTCTGTTAACAGTTCCTATGTAAAGTAAGAAGGTTTGCTTAGAAAAACAATTAGGTGCCTCGGAAAATAATTGGGCACACTTGGAAGTGGTAGTAAATCACGAGGTCGCACATTATGTAGCCTCAAAGACATCTAATATTAAGACAAGCCAAACTTTCCTTACCATAGACATTTGAGATTAGCTTAATCCTGATATAATAAATAACCCCAGTGCCCATAACCAAGGAGGATACCTAGTTTTAAAAACATAGTTGACTGCTGTTTGTAGAGAAGCAGCCCAGGCTTATTGAACAAATAAGTGCATGCTACGTGAGCTCAATGGACTTCCCCTCGGATCGAGATCCAGAATGCTGCCGGGACTATGGAGTTTTCTTGGCCAGGCAGCTGTAAAGGAGTCCCCAGCATGCAGAAGGCAGGCATGCGGCTCATTGCTACCAGCTGCCACTTGTATCAGCGAAGGTCTGGCAAACAGGATGATATACTTGTGACATTTAATCTTTCACTAATCCTTTTACTGTATTTCATTAGATTTTAATACATTTAGATTCTTTGTAACCATGAAGAGTTTTTTTTCTCTATCAATCATCAAAATCCTCAAAACCCGCTTGTAAATTATCATACTGGTCCGAGGTGTGGTGCATCGGCCATAAAAGGAGTGTTCGAGGGGAGTAGGTCTCTAGTGTTTAAAGGAGAAACATCACTGAAATGTACATTTATTACGCCTGGATGCAGGAATGCAAAACAGGTCAAATACACCATAGGCCATTTTGGTCTCTTGGTTCTTTACTCATTGAGATGTTCCCTACCCCGGAGGGCTATAGAAGCTTAGTCACTGACTGTGTTTAAAATAGTGAATAGTAATAAATTTAGTTACGTTTATTATTGTCTGGTGAACCGAGGTACAGTGAAGAGCTATTATTCTTCAGCGTGCTATCCAATCAGTGAGAAGCAGAGCAGTCTACTCCTATTTCCTAGGTTCCCAGAAAGAGAATATAAATATGATTGAGCTATAACAAACTCGGTGAGTGAAGGCATTTATAACAGCAGTGCTTCTAAGTTGAGTTTATAACAACGTTGGTGTTTTATTGCTATCTTTGCACAGCAGACTTTAACGCTTACCTCTAAAGAGTCCCCCGATATAACCAATGTACAGTCATGTTTCCTCCTGAAAGCATTGAGCTCCAAATGAGCTTCACCACGATTTGTTACCTGCAAGGGCAAGCCTTCAATTTAGTTCCGAAAAAGATGTGTAAATCAGTGTTCAACATTTTATGCTGGGCAGATACAGAAAGAAATCGAGTAATAGAGTCCGTTTGGATCAGATCATTATGAAACATACCAACAAAAAGTGAAAAAAATGGAGATTGTCACTATGAGTGCATGTGCTTTTTCACAATCTTGAGTGAATGCTTTAATAAATTCAATTAACTTTTAGAACCAGGCGTTTCTTCACTTGGTGCATGCAGATGATGCATCATATCTATATACTTTTAAAAGTGTGTGTGTGTGTGTGTGTGTGTGTGTGTGTGTGTGTGTGTGTGTGTGTGTGTGTGTGTGTGTGTGTGTGTGTGTGTGTGTGTGTGTGTGTGTGTGTGTGTGTGTGTGTGTGTGTGTGTGTGTGTGTGTGTGTGTGTGTGTGTGTGTGTGTGTGTGTGTGTGTGTGTGTGTGTGTGTGTGTCTTTATTTGTTTGTGGGTGTCAGATTTGGCCTTTGATTCCTTGGTCCGTCAAAACCACACGCAAAAACTCAAGAGATTTTTTCCATTTCGCTAGACATTTCACTTTTCCACTCACAAATCCAATCCTCATTAAATTTCGTTGTTTTAATCTACACATTTTTACTAAAATCCTTCCCCCCCCCCTGGTCTAGTAACTATTAAAAATGTGTGTGTGTGTGTCTTTTCATATGTGACTCACATCTCGTCGAAAACCCGACGTGGTAACGATGACATTTTTACATATTCTGGTAGAGATTTACCTCATGATTTCAAAAATCCCCTCATCTGAAAATTTGATTCATTATTTCCCGAGTTCTTTTACTAAAATTGTTCACCTATCTGACATATTTTTAAAATCTAACGTGCTGAAGCGAGCGATGACGTCTCAATGCCTTTGCTCCTCATGGCAACCTGCGCAGAATTTTCAACGAACAGTGAAGAGCTGCGAGTTACGTGGCCTGGCCCAGCCCCCCTCCCCCCCGGGTCTGGATTGAAGCCGTAGAACACGTGATCAAGGCATGCTGCGCGCTCCGCTGGGCTCCTTCAAGTTCGACAACATGGCGGCAGCGGTCGTTATCACAGCGTGGCCGCAGACAAGCGTAGTGGAAAGGTGGTCATGATCGGCCGGCCCTCCACTGCTTTTCACCGTCTCAGATCATTCCAGGCCTCGCTATGGTCCACGCTGGCCGCAGCCTAGCTCGGGCCCAGCGCCTGGTGGGGGGGGGGCCTGCTCTACGACCTGGGTAGGTGCTGCCTCTACCCCCTCCCCTTCCCTCTCTACCCCTTCCCCGGAACAGAGAAAGAGATAGAGAGGGAGGGGGGAGAGGGGGGGGGGGGAAAGGGGGGGGGGGGGGGGGGGGTGGGGGTGTAGAGGAGAGGGGGCCCTCTCTGCCCCCCTCCCTCTCTGCCCCCCCCCCCCTCTCTAGGGAGTGGTGAATATTGGGACCTATGGGTGAGTGGTGGAGTATTGCGTTCAGGAACCAGCCCTCCCCTGTGACGCCACGCCCCCCCCACCCCTCAATCTCTACCCCCTCCCTCTACTCACGGCTGCGCAGTTGCGGGTTATGAGTGGATAGGGCGGGGAATGGAGTAAAAGGAGCGAATGAATAATACTAATATAATACCAAGGGGGGAGGGGGGGTTTAGTGTGTGTGGGGGGTGGTGAGTATGTGTGTATGCGTGATGCCGAAGGGCGTCCCCCAGCAAGGGGACGGGACTGGTGTAATAGAAAATTGTTTTTTTCTTCTAATTAACGTCATTTTCAGCTGTCACATTACATGAGCTTGTCTTGCATGCTATATAAGCACTTGTGTGGTCAGTATAGATCTTCAGTTTGCTCTGAAATGTTAGTTGGATCATTGCTGCCCTCTGGTGGTTGCAACATGGTTGCAACATGACATACAGTTCTGTCTTTCTACTTGTGTTCCATGATCATACACACACTCTACCTTCACTCCAGCATCTTCTTGAAAGCAATGAATCCTTTCAAGGGTTGGAGACTTACTCTAAATGGCTTAACTTCTCTCTGGATTACATTCTTCAACCACTACTGAATTCCACTTCGACCACTTTTCTGAATGCTGTTTCAATGCTCATTTAATGTTTTTCCACATTACCTCACACAGAAAATAATACTGAACAGCTTTAGGAATCCAAGCTTCTTTCAGGAAATATGCAAACAAATATTCTTGTTATTTGTGAAAATAGGAAGTCAGCTACACTAGTTTGCTCATATATACTTGTGCAAGACATTTTAAATTAACAGCATGGCATGGAATAATCGCAGGCAAGTTAAACTGATAATTTCAGGTTGTCAAAAGGTCCAAAAAGATCCATGTTTAACAGACAGATTCTTGCACTTCATTACTGGCAGAGTAATTTCTACATTCAATTAGGAACTTTTGAGACATAGGGATCAAGTTAACAATGCTAATTTCAAAAACAGGTTTAGTCATAGGTTAATTACTATGTAGAACAGTTCCCAATATTATTCAGATCGGTCATTATCCCATCGGTTCAATTTGGTGTCAAATGGGATAGTCAAGGATGGAGTTAAAGGGAAAGAGAGTAAAGGGATAGTTAATGACCCCAGCATTAACGGGAAAGAAAGCTCACAAAGGGATAGGAGAGTATGGCAAGGTGTAATAGGGATCGATGTGAAAGGTGAGATGCATAAGGAATAAAAAGTATTGTATATGAATGCACGGAGTATAAGAAGTAAGGTGGATGAGCTTGAGGCTCAGGTAGAGGTTGGTAAATATGACATTGCGGGGATTACTGAAACGTGGCTGCAGGAGGATCAGGCCTGGGAACTTAATATTCAGGGTTATACATCCTATAGAAAGGACAGGCAGGTGGGTAGAGGAGGGGAGGTAGCTCTGCTGGTGAGGGATGGAATTTAGTCCCTTGCGAGGGAAGACATAGTTAGACGAGGTAGAGTCACTGAGGCCACATTCTCAACGCAGAAGTTGGTGAATGCATGCATCAACAGAATGTGGAAAACTGTCTTTTTTTTAAACAAATTAATTTAGACTTCTTGCAAAATATACAGAGCCAAAATGATCTGCGTAGGTTCATTTATATGGGTATTAGCTCGTTTAGGTTTCACTGCAACATTTAATTATCAAATTTAAAAAAAAATCAACAATACCTTTTTTAAATAAAATATTTTGCCCTTATGTTCTGCAAAAAAAGCAATCACAAATGCACCATTATGCACCAGATAGTTTGTTCCTTCAGTACAGCAGTCCAGTTTGCAAATGGTATTTACAGCTACATGCATGGAAGAATATACATTTGTGAAACTTTTGACCCTTGGGAACAACTGCTTAATTGATTACACTTACAGGACGAAAGATATGGACATCTTGGTTTCTGGACACCAGATGCGAGCTCTTTGCAATGCAAGTCGCTGTTTCCAGTTTATCTCCAGTTAACATCCATATCTGAAAGAAAATGTAAAGGAAAATTCTCAGTTATTTGTGTGTGTTGTGATCACAATTGCTACATAAGCCCAATATTTTATTTTTTTGGATTGGACCAAATACAAAAAAGTGGATTTTAAAGTTGCGTATGACAACCTGTAATTGCAACCATGGCATTCATTGCTCATCTTCAATGCATGTATATCCTCTTCTTACAACTTCCCTCAGCCACCCAGCTGGGAAAGATTATCCGTCTCTGGTTCCAATCTTATCTGATTGTAATTAGAGAATCACCTGCAATAGCTCCTCGTCCCACTTCTGCACCATTGCCTAGCACTTGCCTTTATCTGCTTCCTATTTCACATTCACATGTTGCTCTTTGGCCATTCGGGAAGCAGGTGATGCTGCACATGCTGACAACAGCCAGTTCTACCTCAAAACATTCAATGCCATCTTTGTAAACTGTAAAGCGGTGAACATACAATCTTATAAGGAGATAAATGGCCTTGTATGCAAATTGGCCATTCCACCAGATTAGAAGGTATTGTAAAAGTGATAATTCAATTTATATGGATATAATGATCTTTGCAATCTACTTCAATTTTGTGTAGGACAACAGTACTATACTGATTAGCAAGGTTGGTTTCATGGTAATGAAATGTAACAAGTGATGTGTTCGTACAGTTTTACACTTTCTCCGTTTCTTTCGTATTTCCCAATATAACATTATTAAATTAGACATCTGAAAATTGTACTGGGGACTCATCCCAATCTGACCTTTATTCCAGCATTCCTCAACATTTCTAATGTAGGCCTCACATCGGCTTGCAGTTGATCCTCCACTCCAGTGAGGCACAGGAGCTCCATTTCTCGCTGAAGACTCTCCACAACTGCTGCCACTTTTAGTGTACGATCGTGAACACTCAGCTTTGCCTGGTTATATCGGTTCTGTCAAGTACAAGTAAGCACCTTTAAGCAGATAAAAACATGCAGAGAACAATGTTGTTGATGTTGCATGTTGAAATTCTCGGAACTACCCAGCACTGAATAAATCCAATGCCCCAACTTGTCCATGCCTACTGTGATGCTAGTCTACACAAATCCCTTTTGCCTGCATTATTCATTTCATAGGATAATATCTATTACTTTTTAAACACTATAAATACTTCTGTCTATACCAAGTCTTCTGGCAGGTCTTTCCATATAATAAAAATCTGTACAGGCTGGGATGTTTTACTCCTGGAATTAAGGAGATGGAGGGGCAACATTTCAGTACAAATTAATAAAATCTTGAGGGGCATAGATAAGTTTAATGGAAACAGTAATTTCACCGATAGTCAGAGAGTCTACAACTTGATAGCACAGGATAAACGTGAGTGTGGGGAGATTTAAAAGGGTCCTGAGGGGCAGGGTTTTTTTCGTGGAAGACAGTGGGTATATGAAAAGTGGCAGATGTGACTAAATGTACAATGTTTAAAAGATATTTGGACAGGCTCATGGGGTGTTTATAGGAATATAGGTCAAACACAGAAAAATGGGACACACTCAGGGTGGCATTTTGGTCGGCATGTACAAAGTTGGGCTGAAGGGGCTTGTTTTGGAGCTGTATAACTCTATGACCACCATCCTCTAATGTAGTGGTTCCCAAACGGTAATGGTTCGGCCCCCTCAGGGGCTCTGGGATTACCTTGGGGGTCTCAAAGAAGCAGTGGGTGACGCTGCGCTGATGCCATAGTTTAATAAATCAGACCAAGAGTTTTGGTTACAGAAGAAATTTCTGATCACTATCCTGCATTATGGACAATGGTTTAGAAGCTCCTTGTTGCATTTCCAACATCATATTTTGTAGAACGTGGTTTTAGTGTGGTCACTCAACTTCTCTCCAAGCAAAGAAATCCACTCCAGGTTACTGAATATGGTGATTTATGACCTGCTAAGTGACTTTAAACCAGATATTGGGAAACTGGTATCACTTCATCAAGCCCATCCATCGCATTGTGAATTTACCGAACAGTGTAGTTACTAAATGTGGTATCTAAGACACTTGCTATGTGACTACCAGTCCTTGAAAAGCTAGTATCACTGGGTCAAGTTTATAAATTTTGTTTAATTAATTAAGCTAAAAAAAAAAAATTTGGATTTTGAATAAATGTACAATTGTTAGTGTTTAATTTTGTGTTCTTATCCTCTTTAGTGGGTCATGTAAACCGCTATTCTGAATGCTACACTTCTCTTGCTTTACCTCCCCCCTTGACTCCATTCAAGGACCTAAGCAGTCTTTCCAGGTGAAGCAGAGGTTCAGCAGCACCTCCTCCAACCTCATCTATTGCATCCTCTGCTCTAGGTGTCAGCTGCTCTACATCGGTGAGACCAAGTGTAGGCTTGGCGATCGCTTCGCCCAACACCTCCGCTCAGTTCGCAATAACCAACCTGATTTCCCGGTGGCTCAGCACTTCAACTCCCCCTCCCATTCTGAATCCGACCTTTCTGTCCTGGGCCTCCTCCATGGCCAGAGTGAGGCCCACCGTAAATTGGAGGAGCAGCACCTCATATTTCGCTTGGGCAGTTTACACCCTAGCGGTATGAACATTGACCTCCAATTTCAGGACGTTTTTATGTTTATTGTTCAATTCTTTAATGTTGTGTCTTATCTTTATCTGTGTGCCGCATGGCAAGACAAATTTCACTACACCAATTGGTGTATGTGACAAATAAATATCCTTTGTCCTTTGGATCACTCGGGATAAACATTCTCGCCAGCTGAGCTACTGTATGTGTACGGACTTGCGTTTCATACGTATTTTCCAGTTTTGCTTCTTCGAAGTAAGAAAATATTGCTTTCAAAACGAACTAGGTGTATTTATCGTTCATTTGTACAAAATAACAATGATTTGTGGGTTTTATTGCTCTATGCTTTGGCGAGTGAGCGAGATCATGACGATGAATAACAACCATTTTTTATTGTTTTTGTTTTTGGGGGGAGATGGAGAATAAATGTATGATTTCTAAAATTATCAATAGATATTATGAAAAGAATTTGTGGGGTTTTCACCTCTCACTTTACTAGTCCATGGCCACGGGCTGATTGCAGGTATGTTGACTTCTGAATGAGTTCTACATGTACATGTGTAAGTAAAGTTGTGCAGCACAAAACTTAGTCACGAGTCTCCTGACTAATCATGTCTCTTCTCAATCCCATTACATTGGATAATTTTAATCAGTATTTGTACAAATTAGTTCAATATTCTTGCACCATTTTCTTTTGCATTATAACTTGTACCTATGTAATGGACATGCTTACAGAACCTTATTTGAATTAACGTATAATTGACTGTTATTTATTTTGTTTTGTATGTTACTGGGCAAAGCCATGCACATTTGTGCAATTTGGGGCTGTTCGAGCAGCACGTATCACCTGAATAAGTGGATGCAGAATGTGTGTGACAGCCACTACTGTAAATTTGCAATGGGAAATGTTTCTGCCCACCTCCCTTCAAACTTTACCCATTTCCGACAGAGAAGAGGGATGGAGCAGCCCGGTTGCGTTGGACCAAACAGGTCAACCCAAAGGACA
This sequence comes from Leucoraja erinaceus, assembly GCF_028641065.1. Lineage (NCBI taxonomy): Eukaryota > Metazoa > Chordata > Chondrichthyes > Rajiformes > Rajidae > Leucoraja > Leucoraja erinaceus. The sequence goes on along the minus strand of NC_073380.1, from coordinate 89,782,692 downwards.
AAAGAGGCAAGAATTCGCAGCCTGAACCCAAAGGCAACAGCAGTGTGTGCTCTGGACGTGGAGCCAACAATGCTCAATCCAGACCCGGTCCTGAATCTTGGTTATTTGTCATCGATAATTACAGAAAAATATCATTACACATGTGTCAAATCCTCCCAAGTCCAATGATGCGAGATTCTCGTAAATATACATTTGTAATCAATTAATGACCAAATATTCTATTTCCTCAAAATTAATTTTTCTAAGTTTGAAGATACTGCATAGAAACAGGCTCTTTGGCCCACCGAGTCCACGCTGACCATTAATCACCCATTCACACTAGTTCTATATTATTTCACTTTCTCATCAATTCCCCACACACTAGGAACAATTTACAGTGGCTATTTAACCTGCAAACCCGCACGTCTTTTAGATGCGAGAGGAAACCAGAGCACCCAGAGGAAAACCACACAGTCACAGGATAAATGTGCAAACTCCATACAGATAGCACCCAAACTCAGGATCAAACCCAGGTTGCTGGTGCTGTGAGGCAGCAGCTTTACCAGCTGCACCACCGTGTCACCCATGACTTGGCCTAGGCTTATGACTTGGCTCATTACTACATATGTATACTTATGCCATTTATATGATTTTTGTTTTGGTTTTACAAAGAACTCTGTAATTACCACAGTTTCATAATAAGGCGGAATTGTTTTATATCATTATACAACAGGCTTGATATTGGAAATTAAAAATACCACTTCATTAATGTTTTAAAATTTAGATTACAATTTTCTGCTCAGCAGTAATTTAGTAGATTGTACATACATAATTTATTAATTCTAGGAACATATCTTTCACCTCATTATGAAGCGTGATATTTCACACCTGGCTGCAAATGTACCAAAGGGTGCAAAGGATACAGCAAGATGAACTAGTCAAGACTTCTAATTAACAACTAACAAACAGGATGCCGACATTTAAATGCAAAGGTGATTAAACTAGTAGTTACCTTCACATTGCAATGATCACATTAACAACTAATTTCAATCATTTGGTCCAGAGTGAAAGTGATAATGCTTTGGTACCATTGAGGATCTAGATGCATGTGAGGTAATTAATCCTTGTTTAAATTACATTTAACTTTATTCTCTCTACTTGAAAATATTGTGCTCTGTTACGCTTTCAATAATTCTTCTTCCGAAATCGAGTCATGACAAGTAACTTTACTATTTCCTTGTAACACAAATTAGGCAGGGGAGATTAGACATATGGTATTGTCTTATTTCAAGAAATTTCAAGACTTAAGGAATAAAGTCTTAGCCAGCCAACCTCTTGTGTAGGTCGGTACCACAAATCCTGGCTACATCCTCGTAAATCTTCTCTGCACTCATTCCAGCTTAACAATGCCCTTCCAATACTAGGGTGACCAAAATTTCATATAAAACTCCAAATAAGGCCTCACTAATGTCTTGTACAACTGTAACATAACGTTCCAATTTCTATACTCAGTAGTCTGACTGATGAAGGACAATGTACGGAAAACATTCTTCACTCTATCTACCTGTGACACCACTTTGCAGAAAGTATGTACCTGCACTCCTAGATCCCTCTGCTTCACAACACCCTCCAGGGCCTTGACATTCACTATGAAGTTCTTACCCTGGTTTGACTTCTGAAAATGCAATACCTCACACATATCTACAGTAAACTCAATTTGCCATTCCTCACTCAGCCCACTTGCCCAGCTGATGAAGATAATATGATATCACCCACTTTAGTGTCATATAAAAACCTACTAATCGCGCCTTCTACATTCTCATCCAAATCATTGATATAAACCACAAACAGCAAAGGGCCAGGCATCAATCCACGAGGCACACCATTAGTCACAGGCCTCCAGTGAGAAAAATAATCTTCCACCATCACCCTTTGCTTCTTTCCACAAAACCAATTCTCTCTCCCTGGCTCCCATGTGATCTAACCTTCCACAGAAGCCCACTGTGGAACCTTATCAAATGCCTTGCCGGCCCATATAAACAACGTCTGTGGCTTTGACCTCATCAACCTTTTTGCTTAGTTCTTCAATTACTACTTGACGCGAATAGAAACATAGAAACATAGAAAATAGGTGCAGGAGTAGGCCATTCGGCCCTTCGAGGCTGCACCACCATTCAATATGATCATGGCTGATCATCCAACTCAGTATCCTGTACCTGCCTTCTCTCCATACCCCCTGATCCCTTTAGCCACAAGGGCCACATCTAACTCCCTCTTAAATATAGCCAATGAACCGGCCTCAACTACATTCTGTGGCAGAGAATTCCAGAGATCTATCATACTGGGGTGGAAAAAAATGAGAGAGGACGACAGTAAATGACAGATATGTTAATATTATTTAAAAACTCTCTCTTTTCATGATTCTGTAGCAGGTAACAAGCTAGATCAAATAATCAAAGTACATTAAAAAAAAAGGAAATGGAAACAAATGATGTTCAGCTTTGAACAAAATTTCCTATGTGAATTGGCATGTACAGATTATTTCATTTCAAATTTGGTGAACATTCTCTACTTGGGCACATTTATTGCAATTAAAGCTAAAATTATACCTCAAAATCCTGGTACTGTTCTTCCGTTAGAGATTTTTTTGCCACCACGAGTGTCCGTAGCCCTTCTCTTGCCATGTTCCCACACTGCAAGTAGCAAGATAAAAGATCTATACTTGTGAACAAATACTTCTGCTACAGCATAGGTTTCCACAACACAAATTTAACATAATAGAATATAACATTATAAATAATTAAAAGCAGGAAGAAAGGTGGCTTGTGGGGAAAAATAAAGTAGGGGAAAAAAACTGTTTCCATGTAACTTCTCCGCAGTAATCAGACACCATTGCCTTGTTTTATCGTAGGTGGTCATTGATGTTGATATCATTGATGTTGACAAGCAACCATTTCTATTGACACTAGAGTATTGTTGGCAACGGTGCAACAGTACTCTATTAAACAATGCAACATACAACACCTTTAGTATTTTGAAGCATGGAGTAACAAAAAGAAACTTATAGCTATTAAAAAGACTATTGTTTTAATTTTGTGGGAGAATAAATGGCGTTACTGCATTCTGAAACTCTTTAGCCCCTTACCTCCTTTTCCCATGAACACAATTTTTTTTTATAACACAACTTTCTATAACCTGAAATTTCTTAGGAATGCAACTATCGCATTTTTATTTATTTATTTTTTTATTTTATTTTTATTAGAAGTACGGTAAATTACAATCCTGCATAACACATATATCTTAATAAATTTTTTGTACCGCTTCATTTTTTTGAGCTTTAAGAAAAAGGTAGAGGTAAGAAAAGTAAAGAAAGTGCAAGAGAGTCGTGAAGTGCAAGAGTGTTGGGAAAAGAAAGCCCCTTAGGAAAGAAGTTAGAGAAGGAAGTAAAGTGAGAAAATAGACCCTAGAAAAGAAAGAAAGAGAAAATAGAAACAATCGCTCTATTATAACATTAAACTCCGCAGAAAGGGGACTACCAACCAAGTCTGTTTTTGTTGTTTTACCTCCCGTTACCAGGTCCTGACTATTGCACCTCATACTTGTAATAGGTCCAGAAACATAGACCACGTCTTTTGGAATTGGTCTGCTTTACCGGCTAGGAGGAATCTCATCTCTTCCAGATGTAATGTTTCAAACATATTTGATATCCACATTTTTATTGTTGGTGTCGGCGCATTTTTCCAAAATTTAAGTATAAGCTTTTTTCCCATTATTAGCCCGTAATTAAATAAATTCTTCTGAAACACATTTAATTCAGGGTTACCTTCCGATATTCCGAAGATAATCCATTCTGGTTTTGGTACCAGTTTTATTTTGATCAATTTTGAAAAAATATCAAATATTTCATACCAGAATTTTTTGATTTTTATACAAAAAACAAAAGAGTGCGCTATGGTAGCTTCTTGACACAGGCATTTATCACAGATTGGTGAAACATTAGGGAAGATTTTATTTAATTTAGTTTTTGAATAGTATAATCTATGTAATGTTTTAAATTGAATGAGCGTATGTCGTACGTTGATCGAACATTTATGCACCTGTAGTAAATGATTATCCCAGGTCTCTTTTGAGATTTTTATAGCTAATTCTTGTTCCCAATCTTTTCTAATTCCATCTGTTGTGGAACTCAGACATTAGACATTTTAAAGGACTCAGACATTACAAATTTTATATGGGATTATAAATCCCATAGAATACAAATAGCACACCTTAATAAACGAAAAGAGCTGGGGGGTCTAGCGCTCCCTAATTTTATGTATTATAATTGGGCAGTAAATATTAAAAATATGATTCACCTGCTGGACAATTCTGCACAGCAGGCGGACTGGATGGTAATGGAAAAAGGGGACTGCTTCCCGAGTAATATAGGAGCGACCATCCTCTCACCAATAAATTTGAATAATAAAAATTACAATAAAAATCCAATTATACATAACACAATAAGAACATGGAAACAAATAAAACAGAATTTAAAATTAAGAAACCTATCTCTTTTAATACCAATAGTCAATAATCCATCGTTTAAACCATCAATCATAGACAAATCATTTATACAATGGGAAAGAACGGGAATTAAAACGCTCGAAGATCTGTATGAATTGGGGAATTTACTATCATTTCAACAACTACAACTGAAATATAATTTGAAAAATAACCAATATTTTAAATATCTTCAAATTTGTGATTATCTGAAAAAACACACAAAAGACTATCATAATATGCCTTCCGACTTATTGGATGAAGCAATGAAGACCAAGGCGGAATCAGCTAATTTAATATCGTACCTATATAATATCATTTTAAACATAGAAATACCAACTATCGCATTTAAGCAAAATTAAATGCATTAAATCATTTTCTAAAGCCTCATGGTGTCAAACGTCTTCATGCTGTATTCTTATCCGATTTTATTCAAAGGACAGTCCAATTTCTACAGTGCATTTGTGGAAGTTGGTAAGAGTCATTGAAGATACGCCAAATGTCCTTAGTTTTCTAAGGAAATATAGATGTCGCGGTGCTTTCTTTGCATTACTTCAATGTTTCTTTTTCAGGAAAAACTGTTGGTGATACTTCTCTTTGAAGTGCCTGTTAATGAGCTAGCTGGTGATGCTTCAGACATTTCTTTAGTTTGCCAGCCTATTTTAAATAAGTAAGAGACCCAGAACCAGGTAGATCTCTGGCCCATTTTTCGCTGCACCCTGTTTGCATTTTTTCCCCTCACATAAACTTTCCCCAAATTGGTTCTTACCTCTTCTTCCAGCCAATCATTGTACTGTACGATGCTTGACATTGCCACATCAGCTCCTTTCATGTAGAATGCAATTTCCCCTGAAAAATCATCCTAAGAAGTCAAAAAGGTAAAAAATAAGAGAAATTCAGGGACAAATTTAACAAAATAAACCCCCAAATATTTGGATTTTTATTTCCGTCTTTTTCCTTGGGCCATTTACTGACCATGGTGGACCTCGCCAAGTCTCCTATTAAAACGCCTCTATGTAGGTATGTTACAAAACCTACCTGAATCGCCATTGGGAATCTGCCCACAGCCAGGTCCGCGATTTTGGCGCTGTTTGGAGGGGGTGGGTTTAAAACGCGATTTTTACTAGGCTGTACTAATCGCAGATGTTCAGCCTAGTAAATCATTAACGAAAAATCGCTGCAAGACCCGGTCGCAAAAGGTATTATTAGTTTTATAGGCCTCGATAATATAGTTATAATAGTTTAAAATTACTCTCTGATTCCGCAACATCTCGCAGCCCCAGGGTTTTATAAAGCAAACAATTAAAGGTATGTACCTTATTTTTACATTAAATGGGGCATATATATAACCCTATATATCAAGTTATCTATAGCGAGTAGTTCATTTTGGGCTTTTTATATCCCGCAGTATTTTTCTCGGCATTTGAGGGCACTAATCCAGCGCGCTGTCAACGTTCTAAACCAGCGCGTGCCACAGGAACCCACTAGAAAGCCGATTTAAATGGGCATTTATTTACAGCAATTGAACACTAAATTCCTTCCATTTGGCCTATAAATTAATGTAAATTAGATATAAAAATCATGTTATATTGTGAATTATTTGTGAATAATCTTTGGACACTTAGGCTATTTAAAAATGTTAATCTTTCCTTAAGAAATGGGCCTTTGATTATCCAAGATCACAGCTTTTTTGTAATGTCCATTGAAAATCAATAGGGAACAAGATGCTAATTTCCGAGTATGAAAATGGCCATAACTTTTTTAATACTTGAGATATGAAAGTGAATTTGGTGTCAAATTAAACTTATTGTTATGCTTTATCTGATGGGATAAATTGCAGACTTGATTTTTAAAATCTCAAAATCTTGTAACATTGCTACTCTATGCTGGGTGTGATGACTACTTGTTATTCAAAAACCCAGCCTTGGCTTAGAACATACTATCACTCCTCAAAATATAACATTGATGTCATTGTTTCCTGATCAGAACGCAAAGGCTTCAGTTTTTAAAGTTACAATCAGAAGTTACGCAATTTATTCAGAGGACTAATTCTTAAATCAGGACGAAACAGAATATTTAAAATGCTAAATGGGATCCATATCACTGCTATGCTCCCAGATACCAGGCACATTTGGGTTCTATGAAAGGTAGTTTTTGGTCCCAGATGTCATTCTTATGATGACATTCGATTTTCCATATATTTGGTTCCCTAAACATTTACTACATGTAGCAATAGAATGTCAGAAGTCACAAAAATATTACAATCAGGAAACTGGAGCATCCATGATTTAAGAATTCATCCTGAATTATTTCATTAAGAAGAATAAAAACCTGATCTGCATATTTCAGAGGCACTGATGTGTTTCTAACAGATGTGGAAATGGACTGGCATTGGAATGAATTGTGGTGGATGCCCAACTTCTTCACAGGTGGAACTTACATAGAGAATGGATGCAAATAGTTCAAAATGCAACCAAATTGCACTTTAATATACTGACAACACAATAACCTGGGGACAAATTGCTTTTCCAATCATATTTCTAGCTTCTTTTGGGGTTCAAAGGTTTTTTTATCTGTTCATTTTCAATCAATCAATCAATCAATCAGTTTTATTCGTCACATTGAACATAAAGCGCAAGTTCAGATAGAGTTCAAGAATCAAATGAAAAACCCTCAATCAATGTATTCCAGAATTAAAATAACTGCTGCTCAGAAGTAAATATGTGGGAACAAGAGGGAATGACAGGATTGCATTTCGATTCGACAAGCACGATCACTTGCATAACGTGTCAGCTAATTGCATTGACATGAACATGCACATCTTGGTTTAAACAAAGGGGATGGGGAGGGTGAAATAAAATAATTGTTGGTCAAAAGGTGTGGCATAATTGAGTGTTAACAATTATTATATATCTGCATTACAACTACGAAACAGTTAATCAATACAAAATTTATAAACTATGACCATTTCAAACATATATTGGCTTATAACCATTTGTATTCTACCCGGTAAGTACCTTTATCGTTCATGTTTCCAATTTACATTATCTCTATTACCTTCATTAACAATCATGCTAAAGCCAGCCCCCTAATCTTGAATGCTGACTTATTTACTAAATTTTCCCGTTAGCTAGTTTAAGACAGAAGCAGCTCCATACATGCAATTGGATTCAGATAAATGTACTAACACTATAAAAATAACTATATCAAAGTGGTTTTATGTGAATTAGCTTTTAGTAAAATATTTCAAATTTTCCATTATTGGAGATTTTATAAAACATTGGATTGACTTTTTGACTACACCTATTTATGAAACTCACTCTGACAATGATGCCCATCATTTTGCTTTCTGATGTGAAAGGAAAGACCTGTAGAATGATGAATGGAAGTATTTGTCCACCAGGGGTCTTCAGCTGCATAGATGACAAATCTCTGCTCACTAATGTCAGGCCCACACTCTGCGTCCACTGTACGAGAGCCACCTAAACAACAAGCAAAGGTCAATTATTATCTTCTAGTCCAAGGCAATGAACACACACACACACACACACACACATACGATACACATGATAATACTGAATAAATACAATTCTTTAAGAGCATGAACTGAATTTAGTGTAGATGAAGAGAAAGCAAAATGAATATCATTTAAAAATTCATAATTGAAAAAATGTATAGTATAGTATGATATTTTAAAATGTGCTCATGAACTTTCAATAGACAATAGGTGCAGGAGTAGGACATTCAGCCCTTCGAGCCAGCACCACATTCAATGTGATCAAGGCTGATCATCCCCAATCAGTACCCCGTTCCTGCCTTCTCCCCATATCCCCCGACTCTGCTATTTTTAAGAGCCCTATCTAGCTCTCTTTTGAAAGCATCCAGAGAACCTGCCTCCACCGCCCTCTGAGGCAGAGAATTCCACAGATTCACAACTCTCTGTGAGAAAAAGTGTTTCATCATCTCGGTTCTAAATGGCTTACTCCTTATTCTTAAACTGTGGCCCCTGGTTCTGGACTCCCCCAACATCGGGAACATGTTTCCTGCCTCTGGCGTGTCTAAGCCCTTAACAATCTTATATGTTTCAATGAGATCTCCTCTCATCCTTCTAAACTCCAGAATGTACAAGCCTAGCTGCTCCATTCTCTCAGCATATGGCAGTCCCGCCATCCCGGGAATTAACCTTGTAAACCTACGCTGCACTCCCTCAATAGCAAGAATGTCCTTCTTCAAATTAGGGGACCAAAACTGCCCACAATACTCCAGGTGTTGTCTCACTAGGGCTCTGTACAACTGCAAAAGGACCTCTTTGCTCCTATATTCGATTACTCTTGCTGTAAAGGCCAACATGCCATTCGCTTTTTCACTAAAAATACTATAAATAAAAATAAATGTACCCACTTTCAGAATAGTTTTGCTGATCTGTGCTACATTTGATATTTTAGCACTCACATTTTTGTTAGATTAGACGAGGAAAGGAGATGATCTCAGAGATCATGTTAAATTTAACGTTCTGTTGACCACAACAGTGTAAATTCATAGCCCATGTCAACCGGAAATATAAGCAGGATGTTGCACAAGATCGATTAGTAGCCTACCAAAATACCAGGACAGGTCTCGGATTTCCAATTATAACTAAACATATTTACCATAATTAAAACTGCATGCATTAAAACCACTTGCTACTTAGCATGTCTTAACTAATGCGATTAGGTTTATGAATGGTCCACTTCATATGTCTCTCTCTAAAGCAGAATTTTTGCAAACTGCAGCTAAATATGACAAGGTTCGAATTTTAAGCTTTTCTTTTTAATAATTCTATCACAATCTAAAGGAGCATTTCTGTGACATCAATCAAGATGAAGGCCCTTGGATCTTTTAAGGTCTTTTGGTCATTATGCAACTTGCTAACTGGGTAGGCTTAAATCATTTTTGTAACCTTGCTCTCTCACTTAAAAGTTAGTCATTACAATCATTGTAATTGCAATACTATAATTTTTTTGTGGTAGAATAACTTTTGCACAGGATGTTGTCAGCTGCAAATGATTCAATACTCAAAGATTCATTTCCAATTTGTTCTGTGAAAGGTTGCTATTACAACCTGACCTGTAAATTGTATCTCTGCTAATACACTATCATTTAATTTTATGCCCCATTGTACTAAAGGGTAAAGTATGCTATATTTGGTGAATCACATCTGCTTATTATTGAAGCTCTGGTTTACGAAGCTGTCTGAATAAGCAGTTTCACTGTTGTTATCTGGGTTTTACCTATCTAAAGAACCCGCAATATTATTTGTGAGCAATATTGTTTTAAGCACTGTAGTAAGTCATATCCCTTTGCTGAAATTAATCAGCAATGCATAGCAAGACAATATTCATTTTTGCAGCTGGAATTTATGAAGCAGAACATTTTCAGAAATAGTACAATTGACATGCGTATTTCAAACAAACTTACAGTACTTAGACTCAAATGATACAGTTAAAATGCATTTCCGATATTTACTTCACACCAACTATAGGTGATGAAGATTAAGAAATTTGCATTTATATTAAAATGTATCAAAAACTCAGTTTTGATTGATGACATATCCAGTCTTTAATATTCTTAGTTTCTCCCTGGGAGTGGATGACAGTAATTATTGTCCATCGCTAGCCCTTCTAAAGGAGCTAATTCGCATCCAGGTCAGACCAGGGAGATGGCAGGTCCCTGACTGAAAGGCATTAATGAACCAGTTGGGTATTTACCATAACTGTTCATTAGTTTTTTTTTCTGGTATTAGCTCATCAAATACCAGCTTTATTGAATTCAATTGCACAGCTTGCCATGACAGAATTTTTGAACTCTTAATGACTACACAACTGTACCCTTATGAATCTGCATGGCGTCATTAATGGGAGTAAGAGAATGCAGTGCTCAGTAATGACAGGAGTATTATACTAAGAAACATGCAACATAGTTGATCTCCACTGGCAATAATAATCGCATCTTCCAAGGACAGCTTCCCTACTGGCTTGACACTCTCTAATTTATATCCTTCCACTTTTGTTTCAAATTCACTTGTTTACCCTTTACAAAAGCAATTTTAGACTTTTCTTAATAGTTATATATATTGCTTGCATATGACTGGCTATCACAATTTACACGCTCTTTACTCTGGAACACATTCCTTCGGAGTTTTAAGTCGTGCCTTTTTTTAAAGACTGCAGGAAAATAGCTGATACTGGCTGCTGGATGTGTTTTACTGAATCGCATAGGCCAGAATTTCTGGAAGATGGTACACAGGAAACATTTACTCAAGATTTGGGATTGGAGTGGTAGATTTTGCACGTGTGGGAGTGATGGAAGAAGCTTATATAGTGAAACATTTGTCAACAACTATCTAGACCAGTGCTTCTTAAACTATTTCAGTGTCATTCACCCTTGAGTCTTTATCACAATATTTCATTCACCCTCGACTAAATTTTCTTATGTTTTTTTGGTAATTTCCGTCTTATTCTCCCTTGTGTATAATTTTATTCATTCTGTTACATGAGCAAAAGACATAAATTAACTCATTTCTTAAGTGTATATTTTATTCAACTTTTTGAGTATCCTAAAAATATGTAAAGAAAACTTGGGAGTGAAAAAAAAGTTTAATTACCACTGGAGATGGAAAATCATTCTATCAGATTAATAAAAAACATTCCAATGTCTAAACACTGGGCTTCAGCCCCATCCTACCCCTTTGGGCTTTGATTACTGCAGTTTTTTGTTGGAAAACCAGTTCAAAAAACCATGGAGCATGTAAATTGGCAACACAAAGTATAGTTACAGTTCAACAATTTGCCTATGGCTATCCTCCAGTGTTGCCATTTATACATTTATGATCCCACTAGCTTGTCTGGTCTCCCCCATAAGGTTATATTACAGTAAATGTGGGAAGTATCCCGCTACTGTAAAATTAGAAAACCATAGGTAGAGAGAAAAAAACATATCAAATTTCCAGCTCCACTGCCATTAAAACCAATGAGCTTACTAACCACTTGAATGGCAATGTCTCTTTTAAGTATAGAAGAAAATATAAATATCTGAATAAATTAAGTAATTCACCATTCATTCACCCCAAAATAATTTCATTTTCACTTGGGAGAGCCATTCACCAGTTTAGGAAGCACTGATCTAGACTACACTGCCCACCCTACCTCCTGCAAATACCCTATCCCATGCTCCCAATTCCTCCGTCTACGCCGCATCTGCGCCTAGATGAAGTGTTCCATACTAGGACATCCGAGGTGTCCTCATGCTTTACGGAACGGGGGTTCCCCTCTTCCATCAGAGATGAGGCCCTCACACGCGTCTCCTCGGTACTCCACAGCTCCGTTCTTGCTTCCTCCTCGTCACAACAGGGGCAGAGTCCCCCTACTCCTTGCCTTTTGCCCCATCAGCCGTCGCATACAACACACAATCCTCCGACATTTTCGCCACTTCCAACGGGATCCCACCACTAGGCACATCTTCACCTCTCCACACCTTTCTATCTTCCGCAGAGACTGTTCTCTCTGCAACTCCCTGGTTAACCTATCCCTTCCCACCAACACCACTCCCTCCCCAAGTACCTTCCCCTGCAATCGCAGGAGTTGCAATACCTGTCCCTAGACCTCCTCCCTCGACTTTGTTCAGTCCAGGGATCCCGACAGCCCTTTCAGGTCAGACAGTGGTTCACTTGCACCTCCTCCAACCTCATCTACTGTATCCGTTGTTCACGGTGTGGACTCTTATACATCGGCAAGACCAAGCGTAGACTGGGCGATCATTTCACTGAACACCTTCAGTTTAGTCCACCTGGACCTACTTGATTTCCCAGTTGCCAAGCTCTCATTCCCCTTCCCATACTGACGTTTCTGTCCTGGGCTCCTCCATTGTCTGAGTGAGGCCAAATGCAAATTAGAGGAACAGCACCTCATATTTCGCTTGGGCAGCTTACAATCCAGCAGTATGAATATTGATTTCTCTAACTTCAAGTAACCCTTGCGTCTCCCCTCTCTTCATACCTCCCTCACCCAAGTTGTACTAGCTTCAGTCATCTTGTTCAGTCTCATTGTCTGTAACTCGTTTTCACCCAGCCCACAGCTAGCAATGGCCCATTCCTTTATCATTTTTACTTTTTTGAATATGTTTCATTCATTTGTTCTATATCTCTATGTCACCGTCTATATCTTCCGTTTCCCTTTTCCCTGATTCTCAGTCTGAAGAAGGACCTCGACCCGAAACACCACCTATTCCTTTTCTCCAGGGATAATGTCTGACCTGCTGAGTTACTCCAGCTTTTACTGTCTATATAGTGAAATATGGTTAGGTAATAAGGGAAAGAAAGGAAAGTTGTTTTTTGCAATACTGCAGGTTTATTTAGTGTGTGCTCTGGATTATCTCATTACATAAATTGTGACTCCAACAAATAAACTGCTTTATCTGGTTCTGAATGTCTGGCATGCTCATTTGAAAACCTGAAATCTAGGAATTACTTGGGAAATTGATCATTCATAATATAATTAAATTCACTGCATGAACTCAAGAACAGTAAAGGAAAAATCAAGGACAAGGATGCTTGAAAACCATCGATAAGATGACAAGGAGACGGAATAATGTCATTAACTGAAAGGAGGAATTGGCAAACTGACCCACAAGTGAGTAATGGAGTTATTTAAACATATAATTCACGAAATACAATCAAATACATGTGCATGTTAGGAAGGCCTTAAAAAGGGATTGTGGTGGGGGGAGAGAATGGTGGCTAGGGAAGGAATTATAAAGGATGGGGTCTTGTCGGCAGGGATTGACAGTTAGAATAGTTGGTGGTGGGGTGAACGGTGAACAATTGTTGAGTTGATGGTGGTTTCAGATGGGATCTACTGGAATTTAATGGTCATGAAGGAAAAATTTAAAAGACAAAGCGAGATGCGGATGCCCATCATTTAACAATAGTCAATAAACAGTGTGGTAATGGATGTAGGAGGATTTGGTGCAGTTAGGAATTTGAGCAGATGGAGTGTGAAGGACTGGAGATTTACATTGGCAAGACTCGAAATGACAAAAAGATGGATTAGGATATCATATGAGTGACTTAACCTCACTTCATTTGTCATAAAATTACAAGCCTTATGTCAATGAATGAAAATGAATCTGTACCCAGAAGAAAGTAAACTACATTGCAGCAACTGCATTGTTTGTCCAAAAGACAAACGGCATTGAATCAAGATTTCCCTATTCTTAGAAGGAATAGTGAATAGTGAATGAAGGAAAATCAGTACGTGTAACTTCTCTATTTTCGAACAACATTTAAAAAGGTTCTATACAAATGACTTACTACCCTTGGAATAAAGGAGGTGACCATAAGAACTGCTCATAGGACTGAAAGAGAACAGCCAAATGGGATGTTGTTATCAAAATAGGTATTTGACAAAGAGCTAAATAGCTATGATTGAACTGAAGGTATTTGGAGAAAAACTGAAAGATCTGTTTCACAAGCAGTTCAATATATAGAACTAAGTTACTGGATGAAAGAGTGAAAAGAAAATATGCAGCTGATTGCAAAGCAAGTATTGAAGTGGTGTTGTGCAGATTCAGAAACTAGGGTTTTATTTTAATATTAAGCACCTCTACATCAATTGAGGGGGTCATCTTAAAGTTCTGCAGAGACTGACATTGAATTTTGAGTTCTGTGTTTTTTTATTAAATAACATAAAATACTAAAAGAAGAATATTGTAGATTCAATGTGACATTAGCAGGGATGTGGGATGCATTTATTAAATAGTCGAAATGTTTTTATTGCAGCTAAAGTTAAGGGTGACCTAATGGATGTATTCAAGATGGTGGGGAGTAATAAGATAAATAGTTAACCAGCCTTTCTGCAAACCATCCCTTTAAATTGAAACCTTTTGACATTAACCCCAAAACAGTCACAAATGTGGAAATGGATAAAATACATTCAAATGTATAAGCACGAGATGAAACCAGTCGTGAATGTTATTTTTAAAGATGTTGCATGAACAAAACAGACTTTGATAAAACAGTTTCTATTTCACTTTTCACGGAACCTCATTGTATTGTTTTTATCTTAGCTGTTTCTGGTGATCTCTTGTCAACCGGTGTGGTAGATTATTATCTTTTATTTAGAGGCCACATTTAAACACTGTCAATATCATGTCTAACATTTCTCAAGACCAGCTTTGAATATACAACTCAAATTTACTGTAGCTAAGTAACGTTCACATATTGTCATGTGATGAATACAAATAGGAAAATGAAATACTTTGGACTTTTATATCACTCAAATTCCTCATTCGTACAGTTTTTTCTTCTATTACTCATGTCCTAGCTGTGGGCTTTCTACATAAGATAAATGGCAAAGGGGCCTGCGTAGAATTTATAGGAGCTGTGCTTGATGTGGTTTCCCGATGACTCATGTCAGTTTGTTCTACATATGAGGCACTTCATCCACTGACTTGACTTAGAACAATGAAAAGTCACAATTGACAGCGGTGGCTTCAAATTTCAGTGAGATGTGGGAAACTGGGAATGGATGTGACAACAGTCTTACACAATGAGCTTTTTACACAATACGACAGAAGTCAATAAACAAGATATTACCTCCTCACAAAGGAAGTTCTGGATTAAGGCAAAAATATTAGAAAAATGCATTGTTCATCAAAGCATTAATCTTTCACTCAGATTTTAATTGATCAAAATATATGATTTTTTAAACTATTTTTTTTACTATTCCAAGATTGTTCTGTATTAGTGTGGCACAAGTCTTCGGAAATTATTATTGGCAAATAGAAACTGCAAATGGCATTAACACAGATTGATGAGTTACTTTCAGATATATTTTTAAGGAAAATTTATTTTTAACACTCGGACCTTCCCCTAACAACTTTAAACTATTTTTTTTCATCCATCATGTAATTTTAAAAAGGAGAAAGTGATTCATTATTTATAATGGCACAGCAGGTGGCCATTCAGACCATTACAAATATCTTTTTATAAGGCTTATTGGAAGAATCTAGCTCAATTGTTGCAGGGAAAAAAAGGAAAAAATAAAATAAAAAGCAGTTCAGTAATGTTATCAACAATTTTGACCATTCTTGCTCATAGTCATTATCTGATTATCCAATGGTACCTTACGCAACTATTAAATAATCTAAACTTCAATTGTGCTGTTAAATAAATTGGTTGAGCACAAGCATTGAAGTCAAACCTGATCTCTTCTCTAACCACTCTGACAGACAGGCTTCATTGGACATCAGTCAAAAGTGGAAACCCTAACCAGTTCTTAATTCTCTCACAAAGTAGTGAAACCAAGAGGAGCTTCCCCTGCCCATTCTCAGGCCAGAATCAGCAACCTGAGCAGAGATTAGGGAATTGGGCCACAGGAAAGAACTGCAGATGCTGGTTTAAATCGAAGGTAGACACAAAATGCTGGAGTAACTCAGCGGGTGAGGCAGCATCTCTTGAGAGAAGGAATGGGCGACGTTTCAGGTAGAGACCTTTCTTCAGACTGATATCAGGGGAGGGGGCGGGACAAAGATAGAATGTAGTCAGAGACAGTAAGACTACTGGGAGAACTGGGAAGGGGAACGGGATGGAGGCAGAAAGCAAGGGCTATCTGAGGTAAGTTACCCAAGCTAATATGAGATGCTGTTCCTCCAATTTGCGCTGGGCCTCACTCTGACAATGGAGTAGGCCCAGGACAGAAAGATTAGATTGGGAATGGGAGAGGGAGTTGAAGTGCTGAGCTACCAGGAGATCAGGTAGGTTAAGACGGATTGAGCAGCGGTGTTCAGGGAAACGATCGCTGAGCCTGTGCTTGGTCTCGCTGATGTAGAGAAGTTGACACCTGGAACAGTGGAAACAGTAGATAAGGTTGGAGGAGGTGCAGTCCTGAGCTACTATCTACCTCATTGGAGACCCTCAGATTATCTATGATCGTACTTTGCTGGGCCTTATCTTGCACTAATCGTTAATTACATTATTCTCTTTATCTTGTGTCTGTACACTGTGAATTGTTTGATTGTAATCATGTGGCACGCAACAAAAGCTTTTCACTGTACCTCGGTACACATGAGAATAAACTAAACTAAACTAAATAGTTGAAAGTCCAGACTTTAGGTTGAATTTCATCTTTAAAGATTAGTGATGTACTATTTTTGGCTTTTTTTAAAAATATGTTGACTTTGAAATTCTGGGTACTAACTCTGTTGATTTGATTGTTGTACATGTGAGGAGGGTTGTGTAGATATACAATAATCTGTAGTGCGTACAATATGTGAAGTTCTTCAACAATGTCGGGCAGTATTGAGATATTGGGACGTAATGATGATGGTTATTCAAGAGAAAATCATCATTGTAAAATTAATTTATACAGTCCACAGTAGCTTATTTGAACAGAACCAACAAATGGAATCCCAATATTGGCCACATCTTCCCATCTCCACCCCTTTCTGCTTTCCGCAGAGACAGTTCCCTCCGAAACTCCCTGGTCAACCCGTCCCTTCCCACCCAAACCACCCCCTATAACCATATAACCATATAACAATTACAGCACGGAAACAGGCCATCTCGACCCTTCTAGTCCGTGCCGAACACATAATCTCCCCTAGTCCCATATATCTGCACTCAGACCATAACCCTCCATTCCCTTCCCATCCATATAACTATCCAATTTATTTTTAAATGATACCAACGAACCTGCCTCCACCACCTTCACTGGAAGCTCATTCCACACAGCTACCACTCTCTGAGTAAAGAAGTTCCCCCTCATGTTACCCCTAAACTTCAGTCCCTTAATTCTCATGTCATGTCCCCTTGTTTGAATCTTCCCTACTCTCAGTGGGAAAAGCTTTTCCACGTCAACTCTGTCTATCCCTCTCATCATTTAAAAAACCTCTATCAAGTCCCCCCCTTAACCTTCTGCGCTCCAAAGAATAAAGCCCTAACTTGTTCAACCTTTCTCTGTAACTTAGTTGCTGAAACCCAGGCAACATTCTAGTAAATCTCCTCTGTACTCTCTCTATTTTGTTGACATCCTTCCTATAATTAGGCGACCAAAATTGTACACCATACTCCAGAATTGGCCTCACCAATGCCTTGTACAATTTTAACATTACATCCCAACTTCTATACTCAATGCTCTGATTTATAAAGGCCAGCACACCAAAAGCTTTCTTTACCACCCTATCTACATGAGATTCCACTTTCAGGGAACTGTGCACAGTTATTCCCAGATCCCTCTGTTCACCTACATTCTTCAATTCCCTACCATTTACGTCCTATTTTGATTTGTCCTGCCAAGATGTAGCACCTCACACTTATCAGCATTAAACTCCATCTGCCATCTTTCAGTCCACTCTTCCAACTGGCATAAATCTCTCTGTAGACTTTGAAACTCTACTTCATTACCCGCAACCCCATCTATCTTAGTATCATCTGCATACTTACTAATCCAATTTACCACACCATCATCCAGATCATTGATGTACATGACAAACAACAGTGGACCCAACACAGATCCCTGTGGCACCCCACTCGTCACTGGCCTCCAACCTGACAAACAACCATCCACCATTACTCTCTGGCATCTCCCATTCAGCCACTGTTGAATCCATCTTGCTACTCCACCATTAATACCCAACCATTGAACCTTCTTAACCAACCTTCCATGAGGAACCTTGTCAAAGGCCTTACTGAAGTCCATATACACAACATCCACTGCTTTACCCTCATCAATTTCCCGAGTAACATTTTCAAAAAATTCAAGAAGATTAGTTAAACATGACCTTCCAGGCCCCTCCCCAGGTACTTTCCCTTGCAACCGCAGGAGATGCAACAACTGTCCCTTTACCTCCCCCCTTGACTCCATCCAAGGACCCAAACAGTCTTTCCAGGTGATTAAGAAGGAACTGCAGATGCTGGAAAATCAAAGGCAACTTTCCAGGTGAGGCAGAGGTTCTATACCTCTTGTCTGATTGAAGAGGGAAGAAGAGGGAGTGACCAGGGTGCGACGTCCTTGATTATGCTGCTGGCCTTATCGAGTCAGCGTGAGGTGTAAATGGAGTCAATGGAAGGGAGGTTGGTTTGTGTGATCATCTGGGCTGCATACTTAATTCAAATGCAATTTCACATGGTCTTGGATGGAGTTGTTCCCAGACCATGCAATGATGCAGCCCAATAAAATGTATGCAATAAAACAATGCATCTGTAGAAGTTGGTGAGTGTCTTGGGGCCATGCCAATCTTCCTGCCTTCTAAGGAAGTAGAGGCGTTGGTGTGCTTTCTTGGCATATTTACAAAAAAATCAGCATAAAAGAGGGAGGAAACAGGCCTATAGGTCCAACTTGGTCATGCGACCAAGTTACCCATGTAAGTTAGTTGCATTTGCCCAAGTTTGACGCACATCCCTCAAAATATCCATGTACGTGTCCAAATTTCTTTTCAATATTGTCATTATACCTGCATCAAACACTTTCTCATGCAGCTCGTTCCATATAGCATACAACCTTCTGTGTGAAAAAAGTTGCCTCTCAGGTACCCATAAATCTTTCCTCTCTCATCGTAAACCAAAGGTCTTGTTTAAGAAAGAACTTGATGGAAAAATCGAAGGTAGACAAAAATGTTGGAGAAACTCAGCAGGTGAGGCAGCATCTATGGAGCGAAGGAATAGGTGACGTTTCCGGGTCGAGACCCTTCTTCAGACTGATGTGGGGGTGGGGGCGTGGGAAGAAGAAAGGAAGAGGCGGAGACAGTAGGCTACCATTGAAATAACATTATGGAATATATTATGCAGTCTAATATATTATCATGATCTATGGAATATTTTACTTCAATGTACTTCAATCAAAGCAGCAATTAAATCTTAAAGTTGAGAGTCGCTAATGTATAAAAATATATCTTAATTTACCAATTTGTACTTGCATTGTTAGGTTTCTGATATCTCTTATATTTAAAAAAAAACACACATTTTCTTACCATTATTGACTAAACATTTTGAAGGAGCTCTTATTTCTTGGAAGACACTAGATGGCGACTTTAATGCGGCACTAAAAACTGAATTGAGACTCCTTTGGATAGGCAAATGGTAGTACACACTGACTGACAAAAAACTCTCAATTCACACTTTTCATTTTCAGGATAGCCACAATTATGTATCTGGTATAACAAAATGAACTCAAAGTAAATTGTCCAAGAGATGCAAAGTGTTTATTCATCTGTTTTAGTACACAGTTGTGAAACATTAATAACCTTTAATCACAACTAGTAAGGTAGGTATTAACAATTTAAACCATTACTGTGTGCTTGATCCTTTTTAATTTTGCGCCAAATCGCCTTGAATGGGGAAAAGTTGTTTTTCCAGTACTTTACTTTAGGTCTTGAGAACCTAACGATTGAAATATTTTTTGCCAGAAATCTTTAAAGGATATTATTAGAAAGACCAAATATGTCTCAAATACTTATTCCATGGTATTGAGATAAATGAGATCAGAAAGCAAATATATTCCATCTGTTTCACAGAAAAATTAGTTTACAAAGAGCCTTCAAATACTGCTTTTAGTCCAATTTTTCCACTGATGTAGACCATTAGTGCTAATACATATAAAGTATTTTTTTTTTTAAAACTGCCTTTAATGGGACATTATCTTCATTTTTTTTCCAAAATGGTACTGTGCCAAAGGAACATTTACATTCCTGAATATTATATGCAATTAACCATGTTTTATTTGTTACAAATAGAGTACCGGAAACAGGTGACTGGAATATAACAAATAAGGTGCACCTCATATTAAACAGCCACTTCAATTCGGACACATGCAGAGCATACAAAAGTGGCTTTTAAGAAAATTTGATTCTTAATCACAGAACTATGTAAACAAAAGCCACTGACAATACAAATATCGGAGGAATTTAACCATAATGCAAATGGTTACATACACAAGAATTAAAAAAACAAAAACATCCAACACACCTAAGTTTTTGAAAAGCCTTGCATCATTCCTCACAAAATAAATTGCTAGGTTACAAGAATGACCAGTTATTAAAGACCATGACCAATTCTTCCCCTCTGACCAAAAAGGATCAAAGGCTTGTGACCTTTGGACTTCATCAGACTATCGACTTGGCTTATCTCCTTTTATGCTTGTCCTTTACATTAGGTCAGTGTACCTTTCTGTAGCTGAGAATGATGATGGATTTTGTTCAGCAGGTATATACAGTGCCCTCCATAATGTTTGGGACAAAGACCCATCATTTATTTATTTGCCTCTGTACTCCACAATTTGAGATTTGTAATAGAAAAAAATCATGTGTGGTTAAAGTACACATTGTCAGATTTTAATAAAGGCCATTTTTATACATTTTGGTTTCATTTTGAAGAAATTACAGCAGTGTTTATACATAGCCCCCCCGAATTTCAGGCACCATAGTGCTTGAGACACAGCAATGTCATGTAAATGAAAGCAGTTATGTTTAGTATATTGTTGCATATCCTTTGCATGCAATGACTGCTTGAAATCTGTGATTCATGGACATCACCAGGTGCTGGGTATCTTCTCTGGTGATGGTCTACCAGGCCAGTATTGCAGCCATCTTTAGCTTATGCTTGTTTTGGGGGCTAGTCCCCAGTTTTCTCTTCAGCATATAAAAGGCATGCTCAATTGGGTTCAGATCGGGTGATTGACTTGGCCACTCAAGAATTTACCATTTTTAGCTTTCAAAAACTCCTTTGTTGCTTTAGCAGTGTGTTTGGGATCATTGTCTTGATGTAGAATGACCCGCCGGTCAATGAGTTTTGAGGCATTTGTTTGAACTTCAGCAGATAGGATGTGTCTATACATTTCTGAATTAATTATGCTACTACCATCAGCAGTTGTATCATCAATGAAGATAAGTGAGCCAGTACCTTCAGCAGCCATACATGCCCAGGCCATAACACCCCCTCCACAGATGAGGTGGTACGCTGTGGATCTTGGGCAGTTCCTTCTCTCCTCTATATTTTGCTCTTGCCATCACTCTCATACAAGTTAATATACGTCTCATCTGTCCACAAGACCGGAAATGTGATTGCTCTTTTAAGTACTTCTAGGCAAACTGTAACCTGGCCGTCCTATTTTTGTGGCTAACCAGTGGTTTGCATCTTGCAGTGTAGCCTATATATTTCCAATCATGAAGTCTTCTGCAGACAGTGATCAGTGACAAATCCACACCTGATTCCTGAAGAGTGTTTCTGATCTGTCAGACAGGTATTTGGGGATTATTATACCAGGGCTCTCTTTCTTCTTAATGATGTTCCAAACAGTTGATTTTGGTAAGCCTAATGTTTGGCTGATGAATCTAACAATTTTATTCTTGTTTCTCAGTCTCATAATGGCTTCTTTGACTTTAATTTGCACAACTTTTGATCCTCATGTTGATAAACAGCAATAAAAGTTTCCAAAGGTGATGGAAAGACTTTAGGAAAGACTAGGTGCTGAGAGCTCTCTTATCCCTGCATTAAGGAGGAAATTAAACACACCTGAGCAATTGCAAACGCCTGTGAACCACCTCCAGTTTAAATTCCATTTGGAAAATTTTGGAGGACCAAGAAACCAAGAACCAAGAAGCAATGTGTCCCAAACATTATGGTGCCCCGAAATGGGGGAACTATGTATAAACACAGTTGTAATTTCTACATTTTGGTGAACCCAAAAAGTATAAAAATGGCCTTTAATAAAATCTGACAATGTGCACTTTAACCACGTGATTTTTTTCTATTACAAATTTCAAATTGTGGAGTACAGAGGCAAATAAATAAATGATGGGTCTTTATCCCTAACATTACAGGGGTCAAAATTAACGGTTGCCTGGTTGGCAATGACCACCTAAAGTCCCGCCGGGCAATCTAAAAGCCATGTCATTTTGCCTGACTTGGCCCCCCTCTCTATCTCTCTCTCTCTCTCTGTCACTCTCCGTCTCCACCCGCCATCCGTGTCCGGGCCGACATGTCTCCGCTCTCCGGCCGCTCCTCATCCACCGCCTCGCCGCGACAGCTGAAACCCAATATAGAATCACTCCCTGGAGCTGGAGTAACTCCCTGGAGGAACTCTTGCTTCTTGCTTTCCTGGTCCTCCAAAAATATTCCAAATGGAATTTAAACTGTGGAGGGTGGATTTAAGCAAAAAAGGTTATTGGGGAAAAAAGAGCTACCTTAAATTTAGTTGCGTCTCGTTGGGTAACCATGGTAGGGTGAAGACTATTCCATGCTTTAATTGTAGGGGGGAACTCCATGGAGCAGCCACCATCTCTGGATAGAAGAAATTGGGTGACGTTTCGGGTAGAGACCGTTCTTTACACTCCCTCTGGTTTTAGTGTTTTTAGTTTAATTTAAAGATACGCGGAACCCGACCCTTTGGCCAACCGAGTCCACGCTGACCACCGATCACCCGTACACTAGTTTTATCCCACACATTAGCGACGCAAGTCAAGTGTGTTTTATTCTCAAGTAAGGATTTCATTGTTAGAACAATGAAATCCTTACTTGCAGCAGCAAAACAGAATATGTAAACATAGTACTCTGTAAACAATGTTATAAATGAGAAAAACAAAATAGTGTATATTTATATATGTATATACAACTGTGTGTGTGTGTGTGTATAATATATATACCCACACACACACACACACAATTTCCCTCCTGGGATCAACAGCTCTATCGTATAGTATCGTGTGTGTAGGAAGGAACTGCAGATGCTGGTTTAAACTGAAGATGGACACAAAAAGTTGGAGTAACTCAACAGGTCAGACAGAATCTCTAGACAAAAGGAAAATATTACGTTTTGGGTTGGGTCTGAAAAAGGTTCCTGCACACCTTTGGAATGTGGAAGGAAACAAGAGCACCCGGAGAAAACCCATGCGATCAAAGGGAAAAGGACAGCACCCTTAATCGGGATCAATTCCGGGTCTCTGGCACATTTAGGCAGCAACATTATGTCCAATGTACTGCCCCATAGTCTTGAACTGAATTAAAACCTACAGTAGCTGTAAAGGGGGACATAGCGTGACTTGGAGATTTAAGGCTGAAAATAGATAGTTTCTTTTTTTTTTTAGTAACCAAAGTTATCAACGTATAATTTTTTGTGTGTTGGAAAACAAAATATAGTGGCACAGCTGGTAGACTTGCTGCCTCACCCACCAGGGATCTGTGTTCGATCCTGTCCTCGGGCACTGTCTGTGTTGAATTTGCATTCTCCCTGCAAGCGTGTGGGTTTCCTCCCACGTCCCAAAGACGCATTGGCTTTGTAGGTTAACTTGTCTCTGTAAAATTGCCCCTAATGTGTAGGGAGTGGGTGCGGAAAGTGAGATACAGAGAGGGGTGAATCTCTGGAACTCTCTGCCGCAGAGGGTAGTCGAGGCCAGTTCATTGGCTATATTTAAGAGGGAGTTAGATGTGGTCCTTGTGGGATCAGAGGGTATGGAGAGAAGGCAGGTACGGGATACTGAGTTGGATGATCAGCCATGATCATATTGAATGGCGGTGCAGGCTCGAAGGGCTGAATGGCCTACTCCTGCACCTAATTTCTATGTTTCTATGCTTCTATGTTTCTATAACAGAACTTGTGTGAATGGTTGGTAGACAAAAATGCTGGAGAAAATCAGCGGAGTGAGGCAGCATCTATGGAGCGAAGGAATAGGCGACGTTTCGGGTTGAGACCCTTCTTCAGACTGATGGGGGGGGGGGGGGGGGGGGGGGGTGGGGGGGGAGAGAAAGGAAGTGGCGGAGACAGTAAGCTGTGGGAGAGCTGGGAATGGGAGGGCGAGGAGGGAGAAAGCAAGGACTACCTGAAATTGGAGAAGCCAATGTTCATACCGCTGGGGTGTAAACTACCCAAGCGAAATATGAGGTGCTGTTCCTCCAATTTGTGGTGGGCCTCACTCTGGCCATGAAGGAGGCCCAGGAGAGAAAGGTCGGATTCGGAATGGGAGGGGGAGTTGAAGTGCTGAGCCACCGGGAGATCAGGTTGGTTATTGCGAACTGAGTCGAGGTGTTGCGCGAAGCGATCGCCAAGCCTGCGCTTGGTCTCACCGAGGTTGATCATACGCTGAATAATCCAACCACATTTTTGTTTGGAAGAGGAAAGAAATAATAGAAATCGCGTTCATTGCAACGTGTAAAAAGAGTTGAGATACTGTATTGTAATTTTGCAGCATGTCATTGTAATATATATCATGTCTTGATTTAGTTTGTGACTTTATTTGAAGCAGATATAATATGTGAACGCTTCATTGAGCATAATTCCGTCTGGTAACTACGCACTTCGTCCGAGCACATTATTGCATGTGTCATGCAAACCGTCTTAAATGACCACCTAAACTGTCATTTGGCAACCTAAAAAGCTGCCTAGATTGCCCGGCTAGCAACAGAGAAAAAAAAGTTCAGTGAGAGCCCTGCATTATGGAGGGCACTGTACTTATGCCATCAAGCTCAACTTTAATACTGTTTTTGCAATGTCTGCTCGCTTTTTGTAGACTTTGCACGGTCAATTTGTAACACCTGATCACTGATCATTGGAAATACAAACATGGGAAGATTTTGTTAGGTTAAGAGATGGGATTCCAAATTCATAGATAATATGATTAATGCATTAGATAGCTAGATGACATAGGCTGAAAAATATTTACATTAAAATAAATCAGC
Source organism: Leucoraja erinaceus (assembly GCF_028641065.1). NCBI lineage: Eukaryota > Metazoa > Chordata > Chondrichthyes > Rajiformes > Rajidae > Leucoraja > Leucoraja erinaceus. The sequence continues at coordinate 89,757,473 of NC_073380.1, read as the reverse complement.
TCATGTTTACTCTCGGATATTGGATAACTATTTTGCTTTGTAAGAACTTAAATGATCTTAATAATGTTTATTTTAAAATACAAATGGGGAGCTCTGGCCTCTTATTAACATAAAATGTAAATGAAAAAAAAAAACATAGGAATACATTTTCATAATGTTCTCACATGCAGATTGAAATAAAATTGATTTTCCTACATTTAAATCACAGATAACATTCCCACTTATTTTCAACACACTTGTCCTTATTTTCCAAAGGTGCAGCCTGTATCAAAATTTGTACTTTTGTACTTTTGTACTTTTGTACTTTTTCAAATAGGCAAAGCATTTAAAATAAACTGAATTTCAAAAATAGGCAGCAAATGTCTCAGATATAACATTGGGAATGATAACCCGCATGTGACAATAAATGAATCCAAATCTGGTTAACATGTTTGCAACTATAGCAGGCTTTATCTTTTCTAAATTTTCTTGTCTCCTTCCATAGCTCAGCTTTCTGATTTGAACATCTTTACTACCTAAACTGGGGAGAAGTATACTCATTTATAATTTTCATCATTTGGAATTTTCACTAAGCTTCTGAACAAATTCTGAACAGCCTCTTGTGTCAACAATGCTTTGTCCTTGGATGCAGTGCAAGATGGAAAAATAGTTAAGAACAGAAAGAAAACAGGTGACTCCGAATGAGGCATGAAAAACCTTGAAAGTGAAATGTTACACCGATGAGAAATTAAATGTGAATCAAAAGTTGGAAGGAAAATGGTTAAAATATGAAAACAAAGATGATAAAGTGTGTGATGGGAAGAGTGGAAAAAAATTAATGCAGAAGAAGCAAAAAAAAAAGAGCAGCCAATCATTATGTGCCCTTTTTCATTGAGATTCAGGAAGAAAAAGGCACAGGTACAACTTACTTAGGATAAGCCATCTTCTTTCCCTTAAAGGGCACAATTTCAAATTATCCCTATGCCTCACACTGATTTACAAAAAATACCAAACATAAATTCATTTACCATATACTTCAAACAAAGAAACAAAGCTTTGCCTGCCTTGAAGAAAGTAACAGATGAATCAAAATGTAAATTTATGCCAACCAGAAGGCATTGTATACAAACCAACGGGTAGGTTTACAATACTGAAAGGATTTAGTTGCACCTAAGGCTCATGCAGATTGTCAGTTGTTCTTCAGTCAACGTGGAAATAAAATGAGTGCCAGTGGTTTCTCTGTTTAGAGATAATATTGCTTACTTAGAAAAACCTCATTCGGCCAACACTGAATGATTTATAAGGGAAACATCAATTGAACAATTTTGCTAAATAAAGCTCTGGGGCACAATAGTGAAAGCAGTTTTCTTCAATAAAATATGCTTTTAGAATGGTGCTTCAGTGATTGCAAAACACTGGCATCATCCATCATTCCAAGTACAAAAATATTCAATGAGTTAAACAATGATCCACTTAGATTTTTTTCCCTTCTTCTTGGACTTTAATACATGTGATTCATTTTATGTTGTATCAATATGACTCCCTAAAATTAAAACCAATTTTTTTTAAATATTCCCGTCTACCCAAGAGAACACCTAGCAAATCTCTAGTTAGTAATCCAGTGACAATTTAATTGACGTTGAATATTATTCTTTTCTTCCAAAGAAAAGAAGGGCTGTCCAAGCGAATAAGGTGGTCCAGTGCCATATTTTAAATGGCTGACATTTACCATATCACACTATATTCCCAGCTTTATAAAAGGCAAATACTAACCTCGTCGGGACTGGAGGCTTGGTACGTGCGGTTTTCATCGCTGAAATCCTGATCGGCCTCAGCATATTCTGTTTCCCCACGCGCTTCATAGACAGGTGTAACATTGTGGCAAAGTGCAATGGCTTTTACAGCTTCGTGTATACGGCTGTGGACGGACTTGCGAACTTTTGGAGCAGATAAAGTACTTTTACTTGATGGGGTGGTGCTACTGTTGCTTCCTGTTGTATGGCTGTGCGAACTATTGCCCTTAAAAAGAAAAAAAAGTCAAATGCTTTCATTTTGTTCCCAGACAAACCAATACTTTTGCAATGCATGTGCATATAGTCAATAACCGATGGTCCCAGCAGGATGGGTTAGGACATGGAAGACAGAAACTGCATGGCAATGTAACCGCTTTTCATTTCATGTCAGATTAGCACGCCAAAATCCCAAAACATTAAAAAATCAACACATCACCATCTATATATCTATAAAACTCTGTGCCTGACGTCTGGCTGCCTTTCTGCCTTTTGATTCGTGCCTGTCCCCCCAGATCCTGACCAACTTTTACCGCTGTACCATAGAGAGTATCCTGACCACCTGCTTCACGGTATGGTACAGCAGCTGCACTGCTGCGGACAGGAAGGCACTACAACGGGTGGTGAAAACCGCGCAGCACATCATCGGTGCCCCGCTCCCTGCCATGGATGCCCTCCACCGAAAACGGTGTCTGAGACGGGCTGGGAAGATCATCAAAGACCCCTTACACCCCAACCATGGACTGTTTGCCCTCCTCCCATCAGGGAGGCGGTACAGGAGCCTCAGGTCACGTACCAGCAGGATGAGGAAAAGCTTCTATAACAACACAATCACACTGCTGAACTCGGAGTCCCGACGATAGACTTCTCTGGTCCCTCCGTCCCCCTTTGTTTAATCATTCTGTATTTCCTGATTATTCTGTATCTTCTCTCTTTCTATTTTTTCCTTGTTTTTTCTCTTTATGTACAACTACTACGGACTGACGCAAAACTGCATTTCGTTGTACTGATACTTGTATTTTGTGCGATGACATTAAAGTTGAATTGAATACTCGCAGATGTCCAATCGGAATGGCCGATGCTCGCAGATGTCCAATCGGAATGGCCGATGCTCGCAGATGTCCAATCGGAATGGATCCTTTTACTTTCTTCCTTTGATTCACTGCCAAGCCCAATCCAGACGCTCAATCTCTCAGATCTTTTCCATTTCGGTGGAGATTTTCTTTCTAAGTATCCGCTCCTCATTACATTTTGTCGCCTTTAAGTACACGTTTTTAATCAAATCCTTCTAACCCCCCCCCCCCCACTCACTCATTTTCTCGCCTCCTGCTGGCCAGCGACCATAACGGCTGCTGCCGCCCGCATTTCAACCTCAAGAGACGCCATTTAATTCGGCCTTTCAAGAACGGCTTCAGTTCGAGGGCCACGTCTCCCGTGGGGGCTGCGGGTAGGGAACGGCTACGGGTAGGGAACGGCTGCGTTGGGGGAGCAGACCCAACAGGTCTGCCAATGGTCTAGTAATAATTTACAATTGAACATACGTTTTGCAGAGAAGACCCAACTCTGTTCAAGCAGAATGGCACCACTGATTTTTAAAAAGAGCAATAGATATAATTTCACAAGGTCAATACTACTTTTCAATGAAATCCTAGAAATGAGAATTTCTCTTTGGACAAGCTTACGACAGTCAACATGCCTCAACATCTCGGCAAAAAATGGATCAGGTAGATCATCATGACTTTGTGTTGATAAAATGCTAGTTGAACATTTTGTACTTGAACACAATAACTAAATACAAAAGATTGTCCCCCACTTATGAGATTACCTCAAAATCAAACTCAGGCAATCCTCAATGTTTTGGAAGGAACTGCAGATGTTGGCTTACCATTGAAGATAAACATAAAATGCTGGAGTAACGGGTGAGGTTTCGGGTTGAATCCCTTCTTCAGTCTGAGAGTCAGGGGAGGGGAAAACGTTTCAGGTCAAGAGCCTTGATCAGACGCTGTCTCAACCCGAAACGTCACCCATTCCTTCTCTCCAGAGAGGATGCCCGTTCTGCTGAGTTACTCTAGCATTTTGTGTCTATCTTCAATCCTCAATGTTGTCAGTTCCTGTGTGAGAGTATTCACCCCAGTACAAGAAAATAATCATTTCAACAAAAAGCATCTTTCTTAATGCAAACATTGTGAATTACTTACCATTTACCAAGTTCAAAAGCTTGGTAACAGAATGAACAAAATTCCATAGCATTGATCTCGTATTCAAGTTGGAATATCATATATTGAATTGCAGAAAACTCGCACAATACAATTTGATATGAACATCTTACCTTTTTCTAGAATGATTATAATCCATTTTACTGCTTTTCTTTTTCTCATTTTACCTTAAACAGAACAAGACTTTCTTCTGAAAATGAAATAAGGGCCGTACATTTTCAGCTTTGTAATGGCATGATTGCTGATCAGGATTAGACAGTTTCTATGTTTTAAGAATAAATAAATATCATTCCCATATTGTAATCCATTCATTTAAACATGAATGGTAGCTATTTTGGACCCGAGTGGAGCTACTAACTTCCAGTTAACCGATTTTAAATTTGATCCCATTATGTAGAATATTATATAGTCCACAGTTGAGCTGATAGATATATATAAATTATAAAGTTTGCAGCTTTGGAGGAAAGAAAATTAAAAATAATCAATAGAGACTGGAAATAATACCTCACCAACAGGCACAGCAAGTTTCACAGCCAAGTTTCTCTGCCTCAGTGAAGGAGCAATATACCACAACATTTACAGAGAAAGTAAATATTTTTAATAAGCAGCATTAAATGCTAATAAAAATGTCAGTGAAAATTCGACAAATTGTACGCATATATGTGCATCTCGATTTAACAAAGAAGTTCTTATCTTTCTTGTCGACAGAGTACACAACAGGCAAAAATAACATAAATGACACAACCTCTGTATCTCCTTTGTCACATTAGATTGTTGGAGTCATGCTGCGTCTTTTACAAGCACCGACTCCGCACTGTCATGCATATAAGCTCCAATAAGATCCAGCTGCTTCTGACAGAATTTATCTCCTCCAGTGAAGCAGATCATTTTCCATTATTAACCTCCTACCCAGTGAAGGCCTTCAAGCCAGGATGTGAAATGACATACATCTCTGATCCCACCATCTCTATCAACCACTTTTCTGTTAACTTTAAGCTGACCTTACCTCATTCCATTTTAACCAGTCTCTTGTTGCCTGGGTGTGCTAAAATTACTGAACCGTGAACTTTCTGCCCATCAAATTACAGTGTTGCCTAATAAAAGGTTTAACTTTTTATTCATCTGACAGCCTCTTCAGTTTCAGGATAAGGCTGCATTTGTATTCTTTCAACACCAATGCTACTCCAACAGCAAATAAATTAAGCTGATTTACTCATCCTGCATTGTTGTGTGTATTGATGCTGGTATAATTTAATTTCACACAAATTCCATTAAAGATTATGCCCTGTGTCACAAAATGTTTCCAGTGGGGAAATATAATCAATTTACAATAGATTTGTGCTGCGTTACTGTGGACCTATTACACTATCATATTTATACAAAAACACTGATGCTGAAATCAATATCAAATCAAAATTGCCAAACATTGCTAACTGACTGGCAATTATATAATAATTAATTATCTAACAAAGACGTCTACATCAGATGTTCTTTTCAAATGTTTATATATCATCTTTTAAAATAAATCTATCCAGAAAAACATTGGGCACATTATTCTATATTGCTTCAATTAATTTCTGCTTCAACAGAAATAAAACTCCAGGAAGAATTATTTTATATCTTGCCATTTGAAAGGCATTTTTTCAGCTGCAAATGCTTCTTGAAAAATTACATTTATATAGTTTCAAAATCTCTGGATCCCCAAGGCACTTCCTAATGATTTAAGTACAATTCAAGCTAGGCACATTTCTCCCTTCTCTACTAGTGTTTTTTTATCATTAGCCTTTTCTTCAATAGTTGCTCAATCACCAGCAGTGATATCCTAAACTCTGGAACATCATTCCTGAATTCCTTTCGCTCCCTTATAAGATTAAAAAAAAACTTCTCTGCTTAACCAAATTGATCACCGCCTGCCCTAATATCTATTTACATGGATGGGTGATAAATGTAGTTTGAGCGCTCTCCTGTGAAATGCTTTGGGATCATTTTGTATGTTAGAATCACAACATATATACACATGTTAATGCAGATACTTTGTATACAGTAAACCCTCGTGATGATGGACCATGGGGAGGGAAATGTTGTCCATTATTGCCGATTGGCAGCCCAGCCAGGAAACTGCCGGGGGTGGTGTTAGCTGCCCAGCCTGGAAGTGGCCAGGGGTGGTGTTAACTGCTAGGCCTGCAAGTGGTCAGGGGTGGTGTTGGCACCCCAGCCTGGAAGCACTCAGGGGGGAGGGGGCGCGTGGGATCGGCAGCCCAGCTGAAGCAGCCGGGGAGGTGGTGCATGCCAGTGTTGGCCTCGGCTTCCCGGCCTGGAGTTGAATATCGGTAGGTCTGCTATAACCAAAATCCGTTATAAAGAGGTACGGAAAAAAGGTTTAGTGGATATTATAAATTTTGCAGTTCAATTCAATAAAAGGGAGCACCAAAAATCCAGCTACTTCCTAAGCATTTACACTGGTAACGGATTGGTGTGGAATCAGAAAGAGCTTGGTCATCAATTAGGTGGAGTAAACATTTGAGAACAATTATATAATTAAATATACTACCATTTTCATGACCAAATGACCAGTTGCACTAAAAAGTATATTTAATGTGCAGTTAATGACACAACCCTTTAGAATCCCATAAATCTCTTTTATGGTCTCAGGTAAAAGCATGTATAGTTACAGTGACAGTAAGATAGTATTGAATTCATTTCAATCTAATACTGTTCTCAGCTTTTTACTGTATATTACAAATAGCATGTGGAGTTGCATATCAAACTTTGAAAAGGCACCAAGTTAGGTGGCCCAGGTGGAACAAGAAGCTGCTGAGAAAGTGAGAGTGCGCAGAACGATGGCATATGGAAGTTAATATGTAATAAGCATATTTAATCAGAGAAACATTAACCACAACATTTTAATTACAAAGAACTAGAAATTGTGAAGAAAAAGTAAAAATAAATTTAGGTGCACAATAAGTCACCAAAATCGAATCCAAATTTCACTTTACATATATTGTAAACTAAACCATAGAAGTTTGTTAGATCTCCATAAAGAAATTTTGCATTACTTTATAACAGCCTTGATCAGACTAAGTACTACCAGACAGAAGGTTATAGGCTCAAACCCCCCTCCAGATACCCGGACATATAATTTGACACCAAGCAGTGGAGGAGTGCTATGCTGCAGGAACTATTGTCGTTTGAGAGAGGCATTAAAATAGGGCCTAATGAACATAGAAGATCTCATACATCACTTGGAGCAGATAATTCACCCAGTATTCCATACTACTATTATCTGCCTACATCACTAAAACAGATAATCCAATTGGTCATTTCACATATTTGAGGGACCTTGCTGTGCAAGAATTTGAGGTTTTTTCCATGTTATAATAAACAATTGTTACAAGCACTTCTTCAGTTTTGAGAACTTAAGTGCAACTTGAGGCAAGGTTCTTTCAGAATTTATCTTATGTCTAACTCATTTGCAAAGAGCTTTGCAAATCAGCACAAACCTAAGAATACAATTGGAATAAAACATTCCATTTTATAAAATAGTAAAGACAAAACAGTGCAGGAAACTAACCTAGGTCTACATTGTGCCTTCCCCCACAGTAGTATCCATTGTGGGGGGATGATTTTTTGTGTGTAATGTGAATATGTTAGTTTGTGTCCAAGATGGCTGTCGGAAGGGAGAGTGGACGCTGGCGCGCTTTAGCTGCCGCTGCTCTCTTCACATTGTGTTTTTGATTTTCTGTCTTTGGAGCGAATTCTGTCTTTAATTTGTGTATTGGTGATGTCCTTATTATTTATTTTACTCCGACTATATGTTTTTTCTCTCTTGTTAATTTTCTGTAAGGTGTCCTTGAGACTTTGAAAGGCGCCCGCAAATAAAATGTATTATTATTACATGGCAACCTCCTTGACAATTTATTATTTAATATGATATTGAATACAGCAACAGCTGGAAGTGATATTTAGTAACTGACGCAAGAAGCCAGAAGTTTAGTGATAAATATAGAGAATGAAGTTGGACATGAACAAAAATAGACATTCTAAATCATCATTGACGTCCAGTACTTAAATTTGTGGTATTTAAAAATGGCATCGTGATTTCTTCATTGAATACACCAGCTTTGACTGTCATTTTCGACTCATTTCCATGTTTATAGCATGATAGTATTTTAAATTAAATGCCTATTATTAGCACAGCTTTACATTTAAGGATCTCAACAGATGACAACCTAAAGGAGACCAGGAAAATTGTCCTTGGACAGAAAAGTCATGTGTGCTGTCCTGTAGCTTGACAGTAGATTTTGATATTGGGACATAAAGATCTGCTGACAACAAAGACAACAAGTTATTCACCATTGACAGTGACAGCTGTGTATCTATCAGGACTGTGCTTCAGTGTGATAGACCTATACTGGATGTGATCATTCAGCTGGATACTAGCTTGGAAGATTAAACCAGGTTTGGACGATCCAGTATCTTGGATATTCTGGTGCAGCATAGGATGGGTTTCAGGGTGACTCATAGAAGGTGAGGGTTGCCAGTACCACCTTGGGGTTGCAGCTGTAGCCCCTTCTGCCTACCTGTTGATCCCCAAGTACTCCATCCTGATTGCATCATGGGCTGTTATTTTTAAAGAGCTGGGGTAGTTCTGGGTATTCCCAGATCCATATACACCTTCTCTTGGTATTATAAAAGGGGCATCCTATAACAATGTTAAATGGCACAGTTAACTTCTCTTAGCAACTCTGTGTACAAGCGTAGTGACCACTGATGGGGCAGAAGTAACCCTTGTAGGGTTTCCAGGCAGCAAGTTAGATGTCCCAAACCGAAGGCCTTGTATTATGAACCTAGTGATGACATTGTAATGGTCATAAGTATGACTAGAATGGCAGTTCACAGCTGATCTGTAACATGCTCTTTAAAGAAACTCTCAGAGGTTTATTGTGATTAGACATGTAGGTTATCCAGATGGTCTTTTAATTTTCAACCCAATTAACGATAGCCTTGTTTATTCATTATTAAATCTGTCTCTCGGTCCTAAAATTAGACAAAAACAAGTCTAAATATTTCATCAGACTCTTTAAATTTCTCTGGAGAAGTCCATGTAACAATTACTAAGTAAGCTACAACTGGTAAAGCTCAAATAATAACAAAAATGCTGGAGAAACTCAGCGGGTGAAGCAGCATCTATGGAGCGAAGGAATAGGTGACGTTTCGGGTCGAGACCCTTTCTCAACCCAAAACGTTGTCTATTCCTTCGCTCCATAGATGCTGCCTCACCTGCTGAGTTTCTCCAGCATTTTTGTCTACCTTTGATTTTTCCAGCATCTGCAGTTTTTTCTTAAAATAATGACAATGTTTTTTGGAGTGATGGGGTGAAATGGAGACACCAAAACAATATAACACTGTAAAATTGTTACAGACACAAAGTGCTGAAGTAAACCATATGGTCAGATAGCATTTCTGGAGAACATGGGTAGGCGACGTTTTGGATCGGTTCCCCACTTCAGACTGATTGGAGAAGGGAGGAAGAAGAAAGCTGGAAAAGACATGGGGGTCGGACAAGCTAGGTAAGTGATGTGGATACAGGTGATGAGGACCTTTGAATGGCAGATGGGTGGGAAAAGACCAGAGATGGGAAAATGATTGTATGTGACCCAAGGAGAGCTAGTTTACGGGATAGAAAATTGGCCTCATGAAAAGAATCAGAGGGTGATAGTGGAAAGTTGTTTTTCAGACTGGAGGCCTATGACGTGGTGTGTCTTAGGGTTTGGTGCGGGGTCCATTGCTGTTTGTCATCTATATCAATTATGTGGATGATAACATACCAGGCACAATTAGTAAGTTTGCAAATGACACAAAATTGGGTGGTATTGTAGATAACGAAGATGGTTGTCAAAAGTTGCAACAGGATCTTGATTGGTTGGGCAGGTGGGCTAAGGAATGGTTAGTGAAGTCAAACCAGGGCAGGATCTACACAGTGAATGGCAGGGCTCTGGGGGCATTGTAGCACAGAGGGATCTAGGAGTGCAGGTACATAGCTCCTTGAAAGTGGCATCACAAGCAGACAGGGTGGTCAAGAAAGCTTCCAGCACATTGGCCTTCATCAGTCCGAGTATTGAAGTTGGGAGGTCATATTGCAGTTGTAGAAGACATTGGTGAGGCCACACTTAGAGCATTGTGTTCAGTTTTGCCCACCCTGTTATGGGAAAGATGTTAAGCTGGAAAGGAATCAGAAAAGATTTAAGAGGATGTTACCTGGACTTGAGGGCCTGAGGTTTAGAGGGGTTGAGCAGGCTGGGACTTTATTTCTTGGAGCACAGGAGGATGAGGGGTGATCTAATAGAGGTGTACAAGAACATGAGAGGCAAAGATAGGATAAATGCACAGTTTTTTACCCAGAGAAGGGGAATCGAGGACATAGGTTAATGGTGAGGGGGGAAAGATTTAATGGGAACCGGAGTGGCAACTTTTTGTTTTACACATAAGGTGGTAGATGTATGGAACAAGCTGCTGGAGTAGCTAGTTGAGGCAGGTACTATTACAACATTTAAGAAACATTTAATACATGGATATGGATAGGATAGGTTTAGAGGGATATGGGCCAAACGCAGGCAGTTAGGACTAGTGTAGATGGAGCATGTTGGTCAGTGTGGGCTAAGTTGGGCCGGATGGACTGTTTTCACACTGTATTACTCTATGACTGCAAGATAGGGAAAGTAGATGTGCAAAATGCGAAGGCAGAGGAAGGGATATAGACGGGAGGGGATGGGCGCCGTGCACTGGAAGAAATAGGTGCTCATCCAAGCAGGGCACAGGGGAGGGGCGGGTGGGGGTAAAGAAGGGGAGTGGGGCTTTGCATTGGCCAGTTACCTAACATTAGAGAATTTAATGTTCATACCATTAAGTTGCAAGCTACCCAAGCAAAATGTGAGGTGTTAAGGGAACTGTCCCACTTGGCGTTTTTTTGGCGACTGCTGGCATCATTAACTGATGTATCAGGCCACCAAATAATTTGCAGTGTGATGCGGCGTGATGAAGTATTGACAAGCAGTGTTTTTTCAAGTGTCGCAACATTTGTTTTGTCGCTTCTGTGTTTTGAAATGTTCAAAATCTTTTGATATGACGCTGGCAGTCGCCGAAAAAAAATCGCCAAGTGGGACATGCCTTTAATTTCTCCAATTTGTGTGTTTCCTCTCCACTTCCACCGATACACCTTTGGCTGGCTTAACATTTCGTGCTTCTACTCTCCTATATGACAGCCTTTTGTTCTCTTCGCATCTCTGGCCTTTGTCCACCCATCTGCCGTTCAAAAATGTCCCTCGCTTGTATCCACATAACACTTACCTGGCTCAGTCCCACCCTCTCTTTCACCACCCTTTCTACAATAAATCTGTAGAAGGGTCCTGACCCAAAAGGTCACCTATCCATATTCTCCAAATATGCTGCCCGGCCCACTGCGTTACTCCAGCACTGTATGTCTTTTTGTGTAAATCAGCACATGTTTCTGTAAAATTGTTCATTGTTACACAGCAAAGATTCACAAAACATTAGATGTAGCACATTTTTCTTTAATTTTTTATGTTATATATGTTAAGTAGTAATGTGTACATGATAAACTTCATGATGCCTTCAATAAAACTGAACTTCTGGAGCAATATATGATGTTCAAAATTACTACATTTCACAAAGAATAAACTTCTAACTTAGTCTTTCAGTTTTATAAAGTTATGGATTACATTTTTAAATCAGTTTGAAAGCACTTAGATTTGGAATATCTAACAAAACAATGAGAAATCTGCAGATATAATAACTACCCAATATCTTTGTTTTAATCTCACCCAGTTTCTATAAACACGAGAACTTTACATGCTGTTGCACTGTACCCCTTTAGGCAATCAACGATTCTCATGTCCCCAGCACCTGTCCAACTTTTAAAAAGACAGTAAGACTATGCTGCAAGGACCAACATTTAGGTGTTGAGAGAGGAAATGGATTTCACTTTTGGTCCAGTGATATTCTGTGACAATATGTAACTTCAGGTTCCAGTGATAACCTGAATGCTCAAGCTGCATTTATAATAACTTTATTAATCATATTAATTTAACCATGCTGAAATTGCATATTGGTACCAAGCTGAATGAATAGTCAAAATCCATCATATGTAAATATATCTACCACTTCCACACAAATTCCAAGCCTCCATCAACTATATATATATATATACCACCATCCAACTCAGCACTTTTGCCCATCTGGTGTACAGCTACCGTAAACTAAGTGAAAGTGAATGTATTCAACATATTTACATATTTATTTACTGTATTTATTTAACACAAACTAAAGCCCCATTAAAAATTATGTTTACATCCCTGAAATTACTTTAAAAATCTCCTGAATATAATTCCTCACTTGTTGAAAAGAGAAACATTATCCACTCTGTTGATGTTATATTTATATGTTCCATAGCCACAGGTAGACACAGAGACTTGCTCCAATCATATTAGCTATCAGACTGTATCTGTATATTCTTTAATAATTGAAAATGAAAATATATTTTATTAGAATTTAAATAGAAGGTAAAACATTGAATGCTAGTTAACAATGCAGAGAAATCTATGTTTTACTACCAGTTATTTTGACATTTTATTTCAGTAATATCCTATTACAGACCCCATGCCTTGTTCCATTCCACCAAAATTAAACATACAGCTTGACTTTTTCCCCAAGCATCTACTCCTCTTTTACTCAGCCCCTAGAATTAGATGAAAAAGGGTGAAGATTTAAATATAGCCAGAAGGGATCAGTTGGGCCGAATCGCCTTTTTCTGCACAATATATTCTAGGTAACCCATAGATTGAGCAGCAACTCCTTGGCCACCGTGCAGTCGCTAGCATGTTGCCCACTGACCATTACTTAGGCTTGAGCTGAGACAGTCTCTCTCTGTGTGCAGCATTGCAGCAAAGCACCACACACAGCATCCAGTATATGTAACTGTAAAATAGACCTAGTCAACTCTTCCCTTACCTCAAGAATGCTGTGCCAAATGTGAGATCAACTAGCAGGGTCTGGGCAATAAATTAAAAACCTTCTTGAGCTGCACAGCTCACATTGCCCATTTAGGCATTGGGGTGACTTGCGCCTTTCAGTGGATTAAAAAAAATTGTAAAGCTGTTCTCTGATCAACATGATCTGCAGCAAATTCATTTCAGATTCCTTTCACTCCGTTTAAATCCATTACGATTCTATTAAAACCCTAATTTCTTCACAATTAAATACACAATAGAAATAATTTGTTTCAAAATGAACAACTGAAATATATACCTGTGCATATGAGCCAATAATATGGTTTTGTATTTCATCCATTGTGTCAGTCCCATAAGACACAGTGCCCAAGTGGAGACGTTTGAATACCATCTCATTCTGCGTAAGGGTTCCTACAATAAGCAGAACAGAGAAGAGTATAGCCACAATTGCTGAAATTTACCAGCAGTATCAAATTGCATTTCAATGAAGAACATTCATTCAGACCTGAATAACCGTATAATTATACAAATAACTCTTTGGTACAATTTACACTGGCCACAGTACTGTACTGTTTTCATTGTTGCAAATGATTTTTAGTCTACAACTTAAATATGAATATGTTAAGGTTATATCAATAAACTGCTTTAATATTTAAAGAGGTGGCCATTAAGCACTATGTGCTTAGGTAAACATACTGAACTTCAAATTATATGCTGAATGAACAAATTGATTCTTGAATGAACCATAAAAGTGAGGAGAAAACTTTAAGAGAATATAAGGAACGGAGTCCTCAAGTCGAAAAAAAACTGGGCAGGTATTGCCACTTTTAGGTGGTAAGCAAATACAACAGCATTGCTGTAAGACATAAAATTACATATAGCTAATATTGGAGTGGAATATCTCTATTCTCACTGGGAGAAGCAGCATTAACCTAATGTATAACATTGCAGCAATGTTGTTCTGGTATGGTAAGTGTGGTTAAAAATAAAATCACTGTTGCAGCATCCCGCATTTAAAATGTCCTCTCCAAGTCATTCATTCCTCTTCTCATTTTGTTGGAAATAACATGGGGGGCAGTTGTTGCACACCCAAGCAGAGTTCAAATCTTCACCATTTCAACTCTGGTCGTCAAAAATAGCTTGTAAACAACCACCCCCATGTCAATCAAAGTTGGGTCCACAGCCATGTGATTAAAACAGCTAATTAATTGGCTGTTTTGTGTGAGGGTTTATTAGCTGCCAAGCTAGTGGATCCCTGAAGTATCAAGAGCGAAGAATTTCTCAGAGATCAAGATGAAATCAAATTTACCAAAGCAGAAATACAAGCCGAAAATTAATACAACGGCTTCACTCAATCAGCCTCCGAACAAAAAAATGCCCATTCCCTGATAATTATTTAGTTCTATTCCACACTCTCACTTGAATAGACTCAACAATTATTCCCAGGCATCTATCAGTATCTTTCTAACCAGTTGCTAGAAAGTGCACAACAGCAGGACAGTGATGCATTTCAACAATTTCCCTTGTCACCCTGTTGGAAAGAATCAGTTTCCACTCTGATAAACTAATAAGAACTGGGGGAAATGGTCATAATGCTTTAATATAACATGTTTCCAGGTTTCCTCTTCAGATCAGTTAGATAAAACAATGCGATTATTTCTTAATGTATTTAAAAAATAACTGCATTGTGAGACACTGTAAAATAATGACATAATGAACTTCAATTGCAAACTAGGCAACTGTTGAGCAAATTATAAGCTGATCTCTTCACACAAGCAAATGTCATGTTCCTCAAGTTTTGATTATTCTTCAAAAAAATTGGAAAATAATTATTTTCTGCGTTTTTAGGTTAAGGGGACATTTATATTCCAAATTTAAATAGTTTCCCTGAAAGGTTAGACATTTACAGATCTTATCCAGGCCCAACTTATAGACAACCTATACATATGAGCGGGCTTTTGGGAGACCAGCGGGGTGGGTGGGGATGGATCTGCTGGCTGCTGCAGAGCAAAATACATCTTCTGAGCTAGGATTGGGGCATTTCCACAAGCTGTCTCTCCCCACCACCCTCACCTCCTCCCTCCAGGCAACAACAATCGGTGGCTGAGTCGAGCTGAGCTATCAGCACTGAGCAGTCACTCAATTACTCGCTGAGAGTGGCTGATGGATTTGTGGAGAGGGAAGCAAAGAGTTATCACTTTACATCTATAATCTATTATCAGAACTTAATCTGTTCGAGTGAAAAAAATACTGGCGAGGCTCAAAAGCAACCACCTCAACGTGGTCATAACTCCTTTCATGTGCAGGGTGGGGTTGCAATTTAACATTCTCTGCTCAAGATGATATCTGACAAAAAAGCATATTTTGACAGCTGTAATTAAATGTTAATCCAGATTATGAGGTCAGGGCCTCAGAATAGGATTTGGGACCACACTCGTGTGAGTGAATGTGAGAATACAGCAGCACGTGCCCGATTTGAAGAGGCGTTGCCTCGCATCCTCACGGATGCAGATTGACCCCGGATGCTATCTGCGTGGGGTTTGCATATTCTCCCTCTGAACACATGAATTTTGTGCGGCCGTGCTGATTTCCTTTTAAGGCAGAGTCAAGTTTGTCGTTTAATTGACCACTGTAAATTGTTTGTGTGCAGGTGAGTGGTACAATCTAGAGGTAGGGAGAATTTCATGGGATTGATATATCAAGTGAATGTGTGATGGTCAGCATGGACTGGGTGGGCTGAACAGTCTATTTCTATGCTGTATAACTCCATAACTACATTTCAATGTTTCCATCCATTGCACCCTTTCAAATAACATTATTATTTTGTATAAAATAAATACAATTTTATAGGAGACAACAGTTCATTAAGTGTTCATCTTAACGAGAGCAATCACAAACACATACTAGGTTCGTCATCATAGTGCAAATCTGAAATTTTGGGGGAAACTTTATTATAAAAAAACATACTAAATTCAAGGTCTGCTTGTTGATTTATGTTAATTCCATGCAAATCATACTGTTTTCGATTGTCACATGGAAGTAATTGTTCAACCTGAGTAGAATACATCTGCGTAGTGACGTGAATACAAATATCGCTGTACCTTAATTGGTATACGTGACAATAAAAGACCTTTGCAACCTTTGAAAGATGCAACTTTATGGGACAAGCTGCTACCCTTTGTGAGATTTTCATATGTTCATACAAATTAATCACCAAATTCATCTGACAAACTGGCCCTATATTAACTGTATGAATAAAAAACCCAGCATTAAACATCATTAATAAATAGCTGAACTCATCACTCCACCAACATGCAGCTTGGCCATTTCATTAGAATTCCCCTGACTTTAGTTATTTACTGAGATGAAATAGGTAGATGATGTGCATGAAACAGATTTTGTGCTGCCACCTTTAAAATAATGTCAGCTTTGGAGATGCTTAAGATATAATTATTGCCTGCAATATTCATTTATCACAAAAATGTTGTTCCAGCTGCTTGTACCATTAATGACGTTATAATACAATAGAGATAAATTCCATTGACACTGGGATTAATTTATTGCATCATTAGGGTTCACCCACAGTTACCATTTAAAAGTTATGAGCTCTCCACTGCATTGTCCTGAAACAATAGCTTTATCAAAAGCAAGCATTGGGAAGATTAAAGCTCTACTTGCAGATTAAGTATAAATTATCTGTCCTCTTGTTTCAGCACCATTTATTCATTTATCACATAACATCTAGTATTTCAGGTCAGTGTCAATATGCTCTGCATCCTCTCAGTTAACAGATGTCTTCTCTTGTCAAATGAATTACTTTATGTTTCACGCACTGGTGGACGCAGATGTGTCACTATAGCAACATCATCAATTTCAGATCTTACCGGAAACATGCTCTCCAATCAAACCTAATTATACCACATTGCTTTCTTGTCCTACAATAAGGAAACTATAATGTAATTATTGGGACACTTCATTTTCTATTCTGCCATGGCAAATGAGCAAGCCAAAATGATGGACGCTTCTTGTCAGAATGCTTACTGATGAAGCACAGACCCAATTTGCAGTCATACAAAGGACTACCTTGCAATTAAGATAGACTGCAATGGTCCTCAGATGCAACAACTTAAATTCTGTATGGTTACTAATGGCTATTCTTTTTCTGGAACTTGAGGGGGAAAGAAAATCACCAAACAGGTGTTTGCTCCAACTAACATTTATGTTGGTTCATAAATAAAGCAGAACTTGTACTATTGATGTCATTTAATCTTAATTTTCAGACTTTTTTTCCTTGCATAATCATTATCAATTAATGTGAACATCAATTAACCCCTCAAACAACAAAACATTTCTGTTGCAAATTCTCTGAATATTTTTTAAAAAGTATTGAATTTAGGATGACACTTGCTTTACTATTCCACAGGCAAATGTATACAATAGTTACTCATAAAATGGGAGGCATATAGGGGAAGTAAATGACAGTATGTTTCCTGCTGGACGAGGAGATTGGAGCAATAAAATAAACTATTGGAAGAACATAGGGACATCTGTGGGGGTGGGGCAGAAAATACATTTCAGATCGAAACCTTACATCAGGACTGAGACTGGAGAGACAGGATATTGGTTGAGCCGAATGATGATGCAGAGTTATTGTTGCGGGTGGTGACTCAAAGGAACACATCCTGTATGGATGTGGGAGGTGGCTGGGAGGAGATGAAAACAATAATTCCAGAGGCTATGCAGATGTTGTACTGTGTTTGAGTCATATTGCGAGGTATACAAGGTGAGCAGAATGGTTGAGAACTCATGTGGGAAATTTTGCACTTCATTGATAGGTTCAGGGTATGAAACAAGGTACATGTCAGGGAAGGAGGAGAAAAAGACCTAGAAGCATTTGATATGAGAAAGGCCTTGCTTATGATACATAGTTGGAGCAGAGGGCAGACTGTCCAGAACAAGGGTTCCCATCCTGGGGCAAATTTACCCCCAAGCGGGTACATTTTGCCTACTCTGGGGGTAATGTTGTTGATTCTGGAATTGTATATATTTTTTCTCATTGACTGACTGGTTCTGGTATAAACCAAGATACATAGAGTTTGAGTATGTTCATCATTAGTTGTTCATAAATAAGTGAAATAGCATTGTTATGTACTATTAAAGTTGCCTGGGGTAAACGGGATGAAAAAGGATGGGAACACCTGTTCTAAAGTGGGCACAGAGGCAGTAAAAGGCACAGTGGCACCACCTGTGGGATAAGTGCTTGATAAAATCTGGGCACATGGTTGAGTGACTTGGGGTTGGGAGTGAGGTGTAGATGACTAACGATTGTCAATCCACTGGTACTATGTTTTGGAAAGTCGGATCAAGCATGAAGAGAGGAGTATGGTCCGTATCGGGTATGGGCAGAATGAAACTCCACACAGAGAAAGGGCTGTTTGGCTCAAAGGGAGTCACCAGGCAACCTCTCATGTATTTTGCAGAATACAGAAAGGCAATTTACTTTACACAGTTATTAAATAAAAGAGTACACTGGAAATCTATCATAAAAATATACTTTTAAAAAATGCAGTAAGATTATATTAGCAGTCAGATGCACTCAGGAATGGAGAATTAAAAAGGTGCACCTTAAGGTAATTCTTTAAAAAACTAAAGTTTGAGATTTATTGGGCATTCATTGATGATTTGCAAAGATCACAAAACAGTTTGATAAAAATTGTATATGACAATTTGTCAACTATAAAGCAAATGTTTTGTTTTTTTTGGTTCACACTTTGATTTACTTAGTAATTTTTACCCCACTGAATTTCTCTCTATTATTTAAAATGTTCAATGTTTTAGAACACTGCACCAACTTTATTCATCCAAATGGCAGGACAAAAACGTTCAGAAATGTCTCAAGCTCAGGAGATGGCATCAACATTACCTGTCTTATCTGTTAATAAATAAACTAAACGCCCCAGTTCTTCTGGTATAGTGCTTGTCCGGACTACCGTGCCGGGAATGTTATCATCTCTCATGATCATCCAACCATACGCAGCTTTTCCCATGTCGAGATTTACCCGCAAACTGTCCAAATGAAGAGGAAATAGAGAAGGTCACAAAAGGCAAGCAAGAAGGTACAGCAAGTAGTGGGGAGTTAACAGAACCATTAGTTATTATGAGGGAACTGGACACAAGAATATAGAGATAGACACTTTAACGCCCCCTCCCATTCCCATACTGACCTTTCTGACCTGGGCTGCCTCCACTGTCAGTGAGGCCCAATGTAAATTGGAGGAACAGCACCTCATATTTCGCTTGGGTAGTTTACAACCTAGCAGTATGAATATTGATTTCTCTAACCAAATAACCCTTGCACTCGCTTTCACCTCTCTCTCCATCCCTCCCCCGCCCTCGTTCTGACTAGTTTCACTGCCCTGATTAATTTGACTGATTGTATCCCTCCTTGTCACCTTCCCCTCAGCTAACAATGAACCATTCTATATTTCCTTATTATAGTCTGCTTTGATCAGACGTTTTCACACATTATCCTTCCATATCTCTAGACTCCCTCTCCTCTGAGTCTAAAGAAGGGTCTTGACTCGAAACATCATCCATTTCTTCTCTTCAGAGATGCTGCCTGTCCCACTGGGTTACTGCATCATTTTGTATCTATCTTCGGTGGATAACCAGAATTGGCAGTTCTTCTTGCACATGAATAGGGAGGTTGTACTTCCATTGTGAAGAATATGCAGCATACTGTGTACAGTAGTGGTCCCCTCACTTAAGGAAGCAGTTCAGAGAAAATCTACTAGACTCATACCTAAAATAGGTGGTTACACAGAAAAGCTGGAGAAACTCAGCGGGTGCAGCAGCATCTATGAGCGAAGGAAATAGGCAACGTTTCGGGCCGAAACCCTTCTTCAAATAGGTGGGTTGAGTAATGAGGAAGCAATGGATTACCCCTAGATTCATACCTGTGGGGGGAGGGGGGAGAAGAGAGCTGGGAAGGAGTGTGGTAGGGACTTGATTGAAGCATACGTTCCAGAGAGGTTTTGACAGGATGAATGTGGAGCGCATGTGACTCTTGTGGGAGAAGAGGGTTATTCCTTAAAGGCAGAGGAGCCACTTTTCTCACCCACTTTCAAAGGATCACAAATCTTTGGAACACTCTCTCTGACTCAAAGAGCAGTGGAAGCAGTTTTTGAATATGAAGACGAGGTAGGCAAAATCTTCATTAGAGATGAAAGATCGCTGGGATCAGGCAGAAATATGAAATTAAGGTTATAATCAGAATAGTAGAACAGGCTCAAGGAGCCAAGTGGTCTATGCCTGCTAATTTATATATTCCTATTATGTAAAGCTAATCTCCCCAACCTATTTCATTTTTGTCTCAAGAGCAATTTTAGTTATTGTCAACATTATTTGCATTATATTCTTCATGCACTGTGAAATGATAGCACATTGCTTTATACGGATGATTAAAAAAAAGTTAATGCAATTCCACTCATGACCAAATTATGAGAAAGTGGTGCGACTCGGGAACACGAGAGACAATTAAAATTGATTTTGAAACTAAATGTTAATGCAATTGGCAAGCATAAAACAATCTATTAAAGCGATGAAATGAATAAGGCACTTAGGAGAACAGGATTTTACATTAAAAATGTTATGCAATTACAATTTTTCTATTCAGTGCCTCGTTTGCCAGTTATTATTCCAGTAATTTCTTTATGTCACTTGTTAGCACTGAAATTCAAACCATTGTAATAAATGAATGGCAGGAACAGTGCAAGTTTCACAGCAGTTTGATCCTTCTGGGACTGGCAATTTTTTTTTCTTATGCTACTATAGTTTCACGATAAAGATCAGTTCCTTTCACAATTAGAGCTAGGTATGAATTTCAACATTCACGTTCAGTGATTCAGGGCAACCTTTCAAAAAAAGAAAAATCTTACCTGATGGGAATGATATAGGAAAATAATAGGATGAACCGGAATAGGTATCGATACCAAGGACCTACAAATCCTTGCAAAGCCACCATAACAACTGATAGCACAACTAGAGCAAAAAACAAAGCCTTTGTCAGTCGATTTAGCTCCAGATCCAGTAAGCCGACCTGCAAGAAATCAAAATAACAATTGATCAATCCATGCACTCACTGAGTGTACTGTAGTCATTTACTACAAAGTTTACATTTGCATTTTGCATGTTAGGAATGCTTAAAACATGCAGCACTCCTACTTAAATCCTTATTCTATAAGAACCTGCATTTTTTTTAAAGTACAAACAAAATAATACACGTATGTTGTACAACCATAATACAATGGTGGTAGTGTGGTGGAGGTGGCCATTGCCAATGAGTGGAACCCAAAACACAACTTTGGATAATGAAGACAAGGAACAGGATGGAAATGAAATACAGCAGATGGTTCAGCTGAAGCCTTTGGGAAAAACGGGAGATATTTGTATGAGAGCAGGAAAGGAAGGCCTTGGAGAAGTCCTCTGGCTCTGTCTCATTTGGTAATAATGGAACTGGGCAAGAGAAGGTGCAAGCTGCCTTACAACCAAAGAGAAGAATTGGAAGGGGATGGTAGAAAATTGAAAAGGGTGAAACAGGGAAGGGTATGAGAGAAAAAGGATGAGTTGTGTAATGCTATGTCATTCATGTTTTTCCAATTAGGCAGCAGAGTGGAAATTTGATTGGAGGCGTCAAAATAAGGAGTTCTGGAACAGAAGGACGCATTTTACCTGTTTTGCTTAACTTTTATGTGTTGCCTAAGTTTATGTGCCTGGGATGCTGCTGCAAGTAATATTTTCATTAAACCTGTACCTCACTGTATTTGTGCATATAGCAATAAAGTTGACTTGACTTAGAGTTATAGAATAATTCAGCACAGAAACAAGTCCTTCGGCCCAGCATGTCCATGTCAATCAAGATGCCTCATCTTAGTCCCATGTGCTTGCATTTGGCCCATATTGTTCTAAATCTTTCCTATCAATATACCTGTCCAAATGTATTTTAAATGTTATTGTATCTACTTCAACTACTTCCTCTGACTGTTTATTCCATATACCCAACAACCTGTGTGGAAAAAAAATCTTCAGGTTCCTATTAAATCTTTTCTTTCTTACCTTAAATCTATGCCCCTTGGTTCTTGAATACCCTACCCTGGGGAAAGAAATTCTGTGCATCACCCTATCTGTTTCCCTTATGGTTTTTACACACCATCTCTTACTCCCTCACTGTTTTGCATTCTAAGGAATAAAATACTAGCCTCCCCACTTCTCCCTGTAGCTCAGGCCCGTGTATCCTGGCGACAGCCGCAAAAATTTACTCTGCACTCTTTCAAATATATTGGCATCTTTCCAATAACAGAATGACCAAATCTGAACACAATACTCCAAGTGTGGCCTCAGCAACGTTTTGCACAACAATAACATAATCTCCTAACTTCTGCACTTAGTTCCCTGACCAATGAAGGGCAGTGAGCCAACAATCATCTTCACCGCCCAATCCATCTGTGATGCTACTTTCGGGGAACAATGCACTTGCATCCCTAGATTCCTCTGCTCTACAACACTCCCCAGGATCCTATCAATTACTGAGGTCCTGCCCAAGTTTGATTTCCGAAAACGCAACATCTCACACTTATCTGAATTAAATTGAATAACCATTTCTCAGTCCACTTAACCAGCTGATAAATATATTTCTGTAATTCATGACAAACATTTACACAGTATATGACATCACTTATTAGTGTCATCTGCAATCTTACTAATCACACCTTGCATATGGTCATCCAAATTGTATATTCCCAACCAAAATCATGAGGGGAATAGATCGGGTAAATGCACAGAGTCTTTTGCCCACATGAGGAATTGAGAACTAAAAGACATAGGTTTAAGATGAGTGGGGGAAGATTTAATGGGAACCTAAGGGATAACTTTTTAATTACACAAAGGATGGTGGTTGTAAGGAACAAGCTGCCGGAGGTAGTTGGGGCAGGTACTATCGCAACTTTTAAGAAACATTCAGACAGGTACATGGATAGGATAGGTTTAGAGGGATATGGGCCAAAAGGAAGCAGGTGGAACAGTGTGGATGGCACATGTTTATTGGTTTGGGCAAGTTGGGCCAAAGGGCCTGTTTCCATGCTGTAATGAGTCCGACTCTAAATCATAGATATTTGGTTGGAAATAGTTCATTTGGGAGGAAAAGAAAATAAGGACACTGGAGGGAAAGATGACAATTAGTAAATAGTGATCTACGCTGTGATTAACTATTGGAAGAGGTTAATTACTCAGAAGTGGATTTCTTTTTTAAAGGATGGCTTAAAATACAATATGATTACTATCCTAATCAAAGTTTTAAGGAGTAATTTGTTTTTGATTAATTTATGAGCTTTCCCAAAATAAATCAAATTACCCGTGCAGTTTAGATAAAGCAAAGAAGCTTTATTGTCAATTGTCAATTTTCTTCTTTGAAATGTATATTCTCTGAAAAATTACAAATACTTTCCATGTTTCCATGGCTTCATGAAACCCATGACAACATTGCACTGATAACTTGAGTCCAGTCTGCACAGTTTTACTATGAATGAGTGATCCAGAAAGGTTTCATTTGTGACATTAAGATATAATGCAAAGTAATGATCAAAGGGAAGAATAAAACGGAAAACGTAGCCATTTTATTAAGTGTTTAACATGAGATCCTGAGATGTTTACGAAAGAGAATCAATTTTTATTTGTCCTAACTCACAGGATTCCAAAATGGCAACCATTCTTTCCATATCCCTTCAATTATCATCCAGATGCAGTAGTCTATGCTTCAATTGTTACCATTAGAAAAGCAGCCCATGCGTTTTCTGCATTTTCTCTTTTTCTTTAATAGAATTAAGTCAAAATCTCTAATACCTTTTCCCCCCAACAAAAATGAGAGAGTTTACTCCTAATCATTGTCACAATGTAATTTTCAAAGCCTCTTAGGTTTCCACTTAGCACCTGTTTCAACAGAAATAATCAGTCCCTCTAATTTCCCATCTCTTACAATAACCTCACGTAATTATACCCGACACACTCCACAACTCAAAACTGGAAGGCACTCAAACAAATGTCTAATGAAATGAATTGTACCAATTAATTAATATATTTACTCATTCCTTACATTTGACTTCTTGCCCATATATATATATATAAATATATATATATATATATATATAAAGCTAAAAGTACTCCTTTTTAATGGCTTTACCTACCTGCACATTGTAGGGAATGATGCATCTGAATCTCTAGCTCTGATCTTCCAAACCCTTCTTAATCTTCCCAAAGTTTAATTCCTCACGATAGCTCTTCATTCTAAAATGTATTACCATTCGTTAAATGCAATCTGCCATACTTGCCCCCATCTGACCTTACATTTTCCTGGTCCTTTATCTAGGCTATTGGCATAACCCTTCTGCGCTTATGAGGATTCACATAGTTAAGTGTTGTCTGAAATCTTGTTAAAGAAAATGTGCAGTTATTTATTTGACTTTGGAATGCTGTCCAAAAATAATAAATAGTCAAGATATGCATTGGTGGCGGGGGCGGGGGTTGGAGAGCGGGGTGGTTAGGGGTGTGGAGAAAGGCAGAAAGATGGGTGGATGGGGCAGAGAAATTAGTGTTTAAATAATCTGTTTGGACCTAGCCTTAAGCTTCCAAGTAATTTATCCTTTCAGCTGTGCAATCAAAAACAGATTGAGTAATTTAGAAACAATCATATTTATAACTACATTCACTGTTTTTGTGATAACAGTTAATCAGATCCAAACGTTCCAACGGCCTCTGCTTATTTTCCCAGTTCGTTTTAAAACTGGCATCAGTCAAGAAAACCAGTGAGGAAAGAAATCATCACAAGTCTCTCACCACTTTCCAGCAGGACTTCTTAAAACCCATACCATTGTAAAATGGGAAATAAACACTAAAACACAAATGTTTCCTTTAATTACAGAAACAATCACAAAATTACATCTAAACATTTGCGAAGAATTCAAACATTCCAAAGGCTTGCCTTTTTCTTCCCTTGAGAACTAAGGTTCTGTAGACGACAGCAACTGATTTATCAGCTGCACTCAAAGTAACACAACTGAGGCAAATATCTTGCAATTTCCACAACTTTCACTGATACGTGGTTTCTGGTTGAATTATCAAGAAAAATGGGTTTTTGGATTAAAAAGAAGAAAAATTAAGCAAGAGAAGCAGAGCACGTTTCAAAGACCAGATCTCTTTGCATTCACAATGGCAGTCTAAGTTTCAGGCCTCACTGCGGATCAGATGAAGTCATTATTCATTCAGTCAAGGAAAAAAAGACTCAATTACCTCAACCTAAAGATGCTATCAATGAATGCAAAGTGCATATTTTGCTCTATTCATCTAAATCCCATTAAAAGTGAAAGGAATGATTTAATCTGGCCGTCTAAAGTTGGCCTTTTTTTGTAATAAAATAAAGAATCACTGTCTCATAATATGCATAACTACTGACTGAGATCGTTCGCCTGCATCATAACAGCAGTAAAATCTGTGAAACTCTATACAGAAAATTCAGCAAAGAATACTACTGTTCCCTTGGAAAAAGTCACAGCTTCAATGAACTGCCACCTCATAAATATGGTAAGATCTGCTTAGTTACAACAAAGAAAACCAATTCTTCTAACTAAATGTGTTGCATAACATTTTCTCTTTCCCGCATAGTGTAACCATCACTTTCAATCGACAGACTACAAAAACATCTGATTTGTAATTGGTTCATCAAAAGCAAGAAAGAAATGAACACAAAAAGTAAATGGAGGCTTCCATGACAAGCCGTACTCATGTCAGCACTTAATTAATAGGCAACAATGATAATCTGACAAAAATACAGTAAAACACCATATTAAATAAAATAAAAACAGAACTGCCTGTAAACAAAATGTACTTTATTCACAATAATCCATGTTAATGTACTACTAATTAGACTTGAACAATGCTGGCTACCATTTCCTGAAATGCTGACTGAAATCAGATACACTGTAGTGCATGGGAAAACACAAAGTTAAAAGAACATTAGCTTTATTGCATTAACGCTTTGCTCAGTTTCAGTTTGACATTTTACATTTGGGCAAGCAGTTAATGAAACCCTGACAGCAATGTATTTGCAGGAAAACTGAGCACATTTTAAACTGCTTCAACATTAATTTTTTATACCAGAAGTAAACAGAATTTCAAAGTGAGAATAAAAATTAATTCTTAGTTGAAAATTGCGACCTTCACCACTGTCAATTGTATGCAATGTATGTGTTTTGCCTTTCATATGTCTTATTTTTTCCCTGAAAATTACAAAGTACAAAGGAATTTGCATTGGATCCGGATAATGTTCACCCAGCGTACACATTAGTTCACATGCCTCTCTCCAGGGTTTACTCAAAATACAGAAGTTATCAGTGTAATATTTTAATTTTTCTCTAGCAATACACTATAAAGTTGATAACTTTTTAGTTATTATTTATTTAAAAGAGGATGAATGTCTAAAATACACAGAAGCAGGCTAATGGTGATGAGGTGAGATACCCTATTCAATCTCTGGAAATTGGTACAGCCCAAATAAAAAGAGATGGATGGGACGGAAGGCTATCCGCAATATCGGCTACAACTCAGGGCTATATCAGTGCAATCCAAATCATGAGCAAAATAGTCATTATTGATCTTGCATAAAATTGGGCCATTCTAATGTTAACAATTAATTTAGATGTGGCATTATCCAAAACGTATTTTGTTTTTGAAATCTACAAATTCTGAACTTTCAGAAAGCATTTGATAAGGTCCCACAGGAGATTAGTGGGCAAAATTAGAGCACATGGTATTGGGGGTAGGGTACTGACATGGATAGAAAATTGATTGGCAGTCAGGAAACAAAGAGTAGGGATAAACGGGTCCCTTTCACAATGGCAGGCAGTGACTAGTGGGGTACCGTAAGGCTCGGTGCTGGGACCGCAGTTATTTGCAATATACATTCATGATTTAGATGAAGGGATTAAAAGTAACATTAGTAAATTTGCAAAAGACACAAAGCTGGGTGGCAGGGTGAACTGTGAGGAGGATGCTGTGAGGATGGAGAGTGACTTGGACAGGTTGGGTGAGTGGACAGATGCATTGCAGATGCAGTTTTATGTGGATACATGTGAGGTCATCCACTTTGGTGGCAAAAACAGGAAGGCAGATTATTATCTGAATGGTGTCAAGTTGGAAAAAGGGGAAGTACAGTGAGATCTGGGAGTCCTTGTTCATCAGTCACTGAAAGTAAGCCTGCAGGTACAGTAGGCAGTGAAGAAAGCGAATGGCATGTTGGCCTTCATAACAAGAGGAGTTGAGCATAGTAGCAAAGAGGTCCTTCTGCAGTTGTACATGGCCCTAGTGAGACCACACCTGGTGTATTGTGTGCAGCTTTCGTCTCCAAATTTGAGGAAAGATATTCTTGCTATTGAGGTAGTGCAGCGTAGGTTCACAAGGTTAATTCCTGGGATGGTAGGGGACTGTCATATGTTGATAGAATGAAACTGCTGGGCTTGTATACTCTGGAATTTAGAAGGATGAGAGGAAATCTTATTGAAACATGTATGATTATTAAGGGTTTGGACACGCTAGAGACAGGAAACATGTTCCCAATGTTGGGAGAGTCCAGAACCAGTGGCCACAGTTTAAGAATAAGGGGTAAGCCATTTAGAACAGAGATGAGGAAAAATCTTTTTCACCCAGAGAGTTGTGAATCTGTGGAATTTTCTGTCTCAGAAGGCAGTGGAAGCCTTTGGAGGCTTTCAAGAGAGAGTTAGATATAGAGCTCTTAAAGATAGCGGAGTCAAGGGATAAGGGGAGAAGGCAGGAACTGGGTACTAATTGTGGATGATCAGCCATGATCACAGTAAGTGGTGGTGCTTGGCTGGAAAGGCCGAATAGCCTAATCCTGCAAGTATTGTCTATTGTCTAATTGTAATTTAATATTTCCACTAACTTATTCCACATTTTAGAGGTGGAACCAAACATTTGGGGGTAATGTTAACCTAACATGTCAGGCATGAAAAAGTCCTGGAATCAGCTGAAATATCATTGTCAAAACCTACCCAATATTGATTTTCTTCACCTTCAATAAATTGAGATGTAAAACCAGTGTTGAGCTCAATTCCATCAGTTTCCCCATAGACAGGTGAGGTTGAATTTGCCCCTATATCTACAGAACTGGAGTGGTTGATGTGGGCAAATCTCTTCATATCCTTGAAGTCAAATGGTGATGGTGGGGGCTTGGGGTAAATTCCTAGGCCTTCAGCACTGATTTCAAGTATAAAAGGAGAATATTTCATGAAGAACTAAAGTTTGCTAATTGCAAAACAAGAATGTTCTTTGTTACATCATTCTGTATACTCAAGTTCTAATCAAAAAAGTAATAATCCCACACACACCCTCAAGCTAGCAATAGTCGACAACAAAATGTCCTTTCTTTATTGATTACTTTGGTGTGAACCTTGGTCTCTCGTTTTATTGAAATCTGTATGTCTTCAAATCAATGTAACCTGATTAAATGAATTCTATTATTATCTGGTCAGGGATATGCATTGAACAAAAGAAACAGGCCTGTTTGCTGCATCTATCTTTCCAGTGCCACAACATTAAGATGTGCAGTTTACTTGAAAAATAAACAGGTAGCTATTTTAACCCTTGACAAAGAACCGCAAGGGTAATGCACTCAAATCTGATCTGTGTAAGCCATTGATTTTTATTTTCCACAGTTGGAAAATTAATGATCAAGTTATTTATTGGGGTGCACCCAGTTAAACAGTAAAATGTCAAACATTTTGATAGATGCAAGTTTTTTAAATTTCATTTCTTAAGTCATTCAAGAACAAATTAATGTACTCAAGAGTTGTGCTTTATGCAACAAAAATATTAAGAGTATGCAAATAACTTGGGAGGAAAAGAAATAAACAATTGGTCCATCTTTGAGTATAAAAATGGTGCACTTGATGTGCCTACAATAATTGTTAGTGGAAAGCTTCTGTTGAACAGAGTCTATATAACAGTATTGGATGATTGGTAATTCTGAACTGGAGGGGAGTCATAACAACTTGACATTTTTAGCTGACCTCATAACTTTTCTTTACTGATCTATAACTAGTCTACAATTGTAGACCGATCACAGCAATTACACATCACAGTACTTCAAGTACTTCATGTTCACACTGCACAATACCACTTTTGAAAATTTACGTTACCAATTATATTACAAGCGACTATTTTTAAAATCCTAAATGTAAAAATATGTTATCCCAAATATCATAAAAGGATGAGTTTCTAATTTTTTTCCGAACATGATTTCTTTAATTTTTAACTAATTTTTGGAAATACTGCAAGAAAAGAGGCAAGACATTATTCCACTTAAAAGCTAGCTTTATTTCAACTTTGTGGTGTTATTTTGGTGTCTGTTACTCTTGCTCTTATGAAACAATTGAAGATCAATTTCATACTCAATGGCGTAAAAAATCCTAACATTTGGACTTATGGGAAAAGTTGCAGATTGACAGATAAAGTAAAAAGGTCTGTATTAATTTCCAAATAAAGAAATGCATGGAGTGGTATTTCACTATGATTATACTCCAAAGTACCAATTACTACACATCAGAAACTATAGCGGGTGACACTCTACAATAAAAGGAATAATTTCCAGTTGGAGAGACAGAAACTGCTAATATGCAGGGTTCGAGTCTACAAGAATCTCGGCAAAAGGAAGTAGCTAATAAGGTTTAATGATGCATGTCAGGAAGCCACAGTATGCAGGGAAACACAGCTGGCTTCATTTTGTAAACTCTTCTGAATACACATCTTTCCAGTTCTCGATTGTCAGCTGTGCAAGTGCCACTGGGGACAATTTAAATCATAAATCAGGATAGTCCTCAGTTTCTTGAAATTAGAGCCAATGTATATTAATACAACACTGTCTTCGAGCAACTGCCTTTACTGAAACATATTAGACATTTCTCAAAATAGTGCAAAGCCAATGTTTGTTTATTTAAAGATAACTATATTCTTTAACCTATTTTCTAGCAATGATCCTTAGATCCTGAGTGCAGGTCAATTCCACTAAGAATTGACCTGCATCGTATTTCTGATCCAGCTGGGATTTTACATTTTAACCTGGTATTTTGACCTTATTTTTTAAAAAGAAATTGCTGCATGTAAACAAGCTGACAAATTACTGATTTTGGTAACTAACACAAATTCAAAGTATTGTATTGACTGCAATGTGCAGGTGACAGTAATTAGCAGCAGATGACAGAAATAGTCAGAATTCATGCCAGATGGCGGCTAAGGGTCAGTGGAAACTAAAAAATCCACCACAAGGAAACTGTTGTAACATACAATAACTATCAAACTTCCAAGCACTCAAAAACAAATTAGTTATTCTATCACAGGAAGAAACCAACATGGCTATAACATTAAATTGCAATAAATTCACACAACTACACCACTTTACTCGAATCAGTTTAAATAATTTAATTACAGAACTGAAATACTTAAATTCTGAAGGAAGGCAAGGCACAGTCATAAATGTAAACAGTTAATGAACTGATTACATTACTTCAAGCTATGCAACTACAATATTTTTTTAAAATTACATCACAACATTTTAAGTGCATAATTTTAATGCAAATGCATAATGTCATAGAATAATCATTGTAATCAAGGTTGATCATTCCAAAATAGCATCTGATAATATACACTAGATTTGTTTTAATTTTTCTGAGAAAAAATACCAATCTAAGATTTTTTTATGCTGCTGGGGTAAGAATTTTCAAAAGGCATACTGCAATAATTGTGAGAAACTCAGTGGATATAGTGACAAGGCATTTAATAAATGTAACAATTAAGGATAGGAATTCAAACTAGCCAACTAGCTGAAAGCTGGCAATTTGTTTTCATTAGATATTTTCTATTCTGCTCCAAAACCATTTATATTCAATTATTTTACCAGTTAATGCATAGGATAGTTGAAATTCAAAGGTGCAATATTACTTAAAGAGTCAATTCCACACACAACGGGCAATCCATGAAAACACTTCATGAAAAAGGCATTGCCACATATTAGATTTTAAATACAAACAAAAATAATTTCAAGGGTCTTGCTATTTTTTTAGAACCATATGCTTTACCTAGTGCAATATTAAAATAATTATATTAGGAAGGAAGTGCATAATATCATTGGACTGTAATTAATCAACAGCAAAGGCATGGGTTGGAGAACTACCGGTGACCTAGACAGCCTCAAACTGATGTGATTCCTTTGGTTTAAGTTTATTATTGTCACATGTACTGAGGTACAGTTAAAAGCTTTATTCAAACAGATCAGGTATACTATACATAATACAGTCAAGTCAAACTTAAGCACAATAGATGGAGCAAATGGGAAAATGCCGAGTTTATAATATAGTTCTCAGCATTGTAGTGCATTGGATTAGAGAATTAAAGATTAGCCATGGGGACTGAAAAAAACCAAGAGCTCATTCATGATCTGTGACTATTGTCTGTGTAATTTTCAGAAACTGTGAGGTTGTCATCCCTATAGACACAAAGTGCACCAAATCAGTTTGCAAATGAATGCAAAACCTAGAAGGCGACAGTACTAGAAATAGCGTATTTGTTCATACAGCTGGGGAATTGTAATCTTCATGGTATTTTTCAATCTCCATTATAGAGCAGCAATTAGGAAATAAGTTACATATCGCAATTTTAGACATGCAAAATATTATTGCTTGGCTCTGGAAATCGTAGCTAATGTAGCTTTCTTGTGGAATCAACAGAGACATTGTCCAAATAATGATTATTAAATTACAGACCTATGAAAAATAAAATTATGGTGCTGCCAGAATACAGCTGATGTTCTTGAAATATTCAACAAATATTGCATTGAAATACAAGATTAACAGAAACAGATAAATTGTATTAACTGAAGTAATTCAAATTGAATTATTCTACCAAGAATCTCTTGACTACTTGGGATACGTCTTGAAGTCTCAATTGAAAATTAAACAACCAGAGCATTTTTCAAAGACATGGACACCATTCATTGATACATTATAATGATAGTATTACAAGGATAGTATGGTGCAACACAATTTTGGAGTTAAATCTAATTACGGGTTGGGTGATGGGTGGGGAGGGATACGAAGCAGGTATATCGTCACCTTTTGTTTTTCTTTCTGTTTTTGTCTTTTTATTTCTCTACGTCTTTCTTATTTATTTTACTTACTCACTCTTTGGCTACACTAATTTGGTAGGCTAGGGGTTCTATTCTTGCACATCCACTTTTTCCTCTCTTGCTTTTTCTCTCTTCTTTTCAACTTTAGCTAAAAATTCAAATTGAAGCTGTACAATAACTGTATTATGTCATATGCCACTGCTTATATTTTTGTACACTACTTCTAATAAATAAAAATATTTTTAAAAAAATTAAAAAGAAAATAACGCTCAAGCTCCATACAATCCTTAGGATTGCCAAGATGAAATCAGTGCATCCTACTTCCAAGTTTTACCAACAACCATTTGGGAAATTTATTTAGTAAAGCACATCAGACTTATATTTTGCTTTGGTTGCAGTTTTGGCAGTCCTACCTGCTCAATCACTAGATGTCTGCAGGTCAAATGCATTCTAGAAGATTGGCAACATCCAGGACAAAGCAGGCACTTAATTGCCCCCCCACCCACCATCCTAAATGTTCATCTCGTTCAGTGTCATTGCACAGTGGCTTTAGTGTGTAGTATTTACAAAATTCCTCTGCAATTACTCTGACCACACTACCAAAAATTGACAACCTCTACCACCAAGAAAGGGATCTTCATGTGCTTAGGAACATACCTTTCTGCAGGCTCCCTTCAAAGACACACACCATTCTGACTTAAAATACATACTGCTCTTTTTCATTATTAATGAGTCCAAATCCTGGAACTTCCTATTTAACAACACTGTGGGAGTCTCTTTGTAAGACTCTAGCAGTTCGAGGCAGCAGTTCAGGCACATCTTCTCAAGGGCAATTAGATTGTGAAATAAATCAGATCCTAAAATTAAATTTTTTTAAACTTGCACCACTCTCAGATACAAAACTCATTGAGGTCATAACTAGTTAGTTGCTGGCTTGCAGTATGCTCATTCTATTTTCAAATTAGTCATTATGTTAACAGGAAGAAATTGAGAAGTATTCACTCTCACTCCCAGTTATAATTTTGAAGGGAACTAATCAAGGCAGGAAAACATGCAGAGCATTCCTGGTGAAATAGATTGATTATTCAACAATAAGGAAAAGCTCCTGAAAATATTAAAATTAAATTGAAATAACGAAATGTTTTCATGTGTAAAATCATTCGGTGAAGTTGTGTGGCAAGGTCAACAAAGCCATTTTCTTTTTACAATACATGTAATGTATGCAAGCACGTCTGAACCTATCAAATGTTCTACAGCATTTACTGCTTAAACCAATATACAATATAAATTATGGTCAAGGTTTATTTAGCATTGCAGTTTCTATCTTTACTACAGCAATTTTCACAACTCTAATCCTTCTCATTTTCTTTGGCGTGCACTTGCTCGCTCTCGGTACTGGATCTACAATTTTGGTTTGGAAGATAAAAATTACACCCCATTTCTGTAGGCCTCCACTGATAGTGCTAAAATTAAAGACATTACAGTTCCTTCCATATTGTTTAGGACAAAGACCCAACATTTATTTATTTGCCTCTGTACTTCACAACTTGCGATTTGTAATTGAAAAAAAAAAAAAAAATCACATGTGGTTAAAGTGCACATTGTCAGATTTTAATAAAGGCCATTTTTATACATTTTGGTTTCACCATGTAGAAACTATAGCAGTATTTATACATAGTCCCCCCATTTTAGGGCACCATAATGTTTGGGTCACAGCGATGTTATGAAAATGAAAGTAGTCATGTTTAGTATTTTGTGACACATCCTTTGCATGCAATGACTGCTTGAAAGTTGCGATTCATGGACATCACCAGTTGCTGGGTGTCTTCGTTGGTGATATCCTGCCAGGCCTGTATTGCAGCCATCTTTAGCTTGTGCTTGTTTTGGGGGCTAGTTCCCTTCAGCTTTCTCTTCAGCATATAAATGGCATGCTCAATTGGGTTCAGATCGGGTGATTGACTTGGCCACTCAAGAATTTACCATTTTTTAGCTTTGAAAAACTCCTTTGTTGCTTT
Organism: Leucoraja erinaceus; assembly: GCF_028641065.1. Classification (NCBI taxonomy): domain Eukaryota; kingdom Metazoa; phylum Chordata; class Chondrichthyes; order Rajiformes; family Rajidae; genus Leucoraja; species Leucoraja erinaceus. The sequence continues at coordinate 89,723,207 of NC_073380.1, read as the reverse complement.
AGCAGTATGTTTGGGATCATTGTCTTCATGTAGAATAAACTGCTGGCCAATGAGGTTTGAGGCATTTATTTGAACTTGAGCAGATAGGATGTGTCTATACACTTCAGAATTCATTATGCTACTACCGTCAGCAGTTGTACCATCAATTAAGATAAATGAGCCAGTACCTTCAGCAGCCATACATGCCCAGGCTATGAACACCCCCACCACCGTGTTTCACAGATGAGGTGGTATGCTTTGGATCTTGTGGTATGCTTTGGTTCTTTCTCTCCTCCATACTTTGCTCTTGCCATCACTCTGATACAAGCTAAGCTTCGTCTCATCTGTCCATAAGACCTTTTTTTCCAGAAATGTGGTTGCTCTTTTAAGTACTTCTTGGCAAACTGTAACCTGGCCAACCTATTTTTGCGGCTAACCAGTGGTTTGCATCTTGCAGTGTAGCCACTGTATTTCTGTTCATGAAGTCTTCTGCGGAAAGTGGTCATTAACAAATCGACACCTGACTCCTGAAGACTGTTTCTGATCTGTCGGACAGGTGTTTAGGAATTGTTCTTAATTATAGAGAAAATTCTTCTGTCATCAGCTGTGGAGATCTTCCTTGGCCTGCCAGTCCCTTAGAGATTAGTAAGATCACCAGTGCTCTCTTTCTTCATGATGTTCCAAATAGTTAATTTTGGTAAGCCTAAGGTTTGCCTGATGTCTCTAACAGTTTTATTTTTGTTTCTCAGTTTCGTAATGGTTTCTTTGACTTTCATTGGCACAACTTTGGTCCTCATGTTGATAAACAGCAATAAAAGTTTACAAAGGTGATAGAAAGACTGGAGGAAAGACTAGGTGCTGAGAGCTCCCTTATACCTGCATTAAGGAAGCAATTGAAAACACCTGAGCAATTACAAACACATGTGAAGCCATGTGTGCCAAACATTATGGTGCCTTGAAATGGGAGGACTATGTATAAACACAGCTGTAATTTCTACATGGTGAAACCAAAATGTATAAAAATGGCCTTTATTAAAATCTGATAATGTACACTTTAACCACATGTGATTTTTTTCTATTACAAATCTCAAATTGTGGAGTACGGAGGTAAATGAATAAATAACAGGTCTTTGTCCTAAACATTATACCTGTAATTTTTCTACCAAACCTATTAGCTAAATAGCAGGACATGCCCACTTTATTGAATATTGATAAAATGGGGAACTCTGCTTTGTCTGTGGATATGCTTCAATAACATGCGTGCAGAATTCCTTTGAAGGATATTTAAAATAAGTATTTCGAATAATGCTTTCTGGTGAATGCAGAATACTTAGGTATCTTGCAATGAAACATAAATATTTTTATTTCAAATTAGAAAAACACTCATCGTGCTCTGGGCCAATAAAACTAGCCGCTGGCTTGTAGGGGGCATTCAGGGAGAGAAAAGGTCAACAAGTTTAAGGATTTATTGTTTAAAAGTTATTCTGTGGCACTAAATACATGGAGGATTTGAATTATCTTATAATATTTCTATGTTTCTAAAAGGTCATGCACTAGGTTAAGATCATTCTTATGGCCCTGTCCCACGATACAAGTTCATTCCAAGAGCTCTCCCGAGTTTGCCCTGATTCAAACTCGGAGGTTTACGGTAATGGCCGCTCGTCGGTACTCGGGGCTCTCGTGGACATTTTTCCACGAGACATTTTTCCACATTTTTCAACATGTTGAAAAATCTTCACGAGTCTTTCCGAGCTTATCTGCTGTTAGCGAGTCTTCCCGAGTACCTGCCGTTAGCGTTACGAGCCACTAAGAGACTTCCCCGAGCTCTGATGTACCCGCTAAGTTCATTCTCCATGCTTACCACGAGTTTGATTTTTTTTAAACTCGGGAGAGCTCTTGGAATGAACTCGTACCATGGGACAGGGCCATTACTTTAGTCCATACATATAATTGATGTTATCAAAAAAAGATAGACTGTCAATACTCAGAGGCTAATTTAACTCACACTTTTGTAAATTGCATAAAAAATAAAACATTTCTGGACGGATATTTTTAGAATTTCTGAAGTTTTTAACACCCAATTGGATCTCGACTCAAAACTAACAATATTAGGAATATCAGAACAAAGCCTAAAACTTACAACAAGCCAAAGAAACGTCCTTGATTATAGTATAATAATTGGGAAAAAATTAATATTAAAATTTTGGAAAAGTCCAACAACCCACACAATTAAAATGTGGATTATGGAGATGTCGGAGACCTTACATTTGGAAAGAGCTAGACTTGTCTTAATTGACAAACAAGAATTATTTGCTAGAATATGGTCTCCATTTATTGACTTTTTGAAAGGGTAAATTGGTCTGGCACGGAAGTCTGACTGAAGCTTGAAACCAGGATTAGATGAATAGTTATGTTTTATAATCTACGGACCTATCTCCAAAGTTGTATTATTGGTAAATTATTCTATTCTTTTTTATCGTGTTTTTTTTTCTTCTTCTCGCTCCCTATCTATAAACAAAAATAAACAAATAGAAGGAGAGTTAATATACAATTGATAAATGAGGACCCCTATTACTTTGATGGTTGGGATCCCATCTATTAACAATACGTAATTGATATACAAAATGTGTTTTGATTATGTTATGTACATGCTTCTAATAATTTAAAAAAAGATAGACTAATTATTCCAAATTCTCATCTTTTCTTAAAAAATTCCTAATTTATTTGGAATTTTAATTCAATTGTTTTATTTAAATAGAGCAAGTGTTTGTTGCAAACACATTCTGAATCAAGTTCTTTTTAACCTCTTGAAGTGATTGTTTTTACTTCCATCGGATGCAATGATATCATGAAGACTCCACAAAATGAGCGAATTCACAAAATTCAGCAAAAAAAACTAATAATACTCCAGTTGTGTGGCTGCCATCAAGAGAGCAGCTAGAATTCAGGAGTCATCCAAATGTTCTAGACGGATTCAAATAATGATTGGATGCCTTATTCACTGAACTAGCTTAAAATCTGTTATCAAAATGATAATGAAATCAAAATTAGTAGAAATAACCATTATGTATTTCACAACCATCTTGTTTCAAAAGCAACAGCCTTATTGATGAAGCAAGTCTTAACATTACATTTGGTAAAATTAAAAAAAGTAATTTTGAGGTAAGATAGACTTGATTTAACTGCAGGCAAGCACAGTAAAACTAAAAACGCAGAATTTGCATCATGTAGATATGAAAGCCTTAATTACTGGATACATCTGCTAGATGCTGGCATTAACAGTGGTATATAATCCAGAGATCAGGCTGTCTGTTTTCATACCAGTTTTGTTATTATCTTTACATTAGCATTATTTACTGGATTAACTTTATACCAATCTGTTTCTGTGGCCTAGAATTTGCAATGAACAACAGTGAGGCTAATCAGTGCTCACATTTATAATGGAGGAAATCTGCCAGCAACTTCTGGAGTATGCACATCCACAGTTTCCCCGCTCCTCCACAGGCTGCGCTGCACCGTGCAGCCTTCACCAATGTAATCTACATAAATCTGGGAATTGCGGAAAACTTTGGATGCTTACAATTATTCCAGGATATCTTCCCACTAGTGGGAAACGCTAGGTTTCAGGGTACAGCCTAAGAATAAAAGAACGTACCTTTAGATTGGAGACGAGGAGAATTTTTTTTAGCCAGAGGCGGGTGAATCTATTTAATAAATTGCCACAAACGGTTGTGGAGACCAAGTCATTGGGTATTTTTAAAGCAGAGATTGATAGGTTCTTGATCAATAAGGGCATCAACGGTTATGGGGAGAAGGCAAGTGAATGGAGTTGAGAGAGAAAAATTGATCAGCCATGATCAACTAAGCCAATGGCCTAATTTTGCTCCTATGTCTTATGATTCGGACAGAATCATTATAAAAAGGCATCAGAACCTTTAATTGGCTAGCCTCATCTCAACCACCATTTAACAAGTTCCTTGGCCCTAGAACATTAATTGCACATGCAGGTGTGGTTATGACCTCACAATTTATTTAAAAAGATCATGCTTTTTTTAATATTAGTTAACAAATATATCAATGAATATGGCTCGATTTTTATTTTGTTCCTTTATCATGTCAAACAATTCTTTTCATTGCCTGGGTGCTCTAACTCTTCAATGTCTTCAGTTGCAAGAGGGAGACCTTGAAGCTGATGCTTGTGGTTGGGAAGGGTGAAATTCAACCCACAGAGATCCAGCATCTTTGCTGGAGGTTGACATAGAGCAGTGTTAATTTGCCACACACTGCAAAATACAGGCCTTTATCATTTCCAAATAATGTGAAGCTGCTGATGCTATATAATTTCAATACCCTTCATCCACAAAAACAAAATGAATTACTCAGTGGGAAAAAAAAAAGAAAATATTGCAGACACATCACTGTAACCAGCACCACACAATTTAGTTTACTGATAATGGAAATTCAAAAGTTAGTCAAAGAAACAGAGGCAGCATTCCTGCCTGCAAATCACCTTAGATGGCTATTCTGTAATACATCCTAAAAAAAGAATATAGTATAGAGTATATAGAGAATATAGTATATAGTATAAAATATGACAATAAAGGGTATTTTAATATAGAATATTTATATGTACTATTAAAACCCAAAGCACGTGCTATAAAACCAGGATAAGCGCTCAACCAAGAAAACCAAGCCCAAAGCCAAACTAGAATCTAAACTGCTATACACACTTATGCTAAGGCCAATAACTAACTCCATATGCAATAATAAGCTGTAAATACTACAAATTGTGATAGATTGGAGAAAGACCAACTAAAATCAAGTTCAAAAGAACAAATGGTGGAAACGTGGAATTGTGAGCTTTACATTTCTAAGCTTATTAATAATAAGATACAAAAAAACAAAAAAATGTTTAGGCCAGGCAGCATTTATAGACAATAGACAATAGGTGCAGGAGTAGGCCATTCGGCCCTTCGAGCCAGCACCGCCATTTAATGTGATCATGGCTGATCATCCCCAATCAGTACCCCGTTCCTGCCTTCTCCCCATATCCCCTGACTCCGCTATTTTTAAGAGCCCTATCTTGCTCTCTCTTGAAAGCATCCAGAGAACTTGCCTCCACCGCCCTCTGAGGTAGAGAATTCCACAGACTCACCACTCTCTGTGAGAAAAAGTGATTCCTCGTCTCCGTTCTAAATGGCTTAATCCTTATTCTTAAACTGCGGCCCCTGGTTCTGGACTCCAACATCGGGAACATGTTTCCTGCCTCTAGCGTGTCCAAGCCCTTAACAATCTTATATGTTTCAATGAGATGCCCTCTCATCCTTCCAAACTCCAGAATGTACAAGCCCAGCTGCTCCATTCTCTCAGCATATGACAGTCCCGCCATCCCGGGAATTAACCTTGTAAACCTACGCTGCACTCCCTCAATAGCAAGAATGTCCTTCCTCAAATTAGGGGACCAAAAACTGCACACAATACTCCAGGTGTGGTCTCACTATGGCTCTGTACAACTGCAGAAGGACCTCTTTGCTCCTATATTCGATTCCTCTTGTTATAAAGGCCAACATGCCATTCGCTTTCTTCACTGCCTGCTGTACCTGCATGCTTACTTTTATAGACTGATATACAAGGATCCCGTTGTACTCCACCTTTTCCCAACTTGACGACATTTAGATAGTAATCTGCCTTCCTGTTTTTGCTACCGAAGGGGATAACCTCACATTTATCCATATTAAAATTCATCTGCCATGCATCTGCCCACTCCCCCAACCTGTCCAATTCACCCTGCCTTCTCATAGCATCTCCTCACAGTTCACACTGCCACCCAGCTTTGTGTCATCTGCAAATTTGCTAATGTTACTTTGAATCCCTTCGACCAAATCATTGATGTATATTGTAAATAGCTGCGGTCCCAGCACCATGGTCTTTGTCTGAAATGTTAACTTTGTTCCTCTTACCTCAATTGCTGCCTGACCAACTTTGTTTCCAAAAGGAAACAAAGGGAGCCCCACAGAAACCAAACACGTCTTATCGTTGGCAGCGGCCTGAAAAAAACGCTGCCAGCCAGGGGCTACATTTCGAGCCCCAACAATTGCCACATCAACCGGTGAAGAAGGGCTCTCTTGAGAAGACCAGTGGCATTGGTGCCTAATTTTAAGGTGAAACAACATGAAGTGCTTGAGCAACTCAGCAGACTGAATCAGTCTGAAGAAGGGTCCTGACATCACCTATCCATGTTCTCCAGCGATGCTGCGTGACCTGCTAAGTTATTCCAGCTCTTTGTGTCCTTTTGCGAATGAACCAACATCTTTGTTTCCACTACATACAGTATAATAATACCATACTCGGTTATAACGGAAAATTGGCAAGAACGGACACCATTCCCCCCACTATGGTCCGTTATAGAGGGTTTACTGTATGTGTTCAAATGCAAACGCACACCATCACCCTTCCTTTCTTCCCCTAAACCATTGACTTCCAAACAAATTTTCCCACAAATTAAGATTAAGATTGTTTAACCACATTCATTATCTAGATTTCAAAGGCACTGTGAAAACTACTTTATTTATCTGTAGGAGCCAGTGCTACATTTTCTCCCATTACACTCCTTGTACTGATCATACTCGCACTACATTTCTACATTGGGAATGTAAGGATATTACCAATACAACAATAAAGGAATAGCTCTCTGCATGAGAGCAGCACTAGTCTTAGGGTGGACTATGACATTGGCAATGCTGTGTTCATCATGGTTCTATCTGCAATGGTGGTGATGGATGCAGAGGCTTGGAGGCATTGTGGAAGCATATTTCAAGTTGTCAAGTGGACAAGTTATGGACAAGATGTGGAGGGATACATTTTTTGGTGTCAACTGTGGACACTGCTCTCTCTAGGATTGAAGTTCAAAACCTAAATCACACTCCTTGAAGAGGGAGAAACAGATTTATGAATAATTTAAATGAATTACAGATCACCCACACCTGAACTCTGCTCCTGGAGCCATTTTATGATACAATTGGTCCAACTAAGCTTCATCTAAATTGAAGATCAAGGGATTGTGACCCTGTTACCTTTCAGCAGAACTGACCACCTCCTGCATATATGATAAGTATGTTAACTGCCCTCTTATCAGCCAAATCTATATGTTGTCAAGGTCCACACGTATATTGGTCTGGAGCAAAACCTAAAGAATAATTCTTCAGGCCTGTGGACAAAGACTGAAGCCTGCCCTAATAATCTCTTGAAGCAAATAACATCTTGCTCCTAAGACTGTAGCTTAATGAAAAGATTATACCTACAAATTTACTTCAAGGTTCAATTTTTGCCCAATACTCAAGTCAATTATTCTTATTTCTGTTTATCTCTTGGCTTCTCTATTGTCTACATCAAGAGTATAACCAAGTCTGAAATAAAGGATTGCTGGTGCAACCTAATTACAGTATCAGTGAGCAGGTTATTGGTCAACTGATAGTAGTAGCAAAAAAACTGCAGATGGAACTCAGCCGTTCACACTGAAGAAGTGTCTGGACCTGAAACATCAACTGTCCATTCCCTCCACAGGTACTACCTGACCCACTGATTACCTCCAACACTTCACTTTTTGCTCAAGATTCCAGCACTTTTTTTATGCCTCCATACTTGTGACATCTGGATTTTCTCTTTCTATATAATAACTGTTGTGTGAGATGAGAATGTATAGTAATTTGCCAGGCTTTTCTCATGCTGGAGTTACATTATTGGATAGCAATATCAACATAACATCATTGCTAACAACGCAGTTCAACTCTCTTCCTCAAATGTTTCTGAGGGCCGATGACTAGTTCATTTTGTCACTCCATGCATTGTTGTTTTCAAGGACCTCGCATCCCACACATCATTATAACTCCATTTGCATTAGGTCAGCTATAATGCCAACCTCACTAGTATTGGACACATTCACTTCCTAAGGTATAATCCAGCACAGTGGATGCTTTGAGACGGAACTACTGTAGGTAGGTGAATAACATTAGAAAGTTAGCAGCAAAGTTCTGCATCAACAGCAATGCCATGATACTCAACATACTGTCAAACATGTCGATTTTATTGTAAAAAACCTTTGATCAAGTCGATAGTTTAGCAATTTGGCACAAGTAGAAATTTTTGGTTCATTTTGTCCACACATTAACCAAAGCAATGCCATCGCGACTTGATTATAAAGATTTTTTTTTTGCTGTTCCAATTAAACATGAAGCATAAAACATAATTGTAATCCAAGTAAGATTTCTCAAGACAACTAAATTACTAATAGGTCTATTTTCAAATTCTTGGTGAGCAACCATTTACAGACAGCAAAATTGAGTTATTTTGTTTGTCTGACAGACACAAGACGGCAACATCCTGAAGGAGGCAGTGAGGATTTATCAACAAATTTCAATGGTTCCTTTCTTAATAATACAGCATTGCATCGGCACATAGAACTTTTAATAAAATAGAACTCCATGTGGAATAGATTCTACAGGACTGATCAAAACGCATCCTAAAGTATAATTTACAATTTTAATAAAAGTGATGCAATTGTTAAAAATAGCATCTCAGAAAATGTGCACATCCAATCCATAATTAGGATTAGCCAGCTGCGAGTATAATGTCACATTGCATACCTAAAAATGCATCTATCCCTGTTGGTTAATTAGGGTCTGAAATTGACCTTTATCTTTGGTAACTCTAACTTGAACACGTAGGTTCATGACATTTTTGTATAATTACTTGTTACATTCCTATTTTTAGCGGAAAGCAGGATCTCCAAAATCCAATCAATGTTTAAAAAGTTAATTAAAAATGCACACATATAGTTAGAAGAACCAAAAATATGCATTCAATCTTTCTAAATAATTTTCCACACCTTGAACCATATTTTATATCGTATTTTATGGCTTCTATAATTTTTGTATTTAGCTCTTAAGAGTACTGGTGGTATTTGCCGTTTACATACTAATATATCATGCACATCTAATTCAAGCAATAAGCAAATTCAAAGAGCAACATAACTTTAAATCCAGTCTTTCAGCACTCACTGCAGAAAAATACAAAAATGATTTTCAAAACTTTTGGTTTAAAAAAAATTGTCCTGTTTTACAGTTCCTTTATCAAATAATATTGATGCATATGTAAATTTATTTTTAATGAGATGCCTCAACAAGCAACAACACAAATGAAAAATATTAGAAAATGTGTGAAACAATGGCCTTTGAGTAAATTGAACTATCACCAAGGTGGCCACATTTCTATGGTGGCCAAATTTCCATGGTGGATATGTTTCCTTTCTACAAGGGAAAATGTCTTTGCAATTTTCTCTCCTTTATTTTACATTTTATGTGCAGCTGATTCTCCAGTGATAGCCTGATATTCAACATGAGGATAAACCAAGGTTATCATTCAATTCTACGGCGGTTTTCAACCCTCAACAGTTTATGTTATTGGAAATATATGCTTCCCATATCTTTAGCCAGGCTTGCAGGTCTGCATCCAAAAAACCCTGAGCATGAATGATTTTAAAACCCAGGAGAAACTCTCTTATTGTCTGTACGATTAATTACCAAAGATAAAATAATTAAGTGCTTTAATAGCAATTGGGTATTTTATACATACATTTAGACCAAGAGGGTAACAAGGAAGAGAGTCGAATCACTCAAAGGCAAAGGTAATTAAATGAGTACTTAGTATCGGTATTCACCAAGGAGAAGGACATGGAGGACAGTGACATCAATGTGGGGTATACTAATATGTGTGGGCTTTTAGAGATCAACATGGTGGTGGATTTCTTGAGGAACATTAAGGTGGATGAACCTGAACTTAATGGGTCCCCACCTCTAGCTCGCTCTCTAGCTCCAGTAAGTAGGCCCGGTTGGGTCCCTGTCATCGGGAGGCCTGGTCCGCCAACGCAACCCGTTCCCCAATGCAATAGTGCACCACTGAACTTAATGGGAACTAGACTAAGTAGGCCCGGTTGGGTCTCTGTCATCGGGAGGCCTGGTCCGCCAACGCAACCCGTTCCCCAATGCAATAGTGCACCACTCGCGCATAGCCCCCAACTGCGCAGGCACGGCTCATTTCAACTCATCCCCCAGCACTCTCTCCCCCTCCTCTTCACCCTCCGTCAGGTCTGGCTCGAAGGGCCGAATGGCCTCCTCCTGCACCTAATTTTTTCTATGTTTCTTCTTTCCCCTCTCCTCCTCCCCTCCCCAATCCCTCCCTCACTTCTCCATCCCTCTCCTTTCCCCTATACTCAGTCACTACCACCCTCCATAACTCCTCTCCCCACCCTAACACCCTCCTCTCCCTCTATTCCCCACTCCTCTCCCTCTATTCCCCAGGGAGAGAGAGGGAGAGTGCGAGAGTGGGAGAGCGAGAGAGCGAGAGAGAGTGTGTGTGTGTTACTCAAACTCCGCGCAAACTGTTCGGCCACCCTGCAACCCGACTCTCCCTCCTCTACCCAGTCCAGCCGCCACTCGGCCCGTTCCAGCCCTGTCCGCCCGCTACTGCCGCTCGCCCCATACCCGCCCTGCCCATCCGCCTGCTCGTCGCTGCTAGGCCGTGGGGGGGAAATGGAGTCGGGTTTAGTCATGGTGGGCACCACGGGTTTCGATGAGATGGTGGAGAAGATCGCCTCTGAGAAGGCCGTGAGGGTGAGTTACCGCAACGGCGGCAGCGGAGGAGACGAACCTGGGGGGATGGGACCGCCATTGCCGCAGAGGGCGGGCGGGGGAGAGGGGTGAGTGATGAGGGAGAGAGATGGGACCAGGGCCTCCACTGAACCCCCCCCCCCCCCCCCCCCTGTGGCCACCGGAGGGCTGTACAGAGCTGGTCGGGTGGGGGGCAGAGGAAAAACTTCAGGACTGTTTGGAGTCTGTAGACTGGGTAACGTTCAGGGACTCGGCAACGGACCTAAATGAATACGCCAGTCACTACAGACTTCAGAAAGAAATGTGTGGAGGATTGCACCCCCTACAAAAACCTTCCGAGTGTTTCCTAATCAGAAGCCTTGGACGAACCATGAGATTCACATTCTTCTGCAGACCAGATCCCGGGCATTTAGGTCTGGTGATACCAAGGTCTACAAGAAGTCCAGATACGACCTTGGTAAGGCCATCAAAAAGGCCAAATAGGAGTTCTGCTCTAAGCTGGAGGATGAGACGATGTTCGGTAACTGTGGCAGGGCTTGAATGCAATCACCTCCTACAAGACGAAATTAGGAGGCAGTCCAAATGTCAGCGAAGCATCACTCCATGACGAGCTCAATGCGTTTTACGCACGCTTTGATAGGGAAAATACTGATGTGCCTTCCCGAGCCCCCATTCGCTGTGATGGTATTTGAGTCACTGTCACAGAGGCCAAAGTCAGAAAATCCTTCAGAGGGGTCAACCCTCGGAAAGCACCTGGACCTGATGGCATACCCGGTCGTGTTCTAAAAACCTGTGTGGACCAACTGGCTGGAGTTTTTCCCGGATATTTTCAACCTCTCACTTCTGAGGTCTGAGGTTCCCACCTGCTTTAAACGGGCATCAATAATACTGGTGCCCAAGAAGAGCAAGGTGATGTGCCTCAATGATTATGGGCCAGTTGCACTAACGTCTGTGGTGATGAAGTGCTTTGAGAGGCTGATCATGGCGCAAATCAACTCATACCTCGATAAAAATCTAGACCACTGCAGTTCGCTTACCGCCACAACAGATCAACAGTGGATGCGATCTCGTTGACTCTCCACTCCGCTCTGGACCACTTGGACAACAGAAACTCATATGTCATGCTGTTATTCATTGACTACAGCTCGGCAATTAATACCATCATCCCCTCCAAGTTGGTTACCAAGCTATCAGATCTGGGCCTCTGCGCATCCCTCTGCAATTGGATCCTCAACTTCCTCATTCATAGACCACAGTCTGTCCGTATTGGTGGAAATGTGTCATTTTCGATAACAATCAGCACGGGAGCACCTCAAGGCTGCGTGCTCAGACCCCTGCTGTACTCACTCTATACTCATGACTGCGTAACCGGACATAGTGCGAACTCCATCATCAAGTTCGCCGACGACACCACTGTTGTGGGACGTATCACTGATGGGGACGAGTCAGAGTATATAAGCGAGATCAACCGATTGACCAAACGGTGCCAGCACAATAACCTGGTTCTCAACACCAGCAAAACCAAGGAACTGATTGTGGACTTTGGAAGGGGTAGGATGGGGACCCATAGTCCCGTTTATATCAACGGGATGGTGGAGAGGGTCAAGAGCTTCAAATTCCTGGGAGTGCATATCTCTGAAGGTCTCTCCTGGTCCGAGAACACGGATGCAATTATAAAGAAAGCACAGCAGTTTGGAAGCCAGGCTGAACAGTTGTACCACACTACTTATGAAACTGCAAAGTAATCTTGCACTGCATTAGGACAGCAGTTGCCCTCTTTACACAAGTGGCAATTTCTCACATAGATTTTTTTTTAGCAGTTATCTGCCTTTGTTACAAATTGTTACCACTTCCACCCGGTGAGCAACAATAATTGAGCACTGGTTAGAACAAAAGCCAGATTTGGGAATTTTTGGTTAGAACAAAAGCCAGATTTTTTCCCCAATCTTATTTTGTTGAAACGGCACGTATATTTAATTATAATTTAGATGAGAAAGACTCAGGTGAGTAATGGACCTTGCACACGCTTTGGTACACTAAACGTGATTGTATCTAATTCGAGAGTAATGGAAACAAGTGAGATTTGAGAACAATCCATAATATCTGGTTTCAAAATACAGTAAATGGAATTGAATCATTATTAGTATTTAAAAATATATTTGTGTATATATCTAGAGAATGCACAACAGAATGTGTATATGAAATGAGCTGTCAGAAGAAGTCATTAGAGCAGGTACAAAATCTTTTTTTTTTAATGGCCAAGAGTGTTTTATTGCCATATGTCCCAGATAGGACAATGAAATTCTTACTTGCTGCAGTACAACAGAATATGTAAACATAATACATAACGGGAGAAGAAAAAAAAGTTCAGTGTGTGTCTACACATGCACACATACTCAATAAATAACAAATATAGTGCAATAATAACAACAGTCTGCTGCAGTTCAGATCTTATTTGTTGTCGTGTTTAATAGCCTGGTGGCTGTAGGGAAGAAGCTGTATATAGTATACAAGTATATAAACAGGAAAGGTTGAGAAGGATATGGGTGAAATACTAGAAGATGGGACTAGCATTCATGGGAATCTTGCTTTGCAAGAGTTGGGCTGAATAACCTGTAACTGCGCTGTAAAGACTCTATTGTGGGAATGATGGATAGTGGTATGTGTTGGATTTAATGTTTGGTGCTGAAATACCCATTATACTTGAGAATGGACTCTTTCATGACCACTGTAACATTGAACACTTTTTTCAAAAACTGCCATGTTTTAGATTTGCAATGAATGTCATTTTTTTGCTGAAGGACTAACAGATTAAGAAATATTCTTAAGTAAGTGAAGGCACTTGACATTCACACTTAAGTAAGACATTTATAAGAATACAAAATAATGATAGATATGGAAGAGAGATTTCGAATTCGGTATTTTAAAAAGCTAACACTCTGAATGAAGCATGTGTTGGTTGCTGTTTGCCAAATAAAATCTAAGATTAAATCACGAGCAGCCAAATATTAACATTTCTAGCAATTGAATTTCACTATCATGTTTTAATAGGGACAAATACTTATTCTGTGTTTCTGAATAGACACCTACTGTTTGGGCTAATCTCAGTAAGGACATTACCAAGCATTGAGTGATCAGCATGCTTGAATAATAATACTCACTTTATTCAGCACTTTATATGGTCAAGTCTGATGTAACAGCTGACATTCTATTGCCTTGCAAAGCTTATATAGGTTTTACCTTGAGCAGTATTCGGTACAAATAGCTTTAGTTTAAAAGCAGAATAAAATCTAAATATATTGCAGTGCTTTTGTTGGATTATTTTAACTTCATGGAGCAATTAAACTTGTTAAAAAATAATGACCATAACTATCCATATAATGCCAGGTAAATTTTTAGGGAAATTGATATTATTCAGAGCTAACAATGCTGCTCTGAAAGAAGACATAATGATACATCACATTATTATTCATGCAATGACTTAGAGCACCTACCTCTTGTGTCAGAGACAGTTGAAAGCATCTTTTTATTAGAAAAACAAAATCAATATGCTCTAGGGCTTACAATAACTGCTGCAGGCAATTTGTATTATCACTCCTTTCACAGGGACCCACGCTTGGAATAACTTATGACAATGAACACTATAAAACGACTGACTGTCACAATTGACAAGTTGTAGTGCCTTTTTTGATAAGTTCAATCACGTGCATTTTCTTCACGCACACATTATTATGAAACATTCATAAATTATTAGGTAAAACCAAAACTTATAATTTATTTCCTGAAAATGCACCAAGTAATGATCACAAAACTTATAAGAAACTACAATTTAGGTGGATTCAATCTGCTTTTAATTGTCAAAGTAATCTAATTAACAAAGCAGTTCCCCCCACCACTCTAAAAACATGAATAGGGAATTGCATAATTTCATATCAAACAACTTTTTTCCCCTTTTAGTTCTATAAAAGCACAGATCAGTGCAATAATAGTAATCCATCGAAAGAGTAAATGGAAATAATGCAATTTAGTAAATTTTGAACACTGTAAAAGCTACAGCAGTATTGATGCCAAAGGTCCTTAAAGCCATCACTGCAGCTCATTATGATTCTTACCCAATTGAAATGCATTTAATAGATTAAGTACACAAAACATTGTGATCAATTATGTTAAGCTGGTTCACTGTTAAATAAATTACATTTTTTTTTATGCATAGCTAAATCACTCTTGCCTGAAAACAAGATTTAAAAAAAATAACACCAGAAACATGACAGAGGGTGGCAGCCATCAGCAATTAGCAAACAAAAATAGATATACAAAATTTCAAATTTGAATCACTCTTGCACCTCTAAGGTCAATACCATTTACTCATCAAGAATCTGTTTGGTATTCACATGTTATGTATGCTTTAACATGTTTGACATTGTACTGCATTTGTGAAGTGCTGGCTGTCTCAAAGCAAATTATGCATTTGGTAGCTTGATTTGTGAGCTGCAACAATTTGTAGAAAAAAGATAAAAGTAAAAATCTGTAAACTAAACATGTCAAAATAAACAGGAAAAAGGGGAGGAAGAAATTGGCTGCCACACATTTGAAACACTCAAAGACAGCTAATTACATGCAATGAAAAAAGCGGCTTCAAAACTACATTCAAACTTACCTTATTTTTAGGATTGGAAGTGTTCATTACACTACGAGTTTCTTTTCCAGTATATATTACCACCCCTATCACAGTGCCTGCAAAAAAAAGCTCTAATAAACTAGATATTTTGAATCAAAGCATCACTGCCAATTTTCACAGAAGCAAGAGGGCTGAATTGACAAAATTATGTATCATGTTACATAAAGGCATGTTATGCCAAAACAATAGTTCATGCATAATGCATGTCTGGAATCCATATCCAGAAAACTAACACTAAATTAGTTACTAGATTATGGAATAGTTATAAAAAAACATATCTGAAAGTTATAAAAGATGAAATGAAATTGAGATAAATGTTGCATTATTTACAGATTGGAAAACTGCATTTTGTAACAAGGGATAACCAATCGATAATCACATTTTGTTCATTATAATTATATCAGCAACATTTCTAATATCATTTTTACAGGTCAACGTTTTAGAAACTTCATTTTAAAAAACCATAGAAATAACCCATTTTTGAAGCTATCCAGAGAATAGAAAAGTCATAGATTCAGTGAATCACATTTGGCAGTCAGGAAGGCAAGAAGAATTAGCAAACAACTCATTAAAGGTACTAAATTACAGTAGAGACAGACCAGCATCACAATGAATGTTAACAATTCAGAATTTCAACCTTCCAACATTAACAAACTATGAAAGACACCAGCCCCTATGACCTTTATTTGCCCTTTGAACACAAAATACAATAGCATGGAACAGATCAAAGCACAAATTATTACGCTACTTACAAATGGGATATAAAAAGATTACAACTGATGGACACGTATTTTCTCTTCAACCAATTAAGAAAAAAAATGTTTTTAACGAAGAATAACAACACTATGAGAATTGTTTAATTCTTCTCATTCGGCCTCAGAAAAGCATCACAAGCTCAACGTTTCAAGAGTTAATTTTCTAATTTCTAATGGCAAAGAAAATCTGGGAAAATATCTCAATGTGCTACGAATTCGTGAAGGTCCCTGTGGTTGATACTTACAGACAAAATCCTGTTTAGACATGCAGTCACTACATATCGAGGTCAATCTGTGGATCAAGGTCAGGCTTGGGAACAGTGCTCAGGGAATTGCATGGGGAACACCTCAAAACCTTCAGCTTCTATTGCTGCTGCACTGACAATTACAGTGGAGACAGGCCACAAATCAATACTGTGGAGGATCACTAACACCAGACTGATGTAAGTATATGAGGGTTCAATGCACAGCGGAGAACTAAGATGCAATAAATCCAGACGATAAGTGTCCCATTAGTATTTTTATTAGTTGATGCCATTTCTGAAAGGTTTATTAATAAGGCATAAGTGGTGTATTGATACAAGGTGGTCCCTGATGGATATTACAAAACAAACCTCAAGTATAATATAACAATGTAGATGAAAAAGGCATTTGTTTCAACTAATGGTTTGTAATAAACCATCTTAGCATACTGCTACTTTCTAAACAGAGGAAAAATGCCAATCCACTATTCTAATTATTTAAGTGGTGCTCTGCTATGCACACTAGACCATTAGTGGATCTTAAATACTTATGGGCTGTACGAGTTCACCCAAGGGCTCTCCTGAGTTTCAAACTGATTCGAACTCGGAGATTTACGGTAATGGCCGGTCGCTGGTACTCGGGGCTCTCGTGGACATTTTTCAACATGTTGAAAAATCTTCACGAGCTTACCCCGTTTCCCGAGTACCTGCCGTTAGCGTTACAAGCCGCAAAGAAACGTCCCGAGCTCCTGCGTACATTCTACATGCTTACCATGAGTTTGATTTTTTTTTAAACTCGGGAGAGCTCTTGGGTGAACTCGTACAGTGGGACAGGCCAATGAAAATCACTTGTGTAAGAACATCAGTATAAAAGTTTCCTACTTATGCAAAATCTTGATGCATTGAAAAACTGATTAAACATGAGCTTCAGTGCAATCAGGTTTCTCAAATATATAAAACAGGTCAAGTCATTACAACATGCCAGGTCAATTTCAAATGACTTTCTTTCAATACAGTGTGCTATCTTTAGTTTAAGAAAAGTTAGTGTGCAGCTACCAGTTTAGGCATATACCAGAAGAGATTACATTTCATTTGATCACGAGACATGAACTGCCAGCACCCTTCCTTCAACTCAACGCTGCTGAAACCCTCATTGCAACCACACCAAAGCTTGTTTGTCAAATCTCCCACTGAATATTTTTTTTAAACTTACAATCTAAAGTTACGTTGCCCAATCATTCACCATCTCATACTATGCAATTCACATTGGTTCGCAGTGATGGAACACTTCCAGCATAGTGGAGCAGTGGTAGGGCTGCTACCTCACAGCGCCAAAGGCCTGGGTTCAATCCTGACTACAGGTGCTGTCTGTGTGGAGTTTGTACATTCTGTGATCGCACAAGTTTCCACTGGGTGCTCCATTTTCCTTCCACATTCCAAAGAAGTGCAGGTTTGTAGATTAATTGGCTTCTGCAAATTGCCCTTAGTGTGTAAGATGTGAAAGTGGGATAACATGGAACTAGAGTTCGAGTGTTTAAAGGATGGCGTGGGCTCAGTGAGCTGGAGCTCCAAAGTAAACTTTCATTTCAAAAACAGAAAATATTGTAAACACTTCACAGGTCAGGCAAGATATTATTACAAAATGAAAAATTATCCATTTTAAAGCCTCAGACTCAATGTTTCCCTTTGTCACATAACTTTTCAGTTTACCTGTAACTTTTGCTGACTCTGTGTCTTAAATTCCTGCACCGCTATAATTGGTTCCATCCCTTCCCTTGGTTGATATGAAATATTGCTGAAACTAATCCATACTTCTCCAGATCTAATTATTCCAATGCTTTCAATCTTTAACCTACCATGACTTTGAACTCATTATTCATCCACTTGCAGGATGTGGTCATTCTAAGTGAAACCAACAATTATTGCCCAGCTTGAACAACTTTTGAGATGTGGTGGGAAGCTCCTTCCTTAAAATGGTACTGTTTGGTGCTAGGAAAAGAGATCCAGGATTCGATAATGCAAGATTATGGTTGGCTTGGAGGGGAATTTGCCATTGCCGGTGGTCCGGTGCGCCTATTTTATATCCTCCAAGCCAGCAAGGTCACAGGTTTGAGTAGTGCTGTTTAAACACCTTTGGAGAATTGCTACACTTTGCTGATAACATACACATACAGCATCAGAGGCAGAGGGATTCAATGCTTGCTGAGGTGTTTGGCCTAGTTTGTACAAGTCCTGCAGGGTAATTGGAATACTTTGAAAGAGCTGATAAGAGATCAAGACAATCACAAGGTGATAGATTCCTTTCAAAGGATTGCCCTCTTTGGTAGTCTTTTGTGAAAAGTCATGGCGGTCACACCTTAAGTTTGTCAACCATACAGTAAGATCCTTCTATTTTTTTAAAATAACCTGATAGAAACTGGTCAGATTGGATGCTTCCAAGATGTGCAAAAATACATTGACAGGAAGATGATATATTTAATGCCAGCACAATGGTGCAGTTGGTAGAGCTGCTGCCTCACAGCGCCATAGACCCAGGTTCAATCCTGACCTTAGGTGCTGGCTGTGTGGAGTTGAACATTCTCTCTATGAACACATGGGTTTTTACCGGGCGCTCCGGTCTCCTCCACACACAAAATCGTTTGTTTGTAGGTTAATTGGCCTCTAAATTGCCTCTCCTGTGTAGGGTGGATGAGGAAATGGGACAACATAGAACGGAGAATGTTTATTCCCAACTGTCATCAGGCAAATGAATGGTCCTCTCATTAACTAGAGTGTGGACCTGACCTCCAATCTACCTCATTGGAGATCTCTGAACTATCTTTATTCGGACTTTAGCTTGCACTAAATGTTGTACCTTTTATCCTCTATCTGTGCACTGTGGGTAGCTTGATTTTAATTAAATATAGTATTTTTCTTAATTAAATATAGTATTTTTCTGAAGAAGGGTTTCGGCCCGAAACGTTGCCTATTTCCTTCGCTCCATAGATGCTGCTGCACCCGCTGAGTTTCTCCAGCTTTTTTGTGTACCTAGTGTTTTTCTTGACTGGATAGCACACAAACATGTGTCTCGGTACACGTGACAATAACAATGTGTTAACAAATGATTGGTGTGGTTTTTGGTGGGCTGGAGGGCATGTTTCCATGCTTTACCTTTCAATCAATCAATTCCTTGGCCAGATAATTATGCCAAGTGCATCTCTGAATATGGAACAATGGCTGCATCAGCTAACCTTCAAGGGAATAATATAGATCGGATATACCTGCAATAAAAACTGATTTTGTGTAATGAATGAGTTAAAGGATAAAGAAATACAGAAACTACACAAATGTATTTGATTTGAATGCTAAATCACTCTGATGTGGACTACAAATTCTCCAGAAATTATTTTCTGCACTTGTAAATTAAGTGGCATTAAGTTGAGGCGTTAATTCAGGCTCTGCGCCTGAATCTCACTGAATATCAAACGGTATAGTATAAGAACAGGCCCTTCGGCACACACTGTCTGTGTCAAACATGATGGCAAGGCCATTTCTTATCTACTTACACATAATCCATATCCCTGCATATCCATATGCCTATCCAAAAGGCTGTTAAATGCCACAACCACCAAATTTACCATTCTATATACTTATTGTCCCTTTCAGGGAGTTATGGATTTGAACCGCTCTGTACATCAATGCTGTTAAGGATCATGCCATTAATTGTACATTTTCCACTTACATCTGACATCCCAAAGAGCAACACCTAACACTTGTTCAGATTAAATATCATTTGCGATTTTACCGCCCATTTCTGTCACTGATCAATATTCTAGTATACCTTGACAGCTTTCTTCGCAGTCCACGACCCTAGCAAACTTGCTGTCATCTGCAAATTTACCAACCAACCTGTCTATATCCAGGCTAATTTGCTAAAATATATAACAACGGTCCCAACACAGATCCTTGCAGAACTCCACTGATCAGACTTCCAGTCTGAATAGTATCCTTCCACCACAACTCTCTTTCTTTCAGTAAACCTGTTCTGAAGCCACACAGCCAAGTCACTGTTAATCCCATGCATCTTAATCTTCCGGACTTTATCAAATGCATTACCAAAATCCATATAGACAACATCCACCACCCTACCCTTACAATCACATTCATCACTTCCTCAAAAAAAGGTGATAAAAATGAGTAAGATGGTTGCAAGGATTTAATGGCAATATTATGTACATGGCCCAGATTATAAAGCCAAATACAGACCTTTCACCAATAATCAAAATTAACACATCATGGTTGATAATTAGGAAAACACCAATTCACTTTTCTCTTCTCTCTCCCTTTTGGCAAAGCAGGAAACTATTCCAATATCCAACAGCAAAAGAATATTTGAAGTAGACTGTTCAGCCGATGATTAACTAAACAGAATTGAGCGGGCAATCCTGGTTTACTTAAGGACATATGATTGAATGCTCGACAAATATAAAGAAATACATTAAAATACTTTAGAGAAAAACAGTTAGATTAATGGACAGAGTAAGGAGAGCACACTCAGTCTGAAGGGTCCCTATCCATGTTCTCCAGGGATGCTGCCTGAACTGCTGGGTTACTCCAGAGTTTTATGTTTTACAATGATATTCAATGTAAGTAAGTAAGTTTATTGGCCAAGTATTCCCATACAAGGAATTTGCCTTGGTGCTCAGCCGTTTGTGGCACGTAACAACAGGACATACAGTGACAGTTACGAATAACTCAGAAAACACTAAACATTAATAATAATAAAACATTAATGATAAAACACCATTGATCAAGCATGTGAACCAACAAAATACCAGATTAAAGGGAGGCTACAGATTTTTGGCTGTTGAGCAGAGCACATAATCGTGGATAAAAACTGTTTTTATGTCTGGCTGTGGCAGCTTTGACAATCAAGAGGCGCCTTCCAGAGGGAAGTGATTCAAAGAGTTTGTGGCCAGGGTGAGAGGGGTCAGAGATGATCTTGCCCGCTCGCTTCCTGGCCCTTGCGGTGTACAGTTCATCAATGGAGGGAAGGTTGCTGCCAATAACCTTCTTTGCTGATGTTGGTAAATGTCAAATAATACATCGTTTAGGCAATACGAATAATATTAGTTCAGATGGAAGATCGGGTGGCGCTGCAAGCCGACAGCCTCGCCAGCAGCTGGTTGTCCTTTTGACTTTTTTTGTTTTTAGTATGGCTAAAAATATGTTTTAGTGTGTTTTAGTGTGGGGAGGTGGTGGCGGGGAATAGGGGGAAACTGTCTTTCAGTCACTTACCTCGGTGGAAAGTGACTTTTCTCCTAGTCCCATTTTCGCCCTCCCTCACGGCCTGACAGCTTGGATTGGTGCGGCCTCTCCCGGAGTCGGGCCCAGAGCTTCAGTAGTGGGCGCAGCGCGGACTTTCCATCGCAGAGCCCAGTGATCCCTTGCCGGGGATCGCCAGAAGAAGTGCCCCGATCGCTGGCCCACGGACTATAACATCCTGAAGTCGCGGTCTGCGGAGCTTCTAGCCGCAGGTGCAGCGTGGAGTTTCCATTACGGAGCCGGGGATCGCTGGAGAAGAGCGCCGACCACCGGCCTATAACATCGTGAAGCCGTGTAACTGCTGCAGGCGCCAACGATGGCGGCCACGGTGTACTGCTCCTTGCTGTTTTGTATGTGTTTGTTCGTTTGTGTCGTCTGCGAAATCCCTACAAAGATTACTTTCACGAGAGAGGTACTCATAAACATCAGACATACAGTACCTCCAAACATCGTTCCGGATTTCTCTCACTTGCTGGATTATTTGGACATACTCGTCGGCGGGGCTCTGGCAGCGTTCAAGGTCTTGAGACGGAGGAGGACCTGTGGGAAGCGCTCTGGAGCACTCACCCGACTCTGGCGACGAGGATCATGCACACCACTCCCGAGCATATTCCTGGCAAACGTACGTTCTCTAAAGATCAAAGTGGACAAACTGCAACTCCTGCATCGGACACACAAGGACTTCTCTCGAGCCGCTGCCCTGTGTTTCACCGAGACCTGGCTTTGTGACTGGACCCCGGACAGCGCGCTGCAACTGGCTGGCTTCAAACTTCACATCGCAGATCGCGAAGTGGAGGCAGCGGGTAACTCAAGAGGCGGTGGAATATGCTTCTATACCAACCAGGACTGGTGCAGCGACATCACGGTACTGTCAAATATCTGCTCTCCCAACCTAGAATCCCTCTTTATAAACTGCAAAACCTTCTACTCTGAGGGAAATTAACTCCTTTATTCTCGCTGGAGTTTACATCCCCCCCCCCCCAAGCCTGCGTACGTGAGGCGCAAATGCAACTCGCTGACCAAGTAATGAGGGTAGAGAGTGACTTCCCAGACTCCATGGTCATTGTTTTGGGGGACTTTAACAAAGCTAACCTCAGCCGTGACTTTCCAAAATACAGACTTCATGTTACCTGCCCCACCAGAGGGGAGAGAACACTCGATGACTGTTATACGGCAATCAAGAACGCATATTGCTCTGTTCCCCGTGTGGGTCTGGGTCTCTCTGATCATCGTCTAGTTCACCTTATTCCGACCTACAGGCAGAAGTTAAAAGCTGCTAAGCCTGTGGTCAGAACAACGAAAAAGTGGACAAGCGAGGGCATTGAGAACCTACAGTCCTGCTTTGACTGCACGGATTGGAATGTGTTCAGGGAAGCAACCACAAGCCTCGATGAGTATACGGACACTGCATCATTATGTGTCAACTTTTACGAGGACAGTTGGATTCCAACTAAGACCAGTGAACCATGGTTCAACAACAAGCCCTGGTTCACTGCAGAACTCAGACAGCTCAGACGGTCTAGAGGAGGCCTACAGGAGTGGGGATGCAGACCTCTACAGGCAGGCCAAGTACAAGCTGAAAAGAGGAATCAGAGCTGCCAAGGAAAGGTACTCTGAGAAGTTGAGGAGCAAGTTCTCAGCTAGTGACTCTTCTTCAGTTTGGAAGGGCTTGCAAGAAATTACCAGCTACAAGAGGAAAGCCCCCCACTCTTTGGACAATCATCAGCTGACCAACAACCTAAATGAGTTTTACTGCAGGTTTGACAAGCAGAAACATAACCCTGGTACCCCCTCCCCCTGTCCCGAACCAACACAGCCAGACCCCAGTCTACAAAGAATGAACCCTGCACCCTCTCCTTCCCATTCACCACTTCACACCTACTTAAGGAAGACTCCAGTATGAAAAGACTAGACCATTTCTCACCTCAACCAACACTTCCCATCCACTCAGAGCCTGACCTCATTCTGCAAAGACTGGGCCCTTCTACATCCACCCCCCTCCAATCAAAGATCTTATAGCTATAGGATCTTTGCCTCCAATCACCACTTCACACCCAATCACCCACACCCTCCGAGCTGCACAACATCACTTCTCCATCAACAACAATAAAAATAGAGGAGGTGGAGAAGCTTTTCAGAGGATAAAAAAGCCAGAAATCTCCAGGACCTGACAATATTTCCCCCTCTACTCTTAAGCTCTGTGCCAAACAGCTGGCACAGGTATATACAGACATTTTTAAACCAGTCCCTGCAAACATGTACTGTCCCTGCCTGCATCAAAGTCTCCACTATTGGCCCTGTACCCAAAAAGGCAAGGATTACTTGTCTTAATGACCACAGGCCTGTCGCACTGACCTCTGTAGTCATGAAGACATTCGAAAAGCTTGTGTTGGCCAAGCTGAAAAAATATCACAAACTCCCTGCTGGACCCTCTGCAGTTTGCCTATCGGGCCAATAGATCTGTGGATGATGCAGTCAACCTGGACCTGCACTTCATCCTACAGCACCTAGACCGCCAGGGGACCTATGCGAGGATCCTGTTTGTTGATTTTAGCTCTGCATTCAACATCATTGTGCCAGAGCTACTACACTCCAAACTTTCTGGAGACAGACCTCCGACACACTATGTCATCCAAAATCATCTTTAATCAGCACATAAACTTTAACAGCATAAAGGATGGTTAGATGTCAGAACATCCCAACTGCTGCTTGAACTGAGCAGTGCCAGAAGTGTTAATATAAACGTTATAGTGGGGTGGGGTTAGTGATGCTAACTTATATGTGATTGGTTGACATGCATAATCAATCTACATCCTTTCCCCTGAAGCCTAAGTGTAAAAGGGCACCCATGCCATGGAGTTAAACATACTCGCCATATCTATCTGGCGGTCTAGTGACACGGCCCGAGCACGTGTGGACATGGCTGGAACTGGAGCGGTGGAGCATAGGGATCAGCTGGTGGTGGACGAGGT